>NC_090405.1:30633185-31379265 GCF_036365525.1 Heterodontus francisci | reverse complement strand
TCATCCAGAAACGTGCCATCCATGTAGCTCTCAGCCTCGCGGATGCACCACAGTGACTCCAGTTGCTGCTCAACTCTGAAACCTGGAGTTCAAAAGTTCAAAGTCCTCCAGCTGACTGCACTTACACGTGTAGTTGTCCAGGCCTTGAGCAGTTTCCTGGAGTTCCCACTTAGAGCAGGATGCACATTCCACGGTCCTGCGATGTCCTGACATGCCTCTATTTATTCAACTGTTAATTCCATTAAGAGAAATAAACTTCAGACTTGAGCAAACACTTACCAGCCACTCATCAATCAGCTCTTTCCTTTATGCTGACATCACTTTATTTTATAAGAAAATTAACATAAATGTTCTACTTAATTGGACTGCCAACCTGCCTGCTTTGGTCCCTCTGGCCTTGCCCCCTCTGTTTTCACCCCCCTCCCCCAAAAGTCGTTGCTTAACCTTCTAAATTCCGGAAAATGCAACCCTAGTTTGTATTGATCTCACCTTGTAATATAACCTTTGATGTCCAGCTATCATTCTGGTACATCTACAGTGCCATTTCTGCAAGATCAATATAGCCTTCCTAAGGTGTGGTGCCCAGAACTGCTCACAGTACACCAGGTATGGTCGAACCAGGGCTTTGTATAGCTGAAGCATGACTTCTACTCCCTTGGATTCTAGTTCTCCAGATATAAAGGCCTGCATTCCATTGGCCTTTATGATTATTTTTCTTTACTTGGTCATAACATGTTAATGATGTACGCACTTGGACCTGCACTGTTTCTAGCTTTTCACCATTTAGGAAGTACCCTGTTCTATCCTTTTGCCTACATTGAAATCCATTTGCCACAATTTTGCTCATCTACTTAAATCTACCAATATATCTCTTTGTAATTTTATGCTTTCATCTGCACTGCTTAAAATAATGCCCATCTTTGTATAAGTAGCATATTTGGATATGTGGCTTTCTGTTCAGTCATCAGGGTTGTTGATGTATACAGTGAGTAATTGAGGTCCCAACGCAGGGCACCACAAGTCATAGCCTGCCAATTGGAGTACCTGCCCATTAACCCTACAGTCTCCTGCCACTGAGCCAATTTCCTAACCAGGCCATTAATATGCCTTCAGTTCCATGAGCTTCAACTTCAGCTGACAGTCCCTGATGAGGGACTTTATATGGGCTTCCAGAAGGCATTTGATAAATAACATCCAGAGACATTATCCTGTCCACTACTTTAGCCACCCCTTCAAAACAAAAATCAATCTGATTCATCAGGCGTGACCTAGCCTTTACAAATCCATGCTGACTTTCTGATCAGCTGAAAATTTTCAAGGTCTCAGTCACTCTATCCTTTAGTTATAGACTGTAGTAATTTCCCAACAACAGATATTAGGCTAACTGGTCTATCATTTCCTGGTTTCCCTCTCTCTTTTCTTAAATAGTGGAGTGACATGCACAATTTTCCAATCTAAAGGAATGGTTGCTGAATTGAGAGAATGTGGCAAGATTGTAGTTAAGGCACCTGCAATTTTCTTTAAGCCCTGGGGAGAAAACCATCTGGTCTTGGTGATTTGTTACTCTTCAGTGCCATTATTTTCTCCATTGCTGTTATTTGGCTTGTGTTAATTTTGCTGAGTCGCTGACCCTGATACAGTATTAGTTTCCTTGGGTTATTCCGGATGCTGGCCTCTTCTACTGTAAATACTGACTTGAAGTAATTATTCAGCATGTTGGCCATTTCCTTATTTTCATTGACCATATCACTCTTTTCAATTTTCATTGCTCCTGAGCGCACACTTTTCCTAATGTAAGTGTATAAGTTATTTATGTTAATTTTGCTATCCCTTGCAAGTTTCTTTTCATACTCTGTTTTTCGAGTTCTTCGTATCCCTTTTATCACCCTTTGCTGTTCTTTGTGCATTTCCCATTCGCCAGGATCTGTGTTCTTTTTTTTGCTTTTTTGTGTGCCTTTTCTTTTAGTTTTATGTTGTCTCTTACCTCTTTGGTTCTCCTTGGCTTTTTTTTTGTCAAGTAGAGTTCTTGCCCTATGAAATCCCAAAGTTTAAATTCTGAAGAATTAAAGCTGTTGTGCGGCAATAGCACAAGATGTTTTATCTTTTTCAGTGGTATTTTATCTAAATTGGCCCATATAATGTCTTAAACAATACTGTTGTGGTATGCAGTTTCTTCACTTGGCTCTGTGATCAGTGAAAATTAGTTTAGGCTGAATTTTAAGTGTACTTATTTCCTGATGTGATGTCTTGCAGTATGTTGCACATGTGATTAGCTTCAAGTTGGTCACGACCTCCATCACTATCCGAGAGGAACCCAATGTTCCAGCAATACTGAATGTGCAGATGGTTGATCTGAGTACGAGCGTATTCCAGCGTCCTGGAGCTAAAGGTTTTAAGTAAGAGCTTTATTTTTCCTTACTGTATTAAATGAATCAAGCATAGCATGGTACAAGAATATTTGTGAAAACTAAAACATCCGCAACCATCATCTTTCGGTTAAATGGGGATGTTTTAAATTTCAGTGGGGAGGAGAAACCTGTTCTGATGTGGGAAAATGATTCCACATTGTGCATTATGAGCAGAAAATTAAAAGGTTTTCCAGAAGCATCACCACCACCCCTTCTGTACTCTTACAGAGCCGTTCATTAGAGATGTCAGTGTAGTATAATCAGGCTTCCTTCTGCTGTCTCGTTGATTGTGCAAGGCAGACTTGGAATGTACCGTTGCTCAGTAGTAGCATGGCTTTAAAGCAGGTGCACGTCCTTGAGTCTTATGTATGTTCTGTTAGGCTCATTTTGTGTTTTTGTCAGTACGACTGGGACCTTTCAGATATTAGGGGACAGCCAGTACAAGTGTCTGATGAGTTTCAATTCCAAAAATGGCCACTTGATCTAATAATGCCAGAGATACACATGGAAAGCCCTTCCTTATTGAAGTTTATTGTGGTCACTGGCATAGTTTTGTTTACTTTTACAGAGTTGCCTTTAGCACACTCGTCCTGTAAGTGGGATACAGTTATGTGAGCTACATAAATGTCAGTTTTCTGTTAGCGTGGGATCTTAATTGCAATTAGTTTTTACCAACTATATCATACAACTATTAACTTGAGTTGCACAGCTTGGTTTTGTTTTACTATTACCGATTGCCAGCGCCTATCCCCATCCCCATGTCCTTGGCTGCGGTCCCAAGCCAAAGGCCAGGCTGTCAATCTGTCCAGCTGCTGGGTTGGAAGTTGATGGAAGACCTGCTGTTAAATTTGGCAGAACCTTCCTGTCCTGTCTTGGGCTGTTTTTGGTCTACCTACAATCTCCCAGCCTCCCCATAAATTTTGGGGCATTGTGTAGTTATCATTTAATTCTGCATTGATCCGAGGAAGCTTGCAGGATCCCCAAAGACACATTGTACAGCGAGCTCGCCACTGGTATCAGACCCACCGGCCGTCCATGTCTCCGTTATAAAGACGTCTGCAAACGCGACATGAAATCGTGTGACATTGATCACAAGTCGTGGGAGTCAGTTGCCAGCATTCGCCAGAGCTGGCGGGCAGCCATAAAGACAGGGCTAAATTGTGGCGAGTCGAAGAGACTTAGTAGTTGGCAGGAAAAAAGACAGAGGCGCAAGGGGAGAGCCAACTGTGCAACAGCCCCAACAAACAAATTTCTCTGCAGCACCTGTGGAAGAGCCTGTCACTCCAGAATTGGCCTTTATAGCCACTCCAGGCGCTGCTTCACAAACCACTGACCACCTCCAGGCGCGTATCCATTGTCTCTCGAGATAAGGAGGCCCAAAAGAAAAAAAAAGAAAAGAAAAGTAATGATATTGTGTCCGCCTTTTGTTTTTGCAGAGTGGAGGCCAGACTGGATCACTGGTACGTAACAGGTTTGGAACAACAGAATACAGTTCCGTCTCTCATGGCTTCCGTCGGAGGCACAGAATCTTCTTTGCTCAGTGTCTGTTTTGAGATTAATCCAGAAGGAAGCAATGCAGATCAGCTTTTGAGTGTCCAGTCCCAACCTATGGAGCTGATTTATGATGCTGTAAGTATGGATTCTAATACAAGTCGAAGTTGCTGATATTTTCTCAAATGAAAGAAAGACTTACATTTATATAGCACCTTTCATGTCCTCAAGTTGTACCAAAGTGTTCTGCAATAATATAAAGTACTTTTGAAGTGTAGTCAGTGCTGGAAAATGCAGCATCCAATTTATGCAAAGCAAGGTCCCACAAATAGCAGAGATAAATGACCAGTTAATCTGTTCTTGGTGTTGATTGAGGGATAAATGATGGGGGAAAATCTCTCCTGTTCTACTTCCGATGTGATCTTTTGCATCCATCAGAGAGAGCAGTTAGGGTCTTTGTTTAACATTTCATCTGAAAGACTGCATCTCCAATAGTATTGCACTCCCTGTACTGCACTGCAGTGTCGACCAAGATTATGTGCTCACGTAAGAGCAAAATACTGCAGATGCTGGAACTCTGAAATGAAAACAGAAAGTGTCGGAAATACACAGCAGGACTGGCAGCATCTGTGTAGAGAGTAACAGTTAACGTTTCTGGGTCTGCAACCCTTCATCACTTGGTAATTGATGGCTTGGATCTGCTTTCATATTAGGATCCTTCTCTTTATTGTATTTTGCTCCTGTCTCAATCAGCATTGAAGTACAGCTCCCCAGTGACCAAAAGATCACGGAGCAAAGGCAAACTATGTCAGCTATGTGGTCAGCTATGTGGCCTGGTCCAATCTAGACCTCCTTTGTTATCTCTTGCCCCACCCCCACCTCACTTGCTTATAACCTGTGACTTTTCTAATATTTGTCAGTTCCGATGAAGGGTCACTGACCCGAAACGTTAACTCTGCTTCTCTTTTCACAGATGCTGCCAGACCTGCTGAGTGATTCCAGCATTTCTTGTTTTTATTTCAGATTTCCAGCATCCGCAGTATTTTGCTTTTTTTTTAGATGATAAGTTGGGATGCACAGTGAAGATGTGTAACTGGAAGCAGAGAGTTACGAAGTGACAGACAGATTGAGTGGGCAAAACTGTGGTTGGTAGGAGTTCAAAGTGGAGAAGTGAAGTAATCCACTTTGGATCCAAATAAGATTAATAGGAATATACTGTAAATTGTGAAAGATTGGGAGCTATTTTTGATCAAAGGGATTTTGGTGTCCAGATCCACAAATCACTAAAAGCTTGCGAATTGGTGCAAAATATAATCAAAAAAGTTTATGGAATATTGGCCCTATCTCAGGGAGGTTGAAAATTGATGAAATGATGCTTCAGTTGTACAAAATCTTGATCGGATCCCTTTTTGGAGTCCTGCATTCTTTTTGGGGAAACTGCACCTCAGGAAAAGATATATTGGCCTTGGTGGGAGTACAGCACATATTCAAAGGAATGCTTAAAGGGATTAAAATATGAAGACAGTTTGCCTATAAATTAGGTTTGTATTCCTTTTAGTTTAGAAAATTGAGGGATCATTTGTTGATAAATGATAAAGGGAAATGGCGAGATCCAGAACAAATCTCACCATTTTAAAATTAGAGCAATGCTACTCAGGAGTGAAATGGGAAAGCACTTATTCACAAAAGTAATGGAAAAGTGTAATTCTCTCCCTGAAAGGCTGTCTGGATGCTGTGTAAACTAAAATTTTCAAGACTTAGATTGACAAATTTTGTTTGCTATGGGTATCAATGGATATGGAGCCAAGGCAGGCATATGCAATTGAGGTGTACCGATCAGTCTTTATTTAATTGAATGTCAGAACAGCCTCAAGGGGTTAAATGGCCAACTCCTGTTCCTGTATTGTGGCGCTGCCAGGCTCTTCCTGCCCCTGGCCTCTCAGTGCTGCTTCTGCAGTCCCCCACATCTACCCTTGGCTTCTTCATTTTAACCTACAAGCTGCCTTTGATAACAAATGTAGAAATGGGGTCAGCTTCCACATGTAGGCTGACAACACCCAGATCCACTGCTCCTATAGTTCTCTTAACCCCTCCACTGCCTCTGTTTTTTTTTATTTTGGAAGCACTGCAGTTTCCTCCTCTGAAACATTAGGGACTACAAAGCAATTGTCTTCAAGCATAAATTCGGTTTTTTCAACACAACTTGTATCCCCCTTCCCCAGCCACTCAGAGAATATATACACTTAAATTACTGAAAAATAAATGGAAGCTGACATGTACTGGGATTAATTTTACCCAGAGGATAGATCTACATTTAATTATGAATGCAAAAGTAGAGTCAAAGACATTGAGTGCTCAGACTGCAGATGGATGCAAGAATGGGTGAGCTGAGGGTACAAGAGAAAGGAGCATTGATAGACCAAATGACATTTTCTCATCCCTAAGTTTTAAATGTCCTATGTTTCCTGTAAGGTGGTGTGCTCTGTAGAGTTTAATTTTAAACCATGTTTTTCCTCTGCTGCCTCAGAGTTTTGGAAATGAAACTACTGTATCTCCTTCCTTTTTGCAGCAAACCATAAACAGTTTGGTAGAGTTTTTCCAGACTAACCGAGGACTCGATCTTGAACAGCTGACTTCAGCCACTTTGATGAAGTTGGAGGAGATCAAAGAAAAGACTGCAACAGGTAAAAATCTGATGTGTCTTTTGAGGAAAAAAAAGCTGAGAAAATAACTGCCTCAATTTAACCTTTTTACACCTAATGTGATTTAATAATGATGTTTGTTCGTTTTAAGCACTGTTTCTGCATTTGCAACGAATGGCTTGTTCCAAGCTTTAGTGATATTTACGATATAATTGTTTGCTTAACTATTTACCTAGGTCTGTCATATGTTATTGAAACACGTAAAACCTTTGATCTCCGAATCAACTTGAAGCCATCCTATCTTGTGCTTCCACAGACGGGCTTTTATGACGTAAATTCTAACTTGATGATTGTGGACTTTGGAAGTTTACAGGTATGACCATGCTTGGTTGTTGTTAAAGCTCTTATCTTTATAGAGGGTTGTTAATCTCAGTAGGAGTTTGCATTTCACCTAAGTTGAATCTTTTAATAACCAACAAACCTCAAGATATAACTTGGGTAACATAGTTGACTTATGACCAAGGTCAGAGCATACAGAGTCTGGGAACAAGTTGCTGAATGAATAGCAAACTGACTATAAAGCAGAAAACAAAGGAGGAGTTTGAGACATTCATTCAGACTGGCAGAAGGTGGAAGTGATGCTCCACAAGGATTGGCCCTGAGACCACTGTTGTTAAATCATTTGAGTTTAGGAATTGGAAATACAATATCTAAATTTGCGGATGACACCAAATTTGGAGATGTAGTTAATATAGAGGACGACTATAACCAAGTATAGGAGGGCATTGACATATTTGCAGAATGAGCGTGTAAGTGGCACATTAATTTCAATATAGCTAAGTGTGAAGAAGTGCATTTTGCTTGGAGGCATAAGGAGGTTAAATTAGGTAGAGGGACAAAGGGATCGAGAGATACAGATTCACAAATGGTTAAAACTAGCAATGCAGTTTAATAAAGCCATAAAAACTAAAAACAAAGCTCTGGAGGTCATTTCTAATACAAAAGCAGAGAAGTTCAGTTAAATAAATAAAACCTTGATAAGACCGCACCTGGAGTACTGCGCACAATTCTGGTCTCCATATTACAAAGAAGACTTTCAAGCACTGGGGAAAGTGCAAAATAGGTTTACAAGGTTGATACCAGAACTAAGGAGTACAACTATTGGGAAAGACCGAAAAGGCTGGAACTCTTTCTTCAGAGAAGAGACTAAGAGGTGACCTGATAGAGGTCTTTAAAATTGTAAAGTGGTTCAATAGGTTAGACGCAGAGGAGCTGTTTCCACTCTAAATCTAGGGGCCATAAGATAAGACGGTCACTAAGAAATCCAATAAAGAATTTAGGAGAAACTTCTTTACATAGAATTTACAGTTCAGGAACATGCCATTTGGCCCAGATTGTCCATTGGTGTTTTAAAAAATATTAATTCACTGAATGTGGCCGTCGCTGGCAAGGTTGGTGTTTATTGCCCATCTCTAATTTCCCTTGAAAAGTTGTTGGTGAGCTGTCACCTCAAACTGCTGCAATTGTTGTGGTCAGCGTACTCCCACAGTGTTGCTCGGTAGGAGTATTCCTTCACACTCCTGATTTGTGCCTTGTAGATGATGGAAAGGCTTTGGGGAATCAGGAGTTGAGTCCAGTTGGCTTTCTAGTCAGTGGTGACCATAAGGATGTCGATGGTGGGGGGTTTGACAATGGTAATGCCGATGAATGTCAAGGGGAGGTGGTTAGATTTTCTTCTGCTGGAGATGGTCATTGTCTGCCACCTGTGTGGTGCCAACATTATTAGCCACTTAACAGCCTAAGCCTGAATGTTGAGGTTGTGTTGCAAGCAGGCAAGGTCTGCTTCTTTATCTGAGGAGTTATGAATGGAATTGAACATTGTGTAATCATCAGCAAACATCACCATTTCTGACCTAATGGATGGAAGGTCAATGATGAAGCAGCTGAAGATGGTTGGGCCTAGGACACTATCCTGAGGAACTCCTGCGGTAATGTCCTGGGGCTGAGATGATTGACCTCCAAGAGCCACAACCATCTTCCTTTGTGTTAGGTGTGATTCCAACCAATTAGAGAGCTTTCCCTCTGATTCCCATTGATTTCAATGTTACTAGGGCTCCTAGATGCCACACTCGGTCAAATGCTGCCTTGATGTCAAAGGCAGTCACTTTCACTTCACTTCTGGAATTCAGCTCTTCTGGTCCATGTTTGGACCAAGGCTGTAATGAGACCTGTAGCAAAGCGGTCTTGATGAAACTCAAACTGAGCATTGGTGAGCAGGTTATCTGTACATAATTAGTGATTGATACCACCTTCCATTGCCTTGCTGATTGAGAGTAGACTGATGGGGCAGTAATTGGCTGGATTGAATTTGTCCTGCTTTTTTGTGAATAGGGCGTTCCTGGACAATTTTCAGCTTTGTCGGGTCAATATCAACGTTGTAGCTGTACTGAATCAGCTTGGTTAGTGGCATGGCTAGTTTTGGGGCAGAGATTTTCAGCACAGCAGCTGGGCTGTTGTCAGGGCCTATAGCTTTTGCTGTATCCAGTGTATTCAACCGTTCCTTGATGTCATGTGGGTGAATCAGATTGGCTGAAGTCGGGCATCTGTGATGCTGGGGACCTCAGGAAGAGGTTGAGGCGGATAATCCACTCGGCACTTCTAGCTGTCTTTTGCGCTGTTGTGCTGGGATCTGCCATGATTGAGGATGGGAATGTTCTCATTCTCCCCCTCCAGTTAGTTGTTTAATTGTTCACCGTCATTAACGACTGACTGTGGCAGGACTGCAGAGCTTTGATCTAACCCACTGGGTGTGGGATCACTTAGCTCATGTGTAGCAGACTGCTTCCACTGTTAAGTATGCAGATTGTCGCTTCACTAGATTGGCACCTCATTTTCATGTACACCTGGTGTTGCTCCTGCCATGCTCTCTACATGCCTCATTGAACTAGGATTGGTCCCCTAACTTGTTGGAATTGGTAGAGTGATGAATGTATTGGACCATGAGATTACAGATTGTGTTGGAGTATAATTCTGCTGCTGATCATCCATAACGCCTCATGGGTGCCCAGTTTTGAGTTGCCAGCACTGTTCTGAATCTATCCCATTTAGAACGGTGGTACTGCCGCACAGCATGATGAAGAGTGTCCTCAGTGTGAATACAGGACTTCATCTCCACAAGGACTGTACGGTGGTTACTCCTACCCGTACTGTAATCGATAGATATGTTGATGAGGACGAGGTCAAGTAGGCTTTTGGCTCTTGTTGGTTCCCTCACCACTTGCCCTGGCCTAGTCTGGCAGATATGTCCTTCAGGACTTAGCCAGCTCGGTCAATAGTGGTGCTACCAAACCACGCTAGGTGATGGACATTGAAGTCTCCCACCCAGAATATGTGCCGTTCTGTGCCATTGCTGCCCTCAGTGCTTCTTCCAAGTGATCAATATGGAGGTGTACTGATTCATCTGCTGAAGGGGGATAGTAGGTGGTAGCAGGAACTGACAGCAGGAGATTTCCTTGCCCATTTTGACCTGATGTCATGAGACTTCATGAGTCTGGAGTCAATGTTGAGAACTCCCTCCTGACTGTATACCATTATGCCACTGGCTGTATCCTGCCATTGGGACAGGGCATACCGAGGGATGGTGATGGAGATGTCTGGGGCATTGGCTGAAGGTATGATTCTGCGATTGTATGTGTCAGGCTGTTGCTTGACTAATCTCTGGAACAGTTCTCCCAATTTTGGCACAAGTTCCCAGATGTTAATGAGGACTTTGTGGGGTCGACTGGGCTTTGTGTTCCTTTCTTGTGTCCAAATCTGATGCCTTGGTCAATTCTGGATGGCCTGTCCAGTTTGATTCTCCAGTGCTTTATTGTAGCAATGTGGTACAACTGAGTGGCTTGCTAGGCATTTCAGATGAGGGTCAACCACATTTCTTCCATATCGGCCAGACTGCATAAGGATGGCAGATTTCCTTCCCTAAAGGGCAAAAGTGAACCTGATGGGATTTTACGACAATCCATTGGTAACAATATCACCATTACTGATATTCGCCTTTTATTCCAGAGTTACTGAATTAATTGAATTTAAATTCTGCAGGTGTGAGCTTGACTTTGCATCATTAGTCATTGCCTCTGGATTACTTGTCCAGTAACACATCCACTATGCTGCTCAAGCCTTATCCCTGCTCTTTTCATGTAACTGCATAACAAATCTCACTTGACTTAAGAGTGGTGAGAATATGGAACTTAATACCACATGGACTGGCTGAGACAGATAGCATAAATGCATTTCTGAGGAAGCTAGATGAGGGAGAAAGGAATACAACATGTTGATGGGGTGAAATGAAGTATGGTGGGAAGAGGCTTGTGTGGAGCTCAAAGATCAGCATAGATCTGTTGGGCTGAATGGCCTATGTAATGCTATAAACTATATATGAAATGTTTTGCTGCCAGATGCCTAATCAATGTACAAGTTGCATAGATGGGAAGTGCTTAATTTTGGGTCTTTATAGAAATTATATAAAATCTCAATGTTTTTGCATTTGAATAAACATGCATCCATTCTACTCAGTGGCAGCCTTTCTTCTGTTTTGTGTATTAGAGAAACAGCTGCCAGATCCACAGTGATACACAATCGTAAGTTTGGCCATGGAAATTGAATTTTAAAAAAATGTAGGGGAGGGGAGAATTCTGCTTTAGTAGCAGTTAATGGATGTGTAGACTTTTTTTTTAAAAAGAAGGCCTATTATGTTGAATTTAGGGGTCGAGACAGTGGTCTGGAGTTGTGTTGCTAGCGTTTTTTTCCAACTCTGGTTCTGGTGTTCGTTCTTTTTTTCCTTCTCTTTATACAGCCGGCTTGCAATACAAAAAACTGTTTCTCATGCTGGCTGCTGATACCTTCGCAGGGTTTAGACCTGAAGTGTGGGCTTCATCATAGAGTTTTGGCCATCTTTAAGAAAAATAACTAGCCAAAGCCGTTGTGAAGAATGACCAAAAAAACCTACTGTATAGCCTCTACCTCTCATACAAGGGCCTAGTCTGGGGCAGCAGGAGTGATTAAGGTGCCCTGATGAAGCTTACTGAGTAGAGCAAAAAGTACACTTTAAAGGACAAAAAAGTATGTTCAAGACAACAGTGGTTAGCACCGCAGCCTCACAGCTCCAGCGACCCGGGTTCAATTCTGGGTACTGCCTGTGTGGAGTTTGCAAGTTCTCCCTGTGTCTGCGTGGGTTTCCTCCGGGTGCTCCAGTTTCCTCCCACATGCCAAAGACTTGCAGGTTGATAGGTTAATTGGCCACTAGCAATTGCCCCTAGTATAGGTAGGTGGTAGGGAAATATAGGGACAGGTGGGGATGTGGTAGGAATATGGAATTAGTGTAGGATTAGTATAAATGGGTGGTTGATTGTCGGCACAGACACGGTGGGCTGAAGGGCCTGTTTCAGTGCTGTATCTCTAAAACAATAAAACAGAACAACTTTCATTACACAATAGAGTCAGAGTTTTACAGCACAGAAACAGGCCCTTTGGCCCAACGCGCCTGCGCCGACCATCAAGCACCTGTTCTAACTAATCCCATTTCCCCCGCACTTGGCCCGTAGCCTTGTACGCTATGGCGTTTCAAGTGCTCATCTAAATACTTCTTAAATGTTGAGGGTTCCTGCCTTTACCACCCCTTCAGGCAGTGTGTTCCAGATTCCAACCACCATCTGGGTGAAAAAATTCCTCCTCAACTCTCCTCTAAACCTCTTGCCCCTGACCTTAAATCTATGACCCCCAATTATTGACCCCTCCGCTAAGCGAAAAAGTTTCTTCCTATCTATCCTATCAATGCCACTCATCATTTTGTATACCTCAATCAGGTCCCCCCTCAGCCTTCTCCGCTCCAAGGAAAACAACCCCAGCCTGTCCAGTCTGTTTTCATAGCTGAAATGCTCCAGCCCAGGCAACATCCTGGTGAATCTCCTCTGCACCCTCTCCAGTGCAATCACATCCTTCCTATAGTATAGCGACCAGAACTGTACACAGTACTCCAACTGTGGCCTAACCAGCGTTTTATACAGCTCCATCATAACCTCCCTGCTCTTATAGTCTATGCCTCGGCTAATAAAGGCAAGTATCCCGTATGCCTTCCTAACCACCTTATCTACCTGTGCTGCTGCCTTCAGTGATCTATGGACAAGAACCCCAAGGTCCCTCTGACCCTCCGACCCTCCATACTCCCCTAGGTTCCTACCATCCATTTTATAATCCATTGCCTTGTTAGACCTCTCAAAGTGCATCACCTCACACTTCTCAGGATTAAACTCCATTTGCCACTGCTCCGCCCATTTTACCAGCCAATCTATATTGTCCTGTAATCTAAGGCTTTCCTCCCTACTATTTACGACACCACCAATTTTCATGTCATATGTGAACTTACTGATCATACCTCCTACATTCAGGTCTAAATCATTAATGTACACTACAAACAGCAAGGGTCCCAGCACCAATCCCTGCGGTACCCCACTGGTCACAGGCTTCCACTCGCAGAAACGACCCTCTATCATCACCCTCTGCCTCCTGCTGCTAAGCCAATTTTGGATCCAATTTGTCAATTTATCCTGGATCCCATGGGCCTTTACTTTCTTAACCAATCTCCCATGCGGGACCTTATCAAAAGCCTTACTGAAGTCCATGTAGACTACATTTAACTGCTTTACCCTCATCTACACCTCTAGTCACCTCCTCCGAAAAATTCAACCAAGTTAGTTAGACACAATCTCCCCCTATCAAGGCCATGCTGACTATCCCTGATTAATCCCTGCCTCTCCAAGTGGAGATTAATCCTGTCCCTCAGAATTTTTTTCACAATTTCCCAACCACTGATGTTAGACTCACTGGCCTGTAATTACCTGGTTTATCCCTGCTACCTTTCTTGAATAATGGTACCACATTCGCTGTCCTCCAGTCCTCTGGTACTTCTCCTGTGGCCAGAGAGGATTTGAAAATTTGTGTCAGAGCCCCTGCTGTCTCCTCCCTTGCCTCACATAACAGCCTGGGATACATCTCATCTGGGCCTTGGGATTTATCCACTTTGAAGCCTGCTAAAACAGCTAATACTTCCTCTTTTTCAGTGCTAATATGTTCAAGTATATCACAATCCCCCTCCCTGATCACTGTCTACATCGTCCTTCTCCATAGTGAACACAGATGAAAAGTAATCATTTAAAACCTCGCCTATGTCCTCCGGCTCCACACACACATTGCCTCTTTGATTCCTAATGGGCCCTACTCTTTCCCTGGTTATCCTCTTGCCCCTAACATACTTCTAAAACGCCTTAGGATTTTCCTTTATCTTGTCTGCCGGTGATTTTTCATGCCCCCTCCTCGCTCTCCTAATTACTTTTTTAAGTACTCCCCTACACTTTCTATACTTCTCCAGGGCCTCTGCTATCTTTAGCGCTCTGAATCTGCCATATGCCTCCCTTTTTTTTTTCCTTATTCAATCCTCTATATCCCTTGACATCCAGGGTTCCCTTGACCTGTTGGTCCTACTCTTCACCTTTACAGGAACATGCTGCACCTGAACCCTCACAATTTCCCTTCTAAATGACTCCCACTGGTCTGATGTAGACTTTCCTATAAGAAGCTGCTCCCAGTTCACTTTGGCCAGATCCTGTTTTATCATCTTGAAATCTGCCTTCCCCCAATTCAGTACTCTTATTTCCGGTCCCTCTATGTCCTTTTCCATAACAACCTTAAATCTTACAGAATTATAGTCACTATCCCCAAAATGCTCCCCCAATGACACTTCTACCACTTTTCTGGCTTCATTCCCTAGGATTAAGTCCAGTACCGCTCCTCCTCTTGTAGGACTTTCTATGTGCTGGCTGAAAAAGCTCTCCTGAATGCACTTGAAGAATTCTGCCCCCTTTAAGCTTTTTGCACTAATACTGTCCCCTCTAATATAGGGGAAGTTGAAATCCCCTACTATTACCCTATTATTGCACCTCTCTGTGATTTGCCTACATATCTGCTCCTCCACCACTGCCTGACTGGAGGCCTGTAATACACACTCAGCCAAGTAATAGCCCCCTTTTTGTTTTTAAGTTCTACCCATATGGCCTCATTAGAGGAACCTTCTAAGATATCATCCCTCCTTACTGCAGTAATTGTTCCTTTAATCAACAGTGCAATGCCACCTCCTCTTTCTCCCCCTCCCCCATCACATCTGAAGATTCTATACCCTGGTATGTTTAGCTGCCAGTCCTGCCCTTCCCTCAACTATGTCTTAGTAATAGCAATAACATCATATTCCCATGTGTTAATCAACGCCCTCAATTCATCTGCATTACTAGTAAGACTCCTTACATTAAAATAGATACAATCCAGCCTTGCATTATTTGCCTGAGCCTTAACAGGTCTACATTTACTCTGACCTCTGGACTGACTTAGCTTCACATTAATATTTGATTGTACATCACCCCCTACTGTGCTTCCACTCTGTATCCCATCCCCCTGCCAAATTAGTTTAAACCCCCCCCCCCCCCCCCCCCAAAACAGCACTAGCAAACCTCCCAGCAAGGATGCTGGTCCCGTTCTGGTTCAGGTGCAACCCGACCATCTTATACAGACCCCACCTTCGCCAAAAACAGGCCCAATGATCCAAGAATCTAAAGCCCTCCCTCCTGCACCAACTGCCCAACCATGCATTCATCTGCTGTAACCTCCTATTCATGCACTCACTAGCCCGTGGCACTGGAAGAAACCCAGAGAGTACAACCTTTGAGGGCCTACTTTTAATCTGCTGCCTAGCTCCCTAAATTCTTTTTGCAGGACCTCATCCCTCTTTCTACCTATGTCATTGGTACCAACGTGGACCACAACCTCCGGCTGTGCACCCTCACCCTCCAGAATACTTTGTAGCTGCTCAGTGATATCCAGGACCCTGCACCAAGGAGGCAACATACCATCCTGGAATCACGTCTGCGACCACAGAAAAGCCTATCTGTTCCTCTAACCATGGAATCCCCTACCGCTATTGCCCTCTTGTCCCTTTTTCTCCATCCCAGCACAGCTGAGTCAGCCATGACATTCCGGTCATGATTCTCTGTGCATTCTCCAGAGGAACCCTCTCCCTCATTGGTACTTAGAACTGAATACTGGTTAGAAAGTGGGATATCCTCTGGGGACTCCTGCACTACCTGCCCTGACTTCTTTGTCTGTCCGGCATCCACCAAGTCACTACCAACACCTCCCCCCCCCCCCCCCCCCCGACTGTGCTCGCCTGGTCACTGGCTTGACTACCTCCTGAAACGTGCCATCCACGTAGTCCCCCACCTCCTGCTCCTCCTTTAAGATAGTTGTGGCAGCAAAATACTTCTCAATCTCTCAGGCCTTCATTTTCATATTTTCTGATGTACTAAGACTTGGGATCAGGCAGCAGCTTTGTTGCTATCAGCTTCATACTTGCACTCACTTTGGAATAGTATCTTGGCTGCTTCTGGATATAACCCATTGTGTAGTGTAATAGCATAGAAACAGGCAGTTCAGCCCAACTGGTCTATGCTGGTGTTTCTGCTCCACGCAAGCCTCCTTCCACTCTACTTCATCTCACTCTATCAGCATAACCTTCCATTTCTTTCTGCCTCATGTGCTTATCTAGCTTCCCCTTAAGGGCATCTGTGCTACTCACTGTAACTACTCCCTGTGATAGCATGTTCCACATTCTCACCAGTCTTGGTAAAGAAGTTTCTCCTGAAATTCTTCTTGGATTTATCAGTCACTATCTTTTATATTTATAAACTACCCTGCAAGGTAACTGTTGGAATCATGAAAAGTAATTTCTGACTGATTACATAGCAGTACTCTGTGGGTGCTAACTTCACTGGGCATCTTTCAGTAAGTAGTGTAGAAACCCTTTAACACATGCATAGTTGTGGTAAGACTACCGATGTCTTTTTACGACAATATGAACAACTCCTTTCCATGATGAAAGTAGGCCATCATAGAGTGGTAAATTATAAATTTATGTTGCAAGTAAGCTGGTCAGTGAATTGTTAATCTCAGCTGTTAGTGGGGAAATTACCAAGTCGAGATGAGATACCACCCGGCAGCGTCACGGGCTGCTCCCACACACTACCCTCGTAGCTGACTCAGAGCAGTTTAGGCAGAAATCTGGGAGGAGGTCTCAGCTGCTTGTGGTATGTGGTGAGGAGACTGGAAAACAGCAACAATTTTTTTTAAAGTCGCTATCTTCATTTTATTAACAAGAATTGCAGATTTGTCAAGGCTTCAACAGTAAATGCTGTGTTTTAAGTACGCTATAGTTGCCTTGAAACAAGTTGAACTGTGTTTTTTTTGCAGGTGTAGATGAGCATCAGTTAATTGAAATTTATCACAGGTGATGGTATAGACTGGATGTGTTTCAATGGTTGTGTCCTTCACTTTAAAGCCTTGAATCAACAAAATTACCATTGACCTGAACCTTCACACCTCCTTTTGGATTTGAAATCTTTCGACTTATTTGGCTAGCCATGAATAACCAACAATGTACAAATTACAAATTTACCTTTCTGCAGTTAAACAGCGTCAACCACAATGACCAGAAAGCAACAACGCCAAGTTTATCATTGGAAGAAATTCTGGAACGAGCCTATGAAAAATTTGATGTGGAGCTCAGAAGTGTTCAGCTTTTGTTCAGCAGATCAGGTACACTTTTATCTTTTTCTCCATTTTAAGTTAACTTTCTCTCCTGTTCTATCCCCATTGGGAGTCCTTGACAGAGTACCATCTGAAAAGTTTTTTACATAGCTGATGGACTCTGCTACCATGAGGTACGTGGGAACTAGTATAGCCTCTGGGTCAGAACATTGTGTGTTCTAGTTCCACACCAGAGACTTGAGCGCATAATCCGGGCTGAGACTACCTGGTACCGAAGGGATTGCTGCATCGTTCAAGATCTTTCGGACGAGATGTTAAACGTAGGCCCCTCAAGTGAGCGTAAAAGATGCCATGGCACTGCTTTGAAGAAGAGCAGGGAGTTCTTCCTGGAGTTGTAGCCAATATTTATTGCTCAACCAACATCACTAATGGTCATTATCTCATTGCTGTGTTACAAGAGTTTTGTTTTTGTTTTGAAATCTGAGAATTCTGTGCGTTTTTAGAAACTGAGGAAAGGATTTTCCTGTGGACATTGAGTGCTGAAACTTGGTGGGTTTGAACTGAGTGAAATGCACAGACTGCAAGGCACCTGTTTCCGAACAACTCAGGAGGGGAATGACAGGTCAAGATTTATGACTTTTATGTGATTGGATTGTTGAATTGTAAAGGACCAGTGAGCTGGACAAGGAGCAGGCAGTTGAAATCTGGCTGAGACCTGCCTGGAGGTGAGAGAAAATACCTCTGTAAAGGAAGCCTGCATCTCTTGGGGAAAAAAATCCTGCATTTGAAAGGTGGCACATTCCTAGTGCCTCCTGTCTCTGAAGAATTTCTGCATCCAGTGTGGTTCCTGTTGCCTCCTGTGTTTTGAGAAACCCTGGAACCTGCAGAAAGCTTCTGCTGTATTGTTGCTGTACCCCTGCTGAAAGACCTGCAATGCCTGTTGCAGCCAAATTGCCTTGACTGCTTATCCATCACAGACTGTTCATCAACCTTGCCTAGAGAGACTTCAAGAGGCACCTGATTATTCGACACTGGGGCACTTCACTGTACTGAAGGCATTCTACCACAACGTGATAAACTCAATCATTTTATTTTTTCCTTTTTATTCCTAAGAAACAGCTGTAAACCAAACATCCTTTTTCCCCAGTTAACTTTTTTTTGTGTGAGAGTGAGGACTAGAAAAAATGAGTTTAAAAAAAATCTTTTTATATATATATATATATATATTTATCTCATTAGTTAAGACTTAGTATTTCTTTTCTAATAAATAGTTAATGTTGTTTAAAGAAACCTGGTTTGGTGTGCTTTATTCTGGGGACTGTGTGTCTAATTTGGCTATTCTTCGGTAGGTGGAAAACTTTCTTGATATGCTGTGACCTGATAACAGTGGGACTGAACTAACAGTGCATTACTGCTGCTTTGGTCGTAACAGCTGTTTGTGGAACCTTGCTGTATGCAAATTGGTTGCTGTGTTTCTTGCATTACAGCACTGACTACACTTAAAGAAAAGTACTTCATTGGCAGTCAAGTGCTTTAGGCCATCCTGAAAGAGACTGTGCGGAAAGGGGTTGCTTAGATTCCAAATCTCTCCAATGTATCTGTACTGAGGATGTTAACCTTGGAAGACTAGCGTTTAATGAGTATGGACTGAATGTAGAAGCAACCTATTAGTACTAAATGCCAGAAAGAAGCATGCTACTTCTCTAATTCACATTACTTTCTGAAAATTGAACTATTTTCTAGGAATAGAAACCATACTATATTGAAGAGATGGTTTTCTTGCAGGTTGGATGCCATGGGTTTTCACTTGTTCTGTTAACATGTAGTAGTTTTCCATTCTGCTATATTATATAATCTTCATTGTTGGTAACTTTTACACAATGTTAGGGTGAGGTTAGCATTGGCCATGTTATATGAGGGTGATATCACAAGTGACCAATCGCCTATAAAGCATTTTGAAGTGTTAATGCCATAACATTGAGCAAGTTGCCTACATGATGCCACAGCACCGCTCAATGTGAATCATGCTTATCCCCATGCTTCGATGTTTTATTTTTTGTTTGTGACATTGATGTCGTCTCCACATGATTCCAACTATATTCCACTCCAGCTGTGGTAAGATTGAAAAAATTCCTCATCATACTGAATAATATCATGTTCTAAATGTGACTGTGGCTTTACAGTTGCTGAAAGGAATGGCAGCAGTTGCTGATGTAGGTCAGTTTGCCTATCAAATTACCTTGGTTTTCCTGTCTGGACCTGACACGATAGACTTCAGTAGATTGAGCTAATTTTCAAGCAGTGTGAACAAATCTGGTACACCATCATACCTGGTCCTTTGTTTTCTGGCATTACTGAGCCCAGAATCCAGTCCTATGCTGGTTGCTGAGACAAAGTTTAGTGTAGAAACATAGATTTACAGCACATTAGGAGGCCATTCAGTTGATTGTGTCCCTGCCAGTCACAAAATAGCTATCCAGTCTAATCTCGCTTTCCAGCTCTTGGTCTGTAGTCCTTGAGGTTACAGCACCTCAAGTGCATATCCAAGTGTTCTTTAGATGGGATGAGGGTTTCTGTCTCTACCACTCTTTTTTGAGGCAGTGTGTTCTGGAGCCCCGTAACTTTCTGGCGAAAAAATTACTCGCAACTCCTCTCCAATCCTTCCACCATTTACTTGAAATCTATGTCTGCTGATTATTGACCACTCTGCTAGTGGAAATAGGTCCTAGCTTCACACTCTATCTAGACCTGTCAGCATTTTATACTCAAATTTAATCTCCCCTCCGCTGCCTCTGTTGCAAAACAAACCGTTCCTGTCAACATCCTGTAAATCTCTTTTGCACCCTCTCTAGTATGATCACGTCCTTCCTGTGATGCAGTGACTCGAACTGTGCGCAGTACTCTCGCTGCAGTCTAACTAGTGTTTTATACAGTTCCAGCATAATCTCCTTGCTCTTATGCTATCGGCCTCAGCCAAAAAAGGAGAGTATCCTATATGCCTTCTTGACCACTTTATCTACCTGTCCTCCTACCTTCAGGGGCCTGTAGACATACTCCAAGGTTCCTCTGTTCCTCTCTATTTTCCTGAATCCAATCTAACCAACAATGGTGATAACTGCAGCAAGCCCATCTTGCCAGCTTGGTGTAGTACAATATACCCAGGCATTCTTCTGAGCCAATGCGTTACCATTTGAACTGTGGCCACTGTTATGTAACCAAATGTAACAGTCAGTTTTATTTGTGTCAGCAGTCTTTTTATAGATTAATCAGAAAAGTGAAATTGAATGTAGCTTACCAGATGTCGAAGAAATTTTTTCCCATAAAAGAAAGCAAAGATGTCAGGGTTCTAATGAAGGGTCACTGACCTGAAACGTTAACTCTGCTTCTCTGTCCACAGATGCTGCCAGGCCTGCCATGTATTTCCAGCATTTCTTGTTTTTATTTCACATTTCCAGCTTTTGCAGTATCTTGCTTTTATTTTATTAACCAAGATATCATGTTATGCATAAAAAGAGAGATGGTCTTGCATTGATGGTGCTTTTTATTATTGTAGGTGGTTCCAAAGCACTTTACAGCCAATGAAGGAATTTTGAAGTGTAGTCATTGTTTAATGTAGAATTTATTGCCTTGTGTGGATCAGTGTCAGATTTTGCTTTATGACCCTCCTGTGAAGCGCCTTGGGACATTTTATTACATTAAACGTGCTGTATGAATACAAGTTGTTGTAGAAAAGTGTAATCAAGGTTTCTTGAGAATGCAATTTAAGTGCAGTACATTTAATTCTGTCTATATTAGACTTATTTCCAATTGTGACGTTTAAAATTTGTATCATTTCTTTAGGTCAAGATTGGAAGTCTGCTCGCAAGGAGTGCTCCTCATCTCAGCATATATTACAACCTATGGATGTCAAGGTGCAGCTTTCTAGAGCCATAGTGGAGAAAGATGCCAGAATGCCCAAGTATGTTCAATTGCGGTTTCATTTTGGTCTACAACAATGAGCTAAAATTTTCTGTAACATGCAAAACCTATGGTGCAATATGTTAACATGGAAATGTCTCTGTAAATATGTCACTTTATTGTGTAGAAGCAGAAGTATTGATGAAAGTGTAAATAAAGAGGGGAATTAAAAAAGCAAAGGCACCTTTTATAAGGAAGTGTGTTCACACATTTTGCTGAACCATACTATTTGTGAGGCATTGCAAGGATCATGCATTGATTATACTGTAAAGTAAGTGATACCATAACATACCGTAACATAACAAAGTGTGGAATAAGAACATCAGAAATAGGAGCAGGAGTAGGCCATTCATCCCCTCAAGCCTGCCCTGCCATTCAATAAGTTCATGGCTGATCTGCCCCAGACCTCAACTCCTCTTTCGTGCCAGCTTCTCATAGCCCTCAACTCCCTGATATTTCAAAAATCTTTCTACTTCCTCTTTTAAATACTTAGTGATCTAGCCTCCACAACTCTCTGGGGTAGAGAATTCCAGACATTAACTACCCTCAGAAGAAATTCCTTTGCATCTCAGTTTTAAATCAGTGTCCCCTTATTCTGTAACTATGTCCCCTCGTTCGAGATTCCCCCACTAGTGGAAACATCTTCTCAACATCTACCCTGTCGAGCCCCCTCAGAATCTTGTACGTTTCAATAAGATCATACTTCATTCTTGTAAACTCTAATGAATAAAGGCACTGTTTAGCCGTTCTTGATAAGTCAACTCCTTCATCCCAGGAATCAGCCCAGTGAATCTCTTTTGAACTGCCTCCAATGCCAGTATATCTTAAACACGACACCAAAACTTTACAATATACTCCGGGTGCGACCTCACCAACACCCTGTACAGTTGTAACAAGACTTCCCTATTTTTAATCTCCAACCTCCTCGCAATAAAGGCCAAAATTCCATTTGCTGCCTTAATTACTTGCTGCACCTGCATGCTAACTTTGTTTCATGCACAAGAGCACCCAGATCCCTCTGTGCTGCACTTTTTTGAAGTCTCTCCATTTAAATAATAGACTGCCTTTTGATTCTTCCTACTAAACTGCATGACCTCACACTTTCCTACATGAAACTCCATCTGCCAAGTTTTTGCCCACTCATTCAACCGATCTATATCTCCTTGCAGATTCCTTACGTCCTCATCACAACATGCCCTCCCACCTATTTTTGTATCGTCAGTAAATTTGGATATATTACGCTCTGCACCCTCCTCCAGATCATTAATCTAGATAGTAAATAATTGAGGCACTCCACTAATGTCTTTCCAACCTGAAAAAGACCCATTAATCCCGACTCCCTGTCTTCTGTGAGTTAACCAATTCTCAATCCACGCTAATACATTACCCCCAATACCGTGAGCTCCTATCTTGTGCAATAATCTATTATGTGGCACCTTATCGAATGCCTTCTGGAAATCCAAATATGCTACATCTCCTGGTTCGCCTTTATCAACTCTGCTTGTTATATCCTCAAAGAACTCTAGCAAATTTGTCAAATATGATTTCCCTTTCACAACACCATGTTGACTCTGTTTGATTGCGTTAAGCTTTTCTAAATGTCCTGCTATTTCTTCCTTAATAATGGACTCTAGCATTTTCCCAACGACTGATGTTAGGCTGACTGGCCTGTAGTTTCCTGCTTTTTGTCTCCCTCCCTTCTTGAACAGGGGTGTCACATTCGCGGTTTTCCAATCCTCTGGGACCCTCCCCGAATCCAGCGAGTTCTGGGATATTTCGCCCAATGCCTCCACTACCTCTGCAGCCACTTCTTCTAAAACCCTTGGATGCAGGCCATCAGGTCCTGGCGACTTGTCTGCCTTTAGTCCCGTTAGTTTGATAAATACTTTGTCCCTCGTGATAGAGACTGTTACAAGATCTTTCCTCCCGTTAGCTCTTTGCTTATCTGATATCTGTGGGATCTTTATAGTGTCCTCCACCCTGAAGACCGATGCAAAATATTGGTTTAAATTATCTGCCATTTCCCTGTTCCCTGTTATCAATTCTCCAGTCACATCCTCAAACGGTCCCACGCTTACTTTAGCTATTCTTGTTTTTTTTATATACCTGTAGAAGCTCTTGCTGTTTGTTTTTCTATTTCTTGCCAATTTACTTTCATCAATTTTCTCCTTTATTAGCTTTTTAGTCATCTGGTTCCTAAAAAAAAAAAAAATTCCCAATCCTCTGACCTACCACTAGTTTTCGCTGCTTTGTATGCCTTAGTTTTTGATTGGATACTCTCTTTGACGCCTTTGTTAACCACGGGTGGTTCACTCTTCTCATCGAGTCCTTCATTTTGACTGGGATGAATATTTGCTGAGCGTTAATAAATATCTGCTTAAATGTCTGTCACTGCTCATTCACTGACCTTCCTCTTAGTCTATTTTCCCATCCTGTTTTAGACTACTCTTTCTTCCTACCTCTGTAGTTGAAATTGTTTAAGTTGAGGACACTGGTTTGAGACTCGAGTTGCTCGCCCTCAAACTGAATTTGAAATTCTACCATGTTGTGATCGCTACCCCCAGAAGATCCTTAACTAAGATATCTGTTAATCCTATCTCATTGCATATTACTAGATCTAAAATGGCCTGTTACTGGGTAGGTTCTGCAACGTATTGCTAGAAGTAACAATCCCTGATGCAGGCTACAAATTCAATGCCAATCTGATTTGTCCAGTCAATATGCAGATTAACATCACCCATGACAATTGTAGCACCCTTCTTACACGCCTCCATTATTTCCTGATTTATACTTTGTTGTACAGTGGGGCAACTCTTCGGGGGCTTATAGACAACTCCCACCCGTGACTACTTCCCCCTGCTATTCCTTATTTCCACCCAAACTGATTCCGCATCATGATCTATTGTACCTATATCACTACTCACCACCGCACCGATACCTTCCTTTATTAACAAAGCTACCCCACCTCCTTTTCCTTTTTGCTTATTTTTCCAGAATGTGAAATACCCTTGAATATTGAGTTCCCGGTCTTGGTCACCCTGCAACCACGTCTCTAATTGCTATCAAGTCAGACTCATTTATTTCTATCTGTGCCGTCAACACATCTATCTTGTTACAAATGCTGCGTGCATTCAGATAAAGAGCCTTAAGCTTTGACTTTTTGCCATTATTACTCATTCTCGTTCTAATTTCTGTTGCACTCTTCTAATTATATCTTCTGCCCCTTTCTGTCACACTTTGATTATCGTTCACCTCTTCACCACCCTGCACCTCTGCTCTCTCGTTTCTTTTTGATTTTTTAAACTTCCCTTCAATTGAACCCTCCCCCCCCACTAATTAGTTTAAAGTCCTATCTACAACCCTCGTTATACAATTCACCAGGGCACTAGTCCCAGTATGGTTCAAATGAAGCCAGTCACAATGGAACAGCTCGCTGCTTCCCCGGTACTGGTGCCAGTGCCCCATGAATTGGAACCCATTTCTCCCACACCAATCTTTGAGTCACGCGTTTACCTCTCTAATCTTATTTACCTTGGGCCAATTTGCACGTGGCTTAGGTAGTAATCTGGAGATGATTACCTTTTGAGGTTGTGCTTTTTAATTTAGCCCCGAGCTGCTCATAGTCCCTCAGCACAACCTCTTTCCTAGTCCTACCTATGTTGTTAGTACCTACGTGGACCACGACAACTGGATCCTTCCCCTCCTGCTCCAAGTTCCTCTCTAGCCCAGGAGAGATGTCCTTTACCTTGGCACCAGGCAGGCAACACAGCCTTCAGGACTCTCTCTCTGTCTTTGCTGCAGAGAACAGTATCTATTCCCCTAACTATGCCATCCCCTATTAGGACGACATTTCTCTTTTTTTTTTCCCCCCTACTTGAATGGCACTCTGAACCACGGTGCTGTGGTCAGTTTGCTCATCCTCCCTGCAGTCTGTGCCCTCGTCAGCGCTGGGGGCAAGAACCTCGTACCCTATTGGATAAGGGCTCCTCCAAAGCTAAATTCTGGATCCCTATACCTGCCTCACTCACAGTCACACTCTCCTATCCCTGACCACGGTCCAAATTTGATGTAATTAATCTAAGGGGTGTGACTGTCTCCTGAAACACAGCGTCCAGGTAACTCTCCCCCTCCCTGATGTGTCGTAGTGTCCGCAGCTCGGACTCCAGCTCATCAACTCTGAGCCAAAGATCCTCAAGCAGCCAACACTTGCTGCAGATATGACCACCGTGGATTGCACTGGCGTCCACCAGCTCCCACATACTACAGCTGCAACACATCGCCTGCCATCTCTATTCTATTAAATTAATTAAATTGAATGTTAAAGATTTGGATGTTTGATGCTATTTTTTATTTAAATTAACTTAAATTAAAAGTACCTGTTTAAACAATCAATTGTAATTAATACTTCTAGTCCTGCTCTGTGTTTATACTCTTAATATAACACTTATTGTTACACTACCACAATTGAAAAAATTTTAATTACCCAGCTCCTAATTTGAACCAATACCCTCCCTGCTTGTCCCTCTCTCTCAAAAATGGTAAATTATAAAATCGGCCTTAGTTTTTATACTAATGAATCGATCAAGTCTTATTTTATATTTGATTAACTTAAATTCAAAGTTTTACCGGTATGCTCACCCCAGTCTGCTTTCTGTTTCCCCGTGCTCTCTGTTGATTGTGACGTCATTTTTCGATGTTTGATTTGCCTTCGAACTTCCCGTTGCTTCTCTCCGAATCTCCGAGGTTCTGGCACGCTTTTTGAATGCTCTCCTCTCCCGCTGATTCTTGGAAAAGACCATTAAGTGGGAAAGGGAAAGAGAATTAAAATTCAAGTTTTTTTTTGTATTCGTTCATGGGATGTGGGTGTCGCTGGCTAGGCCAGCGTTTATTGCCCATCCCTAATTGCCCTTAAGGTGGTGGTGAGCTGCCTTCTTGAACTGCTGCAGTCCATGTGGGGTAGGTACACCAACAATGCTGTTGGGGTGGGAGTTCCAGGATTTTGACCCCATGGCAGTGAAGGAGCAGCAATATAGTTCCAAGTCAGGATGGTGTGTGGTTTGGAGGGGAACTTGGTGGTGGTGTTCCTTCTCCTGCCCTTGTCCTTCTAGATGGTAGAGGTCGCAGGTTTGGAAGGTACCTTCAGAATGTTATCAGGGCCCGTAGCCTTAGCAGTGTCTCGTGCCTTCAGTTGTTTCCTGATAGCACGCGGAGTGAATCGAATTGGCTGAAGACTGGCATCTGTGATTCTGGGGACTTCAGGAGGAGGCTGAGATGGATCATTTGTTGCAAATGCTTCAGCCTTATCTTTTGCACTGATGTGCTGGGCTCCCCCATCATTGAGGATGGGGATATTTGTGGAACAACCACCTCCAGTTAGTTGTTTAATTGTCCACCACCATTCACAACTGGATGTGGCAGGACTGCAGAGCTTCGATCTGATCTGTTGGTTATGGGATGGCGTAGCCCTGTGTATTGCATGCTACTTGTGCTAATTGGCATGTAAGTAGCCCTGGGTTGCATCTTAACCTTTTGAAGTATGCCTGGTCCTGCTCCTGACATGCCCTCCCACACTGTTTATTGAGCCAGGGTTGGTCCCCCGGCTTGACGGTAATGGTTGAATGGGGGATATGCCGGGCCATGAGGTTACAGATTGTGGTCGAGTACAATTCTGCTGCTGATGGCCCAAAGTGCCTCATGGATGCCCAGTTTTGAAGTGCTAGATTTGTTTGAAATCTATCCTATTTAACATGGTGGTAGTGCCATGCTACATGATGGAGGGTGTCCTCAGTGTGAAGGGGGACTTCGTCTTTACAAGGACTGTGCGATGTTCGCTCCTACTAATACTGTCACGGACCGATGCATCTGCAGGGGGCAGATTGGTGAGGATGAGTTCAAATATATTTTTTCCTCTTGGTTCTGTCACCACCTGCTGCAGACCCAGTCTTTTTGGATTTGGCCAGTGTTGGTGCTACCTCTTTGAAGGCAAATGCCCAAGTTTGCACACACTATTTCAAATGTGAGCTGTACGTAATTAGTATCAACTATTATTTGATCAGCTTATTTGGTGACTTCGAGTCAACTTCAAACGTTAAATGATGGATGTGCCCAAATTCACTTAAAAGCCTTGTTAATAGACACTGCTCTGTTCAAATGCTGAGCAATGCTGATGGTGAACTCGAGGCCTGAACAGTTATGCCATAAGTATTCTTTGAATTGCTGTGATCTGGTGGTTGGCTTTTAATTATTTGATGCAGTTCTGGTTTAGTTTGGTTGATAATTCCTGTGCCTTAATATTTGGAATTTGTTTGTATTGAATCCAACAGTGGAGTGTTTGTTTTTCAGATTTAAAGTCTCAGGTGAACTCCCTTTACTCCATGTCAGAATGTCAGATCAGAAAATCAGAAGTGTTTGTGAGCTTGCTGATAGCATTCCCTTTCCTCGGAGTTTATCATCCTCCAGATCACCCATCAAAGCAAAGGTTGGTGTGATGTCTTATGCTTTCCAATGCACTGCATTAGTGATTGTAATGAAGAATACTTGTCTCTGATTCTTATCAGATTGTGTCCTTCCAAAACCTGTGTTTCAAATAACCCAGCGCACCTCTTCAATTGGATATTTGGCTGTGGGAAGGCATTTGGCTACTGTTTTCTTCATTATGCAATCTCAACAGTCGCTAGAAAGAAATGCATTTTATCTTACCTTGTTATATTTACTTTTTTCATACCAACTCTTATCTGTCTACAAAAAAAGTGAGAAGACGATGGTAAGTTTTAAATACTGAACACGAGACTGTTTTTAAGCTGATTTTTCTGTTACATGTTAAGACAAAGTAGCATTGAAACTACAAGACTCCCACATTCATGCATTCTATTTGTCAAATAATTGCAGCAAAAATCACGGATTTGTATAGTCTGCAATATTGAAGCTAACTCACTATTATCTCGGTGGTCAGCTTTTCTTTGTGCCCTTTACATTTCCAGTATGTTGATGAGGAACATATTAGGAAGCTTGTCAATATTTTCTTCACACTAGATTCATCATGCGTTCTTGATCATTTTACATTGTACATGGTGACAAAGGGACTGCAGGCAACATCAGTTTTTTTTTACTTTTAAGAATCTAAATGGGCATGAGCATCCTCAAGTAGCCAAACTTAATTGCCATCCCTTCTTGAAGTGTCCTTTATCTCTTAATATTTTTAACCAAACTATTATTGATTAAATTTCTCCTGAAACAACTGTTGGTTTAGCAAATTCTTCAATGCAATCTATTTTTATTTTAAAAATGTACTGAAAAATAGACCTTACTGTTGGAAATGTTAGGTGTGTTTAAAAATCTTCCATTTTAATTTGTGTAAACTTGTGCTCCTTTCAGTCCATATCTGTGAAGTGACATGTCAGAGAGAAAATAATCTTCACCAAGTGAGGACAAGTGGTTTAAAAGAAATTTAGATGGGTTGGAATTGAAATGAACATTTCATTCGGGCAATTATACTTAAGGGTAGACTTGTATTCCTCAGTCAATGCCCCTTGACCAAATAACCCAAGTTTATATATTTTTTGTCTCTAGATGTCGTTGGCTGCAAAATCAAGAAAGGTGTTTGACCCTAGTCTAGTAGTTGTTGGTTCTTCAGCATCACTGGAAGCAGATAATTCAAGTAAGCCCTGGGTGTCTTCGACTTTTTATGCACCATGATTTTTTTAATGTTGCATTGCAGTCACAAATTGACTTTTGTTTTTGTTAGCCTGCACAATAAATATCCTTCAAGACTCTAAATTTTATATTAAATATCTTCTGTAAAACGTAAGGTGCTTGCCAGATTTTAGTAATGAAATATTATAATTTGACTGCAGCTGTGCTTTCTCCAGTTATTCTGATTCATTAGGCAGCATTTGAAAATGTGTGAGCTGATGTGCTATATCAATGACATGATTTTTGTTTGTTTAATGCCTCCCAAGCTCAAGGACTATAACCATTGATTTGTCCCTTAACAGCATTTAACATAAACTCCGAAGAAATATCTTTAAGATTTGGTCTATTGCATCAGACAAACTAGAAAATGTCAGCCTATTTAAGGAGCATATGAATAGTTAATAATGTGTAAAAAAAAAAAAAAAAAAAAAATTTTCAGCCCATCAAGCTGAGCCTTCTGACCGAACGTCCCAGCTTGACAATGAGCAGCATTTGAAAACACTCTTAACGGCTTTGTATATTCTGTACACTGTTTTAACCATTTGAGTCTCGAGTTGTACCCTGGGTTCCTGTGACATATACTCAATTGGAAATCCTTCATGTAAAATGTCCAAGTAAACTATCTTGGGCAAAATTGTAATGACTGTCAAAGTTGAGGAGCTGTATCAGGAAAGATCTTCTAAATCCATGTGGGCTGTTAAAGTAGTGATATACATTATTTTTAGTCTTTTGTTCCTTTAATGTACTATGTACCTTCCATCACTGATGTCAATCCTCCAAAATCTGCAAATTGCTGTTTGTGGTGTTGATGTGCATCTCCAAAGAAATGGATTATCAGCACTGGACTTGATGACTTTTAATGCTGGCAAAATTGGTCTATATTTCAAATGTCATCATTTAGCAAGGCTCTCAGTTTGTTGTGTGGCGTATTTCCAATTCGAATGTTTTGTTTAACTTACCGGTGAGCTCATCTAGAATAGCCTTCCTGTGATTAAATTTCAAACAGTTTCTATTTGTTCTTTATTTTTCCTTTACTCGTCTTTGCCATGTTTGGCCAAAGGAACAGGCAGGCAACCTGCTCTGATGCTTTCACCAATAGTGCTTGGCGACTAGCTGCTGGGGAGTAAGATACTGAGGTTGCCTCCTCATTTTCCTTCACCGGCTTCTTGTGGGAAAGTGCCTTTGCTTAGTGCCTCACCTCAGTTGATGGCTGAGATGGGTAATTTGCAGTGTGGTGGACTGTGGACACAGGACTCTGTTCTGTTTTTCACTGGTACAACATGCTGGAGTGTTGGTATAGTGTGATATTGGGCAACCATGGTTATTGTCGTCAGTCATGGAAAATGTACTTCCCAAAAAAAAGCTGCATGTTTTTTACCTTCGTTTTTGGGCTGTGCATTGCTGTCAATGCTGGCATTTATTGCCTCTGCCTAGTTTCTCTTGATGTGGTGGTGGACCCTTTGAACCACTTTAGTCCATGTGGTGAAGTTTCTCCCTTAGTATTAGGTAGGGGGTTCCAGGAACTTGACCCAGTAACCATGGAGGGACAGTAATATATTTGTTGTGTGTGACTTTGAGGGGAGTTTGGAGGTGGTGATGTTTCCCACGCACCTGCCCGTTCCCTTTTAGGTGGTGGAAGTCTTGTGGTGATGGAGTAATGCAGCAAATTGCTTTGGTTAGGAGGAACTGTTTCTTAGAGGTGCTGTCAAATTCATTTTGTTTGTTCTGCACAAATGCCTCTGCTGAAGAAGAGATCTTGTATATTTGTCAACTGATTGAGACATGCCAGTTGTATTATGCTTAAATGAATGAATTAATTTTAATCTACATTTTTTTGGTTAGGGCACGATTATAGATCATACGCAGGACCAGTGATGGATTTGTAGATTCTAAACTTGCAATGTGCAGCTGTGTGATTTTATGAAATTTAGCTAAGTTCTGGAGGCAGCAACAATGACTAACTTGCTTTGCTTTTTGTCTAAATTTTCTGTATCTTGAATAATTCAAATCATGCTCTTTTGAAAGGGTCACAATATCTTGCTTCCTTTCAAGTATATGCAAATCTTCTTCCTTAGGTTCGCTGGAATCTGAAGAAGAGTTCTGTGATACAAAGGAAGAAGCTAACTTGCCGAGTAAACTAACAATGGCAGCGGGCGATGCACCGCTATATGAACTTCAGAAAGAGGATATTGAGAGTCTACACGAGGAGCTCACAGATCTCCAGCTGAAGTTTGAAGTTAAAGAGGTATAAAACATTTTCTGTATGTCAACATTGAAATCATTTATATTTCCATTACTTTTTTGTGCCCTCATTAAAAAATCTGCTTTTGTTTAAATATTGTTTTTGTGAATGAAATTATGGGTGATCTACAACAGATGATTTGACCACCGTTGGTTATGTTTCTTAATGTGAACGTGGTTCGAGTAGCATGGATTGTTTTGAGATGTAGCTGCTTGCTTTAAGGCATTTCTGTACATTCATCCTAGTCCCTGGCGCTGTGCACCATTCCTGGCTTGTAGGCTGGGAAGGAAAGCTGCTGGTATTGCTGTGAAACTAACCATAGGAAGTGCTGTGGGAAAAATATTGGCCTCTTCTCAACAACCTTCCATGTTAAAACCAAGAATTCAGTATGTGCAGTTGTTTAATGGATAGCGTTAATTTTTGTTGAGCGTTGGCGAATTACATCTTTAAACTCAGCATCATCTGTGTATGATCTATAATGAGAGAATATTGTTCCTGAGGTGGTTTTATTTAATGTTTGGTGGTTAGATTTTAATCCAAATCAAAAAGTACTTCTCCCTTTTCTACACACCAAGCACTTGCATTTTTACCTCAGTCGAGGGATCTGTTCTGAAATGGCAAATTACTTTGAATGTTGATGTCAACCAAATTCAAGGTTGTAGCTTTAATGTGAAGGCAATTAGGACCCAGCTTCCTATATGTTGCTGGGAGCTGCCTTAAGAGTACAGATGGATTTGAAGTCTGTGCTTATTGTAGTGAGTGAGTACTCTTTGTTGTATTGTGTTAAGTTGTTGAATAACAAGAAGCCCTTTGGTATCTTTCCTGCAGGTAGTTATTGAACTAACAAGGCAAGAAGACCAGGAGAAGCCATTGCTTGTTTTCAGTGTGTCTCAGTTGGGTACTGAAGTGAACATCAGAACATTTGATTTAACATCTACATCGTATTTGAAGAAAATAACCTTAGATTATTGTGAAGTTCCTGGTGAGTGCCTTGCCTTTTAAAACACTCCCAAGTTGGAAATTCTGATCATTTTCAGAATGTTTGGCAGTCTCAACTTTCCTATTTTAACAGTTTAAAAAGAAAAGAATTACAGCATTCCAATTTTTGAAAGATTTTCAACACTTTGCTGTAGAGGTGCTACCAATAACTATGACCACTTTGAAGAATACCTTCCCAGTAATATTTAACTCATTTTAACTTGAATTCTAAAATTAAAAGCACTCTCTGAAAAGCTTAAGTATCCTAATTTAACTACGTAACTTGAATATATAAACGTTGAATACTTCTTAACCTAGTGTGTGCATGATTATAACATGATGTGGTAGCATATGGTGTTCAAGTAGTGATTTGTCATGCTATGGAATGGTGAAGTTTTGGTTCACTTCTTTACATTGCTGAATTCTTTGCCTTGGCTGCATTGCTGTCAGGTTGTTCCAAGTGAAGATTGCGGACTTCCTTGGCAGTGGAGAGCAAAAGGAAGGAAAATCTGAGGGGCTTAGGTGGCTGTTCAGCGAGGATCTTGACTGATGCTTCACACAGTATTGACAGAAGCCTGGCTACATTTGCTTCACCCAACATTTTAGTTGCTGTTGTAGTCCAGGGAGATACCAAACAGTGAAAAGAGGTGTTAGTACAATCACCAAAAATGCTTCATGTAGCCTTGAGCCATTTTCCGCGCTCTATCCGGCATCGTCCAGCGTTAACAAGTCATAGAATTTTGCAGCACAGAAGGAGACAGTTCAGCCCGTTGCGCCCATGCTGGCTGTTTGAAAGAGCTGTCCAACTTAGTCTCACATCCCAATATTTCCCCATATCCTTGCAAATCAGTAGTCAAGTGCATGTCAGTTGCCTTTTTGAAAGTTCCTATGGAATCTGATTCCACTTTCCCTTCAGGTTACATGTTCCAGATCATCATAACCCTGTATGGAAAAAGTTACTCCTGATTTTCCCTCCTAGTTCTTTTGCCAGTTATTTTAAATCAATTTGCTAGAGGAAACACTTCATAACTTTGACTACCTCGATTGGGCCTTCCCTTAACTTTTTTTAAAATCCAAATCTCTTCATATAACTGAAGAATATAATATTAGATAAGAAATAGGAGTAGGAGCAGGCCATTCAGCCCTTTGTTCCTGCTGTGCCATTTATTAAGATCATGGGCTGATATTTGACCTCGACTCCACTTTTGCCGTCTGATCCTCATATCCCTTGATTCACTTAGAGTCTTTAAAAAGCTATCGATCTCTGCCTTGAAGTTCCTTATGCCTGGTATCATTCTGATAATGCTGAGCAGTTTTGTTTGACTGTTCTATAATGTGAGTTGTGGTGCACTCTGGGTTTTTTAGTTGCACAGGGAAAGGTTGGATACCACTAATTCCATGATTCATCCCTTACGTACAATTGCTAACAGGACTGGAACTCCCAAAGCCCAGGTGAAGTTTCAGGCTGTGGAACTCTGAGCTTAACCTGCAGTGTTTGGAATGAGTGGCATGATCCACACAGTAACATTTTGCAGTCATTTCTAGCATTTCAGTTATTTTTTTTTTCAGAATTGTGTAACTTGTAATGCTTTTAGTTGTATGAGCTGTCTGTAGTGGGGAAGAAAGATGGAAGCAAAACCAGTTTGAAATATTACTTGGATTGGTTGGTTTAGGGCCTGTTAGGAACCAATATAAGAACTTCACACGTGGTTTAATTAAGTAGATGTGTGTGGGAAAAAGATTGGTGTTGAGCAAGTGCCACAGCCTTCCATTAATAAATGATGTGTATGAACAATATACGCTAAAACTGAATTTGGTGGTTTTGTGTTCTTCAGATTACCAAAATCAGAAGCTGCATTTGATCAGTTGTACGGATACCGGAGGTTCAGATCTTCTGAAAGTGGAATATATTAAGGTTATTTTTTATTTCATCAAACTTGGCCTCTGTTGTGGTTTCAATCAGTTACAAGTATATTTTTACACAGAAAGTCAGCTGTAGCACGCTCTCCTCTGAGTCACAAGGTTCCAGGTTTCAGTTCCACTCCAGGGCTTGAGTAGAGAAATCCAGGCTGACGATCCATTGCAGTACTGAGGGAGTGCTGCACTGTCAGAAGTGCTATCTTTTGGAAGAGACATTAAACTTGGCGCTCCGGTTTCCTTCCACCTCCAAAAGACTGGCAGGTTGATAGGTAAATTGGCCATTGTAAATTGCCCCTAGTGTAGATAGGTGGTAGGAGAATGGTGGGGATGTGGTAGAGAATATGGGGTTAGTGTAGGGTTAGTATAAATGGGTGGTTGTTGGTCGGCACAGATTCGGTGGGCCGAAGGGCCTGGTTCAGTGCTGTATCTCTAAATAAATAAAATAAAATAAACTGAGGCTCTGTCTGCCTGCTCGAGTGGCTGTACAAGATCCTGTGGCACTATTTTGAAGGAGAGCAGGGGAGTTCTCTCCAATGTCCAGTCAATATTTATTCCTAAATCAACATCGTTGTGATCAGACTATCTGGTCATTATCACATTGTTGTTTGTGGGGTCTTGCTGTGTGCAAATTGGCTGCCCTGTTTCATACATTACAACAGTGGCTATGCTTCATTGGCTGTAAAGCGCTTTGGGACGTCGGGTGGTCATGAAAAGCGCTAAATAAATACAACCCTTTATGTTCCTTATGTTCATAGTCAGCATTTGCTATTTATTATGTAAGTACTGAAGTAAAATTAACTTAAATTTTTTTTTTTCAGGCTGATAAAAATGGACCTCATTTTAAAATGAATTACGACAGCACTGAACAAATGCTCAAGGTAAACACTTATTGTCAAAACTCTTTTTTGAAACTAGCTTGCAAACATGATGGCCAGCTGGAGGACACGGTTTAAATAGCAAGTCCTTGCAAAATTTGTTAATTAATAAAAGCCGTTAAGATTGACACTTCGAAATCTAGGCTAATGAGCTTTATTCACAATGAAATGGATTTTTCTAGTGCAAACCCCCCCCCCCCCCCCCATAAAACTTTATTTTTTTTTTAAATAAAAGGAAATGTCAACCCATTTCATTTTTTGGTGACGTAACATTGAAGTATTTTAGAGTTGTTGAAGGGCATTTGTCTTAATTTCTTAACCCACAGTGTAAATGCAATCTGTTTGAATAGCAGATGTCATAGGGAGTGATGTCCTAACCTTTGTAGGTTAAATCAGAATAGTGGTTAAATTAATCATTTTAATTGAATTCAGGACAAAAGGATGGCATTTATTTTCATGTATAATACATTAGTGGCATGAGCTCAGTAACCAGATGAAATGCCATCCCTTTGTATGGTCAATGAAAATCAGTTCTGTGAGCTCACAGACCATACAAAGGGATAGTATTTGATCTGTTCATACAAAAAACAGATTCCTGGAAGATACAGCACAGAATGAGGTCATTTGTACTATGAACTCTCAAATTAAACAAAGAGATGGAATTTGGCTTAGTTATCTTTAGGATAATGACGTTTGCTGTGTGAGATTACAATAACATTAAGGATACTTTCTGTTGTGTTTGTTTAAGGGAAAAAGTTTTTCATGTAATTTTTCAAGCTTTGACATTTACAGCACTCTCCTTCCAATAAAATGTCTTTGCATTTCATTATTAAATCCTTAAATACCCTACCCTACACCAAGCAATGATCTTGTTGCATTTAAAGTTCCAAGTATCGACTTGATGTGATTTGCTGCAAAATTCTTCATTTTGATCCAATTTTGTGATGTTGAAGATAAGTTTGTTTGAAAACTCCTGCATGAATTTCCAAGGAGGAGCAACATCTATCTGATGCGGTCCTCTTCATCTCCTGCTGCCAAGTGATTCAAATAATTTCAGTAGCTGTTCGGTTGAAAATGATCAGATGCTACAAGACTAACTGCACGTGTTAAACCTTGTGTTATCAACTGAAATGTATATGCTGCTCAGCACTAATCAGTACCCAAGTAATCATTGCAATACCACTCCAAAGTTATATAATGTTATGGCTTGGAAGTCACATTTTTAAGTGTAGTTTTGCTGTATGCAGTTAGTGGGGAATCATTTCAATTTTTATGATTAAAGGATTAACATTGTTCATAATTCCAAATTGATTAGAGCAAACCCATTTTAATTGAAGAAAGAAGCCAGTGTGCCTTTCGGCTGTGATACTTGTGATACCTTAATATCACCTCTTAATCATATTTGTCAAAATCCTTACTTGTTTCATGGTCTCAAAGGCATGTGTAACTGTGTTTGTGTGGCTGCTTGTTGAACTGAAAAGCTGTGTTCCTTCATTGTTATTGAATGAAACTTCTTCAACTTGGAACAGGATGAAGTTTCACACAGCCCAGTTGATGCTACAAAGTCCTTCTCATTACCATCTGGGGATAGATGCAAAAGTTGGGAGACCTGTCCCATGTACTAGTCAAGCAACAGTCTGACACAGTCATATTCAGAATACTACCTTTCAGCCAATATCCCAGACTCCTTCATCACTATACCTGAGGGTATCCTGTCCCACCGTCTGGGCAGACATGCCAGAAGCGGGGACATCGTGCTATGCAGTTTGGAGGAGTCCTCAACATTGACTCCTGACCCCATTAAGTGTCATGTCATCAGATCAAACGCAAGTAAGGATTCCCACCTACCACCCTCCCTCCATTGATGAATTAGCATTGCTAAATCAGGAGGTGGAAGGAAGAGCGTAACTTGGTGAAATTACAATCACCAGGCACCACTGAACAAACAGACGGAGCTGCGGGCTGACAAGTCGTCGGGTCCTGATGGACTTCATCCTGGGGTCTTAAAAGAGGTGGCTAATGAGGTAGTAGATGCGTTGGTAATTTTTCAAAATTTGCTAGATTCTGGAGAGGTTCCATCAGACTGGAAAGAAGTGGGAGAGGCAGAAAACTGGTAACTATAGGCCAGTTAGCTTTATGTCTGTCGTGGGGACTTAGAAAAACTCAAGGTAATTGGGAATAGTCAGCATGGTTTTGTGAAAGGGAAATCCTGTTTAACCAATTTATTGTAGTTCTTTGAAGGAGTGACATGCGCTTTGGATGAAGGGGAACCTGTTGACATACTGTACTTGGATTTTCAGAAGGCATTTGACAAGGTGCCACATAAAAGGTTATTGCGCAAAGTAGGAGCTCATGGTGTTGGAGGTAACATATTAGCATGGATGGAAGATTGGCTGGCTGACGGAAAACAGAGTATGCATAAATGGGTCCTTTTCTGATTGGCAGGATTTGACGAGTAGAGTCCCTCGGGTCTGTGCTGGGGCCTCAACATTTTACAATTTATATCATTGACTTAGATGAGGGAAGCGATAGCATGGTAGCTGAATTTGCAGATGAGACATAGATAGGTAGGAAAGTATGTTGTGAAGAGAACATGAGGTTGCAGACTGATATAGGTTGATTGAGTGGGCAAAAATCTGGCAGATGGAGTATAATGTGGGAAAATGTGAAGTTGTTCACTTTGGCAGGAAGAATAAAAAAGCAGAGTTATTTTTTTAAACCGAACGAATGCAGAATTCCGAGGTGCAGAGGGATCTAGGTGTTCTAATGCTCGAGTCACAAAAAGTTAGTCTGCAGCTACAGCTAGTAATAAAGAAGGTTCATGGAATGCTGTCCTTTATTACGCAAGGAATTGAAAATAAAAGTAAGGATGTTATGCTGCAGTTATACAGGGCATTGGTGAAACCACATTCGAATACTCTTGTGCAGTTTGGTCACATTTTAAGGAAGGATTTACCTAGCCATCCATCTGCTTCTGATCCTTAGTTTAGCAATGGAAGGAAATGTGAGCTGTGCTGGAAAATGGCACTTACTAATCTGCTCGCTGCCCATTTTGGGTTCCGCCAGGAATACTCTGCTCCAGACTTCATTACAGCCTTGGTCCAAACATGGACAAAAGAGTTGAATTCCAGAAGTGAGGTGAGAGTGACTGCCCTTGACATCAAGGCAGCATTTGACCAAATGTGGCATCAAAGAACCCTCACAAAATTGAAGTCAATGGGAATCAGGGGAAACTCTCCACTGGTTGGAGTTGTATCGAACACAAAGGTAGATGGTTGTGGTTGTTGGAAGCCAATCATCTCAGTCCCAGGACATGGTTGCAGCAGCTCCTCATGGTTATGCCCTCGGCCCAACCATCTTCAGCTGCTTCATTAGTGACTTTCCCTCCAACTCCAACAAGGGCCTAACCGCATACCTCCCCATGTTAGTCAGTGGCATTGCCATTACCAAATTACCATTGCTTTGAAAAAAATGAAATCAATAAAAGAGAAGACCACTGAAAATACTTCCTTCCTGCGTGGTATGGGCATCTTTTTTAAATTAATTCTTGGGATCAACATCCTATGGATTGTCATTGAGCAGAAACTGAATTGGATCAGTAACATCAGTGTCTGAGCTGTTAGAGGTATGCTGTGGTGAGTGACTTGCCAGACTCGCCAAAATCTCTCCGCAATCTGCAAAGCCCAGGATTGTGGTATAGTACTGTCTACATTAACTGACACTACTTTGAAGAACATTGACACCTCCAGGACAAAGCAGTCCACTTTGTGGATGCCTCATCCACTAGCTTAAATGTTGACCACCTCCACTACTGGTGTACCATGGCTACATTGACAGGAATCTGATGATCAAATTCCTGGAATATCCTTCCTAACCATATTGTCGATGTACCTTTGCATAGACTGCCGCAGTTCAAGAAGATCCACTAACACCTTCTCGAGAGCAACTAGGGATGGACAAAAACTGCTGGTTTTGCCGGTGGCACCCACATCCTGAGATTGCATTATAAAAAATATGCTTATACCATGCCTAAAGGAAATATTTTCATTGGTCTTTTCCTTCAAATTTTTTTTCAATGCAAAACTCCCCAAACGAACTCGCCTAGCTAAGGCTGGCAACATGGTGAGATGCTGTCTTTATTGTTTTCAGCCTGGGGCAGTGAATTATGATGATGGCAGTCAGCTTGGGTTCTGAGTATATCAAACAGCCCAGTGTTTTCTTCGGAGAGGTGATGGATGTTGAATTTTAGATCTGCACAGTTTAATATTTTTTCGTCTTACTGTCTCTCCATTTGAGAGATGGCCCTAATGGGAGGCCAGTCACCCTGCGGTAAGCTCCACTTAAAAAGCAGCTGCAACAAAAGAATGTAGGAAGGACGTAGTATTTTTTCATTCCGTATTTCATTTTTTCTGATTTCACTTCTCAACTATCCCTTGTAATCTCTGTCCCATCAGATGTTTGTGCTTTATTACTGGTGCACCTCCTAATGTTTAAATTTTAAATGCAACTTCAACCAGACTAATTAATAATGAATTGAATGTATGATTAAATGATTTTGATATAACACATGCTTGTTTAATTACTGATTCGTTTTGCTAAATCAGTATTGAGCTTTACTGCTGTTGCTTGTGCTCAGTAAAGATTCCTAATGGTTCTCTTTTCTTTCCCAACAGTTCTAACTCCTAACTGTGAAGTATAAATACATTTCTGTCTTCATTTCTATTGCCACTACCCTGGGGAGCTGCTGCGAACCTGACATCTGTCTCTGTTTCTTTTCTGGTTCTAAAATAACAGTTTCTCTCCTGGTTGCAAATGCACTTCCCTTTTTAATTTTTTTTAAAGATCTTCAGTAGCAGTTTCACAGAATGGCTCACGAGAATGATAGTTATATATTCTCCTCTGATTGTGGCTTTTAATGTTTTTGTACGAGTGACATGAATATATTTGACCAAGTCTGTAGATTACAAAAATAATTGCAAAAAGCAGAAAGCAAATGTGCATCCATATGTTCCAAAATCTAAAGTTTGATTGCAGTGCATTGCTGTAATCAGTTATAATCATCAGTAAATAGAGTGGGTCATATTTTTATTTTGTTTATCTACAGGTCACATTTTCTTCACTTAATTTTCTTCTGCATACAAAAGCTTTACTTTCAACTATCAATTTCCTGACAACAGTTGTCCCATCAGGGAACATGGGCTCTATTGATAAGGATCATGAAGCAAAGGCGCAAAAGCAGGACCAAGATAAAGGGGTTCCTACAAAAACAGGTACGTGGCATTGGCAGAACTTAATGTTGGGATTGTTTTTTATTGAACATACTCAATGCAAGTCCTTTTATAAATGTAGAGAGAAATCAGAATTAGCCAAGCTGTGCTTTCCAGATTCCCTTCTCCTTTCTAATGGCGGATAATATTTTAGCTGGCATTCCATAGTTTAATCCAGTTTGATTTAAAATGCTAAAATGCCATTTTTGTCGTCTTTATGGGTAACAAAGTCCAAGACCACCAGAATCAGTGTACCTCAATTTACCTCAAAAATGTTGCAAAAGGGAATTTGCTTTGGATCACTATTGAGATGTTTATTTTAATTATTTTAATTTTAATATGTGCTTTTCTCTCCTGAGGATAATCTCTAATCTTCTCCCCTTTTCTGGAGGTTATAACATGTTGAGGTAGTTCTAGGGCACTGGTGCTTGGGTAGATACTTTGCTTGTGATCTGGGGCAGTCAGAGGGGGCATGTTTTCCCTGTGGGCTGGAGAGAGCATCATAGCATAGCCCTGTTTGCATTTCCCTGTTTAACAGTGGATGCACTTCAGAAGTTAATCATTGGATGTGAAACATTTCGGCCATCTGGCGAATATGAAAAACATAATATAAATACAAGTTAGTTCTTTCTTGTGACTTGACTTCATTAGCACTATTTTTTGCTGCAGTTTTGAGTTAATATTTTGTCCAGGTTTTGAGTAAAGTTAATACTTAAGTGGTTATATTTGAACCTTTATCCCCTCAATTGACTGGGTTTTGAAAGTGTGATACCTCTGTGGAGACATTTTCAGGCCTAATGGCATATGTGCACGCTAGAGACCAATTTTAAAATTGGGTTTCTTTTTCAAATGAAATAATTGTGATGTGCAAACTAGCTGGGAAAATGAGGTGAGTTTGCAAACTATCTTTGATCCTTGCCTAGTCTTAACTCGTCATTAGATGAGTTCCTGTGTGATGAAAATGTTCAGCTGGCTGGCAGCTCCTCCTTCAATTTTAATTTCTGGGCCACCAGATTCCACTGGGACTCTATGATGTGATCAGAAAGTATGTAGAGTGGTGTAACAGCTAAAGCACCAACTAATACTGCTGCAACTTCTTGAGTATCAATTTGCTTGTACAATACCAGCATACATGCAACTTTAAAAAAGAAACAAAAAAAAATCATCACAAGGCGGACATCCTCCCGTTGAGGGTTGATATTTTCATAGCCCTTTTTAAAGGATGGAAATGTCAGCATTTTCGTCTTTGTGTGTGTCGTGTTCGGCTGATGCGAGTGTTGAACAATGAAAGTGCTGGGAATTGAACCTGTAGAACAATGTCATGTGCCCAGACTCTCCTCATGGAAGTGTAAACAATAAGAGGCAAACCAAGTTATTTCAAAGTATTCTCCTTGAAGGGTTTCTGACTACTTTAAAATATATAAACAGTGTCTTATATTGCTCAACTATTTCTGTCAGCTACAGGAATGAATGTCAGAATACATATAGATCATTTTCACCTACCTTCATTTTGAGTTCCCTCCAAAGTTAGTGTTCATTAACAATATTGTACCACAGAATTATTCCTTTCCTGTCTCAGACCCAGCAAGAGTTGGGGCCTATCAATAATTCTAGCTTGTCAGACAACAAACTGTGCTCCTTATTTTAATACCTGTAATAATCTTGCAACAAAAGAAAATCAGAGGCAAACTTTCACCAGCCACTGAGGTACCTTTCTATCCCTGTGAAAATAATATGATGATCTCTTTAACAAATCTTTATTTTGATATCTGCCCCAATTTATCTCAGATCACATTTTCCATATTGTGCGTGGAATTGAATCTAGAGTCAAATAACAAATATCTGTAAATTATATGTTCACCTATTCCCAACAGTACTTGAAGAAATAACTTTTTATCTGAAGTATTCGTACCATTGCATAATTTTGATTTGTAGCTATTGAGAAGTCATCTTAATATCTTGAACTCTTTTTGACAGTTTTGAAAAGCTCCAGAGATGCTGATTTGGTTGATTTCAAGATGTTTGCTGTGATGAATGCATTTAATGTGGCTGTGTGTGATGAGAAGTGCAGTATTGCAGACATTAGAGTACAAGGTAAGACTTGTGCTGAGTGAGAGCCAGCACTGTGTTTTATTCATTCTTCTTTGTCACTCTTCGAGTTTACAAACCTCCTCATAGGATTTGACTGCTGTCATTTTTGTTTGCATTGGAATGCTGACCTGTAACATAGGCCAGCAGAATCATCTGCTTTGTTCCAGAAACAACTTTGATTCTGATTTATTTCCAATTTTTTAAGAAAAAACTAAATTGCAGAAGTGTCACTTGAAATACTTAAATTGTTTGGGAACCTAATTTCTAAAATACATGTACTTTCATTATTAAGTAGTGAATAGAATCTATTTTTTTAAAAACTATGTTAACTGGCTGAAATTATACAATAGTCAAACACCTTTCCATAGGCATCACCTGCCAACCACTCCTTCGTGCCCAACATCCTACTCAGGATCTCTTTTTTTGCCAAGGTTGATAGCAGCCCATAGCACAACCTTTCCTTCAGTTTCCAAGCAAGATGCTTCTAGTACATTTCAGTAACTTTCACGTTGATTATTCCCACAAGTATAACAGTCTCATTTCCTGCTCCTTGTACCAGCTTATCTGACATCATCTCATTGTCCCTTATTTTTACCAATGACAGAGGAATTATTGTCCAAAAATCACATTGTCAAATTTTCTTAGCGTTATTTCCCTTCTTTCTTCCACCACCTACTTTCACAGTTGAACTTTGCTATCACATTGACTGAAGTTTCCTGTCCTGTTAACTCCATTTCTTGTCTCACATCTTGTCCTTACTGCTGTCCGCTCAGTGTCTATCTGCTGGGTTCTTTCATCATTTCCTGAACAGGCACTTGATGCCAAGGTTGCTGGTAGAGATCGGCAATGGGTACATATAGCGACTTTCCTGTCCCTAACCAATGCCCATTGAGTCTACTTATAGTACCTTTACCATCACTGAGATCAACTAACTCAGTGGAGTCTATGGATCAAACCTGGGAACATTTGTGATTTATATAGTTCGTAACCAGCTGTACCATTGAGTCAACTATCCTTGAGAAGGAGGAGAAGTTTCTTCACTACAAATAATTGTGAATGTTTGGAATTCTCTACTCTAGGTAGCTGTGAATGCTCAGTCGTTGAATATATTCAAGACAGAGATAACTAGACTTTTTGGATACAAAGGGAATTAAGCGATGAGATAGTGTGGGAAGATAGAGTTGAGGTATCCAATCAATCATGATTGTATTAAATGGGGGAGCAGGCTCAAAGGGCCGAATGGCCTACGCCTGCTCCTGTTTGTTAACTCAGCAGACAGTGCTTACAAAAACTTTGCCTGACTTATGCAGTCGTAAAACACGTGTAGATCTTGCTCCTTTTCGTGCATTGAGAATGAAGCAGACAATTGCAGAGCACAAGCTCTCACTGGTCAGACTTCTCTGTGGAAGGAAGTAATACTTTTGAGATTGGACCTCAAGGTTTACTGTGAAAATGTTGCTCCAATTTTCTACTATGCTTGTAATTTTTTTTTGCTAAGTTAACACTAGGTTGAACAACACTGTCAATTTGAACAGAAGAAAAACAGATTAAACGCGGTTGGCTAAAGGGACTTGGGGATTAGAATAATTTATCGACACTTATTAGATCAAGTTGCTTAAAACTGGTTCGCAGATATTCATGCTTCAGTTGTTGAAACAAATTCTTAAGTGGAAGAGAAAATGGAAGTGAAGAAAGCTGGCAATGTGCACAGTGAGTTGTGTGCATTGTAAAATATAAATAGGTGTGATAGCAGTGGACCACTGCCGTGGGGCTTGTTAACAAACTATGGGGGTGATGGAAGGAATGGTAGGAGTGGTTCATGTTGCAACAAAAAAAGTTGCTTAGTGCAGGCATCAGCATGAAAAAGCAAAAAGTAGCTGTTCGGGCAACAGTTGATTTAAGATACAGATAGTGGTAAGAAGAGTGAAATAAAAACAAGAAATGCTGGAACCACTCAGCTCGTCTGGCAGCATCTGTGGAAAGAGAAGCAGAGTTAACGTTTCGGGTCAGTGACCCTTCTTCAGACCTGCTGAGTGGTTCCAGCATTTCTTGTTTTTGTTTCAGGTTTCCAGCATCCTCAGTATTTTGCTTTTATTTTAGTAAGAAGAGTGAGTAACATAGGTTTCAAGTACTGGGTAACACTGCGAGCCTGAGAACAAGTGAGGAGGAATCTGAATAATTTAGTGGAATAAGAACAAACGTAGTGGAGAGAGGAATGATTTATAGTGATGAGGGATTCAGGGAGAACACTTAGATATGGTTTCTTTTGTGACCGGGATAAAACAAATGGAAGTGTAAAGATAGGATCTGAACTGGCAAATGTGCATGAAGATGCTTCCTGATGCAATGCATTAGTGAACCCACTGGAGAATTCCGGCAAGACTTAACCTGACAACCAGGATGGCCTCCGTCATTTGTTATCCCTTGGAGGAATAACCTGATATGATCAAAGTTTGAGCTTGAGCAATTGATGGTAGCAAGGACAGGGACAGAGGCCTGTGGTTAGAAGAAAGCAGCCTGTAATTGGATGGTGGACAAACTGAAAGAAATTAAGTAGGGATCGTTGCTGAGATAACTTAGTTGAGGAAAAATTTGTTTAAAACTAAATGGTGCAAAGCAAATATATAATGAAGAGTAACAAGTATAAAGTTTTAAATTAAGGCCTTCAAATGGATAACAGAAATTAAGTGGAGATCAGAAAGAAAAGCAGTCATGCCAACAGGAGCAGGGAGGGAATTTCCTGAGGAATACTAGAAAATATTAAAGATAATGTATTTGATGAGTTAAAAGAATTGGAGATGAATGAACCCCCTGGGCCAGGTGGGAAATATCTGAAAGAGAGCAGAGAGTAAGCAAATTAGACACTGGCTACAGTAGTAACTAGCTTATTGAGTACTGGAGTGGCTCAGCAGGATGGGAAGCTAGAAAATGTACTTCAAGAGGGGCAGAAGTAAAAACCCAGCTAATGAAAAACCATTAGCCTTAAACCAGCACTTGGTAAAATATATAGACTGCATTGAGAAGTTTGAAGAGGTACCTCTATAATTCTTCTTCTTCTTTTGGGCCTCCTTATCTCGAGAGACAATGGATACGCGCCTGGAGGTGGTCAGTGGTTTGTGAAGCAGCGCCTGGAGTGGCTATAAAGGCCAATTCTGGAGTGACAGGCTCTTCCACAGGTGCTGCAGAGAAATTTGTTTGTTGGGGCTGTTGCACAGTTGGCTCTCCCCTTGCGCCTCTGTCTTTTTTCCTGCCAACTACTAAGTCTCTTCGACTCGCCACAATTTAGCCCTGTCTTTATGGCTGCCCGCCAGCTCTGGCGAATGCTGGCAACTGACTCCCACAACTTGTGATCAATGTCACACGATTTCATGTCGCGTTTGCAGACGTCTTTATAACGGAGACATGGACGGCCGGTGGGTCTGATACCAGTGGCGAGCTCGCTGTACAATGTGTCTTTGGGGATCCTGCCATCTTCCATGCGGCTCACATGGCCAAGCCATCTCAAGCGCCGCTGACTCAGTAGTGTGTATAAGCTGGGGGTGTTGGCCGCTTCAAGGACTTCTGTGTTGGAGATATAGTCCTGCCACCTGATGCCAAGTATTCTCCGAAGGCAGCGAAGATGGAATGAATTGAGACGTCGCTCTTGGCTGGCATACGTTGTCCAGGCCTCGCTGCCGTAGAGCAAGGTACTGAGGACACAGGCCTGGTACACTCGGACTTTTGTGTTCCGTGTCAGTGCGCCATTTTCCCACACTCTCTTGGCCAGTCTGGACATAGCAGTGGAAGCCTTACCCATGCGCTTGTTGATTTCTGCATCTAGAGACAGGTTACTGGTGATAGTTGAGCCTAGGTAGGTGAACTCTTGAACCACTTCCAGAGCGTGGTCGCCAATATTGATGGATGGAGCATTTCTGACATCCTGCCCCATGATGTTCGTTTTCTTGAGGCTGATGGTTAGGCCAAATTCATTGCAGGCAGACGCAAACCTGTCGATGAGACTCTGCAGGCATTCTTCAGTGTGAGATGTTAAAGCAGCATCGTCAGCAAAGAGGAGTTCTCTGATGAGGACTTTCCGTACTTTGGACTTCGCTCTTAGACGGGCAAGGTTGAACAACCTGCCCCCTGATCTTGTGTGGAGGAAAATTCCTTCTTCAGAGGATTTGAACGCATGTGAAAGCAGCAGGGAGAAGAAAATCCCAAAAAGTGTGGGTGCGAGAACACAGCCCTGTTTCACACCACTCAGGATAGGAAAGGGCTCTGATGAGGAGCCACCATGTTGAATTGTGCCTTTCATATTGTCATGGAATGAGGTGATGATACTTAGTAGCTTTGGTGGACATCCGATCTTTTCTAGTAATCTGAAGAGACCACGTCTGCTGACGAGGTCAAAGGCTTTGGTGAGATCAATGAAAGCAATGTAGAGGGGCATCTGTTGTTCACGGCATTTCTCCTGTATCTGACGAAGGGAGAACAGCATGTCAATAGTCGATCTCTCTGCACGAAAGCCACACTGTGCCTCAGGGTAGACGCGCTCGGCCAGCTTCTGGAGCCTGTTCAGAGCGACTCGAGCAAAGACTTTCCCCACTATGCTGAGCAGGGAGATTCCACGGTAGTTGTTGCAGTCACCGCGGTCACCTTTGTTTTTATAGAGGGTGATGATGTTGGCATCGCGCATGTCCTGGGGTACTGCTCCCTCGTCCCAGCACAGGCATAGCAGTTCATGTAGTGCTGAGAGTATAGCAGGCTTGGCACTCTTGATTATTTCAGGGGTAATGCTGTCCTTCCCAGGGGCTTTTCCGCTGGCTAGGGAATCAATGGCATCACTGAGTTCCAATTTGGTTGGCTGTATGTCCAGCTCATCCATGACTGGTAGAGGCTGGGCTGCATTGAGGGCAGTCTCAGTGACAGCATTCTCCCTGGAGTACAGTTCTAGGTAGTGCTCAACCCAGCGGTCCATCTGTTTGCGTTGGTCAGTGATTATGTCCCCCGATTTAGATTTGAGGGGGGTGATCTTCTTGATGGTTGGCCCAAGAGCTCTCTTCATGCCATCATACATTCCTCTGATGTTTCCGGTGTCTGAGGCCAGCTGAATATGACTGCATAGGTGTTGCCAGTAGTCGTTTGCGCAACGCCTAGCTGTTCTTTGTGCAGTACTTCTGGCTGCTTTAAGTGCTGCGGATGTTAAATCGCTGGGGGCTTTCTTGTAGTTCAAAAGTGCAATGCGCTTAGCGGCTATGACAGGTTCCAGCTCTTCATTATGAGATTGAAACCAGTCTGCATTTCTCTTCGCACTTTTGCCGTAGGTGGTCAAAGCTGACTCATAGATGGCGTCTCTGATGTGGGCCCACTTGGTCTCAGCATCCCCTGTGGGAGTGTTTTGAAGGGCTGTTACAAGTGAATTTAGAAATTTTTGTAACAGCTGTGGGTGAGAAATTCTGCTCGTGTTGATGCGCGGATGGCCCTTCTGCTTGGAATGATGCAACTTCTTTGGTCTGAGTCTAACCTTGCTGCACACCAGGGAGTGGTCGGTGTCGCAGTCCGCACTGTGGAAGCTGCGTGTGATTTGAACACTGTTTAAGGCGGCTCGCCTTGTGACAATGAGGTCTAGCTGGTGCCAACGACGTGATCTTGGGTGCCTCCATGAAACCTGGTGACAGGGTTTAGTGTGAAAGAACGAGTTGGTGATGCAGAGGTTATGATAGGTACACAACTCAAGCAGTCTCTGCCCGTTCTCATTCATCCTTCCAACGCCATAGCGCCCAAGGCAGGAGGGCCATGAGTCATGGTCGGCCCCAACCCTGGCATTAAAGTCCCCCAGCAGGAATAGGTGTTCGGTGTTGGGGATGCTGCTAATGATGTTATGGAGTTGTTCATAGAACTGGTCTTTAGCTTCAGGTGCGGAGCAGAGTGTTGGAGCATAGATGCTGAGTAGGTGTACTGGACCAGAGGTGGTGAGCAGTCGGATGGACAGTATGCGTTCTGAGCCATTTGAGGGAGGCTCTATCATGCTGAGCAAGGAGTTTCTGATGGCGAAGCCCACTCCATGCTGTCTTGGTTCTTCAGGATCCCTGCCCTGCCAGAAGAAGGTGTAGTCTTGCTCTGCTAGAGAGCCACTCGCGGGGAGGCGAGTCTCCTGAAGTGCTGCAATGTCCACATTGAATCTACTGAGCTCGTTGTTAATGATGGCGGTCTTCCGAGAATCGTTGATTTGTGTAAGGTCTTCCGATAGGCCAGGACACATAGTTCTGACGTTCCAGCTTGCAAAGCGAAGGGCTGGTACCTTCTTTCCTTTTTTCATGTTGTTTGGTGCGGTGTATCAGTCCACCTTTCGGGCAATGACCCTGAGCTCCAAGCACCCATTAAAGCAGGCAGACTGTGGCGGGACAGAACCTTATTGACCGGGGGCTGCCCGGTTTGAGGCGGGCGGTATGAATAAGTAGTATAAGAAGATAAGAAATGGGAGCAACAGTAGGCCATTCACCCTTTGAGCCTGCTCTGCCATTCACCCTTTGAGCCTGCTCTACCATTCAACAAAAATATGGCTGATCTTTTACGTCAAATTCACCTTCCTGCACTATTCCCATATCCCTTAGTTCCCACAGTATCAAAAAATCTGATCAATCTCTGACTTGAATACACTCAACACCTGAGCATCCGCAGCTCTTTGGGATAGACGATTCCAAAGGCTCAATACCCTTTGAGGGAAGAAATTTCATTTTCTCTCAGTTCTAAATGGCTAACATCTTATTCTGAGGCTATGACCCCTCTTTCTTGACTCCCAGCCAGGGCAAACAAGCTTCCAGCATCTACCATGTCAAGCCCCTTAAGAACTTTTATGTTTCAATTGCTCTGTTGTATGTGCATGTTGTAGTCTTCCATCTTGGCAAAAATGTAAATGTCTTCACTACATCAGATAGCTTGGAAGTAAATGACAAGAATCTGTGCTGGACTGGCCACTTAAATACTGTAGCTACAACAGCAGAGACTCCGTATTCTTCAGCGAGTAACTCACCTAAGCTGCTGAAGCCTTTCCAGCATCTACAAGGCACAACTCAGAAGTGTGATGGAATACATCCCACTTGCCTGGATGAGTACAGCTCCTGCAACGCTCAGGAAGCTTAATGCTGTCCAGGACAAAGCAGCCAGCTTGATTGCCACCCTATTTACCACCTTTAAATATTCACTCCCTCCACTGCCAGTTGCAGTAATGTGTACCGTCGACAAGATGCACCGCTGTAACTTGCTAAGGCTTCTTCGACAGCATCTCCCAAATACTCAATCTCTAGGACAAGGGCAGTATTGACCTCAGGTCACGCACCATCCTGACTCTTCATTGTCACGGAGTCAAAATCCTGGGACTCCCTACCTGATGTCACTGTGGCAGTCCCTTCACCGCACAGACTGCGATGGTTTAAGAAGGCAGCTCACCACCAACTTCTCAAGTACAGTTTGGGTTGGGCAGTAAATGCTGGTGTTACCAGTGATGCGCACATGTCATGAATAAAGCATTTTACGTTTTTTGGCATCTGTTCACTTTGTGGAATTCAAGGGCCGTTTAATCGCTTTGGTGATTTGGAAAAAAAAATTTGCTTTTTGCAACCAAGAAAAATGATCAAGGGTGCAGTTCCCTCAATGTTTTGTGCATGGTGGAATATATATTGGTAAGAAAGCCTTTGAGTAGCCAGGTTTCCCATTGTTGTAAAATCCACTGCAGGAATCTATAGATGTCTGGAAATATGTCAAGACATCTTGCTGAAAACTTTCATTCAGCAATGGTTCCCAATCCAAGTTTGAGAAACTTAGGGATGGAGTATAAATGAGTTTAAAATTATACCGACATGAAATAATTGACCTCCTGAGAATTTGTTATCCCCGTTTGTTAAATAGGCAAAATAATGCTGGTTTCCCTTTGAGCACAATTGGCTCTCATATACCCACATAACAGCGATGGCACTGGAAAAAGTAATAGGATGTGCTTTGGGACATCCCAGACACACAGTTGTGTTAAGGTGCTATATAAATTCAAGTTCTTTATATTTATCACTTTCATACTGTATTAGGACTTGGTGTTAATGCAAGTTTTGAAATGTATAATGAAGGGTGTGACCCAAAATTTTATGCATGCCTCCATTTATTAACCTCATTTCACCCAAATGAATGTTACTATTTATTATTGAATTTTTTTTTTAATCATACAGGTTTGGATGCGTCTGTTTCAATGCAGTCAAAGCAGACTGAAGTTTTTGCCAGACTTCGGGATATCATTGTTACAGATGTTGACTCAAAGACTCTACATAAAAAGGTAATTTGTTACAGATGTACTGATGTCATCTTTGGGTGAGTATCTGAATTCATGTGTGTGCTGTACAGCAGGAAATGGTACAGCAGGAAATGCACCATGAAGCTAACTGCACATTTGTGCCAAATTCTGTTTGTTAGGAAATGGAAAACCAGAACCTGCTGTAATACAGTATTTTATTGCCTCATACAGCACCATAGAAGCAGAAGAAGCCTTACCATGTACCCAATAGCAATTGTTCAAGTTTCTTTCTTGTATAAAATAGTTAATCTTAACTTTATACAGAGTGAGTGGATACGTTCACACTTTGTGCAACATGTAAGGCACTTACCACATGCTTGTTAAGTTTACAGATGGGCATCCGTGCTTCCATTCTCTTCTCTTTTACGTGCCAAATCTGCTCTTCACTTTTTTTTGTGGGTCTGCAATTGCCACTCCTTGCTTGTTATTTGCTCTCTGGATGAGAGTGTCACCAGGAAGGCTGTATTTATTGCCCATCCTGAGAAAGTGGTGTTAAGTAGCCGCCTTGATCTGTTATGTTCCTTGTACTGATGGGATAAAAGGGGCAGTGGCAGCATGGATACAGAATTGGATAAGGCATAGAAAGCAGGGTTGTGGTGAATGGCTGTTTCTTGGATTGGAGGGAGGTACACAGTGGATTTTCACAACGTGCAGCACCTTGGGGCAGCTTACTACGTTACAGGTGCTCTATTAATAGAAGCTATCGTTCAGTACAACGCTCACTGCTGTTTTTGGTGTGCAGTAATGACTTGGACTTGCAGGTACAGGGCACAATTTCAAAGTTTGCAGATGACATGAAACTTGGAAGTGTAGTGAGGAAGATGGTAATAGATTTCAAGAGGGCATGGACAAACTGGTGGAATGGGCAGAAACATGGCAGATGAAATTCACTGCAAAAAAAAGTGAGTGATGCATTTTGGCAGGAAGAATGTGCAGAGATAGCGCATGCTAAATGGTACAATGTTAAGGTGGTGCAAGAACAGAGACACCTTTGGATGGTTGAGCACCAGTCTTTGAAGATGGCAAGACGGCTTAACAAATCAGTTAATAAAGTGTATGGGATCCTGGGCTTTATACATTGAGATAAAGATTACAAAAGCCAGGAAGTTATGTTAAAACTATACAAAACACTAGTTGGGCTCCAGCTGGAGTATTGCCCCCAATTCTGGGCATCACACTTGAGCAAGGCTTTGGAGAGGGTACAGAAGAGTTTTACTAGAATGGTTTCAGGGATTACAGTTATGTGGATAGGTTGGAGAAGCTGAGGCTGCTCTCCTTGGAGCAGAGAAGGGTAGGAGGAGATTTGATAGAGATGTTTAAAATCATGAAGGGTTTAAATAGAGGAAAAAGAGAGTAACTGTTTCCAGTGGCAGGAGGGTTGCTAACCAGAGGGCACAGATTTAATGTGATTGGCAAAAGAACCAGAGGCAGCATGAGAGAATTTCTTTACAACTAATAGTTGGTATTTGGAATAAGTTACTTGAATTTGTATCCACCAACATATCAATAGCCTACAAAGGGAATTTGTACATATTTGAAGGAAAAAAAATTGTAGGGATATGGAGGAAAGAGCAGAGGAGTGGGACTAACTGGATTGCTGCTTGAAAGAGCTGGTGCAGACTTGATGGGCCAAATGATCTCCTTTGCTGTTTTATGATTGTGTGTTGTTCCAATGATGGCATTGCAGCATTTTCATTCAGTGCAGGTGAGGGAACGATGATGCATGTCCAAGTTAGGATGTTGTGAGACTTATCCTTTGTGGTCAAGGTTGTAGGACTGCGAGGTCCTGTTGTTTCTGCAGTGTATTGTGTAGGTTATAAATACTGCAGCCACAGTGCACTGGTGATGGAAGGGGAGACATTGAATCTTGTAGCAGGGGCACTGATCAAATGAACTCCACTGTTCTGGATGATGTGGAGTTTCTTGAGTGTTGTAACTGCACCCATCCAGGCAAGTGATGTAAATTCCTGAGTTGAACCTTGCATATGATGGAGCAGGTTTGATGTGCGTGGATCATCACAAAATACCAGACCTTTACCCTGCTTTGTAGCCATGTTGTTGAGGTTGCCGATCCAGTTCAGCTTCTGGTAAGTGGTGACTGTGAAGGAGCTGGCTGTGGGGGTCTCCGATAGTGGTGCTGTTGAAGGTCAGGGAAGGGTTCGGCCGTTCTTGGACACGGTCCTTGCCTTGCACTGATGTGGACTGGTGTGGCATGAATAACCCAAACCTGGATGTTTTATTTATTTTATTTATAGATACAGCACTGAAACAGGTCCTTCGGCCCACCGAGTTTGTGCCGACCAAGAACCACCCATTTATACTAAACCTACAGTAATCCCATATTCCATACCACCTACCTACACTAGGGGCAGTTTACAATGGCCAATTTACCTATCACCTGCACGTCTTTGGTGGTGGGAGGAAACCGGAGCACCCGGCGAAAACCCACGCAGTCACAGGGAGAACTTGCAAACTCCTCACAGGCAGTACCCAGAATTGAACCCGGGTCCCTGGAGCTGTGAGGCTGCGGTGCTAACCACTGCGCCACTGTGCCGCACATATTGTTGTTCAGGTCTTGCTGTTGGTAGGCATGAGTTACTTTATCAAGCTCAGTACTAGAATTGTCTGTAAACAGCTTCCCCTCCTTATTAAACGAGCACAATTTTAAAAGCACTGTTACCTTTTTTTGAGGTAATTCTCTTTCCTTGCTTTGAATAATTGTGCTTAAAAGTCAGTACCAAACATGCACCCAATGCACATTCCTGTAATGATTTTCATAATTTGTATGATTTTAATTTTACAACGTTGGAATATATTTCAAACTGTCCTCAAAGCAATACAGAAAGTTGTTAAATAAAATTGTTTAAAGCTCCTGATCTACTGATTCTGTCCTCCTCCCTGGCCACAGTTTTGTGCTGAACAGACTCTTGTAATCTCGGCATCGTATTAGACGAGGAGCTGAGCTTCTGACGTATCCTCTCTGTCACAAAGGCAGCCTATTTTCACCTCCACAATGTTGTCCGTCAGCATTTCTGCCTTTGTCCATCTGTTGCTGAAACCCTTATCTCTGCTTTTGTTGTCTCTACGCTGGAGTACCCCAGTGCCCCCAAGATCAGCCTCCTATCTTCCACCCTCCATGAACTTGAGCTCATCTAAAACTACACTACCCCTATCCTAACTCGCATCAAGCCCTATTTTCCTGTTATTACTGGACTCGCTGACCTATATTGGCTCCTGATCCACCAATGCATCAGTTTTAAAATTATTCTTCTCCTGTTCAAAGTCCTCCATGGCTTGGACCCTCTCAATCTCTGTATTCACCTCCAGCCCTACAACCTTTCTGGAACTCAGCATTCTGACAATGCTGACCTTTTACGCATCCCCCTGCTACTTTTGCCCCACTTGGTGGCTGTACATTTAGCTGTCTCGGCCCTAAGTCTGAAATTCCCTCCCTAAACCTCTATACCTCTCTTCTCCTCTAAGGCGCTCCTTACAACAAACCTCTTTGAACAAGTATATTGTCACTTGTCCTTTTGTCTCCTTTGGCTCGGTGTCAACTGTTCCATGATTACGCTTCTGTGAAGCACTTTGGGACATATTACTATGTTTAAAAATACTATATAAATGCAAGTTGCTATCGTTGTAGTTGAGCTGAGTGCAGTGTTCACATCGTTAATAGAAAACAGGATTTATAAAAAAAAACAAAATAAGCAACAAAAATCAGTAAAGCAGACATGCCAACTCTCCTAAATTTATTTAGAGAGATGCAGTTTCTTAGTAAAGTTAAGCCTCACTCATGATCTAGCGAGAAGCAAGAAATCTTGGATTTTTCACAGGCATTCAAAAATATGCCTTTTGTAGGCTGCTACATGTTATATTCTGGAAAGCCAGTTGATGAAGGATGGACCTGGAGCCAATCTTTACTCAGTTTTACATTTATTTAAAGTGAAACATTACAAGCATGTACCTACCTCTTAACTACATCACAGCTTCCATAAGGGTGTCTCTATTTGTGCTCAGGTGAAACCCAAGTTTATGCCCACCACCTGCATACAATTAAACACAATTGATATATAATTAACACTATGTCCAGCTCTCCCTGGACAGATCATGGAGATGGAGTCCCAGATTGTCAATCGCACTAGGTGGAGTTCAGGTACAGGTTACAACTGTAGACTGGGTGTGCCAGGCTGAGCCCCAGGTATTTTGTGCTGATTCACATTGTTGCCACATTAAAACTGCAGCAGTGGGTAAGTGGTAGGATGTGCTGTCAGCAAGTGATGTCCAAGGAATCATTGGCTTGGTGAGCATGTTAAAGCTGCTACCAGTTGTTAAATCCTTGATCTACTTGGCTGACTCCAATGCATTCTCTGTACCTTTTTACACAGCATTAGAATTGACATGAAAACAAGCCAGTACCCACTTGTCATGTTTTCCTTTCAATTACTGATTACATTTTCTTGGTGAGCTGGGTTGGACTGGCTTGCTGACACTGTCTGCTAATCGTGTTACTTGGTTGCAGAGAGCAGCTCTGCAAGGCGCCAAAGCTGCTATTGGCTTTTATATGGCACTCAACCTCGACTGCTTCCTGCAAGGCAACACTCATCGCTTTTTTAAGATCCATCCCACGATTGTTAAAGGCAGTTGATGAAGGATGGACCTGGAGCCAATCTTTACGACGCTAGTCGTATAAGCAATTGCAGCATTGCAATTACTGCATAGCTTATAAATTTTCCTACATGCAACTGTTCCCTAAAATGTGCATAATGTGACAACACCTGGTACATTCATGTCAAGTAAAAGCATATATAATGAACAGATTTTAGGGTGTCGATTGATCTTTAATCAGTTTTTTTATGAAGTTCATTTAATTTGACTCCACCTCTGATTTCAAATGGTAAAATACTGATTTTTTTTCCTACCAACATATTAATCTAAAAACAAAAAATAATGATTTTAGTGTCGTGATGATTAAATGATGAAACATGGTCATGTCAGTGTTTATGTCTGCTTGTATGGATTTCAGTTGCTGGGATGATTTATATTGATGGGGATGGAGCACCATTGATGGTATTTTCATGTAAATGGCCTATAGTCAGTCGAGAGATCCAATAATACTGGAGACCTAGTTTGTCCTGAGTCTTGATGCTGTCCTCAGATCTCCATTTACAACTAAACGTGCTTTTGTATTTGGTGATTTTTGCAGTTCTTGTGATCGTGACGTCTGTTACCTTGGCTTCCAGTGATTACCTTGTAAAATCTACAACTGTATCCCAGCAATAGAATCATGAGTCCTCGGAGCGATTTGATAGGGATGAATTATAAAGGAATAGGATGAGGTAGATAGCAACAAACTGCTTCCAATGGTTGGGGGGTCCAGAACGAGGGACTGTCGGTACGACTAGATTTAGCAGCAGGAGAAATTTATTTTATGCAGAGGATTGTGAGGCTGGAATGCACTGTCAGAGGTCATGATTGAAGCAATGACTGTGCCAATATATAAAATAGATTACGTGGATGAAAGAAAGGGGGATAAAGGGACCAGAGATCTGAGACTTGGAATTTAGACTCATGCTCTTGTAACAGATAAACAACAGCATGGATTTATTGGGATGAGCAGCCTGTTTCCATATAGTAATTATTATGTGGTTATGTCTGCTAGGTAGGCTAAGGACTCTCTGCCTTTTCTGCAGTGCAGAAATGGTGACCATTTTGCCAACCTGAAGCCTTGGGTTGAGAGTTTGAGGTTTTAATGCTTTTGTTATGCAGTTTTTTTTCTATTTAAATACTTTGAGTTAACTGTTGTACCTCCTTTTCTAGGCTGTCTCCATTGTTGGAAATGAAGTCTTCAGCTTTAATATAATCTTGTATCCGAATGCTATTGATGGTGACAACTATGCTGATATGTCAAAGGTGGATGGCAAAGTCACATTACGAGTTGGGTGTATTCAGATTATATACCTACATACATTTGTTATGTCATTACTGGTAAGTCCAGTTTAATGCCAATTTACATTTATTAATGGTTATAAATCTAATAGATAACTCTTGTTAAATGTTAGTTTCAGTAGTTTTTCATGTGAGGTGCACTGAACATGATTAACCCGCATCCCACCAATTTCATTTTCTCCTTTTGGTAAAGTTTCAGCGGAGAATATCTGTTTATAGAGTATCCCTTTTTTCAATTTTTCACTTTTGTCATTATTTTCTGTTGCTGTTCTCTGTTAGCCTGATGTGTATGCTGCCCCTGTCTCCAGCCATGGGGTAGTATGAGCATATCCTGATGCTGCTTAAACATAGAAACATAGAAAATAGGAGCAGGAGTAGGCCATTCGGCCCTTCGCGCCTGCACCACCATTCATTATGATCATGGTTGATCATCTAACTCAGTAACCTGTTCCTGTTTTTGCCCCATACCCAGTGCCTGCTGCATTGTACATCTTGTGGAGGAAAGGGGGAGAAGACTTAAAATGTAAATGAAGTAATAATTGAGTAAAGATTTTTCTATTTGTTCTAATCTCTGCAAAAGTAGTTGGCATGGTGCTGGTTATTTTAGTGGCTATATGGCTTGGTGTCTGCTTGATATACCTAGCACAAAGGAGGATGGTTGTTGTTGCTGGAGGTCAATCATCTCAGTGCCAGGACATCACTGCAAGAGTTCCTCAAGTTGTTTCCTGGGCCCAACTATCTTCAGCTAGTTCATCACATTCCCTCTACCATAAGGTCAGAAGTGGGGAAGTTTGCTGATTGCATGATGTTAAGCGCCATTCACAACTCCTCAGATACTGAAGGAACCCATGTTCATATGCAGCAAGAGCTGGACAGCATGCAGCTTGGGCTGATAAGTGGCAAGTAACATTCACACCACACAAGTGCCAGGCAATGACCATCTCAAACGAGAGAGAATCTAACCACCTCCCCTTGGCAATCAATGGCATTGCCATTGCTGAATCCCCTACTATCAACATCTTGGACGTCACCATTGACCAGAAACTGAACTGGACCAGCCTGTAGCATAAATTCTGTGGCTACAAGAGCCGGTCTGAGGCTGGGAATTCTGCAGTGAGTAACTCGCTTCCTGTCTCCCCAGTGCCTATCCACCATCTACTAGGCACAAGTTAAAAGTGTGATGGAATACTCTGCACTTGCTTGGAAGGGTGCAGCTCCAACTACACTCAAAAAGCTCGACACCATCCAGGACAAAACAACCCGCTTGCTTGGCACCCCATCCACCACTTTCAACATTCACTCTCTTCACCACCGATGCAGAATGGCAGCAGTGTGTTCCATCTACAAGATGCATAACAGCAACTCACCAAAGCTTCTTCGACAGCACCTCGAAGGACAAGGGCAGCAGGTGCATGGGTGCATCACCACCTGCAAGTTCTCCTCCAAGCCACATACCACCCTGACTTGGAACGATATTGCTGTTCCTTCACTGTCACTGGGTCAAAAACCTGGAACTCCCTTCCTAACAGCACTGTTCGTTACCCATACCCCAAGGACTGCAGTGGTTCAAGGGGCAATTCGGGCTGGCAGTAAATGTTGGCCTGCCAGCGACTCCCACATCCCTGAACGAAAAAATGTTTTTCATTTGATAGCACTCACTTCTGAGTTAGACAGCTGTGGGTTCAGGTCCTAGTTTTGGACTTGAGCATGTAACTGGGGCTGGCATTGACTGAGGGAGAGCTGCATTGTCGCATAAGCCATCTTTTGGATAAAACTGTAAAGCAAAGCCCTCTCTGCCTATTGAGTTCAATGTGAAAGATTCCAAGTTACTATTTTACAAAGCAGGAGGATTTCCCGCTGTTGAAACCAACATAACTTGAGCAGATTATCTGGCAAGTTATCTCATCGCTGTTGTGGGGTTTTGCTGTGTATAAACTACTTGCACGTTTGCCTGTCGAACCAGTCACGACGTGCCAAAAGTAATTAATTGCTTGTGAAGTGCCTTGGGACATCTTGAGGATGTCAAAAGTGCTATATAAATGCAGCCTTTTATATTCTTGGCATACGTGCAAAGGAGTGCTGAATAGTTCAAGGTTCTGCAAGTGTGAAAATGGGGAACATGCGACGCGTTAACTCAAAACACATCTTTAAAAATTTCATTTATAGTTTAGGCAAAAATCAATAATCAATCTGTTTTACATCACAGATTAAATTTACTGTTGTGGAAGATAGATTTTTTTTTTTCAATAGCAGATCAAATTTAAAAAAAAAGTGATAGGCAGAGAAATCAAGGGCCAGAAGCAAACAGGGCCACAGTGAAAAATAGTGGGGAGGGGACAAGTAATGTTAAAAAGGCAAGCCTTAAGGCTTTGTGCCTTAACGCGTGGAGCATTCGCAATAAATTGGATGAATTAATCGCGCAAATAGATGTAAACGGGTATGATATAGTCAGGATTATGGAGACATAGCTGCGAGGTGACCAGGGATGGGAAATGAACATCCAGGGGTATTCTGTATTTAGGAAGGACAGATGAAAAGCAAAAGGTGGCAGAGTTGCATTGCTGGTTAAAGAGGAAATTAATGCAATCGTGAGGAAAGATATTAGCTCTGACGATGTGGAATCTGTATGGGTAGAGCTGAGAAACATTAAGGGGCAAAAAACGTTAGTGGGGGTTGTATATAGACCCCCAAACTGCAGTGGTGATGTTGGGAATGGAATTAAACAGGAAATCAGAGATGCAAGTGATAAAGGAACATCTGTAATTATGGGTGATTTTAATCTGCATATAGATTGGGCAAATCAAATAAGTCACAATACCGTGGAGGAGGAATTCTTGGAGTGTATACAGGATGGTTTTCTGGACCAATATGTTGAGGAATCAACGAGCGAACAGGCCATCCTAGACTGGGTATTGTGCAATGAGAGAGGAATACTTGACAATCGAGTTGTGCGAAATACCTTGGGGATGAGCGACCATAATATGATAGAATTCTTCATCAAGATGTAGAGTGATGTAGTTGATTCTGAGACAAGGGTCCTGGAATCTTTGTAAAGGAAACTACGAAGGTAAGGGGCGTGAGTTGGTTATGACAGATTGGGAAACGTTACTTAAAGGGGTGAAGGTGGATAGGCAATAGCAAACATTTAAAGAGCGCATGGATGAACTGCAGCAATTGTTTATCCCTGTCTGGCACAAAAGTAAAACGGGGAAGGTAGACAAACCATGGCTTACAAGGGAAATTAGAGATAGCATTAGATCCAACGAAGAGGCGTATAAATCTGCCAGAAAAAACAACAGACGTGAGGATTGGGAGCAGTTTAGAATTCAGCAAAGGAGGACCAAAGGAATTGATTAAGGAAGGGAAAATAGAGTACGAGAGCAAGCTTGCAGGGAACATAAAAACTGACTGTAAAAGTTTCCATAGGTATGTGAAGAGAAAAAGATTGGTGAAGACAAATGTAGGTCCCTTACAGTCAGAAACAGGGGAATTTATTATGGGGAACAAAGTAATGGCTGACCAACTAAATGCATACTTTGGTTCTGTTTTCACAAAGGAGGACATAAATATCATACCAGAAATGTTGGGGAACACCGGGCTTAGTGAGGGAGAGGAACTGAAGGAAATCAGTATTAGTAGAGAAATGGTGTTGGGGACATTGATGGGATTGAAGGCCGATAAATCCCCAGGGCCTGACTGTATGCATCCCAGAGTACTTAAGGAAGTGGCCCGAGAAATAGTGGATGCATTGGTGGTCAACTTCCAAGATTCTATAGACTCGAACAGTTCCTACAGATTGGAGGGTAGCTAATATAACCCCACTATTTAAAAAGGGAGGTAGAGAGAAAGCAAGGAATTATAGACCAGTCAGCCTGACGTCAGTATTGGGGAAAATTCTAGAGTCCGTTATCCAAGATTTTATAGCAGTGCATTTAGCGAACAGTGGTAGAATCAGGCAGACTCAGCATGGATTTACGAAAGGGAAATCATGCTTGACAAATCTACTAGAATTCTTCGAGGATGTAACTAGTAGAGTTAATGAGGGGGAGCCAATGGATGTGGTTCATTTGGACTTTCAGAAGGCTTTCGACAAAGTCTCGAGATTAATGTGTAAAATTAAAGCGCATGGGATTGGGGGTAGTGTATTGCAATGGTTAGAAAATTGGTTGACAGACAGGAAACATAGAATGGGATAAATGGGTCTTTTTCCGAATGGCAGGCAGTGACTAGTGGGATACCGCAGGGATTGGTGTTAGGACTCCAGCTATTAACGATATATGTTAATAATTTAGATGAGGGAACTAAATGTAATATCTCCAGATTTGCAGATGACATAAAACTGGGTGGGAGGGTGAGTTGTGAGGAGGATGCAGAGAGGCTTCAGGATGATTTGGACAAGTTGCGTGAGTGGGCAAATGCAGTATAATGTGGATAAATGTGAGCTTATACACTTTGGTAGCAAAAACAGGAAGGCAGATTATTATTTGAACGGCTATAAACAGAGAGCGGAATATGCAGCGTGACCTGGGTGTTCTTGTACACCAGTCGCTGAAGGTAAGCATGCAGGTGCAACAGGCGGTAAAACAGGCAAATGGTATGTTGGCCTTCATAGCGAGAGGATTCGAGTACAGGAGCAGGGATGTCTTGCTACAATTATACAGGGCCTTGGTGAGGCCCCACCTGGAATATTGTGTGCAGTTTTGGTCTCCTTATCTGAGGAAGGATGTTCTTGCTATAGAGGGAGTACAGCGAAGGTTTACCAGACTGATTCCTGGGATGGCGGGACTGACGTATGAGGAGAGATTGAGTCGGTGAGGATTATATTCGCTGGAGTTCAGAAGAGTGAGGGGGGATCTCGTAGAAACCTATAAAATTCTAACAGGACTTGACTGGGTAGATGCAGGAAGGATGTTCCCCATGGTGGGGGAGTCCAGAACCAGGGGTCATAGTCTAAGGATATGGGGTAAACCTTTCAGGACTGAGATGAGGAGAAATTTCTTTACCAGAGAGTGGTGAGCCTGTGGAATTCGCTACCCCAGAAAGCAGTTGAGGCCAAAACATTGATGTTTTCAAGAAGCAGCTCTTGGGTCTAAAGGGATTAAAGGGTATGGGGCGAAAGCAGGAACAGGTTACTGAGTTGATGAACAGCCATGATCATAATGAATGGCAGAGCAGGCTCGAAGGGCCAAATGGCCTACTTCTATTTTCTATGTTTCTACTATGTCTCTCCTCATTCTAATTCAAAGAAAGAACTGTTGTTCTATGGATAGAAACTTTATACCACAATGCCCAATGTTTAACTTTTTGATGCTAAAGTGTAGGTGTGTATTCCTTTTAAGGCTACAAACAATTGGTTTGAATGTGGTTTAACATCACTGCTCAGGCCAGAGTGGCTTTTTCCAGTTTTAAGGCAGCAGTTTAATTGTTAAGTAAATGACGAAAGATGGATTAGTTTAATTGGTTTCTTCAGGCAAAAGTGCAGATTGGAAAGTGCTCCTCATTTTTAGGTGAAAATTTGTGCGCACACTATTCAAGTATGACTTAATTTGACTGTGACATGTGATGTTTGATGGATTAAAAAGCCCAGATTTCCGGCTGTGATTTTCTGTTAATCCACTCTGCAACCTGTAATTTGCTGCCCATTCATTTTCGTTCTGATTGCCCTAGAGCAGTTGAACTGCAGTGGCCTTGCAGTTACTACTGGGATCTTTGCACTGGCAAATTTGTTTTTTTTTAAGTAATGGGTAGGTAGGAATTCTCAAAACTCCAACCCACTAAGCACAATTTACTGTAAGGAAAGCATTTTTTTCTCATGTACTCTTCTGGAAATTAACCAGTGTTGTGAATACAGACAAACTGTTATTAACTGTTTACTGTAGAACTTCTTTGACAACTTCCAAGCAGCAAAGGAAGCGTTAAGTGCAGCCACAGGAAAGGCTGCAGAAAAAGCAGCCTCCAGTGTGAAGGATTTTGCCCAAAAGAGTTTCCGACTGGCAATGGACATAAATTTGAAAGCTCCGGTCATCATCATCCCTGAGTCCTCCATCTCTATGAATGCCTTGGTGGCAGATTTGGGTTTGATTACTGTTCAGAATAGATTCACTCTGATCATAGATGAGGGTTTCTCGGTACCACCTGTCTTGGACGTCATGGATGTTCACCTAACTCAGCTGAAACTTTCAAGGTAAAGTTAAACTTTTACACCTTGTGATCCAAGGAGTTTTATCTATCTGCTTTTAGCTCAAAAAGTAAAATTCAGTGGGCTGTTAAGCAATCAGTTGCAGTACCTTTTGATGCATTTATATGATTATTGTTTCACATGCATCTGTCCAGCACTGACTTCATAAATGAACAATAAAGTGAATTTTTGGAGAAAGTTGAAGCCCTTTGCCACTATCCATTATGAAGCAGCGTGTAAATGGAGTTGAGGTACAGATGAACCATGATCTAATAGTATGACAGAACAGACTCCAGGGGCTAAAGTGTTTACTCCTGTTCTGATGAAACTGCTAGTATTTGCACCAAATTGTTTAGTGCTCAATTTCCTCTTTGAAACTGCCTGCAGTTTGAATTGGTATAATAGCTCCCCTGATGGCTTACCTGGAAAAGGTGTCATGTAACATCCATGAAGACCAGGAAATATCTGGTTTGGGGTGAGTGCTCTGTTAAGATGGAGAAAAGGCAGACACTATGCCTGTATTTGACCTCAGTGATCTGATGCTAAGGAGAGGGAAGTAATTTGGGACTCCTGCTGCTGATTGTTATTTTGCAATACTAACAGTTTGTATTTCTATAGCACCTTCAACATAGTAAGCCATCCCAAGGCATTTCACAGGAGTGTTACCAAGAAAAGTTCAACACCAAATCACGAGATATTTGAACGGGTGATCAAAAGCTTGGTCAAAGAATTAGGTTTTAAGGAGCGCCTAAAGCAGGATATAGGTTTAGGGAGGGAATTCCAAAGCTCTGGCCTTGGCAGCTGTAAGCAGGGATACCAGTGGTGGAGTGATTAAAATCAGGGATGTTTAAGAGGCCAGAATTAGAGCAATGCAGAGATCACAAAAGTTATAGGACTAGAGGAGGTTAGAGACAGGGAGGGGTGTGGCAATGGAAGGATTTGAAAACCAGGATGAGAATTTTAAAATCAAGTTGTTGCTTAACTGGGAGCCCAAGTAGGCCAGTGAGCACCGGGGGTGAACGGTGAACGGGACTTAGTGCAAGTTTTTATTTATTTAGAGATACAGCACTGAAACAGGCCCTTCGGCCCACCGAGTCTGTGCGAACCATCAACCACCCATTTATACTAATCCTACATTAATCCCATATTCCTACCACATCCCCACAATTCCCCTACCACCTACCTAAACTAGGGGCAATTTACAATGGCCAGTTTACCTATCCACCTGCAAGTCTTTGGCTGTGGGAGGAAACCGGAGCACCCGGCGAAAACCCATGCAGTCACAGGGAGAACTTGCAAACTCCGCACAGGCAGTACCCAGAATTGAACCCGGGTCGCTGGAGCTGTGAGGCTGCGGTGCTAACCACTGTGCCGCCCAAAGTTGGGCTAGGGGCAGCAGAGCTTTGGATGAAGTTATGTTTACAAAAGGTCTAAGATGGGTGGCTAGCCCAGAATGTGTTGGAGTAGTGAAGTCTAGAGGTAACTAAGACTTGGATGAGAGGTTCAGCAGCAGATGAGTTGAGGCAGGGGTGGAGTTGGGCGATATTACAGAGGTGGAAATAGGCAGTGTAAGTGGTGGCGTGAATATGTAGTCGGGAGCTCACCTCAGTCAAAATACAAGACAAGGTTGCGTACGCTTCTCTTCCGCCTCAGACAGTTGGCAGGGAAAGAGATGGAGTCACGGATGAGGGAACCAAGTTTATGGTGGCGGCTGATGACAATGGCTTCGGTATTCCCATATTTAATGGGAAGCAATTTCTGCTTATACAGTTCTGAGTGTCAAAGCAGTCAGACAACTTTGGGATTGCTGCAGTGTTCCAGTGAACATCAACGCAAGCTCGAGGAACAGCATCTCATTTGCCGATTAGGCACACTACAGCCTGAACATTGAGTTCAATAATTTCAGAGCATGACGGGCCCCCATTTTACTTTTATTTTTAGATTTTTTATCTTTTTCCTTTTTTTGTATATATTTTTTGTTTTATTTAATTTAATCTTGGTTTGTTCAGTTTGCTTACCCACTGTTTGTTTTCATGTTTGTACTTGCGGCTTTTCAGTTTTCAGTCCGTTACCACCCTATCTGTACTAATGCTTTGTCTTTCAACACACTATTAACATATTGTTTGCCTTTGCTCCACGACCTTCTGGTCAGCTATTCTGGGACCTTCTCCTGTTTATACCTTCTCCTTTGTTATCTCTTGCTCCATGCCCGCTTTACTTGCTTGTAACCTTTTACATTTCTAATGTTTGCTAGTTCTGAAGAAGGGTCACTGACCTGAAACGTTAACTCTGCTTCTCTCTCCACAGATGCTGCCAGACCTGCAGAGTATTTCTAGCATTTCTTGTTTTTATTTTAGACAATTTTGAGACATTGAAGTGATCGAGAGAGATGGTGAAGCGGAGGGGTCCTGGGAAGTCTGTGTGCAGAGACCGGATTGAGTTTAGCTGTAATGCTTCCTTCCCCATGACTGACAAGCCTGTAATTTACTGTCAGGCCTTGCACATGAAGAATGGGACTTGGGTTATTTGGAGGGCAGCCCTAGGACTGCACTGCAGCAGAAGCAAATTCTGTCAGGAGACTTCTGGTAGAAAAATGGGTGGAATGGACAATCTCCGTACCCCAAAAATAGGTATAGATTTATAAATTAAAATTTAAAGCCATAGATTACAGTCAGACAAATTAAAGTAATTATCCTAATGGTATCAAAGGAAATGGGCTATAACTTTAATCTACAATTACATGTAGAGCTTTACCTGATAGACTGATTCACTTACATTTTTCCATCAGGACTGTCCTGCAGACCAGTTCATCTCAGCTTGACATTCAAATGCTGCAGCCTATCAACTTGCAACTCACTGTGCAAAGAAATTTGGCAGCAGTCTGGTATCTCAAAATCCCAAGTGTGGAAATCAAAGGGCATTTGAAGACTATGAATGTGGGTAAAGTTTTACTGTATTTTCATTTCCATGTCATCTACTTGTTCTGGGCTGGGGAGTTGTACACAGAGCTGTATCCCTGCTATTGTCAGTATGCTGTACTTTATATTCCCAGTGTAGCCTTGTCCAGACAGTAAATCATAGGGTCTGATTTCCTTTGCTTTGCTTTATTGAATTGCATCTATAATTACAAGCTTAGATCATGGGGGTTTAAACATGGGAGATGGTATCCAACGTGCATTTTCCAGCAGGGATGCAGGGTAGTGGCAAGAACCCTGGCTGATATTTTCTTAGTCTTAGTCTTAGTGATTGGAGAGGGGAGCTGATATCACTGGTAGTGACCTAGCTGCTTATCCTATGTTTATAGACAGCTGATCAAATAGCATGCCGCCTTCTACCTGTTGAATTTTGGCAGTGTGTCTTGTGTGCCATTTTGATGTGCAATATCCTAGTAAAAGGGAAATTATTAACCTTGTAGCACCCTAACTCACTTACTCCACACATGTTCATATATTCCAGTTCATAGGTCTGGAAATGGAAAGTGCCTTGTATGCGTAGACGGTGAGTTGGGAGAAAGCTTGCATCATGACTCCCTTTATACGATCAAAGTGCTGACTGGACTATTGTCAGGTTTCCTCTTAGATAGCTGCGTGTGAGATGTATAGCAAAATGTATTGTTGCAGACATATGGACGCTAATGCTGTGGCATCTTGTTAGTTTGTTTGACAATTCCATTCACTTACCTTTCAGTGTAAGTTGCTTTTTCAGTTATGTTTGTTAAGAACAGACGTGTTTGATCAAGCAAGTATTGCGCTATCGGAGTGACGTTTGAGTGTTGATCAACTATATCCATCTGGTAATACCTGTCAGCGAAAGGCATGACTTCTGTTTTTGTCTGAATGTGATCCTGGTTTTAATAAACTTGCAGTTTACAATGGTGAACAGTACTTCTGTCTTTTCAGTGTACATTCTTTTCCAGTTGCACATTACAGGATTTTATTACTTAAGTACTGTACAAGGGTTTAATATTGCTAGAATATAGTAGTATACCTGGATAGCTTTCAGGAGCATAAATCTTTTTATTTGCATCAACCCAATGGCACTGAGGCCAACTGCAGTATCCTTACTAGCTGTCCTTGCTGAGTCGGCTTGCTTATCAGAGACCAGGGATCAAGTCTCTGTCCTGGGCTTCGTGCTATGCTATCACACATGCGGCACAGTGGTTAGCACCGCAGCCTCATAGCTCCAGCGACCCGGGTTCAATTCTGGGTACTGCCTGTGTGGAGTTTGCAAGTTCTCCCTGTGTCTGTGTGGGTTTTCGCCGGGTACTCCAGTTTCCTCCCACATGCCAAAGACTTGCAGGTTGATAGGTAAATTGGCCATTATAAATTGCCCCGAGTATACCTAGTATATAGGTAGGTGGTAGGGGAATATAGGGACAGGTGGGGATGTGGTAGGAATATGGGATTAGTGTAGGACTAGTATAAGTGGGTGATTGATGGTCAGTACAGACTCGGTGGGCCGAAGGGCCTATTTTAGTGCTGTATCTCTAAATAAAAAATAAATAAAATAAAAAACTGGGTCTGCTCATTCATTGAGTTATTATTTGGAGCTCCTGCTGCTATATGGCTAGTAAGGAGTAATGGTAGCATGGGATTCTTGTGCAGGGAGCAGAGTAACTCAATAATGTTGTTTGTAGAGAATGTGCACTGGAGATTTTACACGCAAGGGAATAGACTAATCTTCTCGCACTTGGGCATTGACCATTGCCTGGGTAGAGTGCAGAGAATCATAGTATCGTCAAGCAAAGAAAGAGGCTATTCAGTCCATCGTGCTTGTGTCTGCTTTTTGAAAGAGCTGTTCAAATTGGTCCCAAACCCCAGCTTTTCCTCATAACCCTGCATATTAGTCTTCAAGTATATATCGAATTGCCTTTTGGAAGTTTCCGTAGAATCTGTTCCACTGTTGTCAAGTAGTTTTTTTGTAGAACTTAACTGCCCTCTGTGTGGGGGAAATATTCTCATTTCCCCTCTAATTCTTTTGCCAATTACTTTAAATCTCTGACCTCCAGTTTGTTTGTTTATTTATTTTATTTAGTGATACTGCACTGAAACAGGCCCTTCGGCCCACCGGGTCTGTGCCGACCATCAACCACCCATTTATACTAATCTTACACTAATCCCATATTCCTACCACATCCCCACCTGTCCCTATATTCCCCTACCACCTACCTATACTAGGGGCAATTTACAGTGGCCAATTTACCTATCAACCTGCAAGTCTTTGGCTGTGGGAGGAAACCGGAGCACCCGGCGAAAACCCACGCGGTCACAGGGAGAACTTGCAAACTCCACACAGGCAGTACCCAGAATTGAACCCAGGTTGCTGGAGTTGTGAGGCTGCGGTGCTAGCCACTGTGCCGCCCAGTTATCCACCCACTTCCCGAAGGAAACACAGCATGTAGCGAGAAACTGTCAAAACAAGTCATAAGGTTGCACACCTCTGTTGGGTCTCTCCTTAAACCTTTCTGTTCTAAGGAGAAAAATAGCAGCTTCTCTAGTCTCTACATCACTGAAGTCCCTCATCGTTTTGTGTCATCTTGAATAAACCTCCTCTGTCCCATCTCCAAGGCCTTGGTATCCTTCCTAAAGTGAGGTGCCCAGAATTGTACACTGTTCTCCAAAGGGAACCTAACCAGTGACTTGTAAGGTTTTAGCATGACAAGAAAGGAAAATGTGTCAGAGAGTTTCACCTGCTGGTGACAGGGCCTGCCTGATATTACTTGCATTGAAAATCAGGCAGGTTCTGCGAAATTTTCTTAAAGCAATGTTTAATGTCTGGAAGAGCAAGACGAAAATCTACCTCTGTCACAAGAAGAGGCGCTATTAATATTTGAGCAGAAGGCTTCATTTCTGTTGGAGTTCTGTTTTACTTCATCTTATTTTCCTGTTTTAGATTGTTCTCAGTGAAGAAGATCTAACTGTTCTGATGAAAGTCCTTGAGCAAAACCTTGCTGAAGGCAGCAAGAAACCAGGTGCAACAAAAGCACTTAAAGATGAAGGAAAAAGTAATGGCAGTAATTCAACATTTTATGAAAAATATTATTTCTTCTAAATCTTGTGTTTGCAATCCTAAAGCATTAGAATTTGAGTGAAAACAGTAACCTGCAAAAAATTTAATTGTGCACATCTATTTTTTGCCTTTATTTAAGTCTTCATTCAGTCTCCTGAGAAGGGAACAGATGTCTTTTTTGATTGTTTGTTTCCTGATGACACAGATTTTGTTTTCCTCACTCTACCGTACCACAATGATCTGCAAAAGCGGTCAACTTTTGACCTAAGCTTAACCATCCGATTAAGGAATGACGTTGCTGAGAGAGCAAATTGCCTAATGTTTACGCAGAACTGGTTTGATTTTGTTTGAGTGGGAAAAACAGTTATTTTGTAACTTGTTTAATGAAGCTTTTTCTTTAAATATATACCTTTTGCCTGTAATTTGAGGGCGAGTCAGGCTGGTTTCCACCCTTTCTTTTCACTGATTTGTTCACCCTTTTATCGCCACAATTTACCAATACAATCAAAAGCTCTGTTTATGTGAAGTAGCGTAGCAAAACACATTTATTTACAAAAAACAAAGCTAATATAGAATTATCATGGTTCATGAGCTGCAATCTCTATTGTACAAATGGTGGACCAAAAACATAAACAGAAATGTTTGTTTTTATTGAGGAATTGCTTTGTGCCTACTTTTTGAAAAATCCTTGTTTAATTTAATAGTACTTCTCAGCCTTGGTTAAAAGGTGTAAGTTAACAATTAATTAAAATTATGGCTAAAGATTTTTAAATAAACTAATTGATTTTATATTTCAAGTATTTAATCAGCCACTTGGTGAGCGAATATATAAATCAGAGTACCCTTGATGTATTAATTTAATAAAATGTCATTCTTCAGCTTTGCTGTCAAATTTAGTTTTGCTAACAGTTTGCGTATTAATGAATCAACAGAAAAACTCAAAGATCCCAAAGAAGCAGCTAAATCTGAGAGAATTGTGGCAAGTGAGAGCTCAGCAACAGATCATCTTTTGGAAATAATGAAAGGAGGAATTCCAAATGATGTTGTCAATGTTCAGCTGAACTTTGAAATCAAAGAGGTGAGTAGTATTATTTTGATTCGAAATTTCAACAAGCTTTAACAATGGAAGCCTCACAAAAAGTCCTCCTTGTTCAGGTAGCCTAATGCTGCAACTCTTAACTGAACATAAGCTGCATGTTTTATGAAATGAAAAGTATAGTTGTACTATTTGGAGAAGTTTTGGGGGAGGGAGCAGCATATTAAAATGAAAAAGAAAATCCAGCTGGTGGTTGATGCCAGGTGAGTAGGTCATGCCCTATCCATTTTTTTTTGGGTTAATCGGTGTCATTTTGAACCTGTATTAGTTGGGGAAGATGAGCATTCAAAAGCTTTCATAGTTACGTACGAACATACAAATTAGGAGCAGGAGTAGGCCATTCGGCCCCTCGAGCTAGCTCTGCCATTTGATCAGGTCATGGCTGATCTGAATGTGGCCTCAACTCTACTTTCCTGTCTGACCCCCATAACTCTTGACTCCCTTGTCTATCAAATCTATCTGACTCAGCCTTGACTATATTCAAGGATCCAGCCTCTACTGCTCTCCGAGGAAGTGAATTCCACAGACTAGTGAGCTTCTGAGTAAACATTTTTCCTCATCTCTGTCTTAAATGGGTGGCCCCTTATTAAACTGTGTCCCCTAGTTCTAGTCTTGCCCTTGAGTGGTAACATCCTTCCAACATCTACCTTGTCAGGTCCCCTCAGGATCTTGTATGTTTCAATAAGATCACCCCTCATTCTTCTAAGCTCCAATGGAAATACATCCTGTTCAACTTTTCCTCATAAGATAACCCCTTCATCCCAGGAGTCAGTTGTATGAACCTTCTCTGAACTGCTTCAAATGCAATTATATTCTTAAGTAAGGAGACCAAAACAGTACACAGTACTCAGATGTGGTCTCACTAGGGCCCTGTACAGCAGTAGCAATACTTGGTACTTTTATATTCTGTTCCCCTTGCAATAAATGGCAACATTCCATTTGTCGTCTTAATCACTTGCTGTACCTCCATACTAACTTTATGTTGTAGAGGATGAACTTCACAGCCTTTGTATGGTATAACTTGTCATGTGCTATAGTCCTATACAGTGTAGGCAGTTGTGCAAAACTGAGTGAAGCTACAATCTGGATTCAGCAATGCAGTACAGCTTCAAATCTTTTAGATCATAGAATACTGCTGTGAGGAACATGGCTGGAAGCAAATGTGAAGACTCCACAAGAACCACCTTGACAAAATTTTCAGTGGCCTTAAACCATGGCAGAAGGGACTTCTTACAGATTGGGGCAAGCTACTGCATGCTAGAAGAGCAGGGGACACTTGATGAATATTCTTGTTAACCTTGGCTAAGTGTAGCACTTTCTCCTCTGGGCCAGTAGGCTGCAGGATCAATCCCCAATCCAGAGATTTGAGTATATAATCTAGGCAGACATTTGGGTGCTGCATGTCATAGGTGCCATCTTTTGGATGAGATATTAAACTGAGGCCCAGGCTGCTCTCTTGAAAGATGTAAAAGATCCGATGGCATTATTTTGAAGAAGAGCAGGTGAGTTCTCCTGATGTCTTGGCCGATATTCATTTCTCAACCAACAGTACTAATGGCTTTATCTCATTTCTATTTGTGGGACCTTGCTGTGCACAAATTGGCTGCTGTTTCCCTCCCTGACAACAACAGAAACACACTTCTAAATTTTTTAATTTAATTTTTGCGATACAGCACTGAAACAGGCCCTTCGGCCCACAGAGTCTGTGCCGACCAACAACCACCCATTTATACTAACCCTACAGTAATCCCATATTCCCTACCTACACTAGGGGCAATTTACAACAGCCAATTTACCTATCACCTGCAAGTCTTTGGCTGTGGGAGGAAACCGGAGCACCCGGCGAAAACCCACGCGGTCACAGGGAGAACTTGCAAACTCCGCACAGGCAGTACCCAGAATCGAACCCGGGTCCCTGGAGCTGTGAGGCTGTGGTGCTAACCACTGCGCCACTGTGCCGCCCAACGGAAGCACCGCAGCCTCACAGCTCCATCGACCCGGGTTCGATTCTTGGTACTGCCTGTGCGGAGTTTGGTGGGCCGAAGGGCCTGTTTCAGTGCTGTATCTATAAATAAAAATAAATAAATCAAATTAGTATATTTGTTGATGAAGTGCTTTGGGAGTTCATGAAAGGTGCTGTGGAAATGCCAGTTCCTTTTAGCTGAAGGCAGATGCAGTCATCAATTTAGCAAGATTTCACAGAATGGTGAGATGATTGACCGGTTTGTTTGATTGATGAATAGATGTTGGCAGGACATCAGGAGAACTGGCGGCTCTTCTTTGGAATAGTGCCACCCAAATAGGCAAATGTGACCTGGGGATAGTGTCTGATCTGGAAGATGGCACCTCCAGCAGTGCTGCACTCTGCCACTGCTGCATTGAGGTATCAGCATTGATTATGTGCTGAAATGGGGAATTATGGTGCCCAAAAACTGCTTGAAATCTTTTTCTACTGAACCAAAGTGTATCTGGTGTAATGTCGATTTATTTTAGGATCTTTATTGGTGCATGTGATGCCATAGATCAATCAGCAACATTAGAGGCTCAGTACAATCATACAATATTAGACAAATATGCAGAAGGTTCTTGGTTTAATTAAGTAGATTTATAACATTTACTGCTACTGTTAGAACTGTAATTTAGCAGTGTAATACTGCCATCAGCTGGCATATCCTGGTACTTGCTGATCAGAGCAGCATTCTAATTGATTCTTCACATCCACAACTTTATCCTCCTACTTTAGAAAAGTAAGATAAAACAAAAGAAACATTGAGAGCAGTGATCTTTTTGAAGCAAATACTGATTAGCTACTATTTGTTAATCATATGCAGCACCACAATAGTATGTCAAGAGAAATAATTAAAATCCACATACTGCTTTACTTGCTGTTGAGACTAGTAAATATGTTCTGTTATGATTTCAGGTTGTAGTGGAATTAACAAAGCAAATTGAGAAGCAGAAGCGCTCATTTCTCATGTTTCATGTGGTGCAGTTGGGAACTGAAACCCAAGTAAGAAACTATGATTTGAGTGCAACAGCCTACTTGAAGAAAATTGCTTTGAACTGCTGTGAATTTACAGGTGGGACAAATGTATAGCTTGAATATAATATAACGGAACATAAACAAAACAGCAGTGGGTGAGAAAAGGTCACCAATCCTGTTGAAGTTCATCGCTTCAGTACCCTAACTCACCCATCCTAGCGTTTAGCTGTATTTTGAGCACCTAAAATTAAATTAAAATAATGAAATGCCTCCTGACATTGACATTCTTCTACAGCTAGCTTGACAATAATCTGGCTTTACCATTAGTCTGCGTTTTAATATTGTATGTAATTAAGGTTCACCTTTGTCACACAGCAGTGCTTGATCTTTAATCTTTCCACTAAGCCCTTGGGTTCAGACTTGCTGGTCTCCTCTGTATCTGCTCCAATGCTGCTGTAGCATTTAGTGGTGCACTGTGCAGAATGCAGTGCTGTTTGCACTCTGAGCAGTGCATTGTAAAGACTTGGCATTATGTAGAATTTTTACAGCACTGTAGTAGACCATTTGACTCAACAGGCCCTTACTGGTGTTTATGCTCCACTTGAATGTTCTCCCACCCTCCTCCTCACTCTATCAGAATAACCGCCGATTCCTTTCTTCCTCATGTACATATCTAGCTTACCTTTAAGTGCATCTATGGTATTTGATGTGACCATTCCATGTAGAGGCGAGTTCCATAGTCTCATCAATCTGAGTAAAGATGCTTTTCCTGAATTCCTTATTGGATTTGTTAGTGATTTATTTAGTAAAGCTGTAAACTTGAAATTCTAATCTTCTGCCCATGTATTGAAGGTGATAAAGTTTAGTATTGCGGCCAGTTGTTGTCTGTCTCTCTGTACTAATTCACCTCCATTCCTAGAATTAACTGGAGTATTTGAGTATCTTCATTGACACTTAACATTTGCAGTCTTGCTGACAGCCTGTTTGACAGGGCAGTGTTTTATTAACCATGAAGATAGCAATCTTCACTTCAATTGCACTATAAACCTTGCCTCATAAGTATACATAATTTTAAATCATTTTCAAGCATTGTTTTTATTGTAAATAATTAATTGGGGTTTTGAGCTATATTTTGTGTCAAGAGCCATGTGCTGCCAGAACAATCTGAAGAAGGAATCCTGATTGAGTTATCTGGCAACACTTACTTGGAAGCTTTTGTTGATGGTATATGTAATCCTTTACAGCCTATTTTTTTTCTTGGAAAACATGTATGGCAATTTTTTCTAGTAACTAAATATATCTTGCAGTTTAAAAAAAGGCTTTGACTTGAGCAATAATATATGTGCAGTGTTCCAGCAGTAATTTCTAAGACTTGTCTGGAGTTCTGAAATGTTACTCGTGCATAGATTAAACCAAATTTTCAGCAATGGTGGGTCAAAAATTAAGTCTGGTACCAATTGACTTGGTTTTACACTAGTGATACCATCTGCCTTACAACTTGGGTTTATTCCTGATTTTTTTTTTCATGTGGAATGCAACTTGTTTGGAAAATGCCTTGTTTCCTATAAACTAAAACATGTCCTTGTGCTGAAAGTAATCTCTGATTGCAAGACCTGGGTGAACATATACAAACATTGTTCTGCTTAGCTTACAGAAATTCCCCATTTCTTTGGTCACTTCCAAATGCATGAGATAAGCCATTCCTGATTTTTTGCAACATGGAATAAACCATTAGATAGAATTGCATTATTTCCAACCATACTATAGGCCAGATATTTTCTAACGATCCAATACAGAAGCAGAACCCAGGTCATGACCAGATAAAACATTTTGTTAAGATCTTTTTGCAGCATTTGGGTGCAGTAATTCTGGGAAAAAAACTTGCAGTATCGTTTCTTGTGCAAACAAATAAAATATAGTTCTTTGAAGATTTAGATGGATTCATTCCGCAGAGCTGCAGTCTAACCAGACAAAACTGATCTGGCACACGAGATGGGTGTATAATGCAAAATATCAACAGTCCTCACCTGCAAAATGATCATGTTGGTTCCTAGTGTTTTATGCACAGCATGTTGTGACCAATCGCATGTCCCATTGGCACCTCGACCTCAGTTGACCATTTTTGGATTCGGGCAAGAGCAGTCTGCTTAATTGTTCAACATTAACTGTTTCTTGTAGCACATTTACCATAATGCTCTGCAAGACTTTCATTGAGGATGCAGGTAAAACAAAAGATTAAAATGAATATATCAAATAGCCCACTGCCTGAAAAAGTACCCTGAACTCAAACCAGTTCAGTCAACAGTAATGGCTATGTGAACATAATGTTTTAATTGTAATGTATTTTTGGTTTTGTTATATAGTTATAGTGTTAATAACAGTTAATTTAGATGCATGACGTTTTGTTACTGTGCCAACAATAATAGTTGGGTGACTATATGATGCTAACATACAGCATTACTGCAGTACAAAGAGTAAAAAGACTTCTTTCAAGTCTATTTGGTTAATTGTTTTGCCAAGTTAGTCCCTAATAAAAGATAGGCTAGCTGGGTAAAATGAAGAATTTTGAGGCTATAATTAGTTAGTATACATCAAATGGCTAACGGACATCAGCTCCTTTCTTTGCATATTAGTGGATATCCTTTATTAAGATTTGTTATGACAGTTTCTACAGACATCTTCTTGGGCTGTTGCATTGGCTGTTAAATAAGTGTGTAACTTCTACTTTGTGTGTGATTATTTAAAACTAAAGAGTGATAGTGAAGGAAAAAAACAATTCTAGACAAATATTGCATTTCTTTGGTTCTAGTTTGATGTCCTATTATTTGATGCTTTTTAAAAAGAAATTTTGACTATTTTAAAAATTAGCTTTTGGACTGTTTTTGACCATTTTCTTTTTTGTTCATTCATGGGATGTGGGCGTCGCTGGCTGGACCAGCATTTATTGTCCATTCCAAATTGCTCTTCAGAAGGTGGTGGTGAGCTGTCTCCTTGAACTGCTGCAGTCCTTGGGGTATACGCACAGTGCTGTTAGGGAGGGAGTTCCAGGATTTTGATGCAGGCTATGTAGTTCCAAGTCAGGGTGGTGTGTGACTTGGAGGGGAAACCCATGCATCTGCTGCTCTTGTCCTTCTGGGTGGTAGAGGTTGCGGGTTTGGAAGGTGCTATCGAAGGAGCTTTGGTGAGTTATTGCAGTGCATCTTGTAGATGGCATACCTTGCTACCACTGTGCGTTGGTGGTGAAGAGAGTGAATTTTGAAGGTGGTGGATGGGGTGTCAGTCATGCAGGCTACTTTATCTTGGATGGTGTCAAGCTTCTTGCATACATTTTATTGGGTCTTTTCTCATTACTTACTGTCTGTTGTTGTGTTCTGTTTTTTGAAGGTCCATTTATGTTTAAATGAAACCTATTGAAATCTAGCTTGATGTCCCTAGTGCAAAGCTCACTAACTTTTTATTTTGTTGCAGATTCAAATAACAAACCGCTTAATTTGATTAGTTCTTCAGACAAACCTGGAGCTGATCTTCTCAAAGTGCAATATATTAAGGTAGAGTTTTATACTATGTAACTCTTCAGAAAAATGGCAGCTAAACACCAGCTGCTTTTTAGGTCCAACCCAGCTTACTTTAATATTACTATGATCATCAAGTCCCAGTTACACCAATTGCTGAATGAGCCTAGCTAATACGATGTTGTAACATGCTTGGATTAGCCGGATGGGTTGTGGGCAGATCATGTGCACAGTGTGTCATGCCTTTGTAGATAAATGGTGCCACGTGAGGTTTCCCACTGCTATGTTGTATAAAGCCATAACTGTACAGGTTTACTTTCACGTCTTGTCGCAAAACCTTCGGATATCTCCAGCCTTCCTACACATGAGAATTAGCCTAGGCGGACATTATATTTTTTCAGTGCCGATTTATTTTCTTGAGGCCTTTTTGAGAATGTCATTTTTTTTTTGCAGGTGTTGACACCTGTTGATGAATCTGTGGGATAGTATCTTGAGACTCTCCTTTCCAGGGCAAGGCAAAGAAAAAGTCAATTCACCAGTTTTATTAGCTGAATCATGTCTGTTGTGGGGGGTGGGGTGGGGGTAGAAAGGAAAGCCTTGATGTGTTCTTGAATTATATAGTATGTTTTATGAAAAATATGACTTCATGAGCAAGGCTAATGGTGATGGAGGGAAAAATAAGCACCATGCTCTTATTCATCATGGACAGACTGGACCTCGCAACTAGTGAAGGCTCTAAGGCTAAATACAAAGGTTCACCCAGATTTGCTGGAGCCATGGAGTGGCATCCCAGCCACAAAACTGAACCTTTTGTTCTTCAAGTTCTCCCCTGATATAGAAAATCCATCACACGGGAAACCTGAGTCCAAGCAGATAGGTACACTTGATTGACAAATCCACCAATGGTGGGTCGAATTTAGTTTTTATGGTGTGCCATAAGGCCAGCTGATCAGGACACTCCATTCACCAAAGCGTCATAGATTACTGAGCAGCTGAAAAAGTAATGCGGACATTTTCTGTAGTCACTGCCATTTATTGAAGACTTGTTCTCACAGGAAGCAGAAGTCCGCGATTATTTGAAATAAAAACAAAAAGTGCTGGCAATGCTCAGCAGGTCAGGCAGCATCTGTGGAGAGAGAAGCAGAGTTAACATTTCAGGTCTGTGACCTTTCATCAGAACCCTGATCATAAATAACCATGATTATTTGATTGCCTTTGGCGTCACTCCCATGGGATAAATATTAACTTTCATTGTAACTATCCTGAAGAGAAACCTGCCTTGAGGTAATATAAAGAAATTTTTAGAATATGTAAAATATCAAAACATGAGGGCTATTAAAATGTGTGTAAAAAGCAAAAACCCTGTGTCTCCAACTAACAGACTGAAGTCTCACTTAACAGCGAGGATTTTATGACACTCAAAGTTTGGTGATTTCATACCCAGAAGTTGCCTTTTCTTTAGAATGGTATCTATGGTCAGGGCCTCACCATTATTGAGTTTCTGAATGATCTTTCTCTTGTGTCTCCTACACCTACATCAAAGCATCGGTTCTGATGAAAGGTCACTGACCTGAAACGTTAACTTTGCTTCTCTCTCCACAGATGCTGCTAGACCTGCTGAGTATTTCCAGCACTTGGTGGTTTTATTTGATTTCCAGCATCTGCAATATTTTGCTTTTATTACAGACTAATTAGATTATGGGCTTCCACAGTAGGTATTTAGTAGTCACATTAAAGATGGGCTATCTGATTAATGTGAGCCCTGAAAGCAAGGAAAGTTCAAGATGATCACACTCCGACAGACCTTATCCAAGCAGTGTAACTAAGGGATCGGTTAGCAGTCATGGACGTAAAAAAAATAAGTTCTCCTTTGTTGTATATTGGGATAAGGGATGCACAAGGAGAAAGCCATGTAAATTATAATATTTACAGGGTCATGGTGAAGGAGCAGGGGGATATGACGAATTGGATAGTTCTTTCCAAGAGCTGGCAGTGTCTTTACATTCCATTTCACTTGATTTGAGTATAACATCCTTGATTTTTTTGTTCACAGGCGGATCGAAATGGACCACATTTCAAAAGCACCTATAACAGTACTGAGCAAAAGATGAGGGTAAGTAATGTACCAGTATATTACATGCAAAATATGTTAAATGTATAACTATTCATTATCTTGCTGTCAGCCAGGCTGTACCTAAATCCACTTGTACCCCTGAGTTGCACACATTTCCTATACTTCGCTCTGGTTTCTTCTGTGCATGAGAGTGTAACTTGTTCATTACGTAGCATGAATTGTTCATGGAGCTGCTCCGTTAAAGGAAACCTTTACTAGGATGCAGATTTATTTGTTTTATGTACGAAGAGTCACTAGTTTATAGAAATAGTCTGTAATGAAACTGCTGATTTGAGGCTCATTCTACTGATAGAGCTGCAATTGATGTCCTACCAAGTTATATTTCAGACAAGGTTTATGTACTTAATTCAAAGTTCATGCAGGTCTTGAACTCGATTGCTTTCGTGCAAAGAGCATAATTTCCATGAATTTGGTGGAGCTTTGGGTATTTTTATTAGTGGTTAAAAGAAAAATAGGAACAAAAAAAAACTACAGCTTCTCTACAAATAACCACGGAACTTCAAAACTCAGTTCTGTACAACTGAACTTCAGTTTTACACAAAGAAGCTTCTTGGACTTTATTGAGACATGCACCAGAATATTCTCCCAGCTTCTCTGGAGACATAAGACCCTATGAAATCTCTTACCGCTAGCTGGTGGTGTGGCCTCCTGGATTGTTCAGCTCTCAGGCCAGCCTAAAGTCACTTTGAATGTGTGACGTCACTGGAGCACCCTTGCAGCAAGGGAGATTCAGTAAGTGCGTTTCACACCGGCAAGACGTTGTTCTTATTTTCAATATTAGAAAGCGGAGTACTGGGGGAAAAGTATTCTCCTCTTTCTTCCTCCACTCTGCCAACTTTCCTTATTGTAATTAATTGCTCTGTCATATTGTGGTTTTAATAACAAGGTTAGAATGATTGTTGGAAATTTGGCATTCCAGAGTGCACACTTCATTTGTGCGGCCCTTAGCCCGTGTGCCCCTCTCTCATGTTCTCTTGCTTACTTATTCAGGAATGGCTGAGCAATGGTATAGCAGTAATTTCAGAATTTTCATCTGACTGTTGTCATTTCTTCATTCGGGAATTATTCTAGACCTTTGGTTAAGTACTTTTGATGTCAGTTTTCCTTCAGATCAGTGTGTTGGTGTTCTGTTGGTTGCCACCATCATGTCGTGCTGCTTGCCAGCTCGTGCATTCAGTCATGAAGTTTCTCACTGGTTGACTGTCATATCATAGTTTGAGGTTTACTTAGGTGTGCTATTGTATCTTATACTGCTCGCCCTCTCTTGCATTCCCTGTACCAGTAGTTGTATCAAATCCTTAGGTGTTTTGTAGTTTTCGATTTGATCTCCTCAACCCAGCAGTACTCTGTATCAGCATGATCTTGGTACCTGTGGTCGGTGTGTTGATAATTTGACTTTCCACGTAGTGAGCATGATGGTGCTCAGCCTAAACCTATCAAGCTACTGATTGTGACAATGAACCACAACCCGAACTCATGTCCATATAATTGATCCTCACTTTTCACCCCATCAGCCTCCATATCCAAAGGATCATCCTCCGCCATTTCCGCCACCTCCAGCGTGATGCCACTAACAAACGCATCTTCCCCTCCCTTCCCCTGTCAGCATTCCGAAGGGATCATTCCCTCCGTGATACCCTGGTCCACTCCTCCATTACCCCCACCACCTCGTCCCCGTCCCATGGCACCTTCCCCTGCAATCGCAGGAGGTGTAATACCTGCCCATTTACCTCCTCTCTCCTCACTATCCCAGGCCCCAAACACTCCTTTCAGGTGAAACAGCGATTTACTTGTACTTCTTTCAATGTAGTATACTGTATTCGCTGCTCACAATGTGGTCTCCTCTACATTGGGGAGACTAAGCGCAGACTGGGTGACCGCTTTGCAGAACACCTCCGCTCAGTCCACAAGCAGGACCCCGAGCTTCCAGTTGCTTGCCATTTCAACACTCCCCCCTGCTCTCATGCTCACATCTCTGTCCTGGGATTGCTGCAGTGTTCCAGTGAACATCAACGCAAGCTCAAGGAACAGCATCTCATCTACCGATTAGGCACACTACAGCCTGCCGGACTGAACATTGAGTTCAATAATTTCAGAGCATGTCAGCCCCCCATTTTACTTTCATTTTTAGTTGTTTTTTCTTTTTTACATTTTTTACAACTTTTTTTTGCATTTATTTCATTTCATCTTAGTTTGTTCAGTTTGCTTACTCACTGTTTTTTTTCATGTTTGCACTTGCTGCTGTTCAATATTCAGTCCGTTAGCACCTAATCTGTACTAATGCTTTGTCTTTCAACGCACCATTAACATATTGTTTGCCTTTGCTCCATGACCTTTTGGTCAGCTATGTGGCCTTGTCCAATCTACACCTTCTCCTTTGTTATCTCTTGCCCCACCCCCACCTCACTTGCTTATAACCTGTGACATTTTTAATATTTGTCAGTTCCGAAGAAGGGTCACTGACCCGAAACGTTAACTCTGCTTTCTTTCCACAGATGCTGCCAGACCTGCTGAGTGGTTCCAGCATTTCTTGTTTTTTTTTTTCAGATTTCCAGCATCCGCAGTATTTTGCTTTTATTACCCATATAATTGATGATGACTCTATTATTTTTATCTTTTGAGCTGAAATCCCTTGCATGCATTTGTCATCTTCAGACTTGATGACTCTATACTTCTTGCTGGTGTTCCATCCTCTAGCCTCCATAAACTCCAGCTTGTCCAAAACTCTGCTCCATGAATCTGTCCTGTGCATACTGTTCTCCCATCACCCCTGCCCTTGGTGGCCTCCACTTGCTCCCCATCTACCAAGCATTAATTTCAAAATCATTGTCGTTGTTTACTGAATCTTTCCAGGCCTTTATCCCCTCCTGGATGCTCCTTTCCTCTGACCCTGGCACCTCTCCTCCCTCCTTCTACTCTACCATTATTGGCAGAGTTTTTCAACTGCCTTCAGGCTACTCTTTGGATCTCCCTTTCTAAGCCTTTTGTTGCTCTCTACCTTTTAAAAATTTCTTCAAAATCCAAAACTTCAACTTGGCTTTTGGTCACCTATCTTGATTGCTCCCTTTCTAGCTCATTATCTATTCATTTTCTCCCAGCTATTTCTGAAGTACCTTGGGAAATCTCTTCACATTAATGGTGTTATGTAAATGAAATTTGTTGCATGTCTTTTTGCCCAGGAGCACTAAATGATCACTCCATGGTATTAATTTCCCTCCTTCACACATTTTGTGAACAGAAAATTTCATTTCATTTCATTTATTTCATTTGACACTTTCAATAAATTAACCTTGAGTTTACACCAATTCCAAGGTGCTTTTTTCTACATTCATGTGAATCTTATCAAAAAATTGATTGTAACTAACCTTCTAAGTAGTATTTCTAAACAGTTTGCTGCAGAGTAGTACCTTATCACTTTCTTGCATCTATAAAACTCGGATGAAATTATAATTTTCCATCAGACTTATGGATGCGAAGTAAGTGAGCTGGTTACTGTTGATATATATTGCTGAAGGAACCTGAGATTCGATTACTTTTTAATTCTTTTTGTACTTGCATTTCCATAAACCAGGCAGCATTCAAAACTGTGTTGTGGACCCTCTCTCCTGCCATAACATCCTTTTTATAGTCTGTAGCCAATGCTGCAAACAGTCTAAAAAAAAAACAGTCCTCTAACTGTGATCTTAATGAAGTTTTACATAGATTTGCTCTTCCAGCTCGACTTTTGTGCTCTGTGAAGTGCCACAAACCCAGTGTGCCATCATTTTTTCCTAATGGTTTTATTCACTGGAGGTGCTGCATTTCATGTCTTGTGAACCTGAAGCCCCAAATCCTTCTGCTCTTTGATATCGCTCAGTCTCCCCTGTTTAAATTAGCATTTTGCTTTCTTTCTAATCCAAATTTGCTGATTATAAATTCCATCTGCTGCCTTTTTGCCCATCCCACAAACTTATTCCTTGTTGCATCCCTTGGAATTATTAATTCTGGCTTTACTTTGGTGTAAGCCGCTATTTGGACACCATTCTCTCTATCCTGGATCCAAATCATTGATGCACACATTGAACAGAAGTGATCCAGAACAGAAACATGTTGAACACCTCTACCTACTTTCAGCCAATCCTGAGGAACTGTCCTTAAACTGCTACTCACTCTCTCTCTCTGTCTCCCATCTAGCCAGCTTTTAAGTCAGTTTGCTACTCTTACCGCAATTCTGTTTTCCTTAATCTTCTCTGATAGTCTCCACTACTTATTTAAAACAAGTAGATTTGAGCTTGGAAGTATTTCGACTGGTTCTGCCCTCTTGATAAATTTGGATGTTTCTGTTCAGTTTCTACTGGGAATTTTTCTCATAAGTTTGTTTAGAATAATTGTGCAACCTTTTCCATCATTTTTTATTGGAGGATTGTTTGAAAGCACTTGCAGTTGACCTGTTCAACTTGATTGTGAACTTGAGGTTTTAGCCTACAGATAGAAACTAGGTGTTTTTTTAAAAAAACTGTTACTGCACTGCACCCTGCCACTTGCAAATTGCATATATTTCCTAAGCTACTATCAATTCTAAGGCTAAGTTTTTCGATACGTTACATTAAGCTTACATTTGCATGTGTGTATTTGGGCATTTCCTTTAATTTTTCATCACTTTTTACTGCAGTGATGTGCATCAAGCGTGATCGTCCAGGAAAATAATGCAACTCTTTGTTTTGATGTCAGGTTGCCTTCTCTTCCCTTGATTTGATCCTGCATTCACAAGCCTTACTTTCGACCATGAATTTTATAGCAGCTGTATTCCCATCAAGCAATGTCAGTAAGGATCATGAAGCAAAGCCAAGCACAGATCATGAAAAGGAGACTTTGACAAAAGAAGGTAGGTTAGTAAGAAGTGCAAGCTGAATAGTGCTTTGAATTTAAGGTCATGTTTTTGATAAACTTTCAGTTTTTTATCTTGCATTGCTTTCATCGTTCCATATTTGCAGAAATAATCCATATATCATCTAAAGATTTCTGCAGTTTGCTTTCTAGTGAAAGGTTAACAAAGCCTTTCATGTATGTTACATGTGAACAGTGGAATCTTTCCCCTTTTGTAGTAGGCATAATCACTATTGGGCTCCGTTCTGTTGCTAGTCAATCCTTTACTGTGTTAAGTACAGTGTAAATTATCTTTAGGATAATATTTTGACTAGAGTATCTTATAAAGTAATAACATTTCATCTACTATGAGATGTGATTTGTCTTTGAAATATACTTAATCGAATGTTGGCCTGTATCATGCATACATATGGGGTTTGTGGGGCCATTTTCCCCTCCCATTAGCATCTGATGGGGCAGACAATAATGGATGACAAGTTCCCAGATGAAATTGTGATTTGAGCTGCACCATGGGGTTTGGGTTGGCTTCTCGTTATTAGATTTTTAAAGAAATATTTTGGAGGGAAAAACTTCTCTATTTTTCATTCCCTCTTTGGTTACCCAGTACTGTACACGACCCGTGAGTGACGTACATGGTCCCAGCACTGCCACTGCTTTTTCGAACCATGTGTGCGAGAGCAGTTTAAATGCGTCTCCTCTTTTTTCAGCCTCTTGGTAGAGAAGCTTTTGTTATCTGCTCATTGCTTCCCCATAGTGATGTGGCTCAATTTCTGTGGCCTGAAAATCTTGGTCGTGATCTGAAGTTTTGTCGCTTTGCTTCTATGTTCTGCACCGCCTACCTATACCACCTCAATTCCATGATTCTATTGCATTTTACAAGGGAATGGTAAAATGGCATATTTTTATAGGCCATTTATAAAGCCTTCAAATTTGTACCCCTTTTAAGACTCTCAAGACCTACCTCTTTGACCAAACGTTTGGTCACCTGTTCTGATCTCTTTATGTAGATTAGTGACACATTTTGTCTGATAATGATCCCATGAAGCGCCTTGAAGTGTTTCACGACTGCTGTATATCAGTGTTGCCAGATTCACCATTTAAACAGAAATATGCAGTGCAAGCAGGTTTATAATGTTATTTGTAATGATTGCTTTTGGTTGTGTTCTTTCAATTTGGTGACTAAAGCACTATTTTTCTCTTCAGTATCTATAGACACAGCAGTTGATGTGTTTGACTTGAACTTTTCTGCTGAGCTGGGGGCATTGAACATATTTGTTTGTGATGAAAAGTTCAGCATTGCTGATATCAAAATACAAGGTAAACAAAACCAAATTAAGCTCTGGATTCAAATACATATTTGTGTGTAGAATATTGCATCCTGTTCTAATCACTACACTTTAGGAAGGTTATGAGGGTCCTTGAGAAGGTACACAGTAGTTTTGTCAGAATGGTTCCACAGATGACGGAATTCAGTTACAAGGTTAGGTTTCTGCAGATTGTAATTTTAAATGAGTACTCCTAGCCGAGTGAGATGGCTCAATTGAAGTCTTTGTTTGAACCATACAAGGTAGAGGATCCCAGGTTGCTTTGAGAAGGTGGTAGATTGTCCTCTTAAACTGCTGGTGAAGGTGTACAGTTGGATACAACTGAGGGGTTTTCTGGGTCAGTCACTTCAAAGCGAAGTTGAGTCAATCACCTTGGTGTGGACCGGAGTTTCATATACATGTTTAGAAACTGGGGTTGTTCTCCTTGGAGCAAAGGAGATTGAGGGGAGATTTGATTGAGGTGTACAAGATTATGCCAGGTTTAGATAAGGTAGACAAAGAAAAGCTATTCCCATTAGATGATTATACAAGGACTCAGGGTCACATTTAAGGTTTTGGGCAAGAGGGACGGGGGGTGGGGGGCATTGTGGGGGGATATGTAAGGAAGATCTTCTCTATGCAGCGGGTGGTAATGACCTGGAACAGTCTGCCTAAGAGGGTGGTGGAAGCAGAGACTATGATTTCAAAAGGAAATTAGATGGGCACTTGAGGGAAATAAACTTGCAGGGCAATGGGGATAGAGTGGGGGAAGGGGACTGATTGCATTACTGTACAGAGAGCTGGCTTGGACTTGATGGGCCAAATGGTGGCGTTATGTGCCATGATGATGCTGACACTCTGTGACTCGAATTACTACATACCTGACTTCTGGGGATGTCATGGTGAGGAGTTCTGGGTGGCAGCAAGGCAAGAGGTTGGCTTTCGAAACCTCCATGTTCAAGTTCCATCAAAACGCACACCATGTACAAACACAATTCTGCTGCATTCATCCCCTTTTCCCTCCTCTTCCCCAAACTAGCCTTTATACTCATGTAATCAGATGGAATAATCTGTTCATCTCGTATCTAGATAGGACAAACAATAGAGATGACTATTCCACGTACTTTGCATATTTACGCTGCCATTAATGGGCTCTGTGCATGACGTCCAGGACGTGGACAATCAATCTTCTTGTTTACTCTGGCGGTAAATTTTGCTGAGCTTCTAAAACAGGGAGGGACATCAAATTAAGATGCTTAATGACAATGTTATGTAATTTGATATAATGTTGGTAGGTAGTGCATGCCGAAATGTGAGCTCTAAACTTAAAATGAATGGGGTAGAATTAACACAGCGAGTTCATGTCATCTGTATTACTTTTAAGCTTTATTTTTTGGGCTACAGGCCATTAGTGCTTATAACTTTTGCATTTAAGCAGTTAAAATTTTTAATCTAGCTGACATTGCTCTTGAACTAATACTGTTAAGTCAGTAATATGGGTAGTTATAATTGTTCCAGGACCAGATTTAATGGACAATTGGCTTATTTCTATGCTATAGCATTCTAATAACTTGATATCAAATCAGTGATAATCTGCTGATCGTTCAACAAAACTTTCCAGGTATGGATGCATCTATATCTGTGCAGCCAAAGCAGACAGAAGTTTTTGCCCGACTCAAAGATATCATTGTAACAGATGCAGGCTCAAGGACACTACATAAAAAGGTAAGCTGTTCACTATAGGTGTCAATTGTTTTGAGTGCAGCAGTCATCCCATTTTATTGCATGTAGACTCAGACTTGACATCACCCAAGTATGCATGATACACCGGAATTAAATAGCCACTTTGTTTTGATCTATGCAATAGCACTCATTATTTTATTCAGATTGCCAGCAGCATTTGTCATGCAGACTGTAATTTTAACTAAGTACTCCTAGGCGAGTGAGATGGCTCAAAATTGAAGTCTTTGTTTGAGCCATATAGCCCAGAGGATCCCAGGTTGCTTTGAGAAGGCGGTAGATTGCCCTCTTAAACTTCTGGAACCTGTGGGGAAGGTGAGCAGTTTGATGCAAATTAGGGGCTTGCTGGGTCCCTTATGACACAGGTGATTTACAACAATCCGATGGCTTGATGCTAACTTTTACTAGTAGCAGCTATACATTTCCTGATTATTTATAAGCTCTGTTCTAATTCTCAAGCCATCTTGGTGGCATTTGAACTCATTCGCTGGATTATTTGTGCAGACCTCTAGGTTATTAGTCTAGTGACATAATTGCTGTATTACCGTATTCTGACGTCTCCAAGATGAATGTGATCATGATCTATAATAAAAGTCTCAACTGTGCGTTTAAGATAAATGATCTTACTTTTGTAGAAGGAAGAAATCTAGAATGGTTGTATATAATTTTCCTTACCATGTATGGCTAAGTGATGTTTGCCACCTGCTGCATGTGTCGAAATGCCGCATTGTTCCCTTTACTCTTAGGAATTATGTTAGGACTCTAGCATTTCCTGTTGGGATCATAACCAACCATGAAACTTTTAATAGGTTGCATCCTTAGTGATGGAACCATTCGATGTTGTGTAAATTGCAGTTTTTCCACAACATACTTAGATCATCAACCTGCCTGTTTGAGAACTTTGCCATTGTAATGTTGTCAATTGTTGCTTACATTCAAGCAGAAGAGCGATAGATTTTTGGATACTGAGGGAATTAAGGGATATGGGAATAATGCGGGAGGGTGGAATTGAGGTAGAAGCTTTCAACACCATGATTGCAAGGGAAAATCTTACATAAAGAATGCAGTGAGATGCAAAATCACTTGAACAAAGAGGAACATGTTTCTGAATCTTGTACAGCCTTTCAGATTTGCTACTCATGTTCCAAGTTACAAACCAAGGTTGGATTTTGAGGCAGACTTGCTATCAGATGTAGAAGTGGCCATATCCAGAATTGATTAGTTGTACAAGGTCCACAGGAAATGGGATATATTCTCACTGCCTTCAACTATTAAATAGTATGTGTCAGGAGGGGAAAGATTTTGCATCTCGAGTATTGCTGAAAATAGAGACATGTCGAAGCTTTTCGTGTCTCACTCATCAGGACAATCTGCAAGAGTACCAATGTGAGGGAAAGCCAGAACTTTATACTGTATGAGGAGAGAGTGCTGATTGACTCTGGTTATGGCATTGTCCAAAGCAATGAACCAGTGAGTAGCTGTCACTTATTTAGCCAAAATAGACACAATGTGTGTCCATATTCTTTCTGTCTGCAAAGAACAGGGCACTGTGTATGAATCGTTGAAGCTTCCAGTACGAGTAAATGCGCCACAGTGCTAGCCCTACTGACCATCTTAAATTGGTTGTCAGCGTAACTCTTAGCACACTGAGGATTATTTAGCAAATGTTATCCAATTGTGGAATCATATCTAATGTTGGACACTGTTGTGAATTTTGCAAGCACAGCTGGTTGGAAATGGCTTGACCCTTGACTGTTGTGAACAGCCACTCGCTGGTTCATTCTTCAAGGCAATGCCTTGACTAATCAGAGTCAAGCTGCCTGGTTTAAATTGCAAACAAAACTTGATAGTTAACGGTCAGTCACCAGAAACTGCTGCATTCTCCATGGCAACACCTCTACCAATCAGAGTCCACTTGCCAATCAATCAGCACTGCTTTCATACAGTACAAAGTTGTTGCTTTCCCTTTACATTGGTATTCTTGCGGATTGTCCTGATGAGTACAAGACGAAAAGCTTTGACATGCCTCTATTTTCAGCAATGCTCAATTTCTGTACGACCAAACGACTATTTTGCATCTCATTGCATTCTTTATCTACGTTTTTCCCTTGTAATCATGGTGTTTAAATTTTAAATGTATATACTTCCTTGGTCTGTTGTGTGTGCTTGTGCAGCTGTTGCCTCACTTGTTGCTCTCTAGCTTCACCTAAGAAATAGAAGCAGGCGTAGACCATTCGGCCCTTTGAGCCTGCTCTGCCATTCACGACCATCATGGCTGAGCTTCCACCTCAATTCCACCTTCCTGCACCATTCCCATATCTCTTAATTCCCTTTGTATACAAAAAACTAATCGTTCTTTGGCTTGAATATATTCAATGACTGAGCATCCACAGTTTCCTGGGTTAGAGAATTCCAAAGTCCACAACCCTTGGATGAAGAAATTTCTCCCCTTCTCAGCCCTTAATGGCCAACCCCTTAATCTGAGACTGACTCATAGTTCTGTACTTCCCAGGCAGGGGTGCCATCTACCCTGTCAAGCCCCTTAAGAATTTTATATATTTGTGATATCACCTCTCGTTCTTCTAAATTCAAGGGAATGTAGGCCGAGTCTACCCAATCTCTCCTCATAGGAAAATCCCCTCATCTCAGATATCCGTCTAGTGAACCTTTGTTGCACTCCCTCGAAAGCAAGTATATCCTTCGTTAGATAAGGAGAGCAAAACTGTACACAGTAGTCCAGGTATGGTCTCACCAAGGCCCTGTATAAGTGTAGTAAGACGACTTTACTCATACTCCAATCACTTTTTAATAAAGGCGAGCATACCATTTGCTTTGTTAGTCACTTGCTGTACCTACCTGCCAACTGTCTTCAATCTTCAATTCATACTAATATATTGCCCAATCCCATGACCCTAATTTTATGTAGTAGCCTCTTGTGTGACCCCTTATAAAATACATTTTGAAATCTAAGTACATTATATCCACTACTTTTCCCCTTTTATCTACCTTGCTAGTTACAAGCTGAAAAACTGTCAGGTTTGGCAAATATGATTTCCCTTTCATAAATCTGCATTGACTCTGCCTAATCAGATTATGATTCTCTAAGTGCTCTGTTACGTCCTTAATAATATATACTAGCATTTTCCCTACTTCTGGTGTCAAGCTAACTGGCTTATAGTTCCCTGTTATTTTTTTTTTCTCCTTCCTTTCCTGAATGGTCAGGTTACGTTTGCGGTCTTCCAATCCATTCATGGACACTGGTCTAGAATCTAGGTAATTCTGGAAGATCAAAACCAATGCATTCATTATCTCTGCAGCCATCTCTTTTGAAAACCCTAGGGTCTAGGCCATCAGGTTTAGCGGATTTGTCGACTTTAAGTCCCATTAATTTCTCCTCTACTATTTCTAGACTAATAATATCCTTAAGTTCTTCATTTTCTTCACCACTATTTCTGGAATTTTGTGTTTCTTGATAAGGTTCCCCACGGTAGGCTATTGCAGAAAATACGGAAGCATGGGGTTGAAGGTGATTTAGAGCTTTGGATCAGAAATTGGCTAGCTGAAAGAAGAGAGAGGGTGGTGGTTGATGGCAAATGTTCATCCTGGAGTTTAGTTACTAGTGGTGTACCGCAAGGATCTGTTTTGGGGCCACTGCTGTTTGTCATTTTTATAAATGACCTGGATGAGGGTGTAGAAGGGTGGGTTAGTAAATTTGCGGATGACACGAAGGTCGGTGGAGTTGTGGATAGTGCCGAAGGATGTTGTAGGGTACAGAGGGACATAGATAGGCTGCAGAGCTGGGCTGAGAGATGGCAAATGGAGTTTAATGCGGAAAAGTGTGAGGTGATTCACTTTGGAAGGAGTAACAGGAATGCAGAGTACTGGGCTAATGGGAAGATTCTTGGTAGTGTAGATGAGCAGAGAGATCTTGGTGTCCAGGTACATAAATCCCTGAAAGTTGCTACCCAGGTTAATAGGGCTGTTAAGAAGGCATATGGTGTGTTAGCTTTTATTAGTAGGGGGATCGAGTTTCGGAGCCACGAGGTCATGCTGCAGCTGTACAAAACTCTGGTGAGGCCGCACCTGGAGTATTGCGTGCAGTTCTGGTCACCGCATTATAGGAAGGATGTGGAAGCTTTGGAAAGGGTGCAGAGGAGATTTACTAGGATGTTGCCTGGTATGGAGGGAAGGTCTTACGAGGAAAGGCTGAGGGACTTGAGGTTGTTTTCGTTAGAGAGAAGGAGGAGGAGAGGTGACTTAATAGAGACATATAAGATAATCAGAGGGTTAGATAGGGTGGATAGTGAGAGTCTTTTTCCTCGGATGGTGATGGCAAACACGAGGGGACATAGCTTTAAGTTGAGGGGTGATAGATATAGGACAGATGTTAGAGGTAGTTTCTTTACTCAGAGTAGTAGGGGCGTGGAACGCCCTGCCTGCAACAGTAGTAGACTCGCCAACTTTAAGGGCATTTAAGTGGTCATTGGATAGACATATGGATGAATATGGAATAGTGTAGGTCAGATGTTTTCACAGGTCGGCGCAACATCGAGGGCCGAAGGGCCTGTATTGCGCTGTAATGTTCTAATTCTAATTCTACTGTGAAGACATATGTGAAGTATATGTTTAATATCTCCACCATTTCTTTATTGCCCATTATAATTTTTCATGTCTTTGCCTCCAAGGGACCATGTTTACTTTTGCTAATCTCTTCCTTTTTATATACCTATAGAAGCTTTACATTTCTGTTTTTAAGCCTCTTGCTTGTTACTACCATTTTTCCTCTTTTCTTATCAATTTTTTGATCATCCTTTGCTGAAATCTAAAATCCTTCCAATCTTCAGGCTTACTACTCTTTTTGTCAACATTATAAGCCCCTTCCTTTTTAATATAATACTATCTTTAACTTGTTAGCCATGGTTGGACCATTTTTCCCATGGGGTTTTATTATCCTTAAGGGAATGTATATTTGTTGCAAATTATGAATTAAATCTTTAAATGCTAGCCATGACTTATCTATCGTCATATTTTTTAATCTAGTTTCCCAATCTAATTTTGCCAATCTAGCTTTGCCAGTTCGGCCCTTGTAGCTATGTAGTTTGCTTTGTTCAGATTCAAGACCCTTGGTTTGGACTTAACCAAATCACACTCCAACTATATAAAATTCTTTAGTATTTTGATCACAATTCCCTCGAGGCTCCTTTATTACATTAACCCTTCCTCATTGCACAATACTAGATCTAAAATAGTCCATTCCCCAATTGGTTCCTCGACATACTAATCTTTGGAACTAAACCTTTTGAAACTGAGCAGTATGGTATGAATTCAAACAGATGGAAAAAAGTGCGATAATACAGGTATTTATATTTTTAGGTTGTGTCCATCATTGGTGATGAAGTCTTCAGCTTCAGGATGGTTTTGTGCTGCAATGCAACAGAGGGAGAGGACTATCTTGATATGTCAAAAGTGGATGGGGAAGTGACTTTGCAAGTGGGCTGCATTCAGTTGGTGTACCTACACAAATTCTTCATGTCATTGTTGGTAAGTATACTGCTTGCACATGCTACACAATAAGCTTTTATTACCTCCGGACTCAAATATTCCAAAGCATTCCTGACCAGCCTTCCATCTTCCACCCTTCCTAAACTTGAGCTTATCCAAATGTTTGCTGCCTGTATTCTAACCTGCACCAAGTCCAGCTCGTGCATCATGTCTCTGCACACTGTTCTTTTGGGGTCCTGGTGCACCAACTCTGATTTAAAAAATTTTCATTCTCATGACCAAATCCTTTCATGGTCTCGCCCCTCCCTATGTCTGTAACCTCATTCAGCTGTACATTCTTCTGAGAACTCTGTCTTCCCTCAACTACGGCCTCCAGTGCTTCCCCACATCCTTCAGCCCACCATTGGTGGCCATGCCTTCAGATGTCTAAGCCCTAAACTCTGAAAATCCCTCACCAAATCTCTCATGCCTCCGTCACCTTTTAAGACACTGCTTAAAATCTACCTCTTTGACCGAGCATTTGGTCCTAATGTCTTCTTTTTTGTCACTGTTTTAATTTTTTGACTAATTTTGTCTGTGAAGCATATTGGGACATTGTACAAGTTAAAAAAGGTGCTATATAAAAGTCTTCAAGAAAGCTTGATAAAAAGATAATTTATGAATGCTATTTAACTATCAGCTTTGAAAAGGATACTTTGCCAGATATTTCTTTAGTCAGTTCCACCACAAATCATTAGTTAGGCAATAGCTAATAGTTAGGCAATAAATGTGCAATTTAGCGCACCCGTTCGACAAAGGGCATTAAAGCCATAAAAACATCGAGTTGAGATTCACTAAGATGATTCCAGGGATGGAAATGTAGAACTATATGGAGAGATCTGAGATATTAAGAATATTTCCAGTGGACCACTGAATGCTAAGAAAAGAAATAAATGTAGATTTACAAAATTAAGGCTTTTCACGTTGCAAATTGTGAGGAACTTTTTGGTCTGGTTGGAGAGTTAATTTAGCAATTTAAAATTTCCACTCAGCGAGTGAGGAGAGGGGTTGGGAGCAATTCCTTTACACACAGGATTGTTGGTGCATGGCATGCTTTCCTAAAAGGTGTGGTCGAGGCAGAGATCATTGCATGTGTTTCAAGGAAATATTTCTAAATGGTTGAAACAGAGGAAAATCCAGGGCAGTGATAGTTTAGATTGCTTTAGCATAGAGATGGCACAGATACGATGGGCTTAATGACCACCTCCTGTGTGTATTGTCTAGGGTTTTGCCAGCTTTACCATACCCAGTGCTCATGATCAATTCTCCAACTGTACATTCCAAGTAAAACAAGTCAAATTCCCGTGTTTCCTCTGCGGAAGATTTCACTGTCACTTGGATATCCTTTTAAGAACAAAGCTGAGAGCAGGCATCACTTGCTCAACCAAGGAAAACCGTTTTCAGCAGCAGTCTGTGTCAATCATGGGACAGTAAATGCTTGATTGAAAGCTATTGTCAGAATACTGCTCAAGACTGAGTATTGTGTTCCCCACCACTTGCTTGCATTTTTATCTTTTTTATCTGTAAGGAAAATTTTTTGTGGCTTTTCTATAGAAATAAAAGTACTAATACTGTTTGTTTAATGTTAAATAGAACTTCTTTGACAACTTCCAAGCAGCAAAGGAAGCATTAAGTGCAGCCACAGCACAGGCTGCAGAAAAAGCAGCCTCCAGCGTCAAGGATTTTGCCCAAAAGAGTTTCCGATTGGCAATGGGCATTAATTTGAAAGCTCCGGTCATCATCATCCCCGAGTCCTCCATCTCTATGAATGCTGTGGTGGCAGATTTGGGCTTCATTACAGTACAGAATAAATTCACTCTGATCTCTGCTGAAGAGTGCGCACTGCCACCGGTGGTGGACATCATGGAGGTTCAGCTAACACAGTTGAAGCTGTCACGGTATGATAAATTTGGAATAATTAATTCTAGAAATGTAATCTAACCTGCACAGGAAGTGAATTCTGTTCCTACTTAATTAGTTGTTTGGCATTGGGGGAGCAATGCTTTCCATTGTCCTCATGGTTCCATGAATTTTAACTTATTTTATGATCAACTTTCCTCCCCCTGCTTTTTTACAGTTTCATTCATGTTCATTCTTACTAATTCTGGATCTATATATTTGATAGAAATGTTTGAGGATAATTAACTGGCTTGGCACTCTATGCATATTAATATTAGGGCAAAAAACTCATTTTCAGTTGACTTTTCCTTTTCTAAAATTTGTTTAAACCATAGGATACCAATCCTATGAATGATCTATGTTCACTTCTGTTGTGCAAGGGCTGCAACAGGATGGATGTAGCAAAATTAGGTAACTTGGTGACACAAAAGCTGCATTGCTCAAGTCTGTCCTGTCATAATGAGCACTGAAACCATTGGCACCAACTTAGTACGTAGGCACTGGACATATTAATTAGTAGATTTACTGAATTTGTGCAGTGTTCGCCACACTGTTCAGAATTTGTAATCTACTGCACCTACGATTGCACAAGACGTATGATGTCTGGTGTACCAAGTGATGTTTCCAGCTGATTTTAAAGAAATTATTGATAACATGCTGCTTCTGGCAGGAGCTGACAGCTCCCAACATTATAGAGGGACACAACTATTCAGAAGTCTTCAGATCAGCACTCGAGGAGAGTTAAAAGTACGCACCTATGTGCTGTTGGTCCTCTAAGTTCCCGTGGTCACTGCTGATGCACTTATGTAGTAAAAAGAGAGAGCAGTGGCTTGTATTGGCAAGTGTTTACTTGAGGTCTGCTCTCCAGCAGCAATATAAAAGCAACACCACCTATGAGAGTAGATTGATCAGTATATGCACAAGGATAAACTTGTTGGCTACAATGAAACAAATTCAACACATTTCACTTACACTATCCATCCAGTAAGTCTTTCCATGTTGAAGTCTGTTGGTGCAAGTTATCCTGAGAGCAGTTACAACCCCTAACGAACATGCATGAAATTCTGATCTGGTAGAATTGTTAAATGGAGATGATTAACTGTATTGTTGCCTGTAAAATCCATGGGTTATGGGACATTTGACTCTTGGATACCTCACCTCAAATTGATTAGTAATTCGGAGATCTAATCTGACTGGCCCACAAATTTAACTTGCTATTTAGCTCATGAGGCCTCCCTTTATCTTGGTCTCTGTATTTATTGTCAATTTCTATTGTGAGAGCACAGAAGGTGTGTGATCTTCAACAGTAGAATTAAATCATTAGGAAAAAAGTAGACAGGGCTGGATGATGAGTACAGTGGGACCATTGCTGTGAAGAGGATAGGAGATGAAACTGGAAGGACTACCTGGCATCAACCTAAGCGCTGAAAATGGCAACTGCAAACCCAGCCCTGTCAACCCTGCAAAGTCCTCCTTACTAACATCTGAGGGCTTGTGCCAAAATTGGGAGAGCTGTTCCATATACTATTCAACCAACAGCCTGACATGGTCATATTCACAGAATCATACCTTACAGACAATGCCCCAGACACCACCATCACTGTCCCTGGGTATGTCCTGACCCACCAGAGTAGAGGCCTGCTACCCGACAGGACCCGACGACATGCATCGGGTTTGGGTCCGGTTGGGCCCATCTTTAGGGGCCAGCTTTCGAGCTCAGGTCGGGCCGAGTCCAGGTCGAGTTGGGTCGGGTCAGACACGCACGCTAAGTGCTGTGCTGGTAAGTATTGAAAATAAAGAAAAACTTAACTGAGCTGGGAGTCCGGGATGAAACTGAGTCTGCGCAGTGCGTAATGACGTCACTATGACGTCATCGCGCAAGTGCTGCAGCTCGATAGAGCTTCCCAGTGGGAAGGTAAGTAAAGTGATGGTCGGGTCGGGCTCGGGGCAAAATAGGAGGGAATCGGGCCGGGTTGGGCTCGGGTCCGCTGTGGTTCGGTCGGGTTCGTTTTCCCAACCTAAAGCAGGCCTCTACACCAGAGGTGGTGACAGTGGTATACAGACGGGAGGGAGTTGCCCTGGGTGTCCTCAACTTTGACTCCAGACCCCATGAAGTCTCATGGCATCGGGTCAAACACGGGCAAGGAAACATCCTGCTGATAACTACCTACCCTCTCCACCTTGGCTAATGACTCAGTGCTTTTCCATGTTGAACACCAATTGGAATAAGCATTGAGGGTGGCAAGGGCACAGAATGTACTCTGGGTGGGGGACTTAAATGTCCATCACCAAGAGTGGCTCAGTAACACCACTACTGACCGAGCTGGCTGAGTCCCAAAGGACATAGCTGCTCGACTGGGTCTGTGGCAGGTGGTGAGGGACCCAACAAGAGAGAAAAACCTACTTGACTTCATCCTCACCAGTATACCTGTTGAAGAAGCATCTGTTCATGACTATATTGGAAGGAGTGACCACCACACAGTCCTTGAGGAGACGAAGTCCCATCTTCACTTTGAGGATACCCACCATTGTGTTGTGTGGCACGACCACCATGCTAACTGGGATAGATTTTGAACAGATCCAGCAACTCAAAACTGGGCATCCATGAGACGCTGTGGGCCATTAGCAGCAGCAAAATTGTATTTAACCATAATCTGTAACCTCATGGTCCGGCACATCTCCCACTCTACCATTATCATCAAGCCGGGGGACCAACCTTGGTTCAATGAAGAGGGCATGCCAGAAGCAGCAGCAGGCATAGAAAAAAGAACAATGGGTAGGCGAACTGTACAAACAAAGATAAAATAAACACAAAAAAGAAGAAAAAATAATTAAAAATAAAATGGGGGGCCCATCATGCTCTGAAATTATTGAACTCGATGTTCAGTCCGGCAGGCTGGAGCGTGCCTAATCGGTAAATGAGATGCTGTTCCTCGAGCTTGCGTTGATGGTCACTGGAACACTGCAGCAATCTCAGGACAGAGAAGTGAGCATGAGAGCGGGGAAGGGGAGTGTTGAAATGGCAAGCAACCGGAAGCTCGGGGTCATGCTTTCGGACTGAGCGGAGGTGTTCCGCAAAGCGGTCACCCAGTCTGCGTTTGGTCTCCCCAGTGTATAGGAGACCACATTGTGAGCAGGGAATACAGTATAATACATTGAAAGAAGTACAAGTAAATCGCTGCTTCACCTGAAAGGAGTGTTTGGGGCCTGGGATAGTGAGGAGAGAGGAGGTAAATGGGCAGGTATTACACCTCCTGCCATTGCAGGGGAAGGTGCTGTGGGAAGGGAACGAGGGGGTAATGGAGGAGTGGACAAGGGTGTCACGGAGGGAATGATCCCTTCGGAATGCTGACAGGGGAAGGGAGGGGAAGATGCATTTGGTGGTGGCATCACGCTGGAGGTGGTGGAAATGGCGGAGGAACATGGAGGCTGATTGGGTGGAAAGTGAGGACAAGGGGAGCCCTGTCGCGGTTCTGGGAGGGAGGGGAAGGCGTGAGGGTAGAAGTGCGGGAAATGGGCTGGACACAGTTGAGGGCCCTGTCTATCACAGTGGGGGGGGGAATCCTCAGTTGAGGAAAAAGGAGGACATATCAAGCGCTGTCATGGAAGGGTGCATCATCAGATCAGATGCTACAGAGAAACTGGGAGAATGGAATGGAGTCCTTACAGGAGGCAGGGTGCGAAGAAGTGTAGTTGAGGGAGCTGTGGGAGTCGGTGGGCTTATAATCGATATTAGTAGACAGCCTATCCCCGGAGATAGAGAAGTCGAGGAATTGGTTTTAGGGGATAATTGGTGTTTCTGGCTATGCCAACTTTTATTGCCCTTCCCTAATTGCTTGAGAAAATGGTGGTGAACTGCCTTCTTGATCCGCTGCTGTCTTTGGGGTGTAAATACACCAACAGTACTGTTAGGAAGAGAGTTCTAGGATTTTGATCCAGCGGCAGGGAAAGAATGGCGATATAGTTCCAAGTCAGGATGTCATAGAGTCCGAGTTATACAGCACAGCAACAGGCCCTTCGGCCCATTATGTCTGTGCCGCCCATCAAGCCCCTAACTATTCAAATCCCATTTTCCAGCACTTGGCCCGTAGCCTTGTATGCTATGGCATTTCAAGTACTCATCTAAATACTTAAATGTTGTGAGGGTTCCTGATTCTACCACCTCTTCAGGCAGTGTCTTCCAGATTCCAGCCACCCTCGGTGAAATATTTTTTCCTCAAATGCCCTCTAAACCTCCTGCCTCTTACCTTAAATCTGTGCCCCCTGGTTATTGACCCCTCCGCTAACGGAAAAAGTTTCTTCCTATCTAACCTATCAATGCCCCTCATAATTTTGTATACCTCAATCATGTCCCCCCTCAGCCTTCTCTGCTCTAAGGAAAACAACCCTAGCCTTTTCAGTCTCTCTTCATAGCTGAAATGCTCCAGCCCAGGCAACATCCTTGTGAATCTCCTCTGCACCCTCTCCAGTGCAATCATATCCTTCCTATAGTGTGGTGCCCAGAACTGTACACAGTACTCCAGCTGTGGCCTAACTAGCGTTTTATACAGCTCCATCACAACCTCCCTGCTCTTATATTCTATGCCTCGGCTAATAAAGGCAAGTATCCCATATGCCTTCCTAACCACCTTTTCTGTGCTGCTGCCTTCTGTGATCTATGGACAAGTACACCAAGATCCCTATGACCCTCTGTACTTCCTAGGGTCCTACCATCCATTGTATATTCCCTTGCCTTGTTATTCCTCCCAAAATGCATCACCTCACACTTCTCAGGATTAAATTCCATTTGTCACCGCTCTGTCCATCTTTCCAGCCCATCTGTGTCGTCCTGTAATTGAAGGCTTTCCTCCTCAATATTTATGAAACCACTAATTATCGTGTCATCTGTGAACTTACTGATCATACTTCCTATACTCGCATCTAAATCATTAATGTGCACTACAAACAACAAGGTTCCCAGCACCGATCCCTGTGGTACACCACTGGTCACAGGCTTCCACTCGCAAAAACAACCCTCGACCATCACCCTTTGCCTCCTGCCACTAAGCCAATTTTGGATCCAATTTACCAAATTGCTCTGGATTCCATGGGCTCTTACCTTCTTAACCAATCTCCCATGTGGGACCTTATCAAAAGCCTTACTGATGTCAATGCAGACTACATTAACTGCTTTACCCTCATATGCACATCTAGTCACCGCCTCACAAAATTCAATCAAGTTGGTTAGACACGATCTCCCCATGACAAAGCCATGCTGACTATCCCTGATTAATCCTTGCCTCTCCAGTGGAGATTAATCCTGTCCCTCAGAATTTTTTCCAATAGTTTCCCAACCACTGATAGACTCACTGGCCTGTAATTACCTGGTGAATCCCTGCTACCCTTCTTGAATAATGGTACCACATTTGCTGTCCTCCAATCCTCTGGTACCTCTCCTGTGGCCAGACAGGATTTGAAAATTTGTGTCAGAGCCCCTGTTATCTCCTCCCTTGCCTCACATAACAGCCTGGAATACACTCATCTGGGCCTGGGGATTTATTCACTTTTAAGACCACTAAAACAGCTAATATTTCCTCTCTTTCAATGCTAATTTGTTTGAGTATATCACAATCCCCCTCCCTGATCTCTACACCTACGTCGTCCTTCTCCATAGTGAACACAGATGACAAGTAATCATTTAAAACCTCACCTGTGTCCCCCGACTCCCCACACAGTTTGCCATTTTGGTCCCTAATGTACCCTACTCTTTCCCTGGTTATTCTCTTGTCCTTAATATACTTATAAAACGCCTTGGGATTTTCCTTTAACTTGCCCGCCAGTATTTTTTCATGTCCCTTCTTCGCTCTCCTAATTACTTTTTTAAGTACCCCCCTACACTTTCTATACTCCTCTAGGGCCTCTGCTGTTTTCAGTGCTCTGAATCTGCCATAAGCCTCCTTTTTTTTTCCCTGATCCAATCCTCTGTATCCCTTGACATCCAAGGTTCCCTGGACTTGTTGGTCCTACCCTTCATCTTAACGGGTACATGTTGGCCCTGAACACACACTTTCCTTTTTGAATGACTCCCAAATGCATCTTCCCCTCCCTTCCCCTGTAAGCATTCCGAAGGGATCGTTCCCTCCGCGACACCTTGGTCCACTCCTCCATTATCCCCACCACCTCGTCCCCTTCCCACGGCACCTTCTCCTGTGATCGCAGGAGGGTAATACCTGCCCATTTACCTCCGCTCTCCTCACTATCCCAGGCCTCAAACACTCCTTTCGGGTGAAGCAGCGATTTACTTGTACTTTTTTCAATGTAGTATACTGTATTCGCTGCTCTACATTGGGGAGAGTAAACACAGACTGGGTGACCGCTTTGCGGAACACCTCCGCTCAGTCCGAAAGCATGACCCCGAGCTTCCGTTTGCTTGCCATTTCAACACTTCCCTCCCCCCCCTCCCCCCCTACTCTTCTGCTCATATCTCTGTCCTGGGATTGCTGCAGTGTTCCAGTGAACATCAGCACAAGCTCGAGGAACAGCATCTCATTTACCGATTAGGCACACTACAGCCTACCAGACTGAACATTGAGTTCAATAATTTCAGAGCATGACGGGGCCCCCCATTTGACTTTTATTTTTAGTTATTTTTTTCTTTTTTTTTTTGTTTTATTTTATTTTATCTTAGTTTGTACAGTTTGTCTACCCACTTTTTTCATGTTTGTGCTTGTGGCTGTTCGGTTTTCAGTCCATTATCAACCTCTCTGTACTAATGCTTTGTCTTTCAACACACCATAAACATATTGTTTGCCTTTGCTGCATGACTTTCTGGTCATTTATTCTCTGTGACCTTGTTCTATCTACACCTTCTCCTTTGTTATCTCTTGCCCCACCCCTGCTTTACTTGCATAAAACCTTTCACATTTCTAATATCTGCAAGTTCTGAAGAAGGGTCACTGACCAGAAATGTTAACTCTGCTTCTCTCTCCACTGATGCTGCCAGATCTGCTGAGTATTTCCAGCATTTCTTGTTTTTATCCCACTGGTCTGATGTAGACTTTCCTACAGGTAGCTGCTCCCATTCCATTTTGGCCAGATCCTGTTTTATCATATTGAAATCGGCCTCCCCCCAATTCAGTACCTTTATTTCCGATGCATCTTTGTCCTTTCCATAACTACCTTAAATCTTACAGTTATGGTCACTATTCCCAAAATGCTACCCCACTGACACTTCTACCACTTGTCTGGCATCATTCCCTAGGATTAGGTCCAGTACTGCCCCTTCTCTTGTAGGGCTTTCTACGTACAGGCTCAAAAACCTTTCTTGTATGCATTTTAAGAATTCCACCCCCTTTGAGCCTTTTGCACTAAGACTATCCCAGTTGATATTGGGGAAGTTGAAATCCCCTACTGTTGTTACCCTATTATTTTTACACCTCTCTGAGATTTGCCTACAAATTTGATCCTCTATCTCTCCCTGACTATTTGGAGGCCTGTAGTACGCTCCCAGCCAAGTGATTGCCCCCTTTTTGATCTTAGGTTCTACCCATATGGCCTCATTTGAAGAACCTTCTAAGATATCATCCCTCCTTACTGCAGTAATTGACTCCTTGATCAACAGTGCAATGCCACCTCCTCTTTTACCCCCTTCCCTGTCATGTCTGGAGATTCTATACCCTGGAATATTGAGCTGCCAGTCCTGCCCCTCCCTCAACTATGTCTCTGTGATAACAATAATATCGTAATCAATGCCCTCAATTCATCTGCCTTACTAGTAAGACTCCTTGCATTAAAATAAATGAAATCCAGCCTTGCATTATTCACGTGAGCCTTATCAGGTCTATATTTGCCTAGCCTTCCAGACTGACTCAGTTTCTCTTCTATATTTGACTGTGCATCCTACTGTCCCTCCACTCTGTATCCCATTCCCCTGCCAAATTAGTTTAAACTGCCCCTAATAGCACTTGCAAACCTCCCAGCAAGGATGTTGGTCCAGTTCCGGTTCAGGTGCAACCCGTCCAACTTGTACAGGTCCCACCTTTGCCAGAAACAGACCCAGTGATCCAGGAAACTAAAGCCCTCCCTCCTGCACCATCTCCTCAGCCACACATTCATCTGCTCTATCCTCCTATTCCTGTACTTACTAGCACGTGGCACTGGGAGTATTCCAGAGATTACAACCTTTGAGGGTCCTGCTTTTTAATCTGCTACCTAGCTCCCTAACTTTTTGTTGCAGGACCTCATCCCTCTTTCTGTCTATGTCATTGGTGCCAATGTGCACCATGACCTCTGACTGTTCACCCTCTCCCTTCAGAATGTCCTGCAGCCGCTCCGTGACATCCTTGACCCTAGCACCAGGGAGGCAACGTACCATCCTGGAGTCACGTTTGCGGCCACAGAAATGCCTATCTGTACCCCTTACGATAGAATTCCCTATCACAATAGCTCTCCCACTCCTTTTCCTCCCCTCCTGTGCAGCTGAGCCACCTGTGGTGCTGCAGACCTGGCTCTTGCTGCATTCCCCTGAGAAGCTATCACCCCTAACAGTATCCAAAGCAGAAAATCTGTTAAATAGGGAGATGGACCCAGGGGACTCCTGCACTACCTGCCTAGTTCTTCTACTCTGCCTGGCAATTACCCATTCCCTTTCTGCCTGAGCAATCTTTACCTGCAGTGTGACCACCTCCTTGTACGTGCTATCCATGATGAGCTCAGCCTCGCAGTTGCTTCACAGCGTTCCCAACCGCCGCTCCAGATCCGAAATGCGAATTTCGAGTAGCTGCAGCTGGAGATACTTCCTGCATACGTGTTCGCCCTGGACACTAGAAGTGTCCCTGACTTCCCACATTGCACAGGAGGAGCACTCCACGCTGCTGAGCTGCCCTGCCATGACTTAACCTTAATTTATCCTCTTAAATTACCCAAAAATTAGATAATTTAAATGAGGGACCTCGATTCCCTTAAAAAAAAAACTACCTACTATATTTAAAAAAAAAACTGTAGCTCTTTCCCTTTACTTTTTGTTACTTACCCAGCTATTTAGAGTTATTCCCTAACAGCAGTTACTCACCAACCAATCATCTTGCAGCTTTCCTGTGATGTCACTGACTTTTTCTTTCAATCTCTGTTGCACCTGGAGTGCTCTCTGCTCCACTTCCGGAAGGTAAGATGGTGTGTGGCTTGGAGGGAACTTGCAGGTGGTTGTGTTCCCATGCATCTGCTGCCCTTGTCCTTCTAGGTGGTAGAGGTCGCATGTTTGGAAGGTCTTGTCGAAGGAGCCTTGGTGAGTTGCTGCATTGCATCTTGCACATGGCACGCACTGCTGCCACTGTGCGTCAGTAGTGGAGGGAGTGAATGTTGAAGATGGTGCATGGGGTGCTAATCAGGCTGGTTGCTTTGTCCTGGGCAGTTTCGAGTTTCTTGAGTGTTGTTGGAGCAGCACTTATCCAGGCAACTGGAGAGCATTCCATCATACTCCTGACTTGTGTCTAGAAGGACAAGGGCAGCAGATGCATGCGGACACCACCACCACCACCTGCAAGTTCCCCTCCAAGCCACACACCATCCTGACTTGGAACTATATCACCGTTCCTTCACTGTTGCTGGGTCAAAATCCTAGAACTCCCTTCTTAACAGCACTGTTGTTGTACCTACACCCCCCAAAAACTGCAGCAGTTCAGTAAAGCAGCTCACCGCCATCTTCTCTAGGGCAGTTAAGGATGGGCAGTAAATGCTGACCTTACCAGCAACACCCACATCCCATGAACATATTAAAAAAAAAAAAGTGATTCTTGACAATGGATTGACCTGCTGACATCATCAAAGCGCACTAAGTTGCGCATATGCGCAGCTATGTCTTGCCAGGACTAAGTGGCGTGTGCACGGGATGAGGTCATTGTGCAGCACCAACATCATTGCGTATCCGCGTCGGTCCATCCTCACGCATGCACGATAAAGTGTCATCGGATATCCAGTGCCCCCCACTCGGCTAGAGGAAGCAGCTGAATGGGAGACTTTGAGGCTGGAGCTCGATCCCCAAAATTTGCTCCTGCCCCACAAGCCGCTCTCTTTTCCCACCCCCCCCCCCCCCCCCCTTTGGCAACTTGCTCCAGGCTTCGACGCTTCCTCCCCTCAGCTGTTCACTGCAGACCTCGCTGCTCCCTCACACTCCCCTGGCCGATTGTTCCTCACCTTGTGTCACCCTGTACTCTGGCTGCTCAATCCCGGCTTCTCCACACCCCTCCCCCCCCCCCCCCCCGCCACCAGCCGTGAGCTCTAGGCCATGCTGCTTCCCTCCTCTCAGCCACTCACTCCTATGTCGCCCCATTACCCCTTAAGTGGGAGCGAGTAGCTGGAGAATGGGGTGGTGCGAGCGGGGAGCAATCGGCCAGGGGAATGGATGGGGGAGCAGCGAGGCCTGGAGCGAGCGGCTGAGATGGGTGGGGGCGGTGAAGTGGCCAGTGGGGAGAAAGCGAGTTGCCGAGGAGGGGACCGGCCAGTAGGGCAGGAACTAATAGCTGCGTTTGGGTGAAATCAGTCCTGGTCATTCATATAAACGAATCACAATAATGAATTGGCAGCACACTTTATACTCTATCAGGGTGCCAAATCACTGAATTTCCATTGGAAGATAATCATAAAATTTCTTTTTTATTTAATAGGATTGCTGGAATATTAAATGGATCTAAAGATTACTGTTAGTATCCTATAACTAAGTAGTAGCATATTACTGGGCTTCCATCCAACTTAATGTAAGGTTAGTTTGCTAGAACGATCTAGCCGTAAGCATTTCCTGTGATAAATTGAGCAGCGCCATCTTTAATCCTGACAGCTGCCTGAACGTCGCAGACACTGATGTTCTAGTTGAAGAGCCTGCATTTGCGCATGTGCAAGTACTGCGCCACCTAGTGATTGCGTTGTCAGCAAAAGCAGTCATAAAAAAAGGAGCCGTGACCTGGGGAGTCCAATTTCAGCAAAGTCAGAGATGACTCATCAACTTGAGCACAGATATAGTAATTTGAGAGGAAACTGGAATCGAAGAATATAGCTTTGAATCTTTCTGCTAAGATTTGTAGCAGTTGCGAAAATGTCCATTGACTGAGCTTGGATGAAGCTCAGCTCTTGTCAGAATAACGTCCAAGTCTGATTAAACAGTTGTCAGTGGCGCAGTGGTTAGCACCGCAGTCTCACAGCTCCAGGGACCCGGGTTCGATTCTGGGTACTGCCTGTGTGGAGTTTGCAAGTTCTCCCTGTGACCGCGTGGGTTTTCGCCGGGTGCTCCGGTTTCCTCCCACTGCCAAAGACTTGCAGGTTGATAGGTAAATTGGCCATTGTAAATTGCCCCTAGTGTAGGTAGGTGGTAGGGAATATGGGTTAGTATAAATGGGTGGTCGACACAGACTCGGTGGGCTGAAGGGCCTGTTTCAGTGCTGTAGCTCTTTGAAAAAAAAATTATCTACCTTATACAGGTGAAGTGTAAGGAGTTAATTAGAGGTGAGAGCTTGTTAGATTATGTTTAAAAGGATCACAAAAACTTCATTGAACTGCATGACTCAATTTTCCATATTAATATTTTTTTTAAAAAGCATTTGCATTTGATCTTAATACACTTGCATGCTTTTGTTTGTTTTCTGTGATTGTTTTACATGTTCTCTTTCTCTGTTGACACGAGAGGTTTTGAGAGCAATTCTGTTCTAGTTTCTTGAACTCTGTATTTTCTTCCCATTTCAGAACTATTCTTCAGAAAGACTCTGTGCAGCCTGATTTTCAGATTTTGCAGCCAGTGAACATGCTGCTGACAGTAAAACGAAATCTGGCTATTGCATGGTATCACAAAATCCCTGGAATAGAAATAAATGGAGATCTAAAAGCAATGAATGTAAGTGTATTTTTCCAAGGCTCAGAAGAAGGCACAAAAGTGAATTTGCTGCAGTTTTATATGTACAATTACACGTCAACATTTGGATGTTCTCTGGTGAATGCCATCAACTTTCAGTTGCAGGACAGTTGGCAAATTATGAAGGGGTTGCAGGAGCAGAGGGACCTAGGAGTGTTTGTGCACAAATCATTGAAGGTCGCAGGGCAATTTGTTAATAACGCATATGGGGTCCTGGGCTTTATAAATAGGGGCATAGAGTACAAAAACAAGGAAGATAGAAACGTAGAAAATAGGAGCAGGAGTAGGCCATTCGGCCCCTCGAGCCTGCTCCGCCATTCATTATGATCATGGCTGATCATCCAACTCAGTAACCTGTTCCCACTTTTGCCCCATACCCTTTGATCCCTTTTAGACCCAAGAGCTATATCTAACTCCTTCTTGAAAACATGCAATGTTTTGGCCTCCACTGATTTCTGTGGTAGCGAATTCCACAGGCTCACCACTCTCTGGGTGAAGAAATTTCTCCTCATCTCAGTCCTGAAAGGTTTACCCCGTATCCTTAGACTATGACCCCTAGTTCTGGACTCCCTCACCATCGGGAACATCCTTCCTGCATCTACCCTGTCAAGTACTGTTAGCATTTTATAGGTTTTTATGAGATCCCCCCCCTCACTCTTCTGAACTCCAGCGAATATAATCCTGACCGACTCAATCTCTCCTCATACGTCAGTCCCTCCATTTCAGGAATCAGTCTGGTAAACCTTTGCTGTGCTCCCTCTATAGCAAGAACATCCTTCCTCAGATAAGGAGACCAAAACTGCTCACAATATTCCCCGTGTGGTCTCACCAAGGCCCTGTATAATTGCAGCAAGACATCCCTGCTCCTGTACTCGAATCCTCTCGCTGTGAAGGCCAACATACCATTTGCCTTTTTTACTGCCTGTTGCACCTGCATGCTTACCTTCAGCGACCTGTGTACGAGAACATCCAGGTTTTGCTGCATATTCCCCTCTCTCAGTTTATAGCCATTCAGATAATCTGCCTTCCTGTTTTTGCTACCAAAGTGGATAACCTCACACTTATCCACATTATACTGCATCTGCCATGCACATATGAAAAACCTGTATAAAACAGTGGATTGGCCTCAGCTGGAGTATTCTAGCCAGTTGTGGGATACCGCACTTTGGGAAGGATGTTAAGGCATTAGAGTGCAGAAAAGGTTCACTAGAATGGTTCCAGGCACAAGGAACTTCAGTTGCATGGATAGGTTGGAGAAGCTGGGTCTGTTCTTTCTGGAGAAGAGAAGATTAAGAGGAGATTTGATAGAGGTACCAAAATCATGAGGGGTCTAGACAGAGTAGATAGGCAGAAGCTGTTCCCATTGGCGGAAGGATCCAGAATCGGAGGACGCCGATTTAAGGTTATTGGCAAAAGAAGCAATGATGGCATGAGGAATAACTTTTTTACACAGCGAGTGGTTAGGATCTGGAAAGCACTGCCTGGGAGTGTGGTAGAAGCAGATACAATCGCGGCCTTTAAAAGACAACTGGAAGAGTAAAGAAATTGCAGGGCTACGAGCAAATGGTGGGGAGTGGCACGAGGTGAATTGCTCTTGCACAGAGCTGGCACAGACACAATGGGCCAAATGGCCACTTCTGTTCAGTAACCGTTCTATGATTCTATGAAATTGGGTGTGTGCTAACATCGTTTACCACTTGATTCCCTGCAGCATATCTGAACTGAAAGCAAGCAATACTTTATAGGGAGCTCTTATTGATAATGACTGCCATTATATTACACCCCTTGCCGTGTTTTCACATTCCCCTCTAACCTTTCCCTCTCTGATGCTGAGCATCTGTCCTTGGCAAGGCCTCGGTTTCTCTCACACATTCTTCAGAATGTGAGCCTTTTAAATGTTGTGACAGGTTTCCATTCCCCTCAACTATTTTATCAAGTTCCCCCCCGTGCAAAACTGCGAGACCTCTCGATTGCAGGCATGCCATTTGTTCAGTTAACAAGGCTTACATTTTTCAACTGGTCCTTCCTTCGACATTTATTGTCCCATTCATGTGTGACCTCAGTGTTACTTCTTCATCTCACATGCATGTGGAACTCCTGACATCACCTCAGAGAAAGTGAGAGAGATGTATTCAGAAAGGAGAGATAAGAGATGGAGAATGAGATTGGACAAGCAGATCAGAAGTTGAAAACAATGCAAAGGATTTGTATTATGTTAAGTGACCGATTTTGATATGCAGTGAATATAGATTTTCAGAAGCTATTTGAAAATGTGCGTCACAGGAGGCTTATTCTTAGTCAGCATAACTGCTGACTTCTGCCACCGCTTTTGCCGCTGAAACCCTCATCCATGCTTTCTTGACTTAGTTTATTCAATGTCTTTCTGTTGGCTGTTCCTTTATGCCCTGAACACCATATTATCATACTGTTCTGCCCTTGTCTTACCTTATGTTAATTTCCTGCTGTTCATCATGTCTGTCCTTGTTAATGTGCATTCACTCTGTTGTGCAGTACATTAAATGTAACATTGTCAATCTTGTCTTCAAAGCCCTCCTTGACCTTGCAATGCTGTGGAACCTCCTGTTTTGCTACCTCGCCTGTGCTCTTTAGTCTCCTTATCTTTTGTCTCACCACCTTTGCCTTTAACCAGTAAAACTTCTGTAGTTTACTTTTTTTTTCATCCTTTACTTTTGGAACAAAACTTGTACCATATTGATGATTGTTATCCAGATGTTTTAACATTTGCTTTGCGAGCCTTAAATGCCACCTTATTCAACAGTTCATATCTCCAGGTGTGGTTGCTAGTAGGATGTCAGATTTTGGATATCTTGCATGTCACTGTTTGTCAGAATATCCTGAGTACTTGATCATTTGTCCTTAATTGCCTCTGATAGTTGAGTTCCATCTCTTTGTTGCAGCAGCGCAGAGAAGATGAAAATGTTGCTCGTGTTGCCCTGTGTTTTGCTGGCTACTGCCTCCTAGTTGGTGAAAAATCAATGGTGGCAAGCAGTGTGTAAAAGTTATGAAAATCAATATATCCGATGTTTTGATTTCTTCGCCTTTCTTTTGTCTGCAGGTTACAGTTAGTCAGGACGATTTGACAATCCTTTTGAGAATCTTGCTGGAAAACTTTGGTGAGGTCACAAATGACCAGAATGCTGCTGCAGAGCCAAAAGAAGACACAGACAAAATAGACAAAATTATTGTCTCTGGAACCAACCTGTGTGAAGGTACTTTCATAGCACTGTGATGCTAGATCATTTCAGAGGGCATTTAAGAGTCAGCCACATTGCTGTAGGTTTGGATTCACATATCGGCCAGTCCAGTTAAGGAAGGTGGATTTCCTTCCCTAAAGGATATTCGTGAACCAGATGAATTTTTATGACAGTTGGGTAGTTTTGTGGTAACATTGCTGATATTAGCACTTTTATGCTAGATTTATTTAACTGAATTTAAATTATTCAGCTGCTGTGGTGGGATTTGAACTCATTTCTCCATTAGTTCAGGTCTGTGGATTGCTAGACTAGTAACATAACTACTTGGCTACCAGACCTCGCTGGGGGTAGAAAAACATGGGGATCTTGGAATACAAATATACTAATTACTAAAAGTTGCGTCACAGGTTAGCACGGCCATTAAAAAAAAGCAAACCAAGCACTCGGCTTTATTTCTAGAGGGATGGAATTGAAAAGTAAGGAAGTTATGCATAAACCTGTATTGAATCTTGGTTGGACCACACAGATTACTGCATGCAGTTCTGGTTGCCATATTATCAAAAGGATATTGAGGCACTCAAGAGGGTGCAGAGAAGATTTACAAGGATGATGCCCGAAAAGCTTGGGTATAAATATCCGGAAAGGACGAATAGACTGAGTCTCTTTTGGCTTGAGAAAAGACGCCCGAGGGGTGACCTGATAGAGGTCTGCAGAATTATGGAAGATTTCGAAGAAGGGTCACTGACCCGAAACGTTAACTCTGCTCTTTTCACAGATGCTGCCAGACCTGCTGAGTGGTTCCAGCATTTCTTGTTTTTATTTCAGATTTCCAGCATCCGCAGTATTTTGCTTTTATTATTATGGAAGGTTTTGATAGAGTGGATACAGAGAGAAGGTTTCCACTTGTGGGGATGAGCATAACCAGAGACCATCAATCTCAGAAATCCAATAGGGAATTCAGTAGAAACTTCTTTACCTAAATCGTGGTGGGAATGTAGAAAGTGCCACCACAGGGAGTGGTTGAAGTGAAGAGTATAGATGCTTTTAAGGGGGAGCTGGACAAGTGTATGAGGGAGAAGAGAAAAGAGAGTTATGATAGATTTAGATGAGGAAAGATGGGAGGAGGCTCGAGTGGAGCATCGACTCTGACATGGATTGGTTGGTCCGAATGACCTGATTGTGTGCCATATATCCCATATATCCTTTGTAATCCGTGTTCTTTGTATTGTAAAAGCAGCACTCGCGTCATATGGTACTGCAAAATCATCTTATATTTATATGGAGTCTTTAATGTAATGAAATGTCCCAAGACGCTTCACAGGAGCATTGTAAAACAAAATGGCACAGAGCCGCATGAAATATTAGGTCAGATGACCAAAAGCTTGGTCAGCGAGGTAGGTTTTAAAACGCCTTAAAAGAGGAAAGCGAGCTAGAGAGGCGAAGAGGTATTCCAGAGCTTTAGGACACAGGCAACTGAAGGCGCAGCCACCAATGGTGGAGCTATTAAAATCAGGGATGCTCAAGAGCCCAGAAATGGAGGAGCACAGATATTTTGGAGGATTGTGGGGCTGGAGGAGATTATAGATAGGGAAAGGTGAGGCCATGGAGGTATTTGTAAACCAGGATAAGAATTTTAAAATCAAGGTGTTCTTTGACTGGGAGCCAGTGTAGATCACTGAGTCCGGAGTGATGAAGGAACGGGATTCAATGTGAGTTAAGACACGGGCAGCAGAGTTTTGGATGACCTCAAGTTTATGGAGAATAGAATGTGGGAGACCAACCAAGAGTATGTTGAAATAGTCAAATCATGAATGAGGGTTTCAGTAGCAGATGAACTGATACAGGGGCAAAGTCGGGACTGTTACAGGGGTGGAAATAGGTGGTCTTAGTGATGGCGCAAATATGAGATCGGAAGCTCATCTTGGGGTCAAATGTGACACCGAGGTTGCAAACAGACTGGCTTAACCTTAGACTGTTGCCAGGTGAGGGATGGAGTTAGTAGTTTGTAGCGGGGGCTGAACACAATGGCTTCAGTCCTCCCTGTGTTTAATTGGAGGAAATTTCTGCTTATCCAATACTGGATATCAGATAAGCAAATTGATAATTCAGCAACAGTGGAGGAGTCGAGAGAGGTTGGGGTGAGTGAGATCTAGGTGTCGTCAGCATACGCATGAAAACTAGCGCTGTGCTTTTGGATGATGTTGCCGAGGGGTAGCATGTAGATGAGACATAGGAGGGGACCAAAGATAGATCCTTGGGGGACACCAGAGGTAAAACAGTGCAGGAGCAGGAATAGTAGCCATTGCAATGATACTTTGGCTACAATTATATAAGAATGGAATCAGTTGAGAGCAGTCCCACCCAGCTGGGTGACAGTGGAGAGGTACTGGAGGAGGATGGTGTGGTCAACAGTGTCAAAGGCTGAAGATGGGTACAGCATGTTATACCTGTCTGGATCCCCTGCCCAGTTCCTGATATTGATAAATCACCATGGGAAGCACTGAATGGCGTCCGGCTGCTTCTGTTCAAGGAGGAAAGAAAGAAAATTATTCCCTCCTTTCCTGAGAACTTCCTAGAGACCAGCTCCGAGTATTGATGCAGACCTTGGATGTAATTGAAGTGTGGAGCCAAGAAGCTAAGGGAAGAGAAAATAAGCAACAAAATGCATTGTCCAAACATATTTTTGTCAATTATTTCCTGAAAGCAATGACACTCTCGTTACAAGTCCACAGGGTATTGCAGCTCATTAGTACCTCCTATGTGAGTCCAAGTGGTGTTGACAGTGCTTTTGACCATGGAAGGATTGCAGGGGAACCCTCGTGTTTGCATATGTTCATCTTCATTAGATATCAACTAGGATCTGGAATTCTGCCTGAAACTCCTCCTTCCCCAGCCCAATGCATTAAGGTTAATCGCAGTGGCCCATCATTTTCCTGGCTAAAATCAAGCCAAGAATCGTAGCTTCCTCATCTGCATGCCTCAATACCATTCCATGGGACGTTTACCTGTTTGGCTGTTGAGGTGCTTAGTCTACCAGTATTATTCTTGTATCATCAAAGGCATTCATTTAAAAGCAACAAATATAGTATTTCTCTTATTTATAGAAAGAAGCAAAATCTTGGATTTATTTACAGCCATACCACCTCAAACGTTTCGAAGTGCTTTGCATACATTTGCAGTACAGTGACTTTGATGGGCAAACACAATAGCCATTTGCACACATAAAGAACCCAGAAAAGCAATAAGATGAACAACTGATCAGTTTATTTTTGATATTTGTTTAAGAAATGTTAGGGAATTCTTCCAAGAGCATTATGGGATCCTTACTAGACCCCAGAAGAGGCAGATAGGGCATCTGTTTAATTTCTCATGAAGAAAATAGCTCCGATAATGCAGCACTCCCTCAATACTGCACTGGAATATCCGTTTTGATTATTCATTACCGGGAGTTTGAACCCATAACCTTCTGACTGGCAGTCAAGAATACTGTGGATTGATCAAGCCAATAGAAAATTAGGATGTGGGAAGTGGGACAGTTTCCAGCAATTGGATGAAGTGCTCCCTCCTGAAAAGTGCACAGTTAAATTAGGCTAGTTGCTTGTTTTGATGCCAAACTAGCATGTGTGTTGTGATATATCATAAGGGTTTTACTCAATAAGTTGTTTCTGATCGAATTCATTATTTCATTCGCAGGCTGTCCACAAGTGAAAGCAGGTGATGTGGCTCATGTAGAATCCAAAAATAAACTTGAGCCATATGAGACTCTGAAGTTTGATTTCAAGTTTGAAGCACTTTCGCTTTTGCTGTATACCAAAAATCTCAAACAGGTATATTATGATGTTTGCTTTATCCAGAGTTGAAAATATTCAAGTATCGTCTTTTAATATGCCCATGTTTGTCCCAAGTTGGACAACCAAGAACCCTTTCTGCAAGAAAAGTGTTGATGTTCAAGAGACACATCATCTAATTGCCTTTCCTTTTTGCTAAGGTAATGCATGTAATCGAAGCTACATTCTGGTGATCAGCTCATTCTTGCTCAAAGACTGATATTGGTCTAGATAGGATTGTTAAAGTTGAGCTCGTTTACAACAGAAAGCAGCTTCTGTAAGCAGACCCATGTCTCCTATAGATTAAAATTTGCTATCTTTTTGCCAAAGGACTAATGATATTGCTCTTTAAATATCAAAAGACTGCATGGGCTGCCAACCGGTTTCTGTATCCGCTCCAAAATGTGGTAGCTATCATGCTGTTGGATTTCATCTGGCAATGCCTCAATTTTAATCTCATTCTTCTCTTCAAATCTCTCCATGACGTCACCCCCTCCTAACTCTGTGTATCATCCTTCAGCCCTTCAACATGTCTCTGTGCTGCTCTAATTCTGGCCTCTTGCGCATCTCCAACTTTAATTGCTCCACCATTGATGGCTGTGCCTTCAGCTGCCTGGGCTGTAAGCTCTGTAATTCTCTCTCTCAACCTCTTGGCCTCTCTCGCTTCCTTTTAAGACACTCCTTAAAACCTACTTCACCTGTCCTCTATCGCCCTATTTGGCTTGATGTTTGATAACACTCCTTTGAAGCGCTTTGGGTCGTGTATCCCCCATTAAAGATACTATATAAATGCAAATTGTTCATCATTTAGACAACCAATAGTTGATTTATTTACAGATTGCAGAATTCCTCACAGAAAACGCAGCATATAATGGCTAACACAATGTTTGTTTGATTTCCACAATACTTAAAATGTTCCAAAATCTCAGTTCTGTGAATGGTAACTCGATGGAGCTCCTTTGGGCTACCTGTAGTGAAAATAGGGAATCAAAGCAGAGGACTGACAATAAAGATGACTTGCACCTCCTGCATTGTTCTGAGTCTCTAAAGCCAGATTCTAGCCAACAATCAGACTTAATTCAGTCTAATAGGTCCACTCTTGCCTGTCGGTTGAGTTAATTGTTTGACATTTAGCTAGACCATAAAATATGTATATTGGAATTTCCATTGATTGAAACATCAAAGGATTTTCAAATCACCAAATATAACTCCTCCAGCTGGGAATCTGTGTACATTTGTAATTAAAGAACATGATGTTTCTGATAGTTAACTTGCATGTTTGTAACAACATCACTGACTATGAACAGCTAGGCTGAGTGCTTCCCTATGGTGATCTAGATGGCTGCAGAAAGATTAATTATATTGTTTACCGCAGAAAACTGGAAAAAGGATCTCTTTTTAAATAAAAATAGTTAGAAAGTTAGAATCATTCAAACGGAAGGAGGCCAATCAGCCCTTTGTAATTCTGCTGGTTCTTTGAAATTGTCATCCAGTTAGTTCCACTTGCTTGCTTCCCCATAAGCCTAGAAATTTTCCTTCTCAAGTATTTATGCAATTTTCTTTTGCAAGTTACTATTAAATCTGCTTCCACCACCCTTTCAGGTAGTGGATTCAAGATCATCATTACTCGCTGTGTTTAAAAAAAAAAAAATTTCTCTTTCCTCTCTTTTTTTTGCCAATTACTTTAAAACTCTCCTCTGGTTGCCAACCCCCTTGCCAGTGGAAATAGTTTTGTCCCTCTGTACTCTATCAACATCCCTCAACATTTTGAGCACATCAGAAATCACATCAATACATTGCTCTCTGCTTAAATTGATTAATGCTGAATAAGTGGCTGTAAGTTGATAGGTTGAAGATGTTCTCCATTTCTGAGTGTGCTAAGGAAATTTCATGTCCGAATGGAATCGTAAGCACGTAGAAAAATTCCAGTAGCGAGGCTAAAAAGAAAAATCCTAATATTTCGACTGTCATGATCCCTACTGCAGCAAGCAGTGCTGGGCAGTTTCATTATTTCATTTTGGCTGATTGCAGGTTCATACTGAGCATTCTAAAATACTTTGGGCAAAACCCTTCAAAGGCTTTATGCATTCTATACACAACATTGCAATTTGAATGGACAATAGTTTGCTATGTTGCGCACTGACAGTTTAGAAGAAAATAATATAAAGGCATTGTTTTGAACAAAGTAATGACTACATCAGTGCAGTACTGAGGGAGTGCTGCAGTGTCGGGGATGCCGTCTTTTGGATGAGACATTAAATTCCGTTTCCATCTGCCCACTCCGGTAAAGCACTTTTGGACTTTCTGAGGTTGTTAAAGGCACTTTAAAGATATAAGTATTGTAAGAATCAAAATTGTTAATCTAAGGATAAAACAGTTTAACTGACAAATGTTCCCACTTAACTTTAAGATTCTACATCATTTGTCTAATACATTGAGCATTCCACTTTCTTCCATTGTATATCATCTGTTGTTGTGTAGTTTGTGCCTTCATGTAGCTAGATATGCAGTATGTTGTTTTCATGCAATGATGCACCAAAAAGTTCAAATTTCAATATGTTTAAACCCTTAACTTTCTATTTGTATGGTTGGTTTATTGAGAAGGCTACTCCAAACATGCTTGTAGATTGATTTTGTTAATGTGTTTATTTTGCATATTGAAGCCCACTGGGCAGCTGCAGCGCCTCGAAAGTTCACATCTTGGCGAGTTCAGACTGCACCTCACTACTGCCTCAGGGATGATGTTCACAGATGGGTCACTGGTGTTTGACATGAACCTCACTACATGTACACTGGATGATCTAAGAGAGGAGATTGGAAAAGTTACACAGAGGTTAGAATGACTTGTCTTTTTAAATCCTCTAATTATGTACTAATCTCAGTTCGTATCAATGCCACTCCTTATGTTATTTAATATTTTCTGTTTATTTGCAGATAATGACCTTGGGGTCAGGGAAACTCCACTTATCTAACATCAGTAGTTCTCTAAATGAGCAGCTCATGTAGAGTGATATGCTAAATAATAACATGGCCATGACAATCAGATTACTGGAATAGCTTTATTCCTGCAACTATTATAGACAAAATGCAGTTTTACAGAAAATTGACATTTGCTTGTGCTCACCTGGTATCCCTTTAGTAATTTTTTATTTTCTTCTGCACTTGTGAATGTTCTCGTTTTCGAGCATGCTCTCATTCTGTTTTTGTCTGTTTTGTACTTTTTGCTGCGTACAAATTTCCTCACTGCTTTCCCCCTTTCAGAAACCTTTTCTCTATATCTGATTCTTTCTTCCTCCTTGCTGTTAGTCTCACTTTAAAAAACATTTTAAAGTTATCTCATGTCGGAGTTCAGAATTTCCCAGCATTAGTTCATGATTTGTTACACTGTAATATATTAAGTTTACAAATCATCAAAATGCTTCCCTTCACTGCAGAATGATTGAGAAAAAACAAGGTGCTCAGGAAAATGTCATGATCGAGCTGAAATACAACCAGACAGAGGATGAGACATCGATCATTACTGTGCTGGAACATTTGTACATTTGTGCCAGTGTGGAGTTCCTACTGGATGTGGCAGATTTCTTCATCAAAGCTATGCCTGAAAAGTCAGCTGACAAATCTGTCCCATTATATTCGAAGCAAACTGGAAAGGCCCCTCACAACAGTGGTTGGTATAACTTTTCGGAATATACCAAGTAGAAATAATTTTATTTTTAAACTTTAAAGTAGTATGCTGGTTAGTTAAGCCATTCTAAGGTGTGCAGATTACTTACATTTAGGGGAGCAGTGATATACATTACCTAATTCCCCTTTACAAAAGTCAACTTTTCTTCGAAATTATAAAATTCTAGAAATGACATCCAATAATTACGCAGAACTATTATTTTCAGGCAAAAGTGTTAGCCAAGGGAGAGAAGCCAGAGGATTCTGTATAATCTTAATGACATATGAATGAATAGACCATGTTTTACTGTTAATTGTCTGGTGTTTTATTAGTGTGCAAACAATCAGGTAGTCATGAAGGTATTGTAGCTTTTAAAGGCTGCAGTATAAAGTGGTTGCTGTTGTGCACTGAAGCCATTGTGGATCATTCACTCAAGTTGCAAAATCAAATAGCACCATGTTGTTCAATGCCCTTAACTTCTGGAATTCGTCTGCAAGAGACTAAATAAGTACATGAAGGAAAGGTAATGGAGGATTACGCTGGTAGTTTGATGAGAGGATGGACGGAGGCTGAAGTGGAGCATAAACCCTGGCATGGACGGGTTGGGCTGAATTGCCAGTTTCTGTACTGTATATTCTGTAATAATTGTAGTGGTTCAAGGTTCAAGATGGCTCCTGGGCTGGAAGCTCCCGAGGAAGCTCCCTTGCTGTTCAACTCTATCCATGGCCATCTGCTCCCATCCCTAATGTTTTCTCCCCCAATCTGCCCTCTTAAACTGTTTAAATTCCCCTGGCTCTTTAAATCAGTTCATTTTAGCCCTAACTAAAAGCTAACAGTTAGTTTAGTGTATGTTACCTGGGCCCACTGCCCTCCCCCAGCCACACCTGCTCTTTGTTTTCTCAATGAAATTGATCCGGATGAAACTGACGAGCACAGCTGCCGATACTTTAATCTCCGATCCTGCTGTCTTCACAGTCCAGAGTGTCTGCAGCCACGGCATGCGGTAAGTCCATTGAGGTGAAGAAGGAGCTGCGGGACCCGAGAGAAGTCCTGAGAAAAGGTGCCCCGAACACCCAAAAAATCCACGAACGGTCCCCCCCGGCCGCAACTTCAAAGCGCCCGCGGGAGATGGCTCGGAGAGCATCTGCAGTGCACTGTCGGCAATGCTGCATGCCTTTATTTAAACCACTGCAAAAAAAAACCCTTAGCAAATGTAATCACCTCTAAGTCTGCCAAATGATGCTTCACCTCCCGAAGGACGTGGATGAGCTTTCTGGACGTCGATGGTGGGCACTGAGGAAATGGCTTATTACCTGCACCAGCTTCCCCCCCCCCCATTCCCCTTCCCGTTCCCTACTCCACCCTCTCAGCTCACCCCCTCACAACCCCATCCCAGCCCGCTCCCCCCTCGCACCATCTTCACCCCGCACCCCCTTCCCCTGCACCCACCCCTCCCCCTTGCATCCCCTCCTCCCACTGGCACCATCCTACACCTGTGTAGGGGCCCCAACAACCCCACTGCCTTGTGGGCGTCTCGGGAGAGACCAAGGCTAAGGGAGTAAACCCTAACAGAAAATCCGGAGCGGAACCCCGTAGGCGGTCATGTGTCACCTTTGGCATGTTTCCGGCAGTTCCTGCAGCCATACTGGTGCCAAACGTCGTGTCCTGCACTCCTTTGGACCCCACCAGAAAGGCCGAGAGGGGGGTTTTGATGACTGGGCAACTCTCAACCTCCATAAATTTGCCCAGGCATGCGCCATGGAGAGGTCACTCCATAGTTGCCTCACAGCGACTAAAACAACACGGAAGGCAGCAGTTACGGGTTATAAGTCCAGATAAATTGGCGTAGAAACTGGGCGCCATGGGTTGCCTTTGTCGGTGGGAGAGGTCATTGCACCTCACTGGACAGCTACTGCCCGCCTCAAACCGGGCAGCCCCCGGTCAATAAGGTTCTGTCCCGCCACAGTCTGCCTGCTTCAATGGGTGCTTGGAGCTCAGGGTCATTGCCCGAAAGGTGGACTGATACACCGCACCAAACAACATGAAAAAAGGAAAGAAGGTACCAGCCCTTCGCTTTGCAAGCTGGAACGTCAGAACTATGTGTCCTGGCCTGTCGGAAGACCTTACACAAATCAACGATTCTCGGAAGACCGCCATCATTAACAACGAGCTCAGTAGATTCAATGTGGACATTGCAGCACTTCAGGAGACTCGCCTCCCCGCAAGTGGCTCTCTAGCAGAGCAAGACTACACCTTCTTCTGGCAGGGCAGGGATCCTGAAGAACCAAGACAGCATGGAGTGGGCTTCGCCATCAGAAACTCCTTGCTCAGCATGATAGAGTCTCCCTCAAATGGCTCGGAACACATACTGTCCATCCGACTGCTCACCACCTCTGGTCCAGTACACCTACTCAGCATCTATGCTCCAACACTCTGCTCCCCACCTGAAGCTAAAGACCAGTTCTATGAACAACTCCATAACATCATTAGCAGCATCCCCAACACCGAACACCTATTCCTGCTGGGGGACTTTAATGCCAGGGTTGGGGCCGACCATGACTCATGGCCCTCCTGCCTTGGGCGCTATGGCGTTAGAAGGATGAATGAGAATGGGCAGAGACTGCTTGAGTTGTGTACCTATCATAACCTCTGCATCACCAACTCGTTCTTTCACACTAAACCCTGTCACCAGGTTTCATGGAGGCACCCAAGATCACGTCGTTGGCACCAGCTAGACCTCATTGTCACAAGGCGAGCCGCCTTAAACAGTGTTCAAATCACACGCAGCTTCCACAGTGCGGACTGCGACACCGACCACTCCCTGGTGTGCAGCAAGGTTAGACTCAGACCAAAGAAGTTGCATCATTCCAAGCAGAAGGGCCACCCGCGCATCAACACGAGCAGAATTTCTCACCCACAGCTGTTACAAAAAATTTCTAAATTCACTTGTAACCGCCCTTCAAAACACTCCCACAGGGGATGCTGAGACCAAGTGGGCCCACATCAGAGACGCCATCTATGAGTCAGCTTTGACCACCTACGGCAAAAGTGCGAAGAGAAATGCAGACTGGTTTCAATCTCATAATGAAGAGCTGGAACCTGTCATAGCCGTTAAGCGCATTGCACTGTTGAACTACAAGAAAGCCCCCAGCGATTTAACATCCGCAGCACTTAAAGCAGCCAGAAGTACTGCACAAAGAACAGCTAGGCATTGCGCAAACGACTACTGGCAACACCTATGCAGTCATATTCAGCTGGCCTCAGACACCGGAAACATCAGAGGAATGTATGATGGCATGAAGAGAGCTCTTGGGCCAACCATCAAGAAGATCGCCCCCCTCAAATCTAAATCGGGGGACATAATCACTGACCAACACAAACAGATGGACCGCTGGGTTGAGCACTACCTAGAACTGTACTCCAGGGAGAATGCTGTCACTGAGACTGCCCTCAATGCAGCCCAGCCTCTACCAGTCATGGATGAGCTGGACATACAGCCAACCAAATCGGAACTCAGTGATGCCATTGATTCTCTAGCCAGTGGGAAAGCCCCTGGGAAGGACAGCATTACCCCTGAAATAATCAAGAGTGCCAAGCCTGCTATACTCTCAGCACTACATGAACTGCTATGCCTGTGCTGGGACGAGGGAGCATTACCCCAGGACATGCGCGATGCCAACATCATCACCCTCTATAAAAACAAAGGTGACCGCGGTGACTGCAACAACTACCGTGGAATCTCCCTGCTCAGCATAGTGGGGAAAGTCTTTGCTCGAGTCGCTCTGAACAGGCTCCAGAAGCTGGCCGAGCGCGTCTACCCTGAGGCACAGTGTGGCTTTCATGCAGAGAGATCGACCATTGACATGCTGTTCTCCCTTCGTCAGATACAGGAGAAATGCCGTGAACAACAGATGCCCCTCTACATTGCTTTCATTGATCTCACCAAAGCCTTTGACCTCGTCAGCAGACGTGGTCTCTTCAGACTACTAGAAAAGATCGGATGTCCACCAAAGCTACTAAGTATCATCACCTCATTCCATGACAATATGAAAGGCACAATTCAACATGGTGGCTCCTCATCAGAGCCCTTTCCTATCCTGAGTGGCGTGAAACAGGGCTGTGTTCTCGCACCCACACTTTTTGGGATTTTCTTCTCCCTGCTGCTTTCACATGCGTTCAAGTCCTCTGAAGAAGGAATTTTCTTCCACACAAGATCAGGGGGCAGGTTGTTCAACCTTGCCCGTCTAAGAGCGAAGTCCAAAGTACGGAAAGTCCTCATCAGAGAACTCCTCTTTGCTGACGATGCTGCATTAACATCTCACACTGAAGAGTGTCTGCAGAGTCTCATCGACAGGTTTGCGGCTGCCTGCGATGAATTTGGCCTAACCATCAGCCTCAAGAAAACGAACATCATGGGGCAGGACGTCAGAAATGCTCCATCCATCAATATTGGCGACCACGCTCTGGAAGTGGTTCAAGAGTTCACCTACCTAGGCTCAACTATCACCAGTAACCTGTCTCTGGATGCAGAAATCAACAAGCGCATGGGTAAGGCTTCCACTGCTATGTCCAGACTGGCCAAGAGAGTGTGGGAAAATGGGGCACTGACACGGAACACAAAAGTCCGAGTGTATCAGGCCTGTGTCCTCAGTACCTTGCTCTACGGCAGCGCGGCCTGGACAACGTATGCCAGCCAAGAGCGACGTCTCAATTCATTCCATCTTCGCTGCCTTCGGAGAATACTTGGCATCAGGTGGCAGGACTATATCTCCAACACAGAAGTCCTTGAAGCGGCCAACACCCCCAGCTTATACACACTACTGAGTCAGCGGCGCTTGAGATGGCTTGGCCATGTGAGCCACATGGAAGATGGCAGGATCCCCAAAGACACATTGTACAGCGAGGTCGCCACTGGTATCAGACCCACCGGCCGTCCACGTCTCCGCTATAAAGACGTCTGCAAACGCGACATGAAATCGTGTGACATTGATCACAAGTCGTGGGAGTCAGTTGCCAGCATTCGCCAGAGCTAGCGGGCAGCCATAAAGACGGGGCTAAATTGTGGCGAGTCGAAGAGACTTAGTAGTTGGCAGGAAAAAAAGACAGAGGCGCATGGGGAGAGCCAACTGTGCAACAGCCCCGACAAACAAATTTCTCTGCAGCACCTGTGGAAGAGCCTGTCACTCCAGAATTGGCCTTTATAGCCACTCCAGGCGCTGCTTCACAAACCACTGACCACCTCCAGGCGCGTATCCATTGTCTCTCGAGATAAGGAGGCCCAAAAGAAAGAAAAGAAATTCTATGTAATAATTCTATAATAGCCCAAGCTCATGGGGTGAATGATTGTGCTGTAGAATGTAGATGTGATCCTTACAAAACACCAAGTAAGTTTCCTACCAATGTGCTGTTGCTTATATTAAACATCTGACTACACTTGTATTTAAATATTCTACTCAAAATTGGTATCCTGGTGTTCAATAATTATTCTCCAATAACGGGCATTTCTGATGCTTTACCTATCGGATGTGAGGAATCTGTCAAATAAAGCCAATCTTCTGATGGCTGATCAAAGTTTGGCACTATGTTGATAGTCACACTTTGACTATAGGGGCCAAGACGAGTTATTTAAAAAAAAATTAAGATACTTAAGACTAAAAAAAAATTAATAAAATCTATACAGCTTACTTAAAGCCTTTCCAGGAAGCGGAACAGATATTAATCTGTCCAGTCGCATTGAAGCATAGTGTAAGCCAATGTTCCCTTCAAGCTGTTCCCTCTCGGCAACCCGAAAATCCCCGGGCTAGGGTGTGCAGAGGTTGGGCCCTTTGAAATTTCCGCGCGTACGTGGCCGTGCAAACATTTTTAAAGGGTCCATGCGCTTAAAGATTTTGCTTGCACACTGAAATGTTAGAGGGAGCGTTGGTGCAGGTTGTGTTCTTCAATTTAGTAAAAGAGCTTGAATTTCCAAATTCCACTGGTATAGATGTGATGCAGTTCAGAGACGTATTGAGGTTGGGTAGAAGGAAGATTATTCTGGAGCGCTCTTAAGCTCATTCATAGGATGTGGACGTCACTGGTAAGGCCAGAATTTATTGCCTTTGAAGGTGGTGGTGATTGCCATCTTGAATATGAAAGTGGCTTGCTAGGCCATTTCAGAGGACAGTTAAGAGTCAACCACATTGCTGTGGATTTGGAGTCACATGTAGGCCAGACCGGGTAAAGGCAGCAGATTTCCTTCCCTAAAAGACATGGATTTACCAGACGGGTTTTAAGACAGTCTGGTAGTTTATAGTCATCATTACTGATGCTAGCTTTTTATTCCAGATTTATTTCATTAATTAAATTTAAATTTTTCTGTGGTGGGATTTGAATTCTTCAGATCATTAGTCCACACCTGTGGATTGCGAGTCCACTATACTACTGTATCCTGCCTGTGCTATATTTTTCATAGGTGTATTCATTGTTGACATTGTAGTCTAAAATAGGCTAGGTCATAAAACATCAGACTGTTTTTGAGTGTTAAGCTCCTGGTATTCAGGTAATTCATGACAACTTTAAGTTTATCAGCTCAATCTCATTACCTAGAAATGCTGCAAGTTAGCATACATAAATAAAGTGCAAACTGTTATTATAGCTTATTTTTCTCCTATTGTGGAACAAATTTGTAATACAGATCTATTTGTCCTCATTTGTTCATTCAGAAGTTGGTCAAGCGGATTCCTGTAGAAATAGATGAATAGAATCCTTGGCTTTACAAAATAATGTTAACAGACTAAAGTATAACTTGGGACTGCACTATGGAAACTTTGAGCATTGCCAAAATGTATATTTTTAGGGACAGTTAGTATTTGCAATGTATCTTAACTTGGTTTTATTTTGTTTCAGCCATAGACTCTTCAAGACGAAAGATCAATGTGAAAGTATTGGTGATGAATCCTGAAGTTGTGTTTGTGGCAAATCTGTCTAAAGCTGATGCTCCTGCACTTGTTGCTTCTTTCCATTGTGACTTTTCGTTTATCTGTGAAAAGCAGTCTCAAAAAATAATTGCCCTTGTCAGTGACCTAAAGGTTCTAGCATGTCCTTTCCTACAGGAGAAGAGAGGGGCAAATATAACTACGGTAAGAGCAAGATCTTTGTGAAAATAACTGCAGTGTTGGGCATCCACAATTACAGTGCATTTATCCCATACCATTGCCACATTAGGAGCACTGTCTGTTGACTGTTTTGCTTGTTCTGGTGAGCCTGTGTAAAAGGATGGTTTCTACCTGTACCTCTATCTCTAGCTGTCATTAGCTGTTTAACAAACGGGAGCATGGAATAAATCATATGTCCTGTTGAGGCTAGGCCATGGACATTATCTTCTGGCACTGTACAGTGCAGAAAAGATTTACAAGGACGATACTGGATAGAGGTTGTGATCATCAGAGAAGTCTTAACAGGCCTGGGACTCTTCTGTAGAAAAGGGGTGACCTCAGAGTGGCCTTTCAAAATAACTATCTGAAAAGGGAAAATTTGCAGGGCTACAAGGAGAAGGCGAGAGAGTGGGACTAGCTGAGTTGCTCTTGGAGAGCTGTCACGGACACGACGGACCGAATGGTGACCTCCTCTGTTATAACCATTCTATGATTCTTTGATAGTGGTCTTCAAATTTATGAAGGGATTTAATTGGGTAGATGTGTGAGGAGTCCATAATTAGGCGCAAGATAATCACTAAAATCCAATAAGCAGTTCAGGAAGAACGACCCACAGAGTGGTAAGAATGTAGAACTTGCTAGCACATGGAGTAGTTACGGCTAATGGCTTGGATGCATTTAAGGGAGAACTAGATAACTAAGTGAGGGAGAAAGGAATAGAAGGGCATGCTGATGGGGTGTAATGAAAGTGGTGGGAGGAGTCTGTAGCGAAGCACAGACCTGTTGTATGAATGATCTCTTTTTGTGTTGTAAATTGTATGTAAATTCTGTGGATTACCTGGAGCTAGGCAGTCTGGGCTAGCAGGAAGCACATGCTGGACAGTTGTGCTGTGCAACATAGGACGCCAGTCAATAAACCTCTACCTGATCAAGTAGAATTCTACCTAGGAAAACTAGAAATAGGAGCACAAGTTGGCCATTCCACTCTGGGTCTGTTTCATTGAGATCATGGCTGATCTTCTACCTCAAATCCACCTGCTGCTCTATTCCCACATTCCTTGATTCCCTTAGTGAGTGGCTATGTACCGTGCTCTCTCGATAAGTTGTACTTATATCGTGCCTTTGATTTAATAAAATGTTCTGAAGCGCTTCACAGGAGCATTTAAAGCAAAATTTGATACCCAGCCACATAAGACGATATTGAGACATATGGTCAAGGAGGTAGGTTTGAAGGAGCATCTTCAAGGAAGATGGTAGAGGAGACATGGGTTCGGGATGGAATTCGAGTTTCGGGCCCAGGTAGCTATAGGCACAGCTACCAGTGGTGGAGTGATTAAAATCAGGGATGCTTTCGAAGCTAGAATTAGGTCATCAAAGAGATCTCACAAGGTTGTGGGGCTGGAGGAGATTAGAGATAGGGCGAGGCCATGGAGGAATTTGAAAATAAGATGAGAATTTTAAAATCGAGGTGTTGCTTAAACAGGAGTCAGTGTAGGTCAGTGAGCACAGGGATCATGGGTTAATGGGGCTTGGTGTGAGTCAGGAAACGGAGAGCAGAGTTTTGGATGGACTCAGGTTTATGGAGGGTGAATGTGGGAGGTTGGCCAAGGGTGAGTTAGAATAGTCTGGTGTAGAGATAACGAAGGACATGGATGAGGGTTTCAGCAGCAGGTGCTTTGAGGGCGGTGCTGAGACAGCTGATGTTACGTTAGGTGAAAGTAGGCATTCTTTAGTGATGACACAGATATGTTGTTGGAAGCTCATCTTGGGGTCAGATACGGCAGCAATGTTACGAACAGCCTAGTTCAGCCTCAGGCAGTTGTTAGGGAGAGGGATGAAGTTGGTAGCTAGGGAATGGAGTTTCTAGCAGAGACCAAAGTCAATGGCTTTGGTCTTCCCAGTATTTAATGGGGGGGAATTTCTGCTCATCTAGTCCTGGATGTTAGACAAGCAATTTGATAAAATAGGCAACAGTGGAGGAGTCGAGAAGGGTGGTGGTGAGTTTGAGCTGGGTGTTGACAGTGTATGTGTGGAAACTGACATGTTTTAGTATCATGTAGAGGAGAAATGGGAGGAGCCAAGGATAAATGCTGGGGGACACCAGAGGTAATGGAGCAGGAAGAGAAGCCATTGCAGATCATGCTCTGGCTACGATTAGATAGCTAAGAATGGAACCAGGCAGGTGCAGCCCCACCCAGCTTGACGATGGTGGTGAGGCGTTGAGGGGGGTGGTGGAGTTAAGTGTCAAAGGCTGGAGACGTGTCGAGAAGGACGAGGAGGAATCTTTTACCCAAGTAACAATCACATAGGATGCCATTTTTGATATTGAGCATCATTTCGTTTCTGTGGCAGAGATGGAAACCTGGTTAGAGGAATTCAAGCATGGAATTCCAGGAAAGACAGACATGGGTTTGGGAGGCTGCTGCATGTTCAAGGACTTTGGAGAGGAAAGGGAGGTTGGAGATACATGACAGTATACAGTGATGGTGGGCTCAAGTAGAGTGCAACTGGCAGCCCATGCCATAGCAAGTTCCTACCACTCTAATGCCCAGTAATATAACTGCAGCATGAGTATCTAACATTATTAAAACATGTTACATTCAACATGATCCAGAACCAGGAATAAATAATGATGAAGAGCTGACAGTCTTATGGTGATAAATTTGATCTTCCTAGTTTATCAGGTTCATGCCAGTGAGCAGGTGCTTTGTCTGCTCCTTTGAAATCTTGCCAACCCATAATTGGAACTGAATGATTTCAGATTTTCATGTTTTGTGTAAAATGACACTGACCAGGTTCAAAGAAATTCAGACAGAATGAAGCTGGAAATGAATTTCTTCTTAGACAGACTAAGTAAAGAGTTCCTTTTTGTTTGTCAGCGGTGATGCAGCCTCTGCTCGCCCTTGGGCATCAGGTAGAAGATGTATATCCTCCACACGCATTTCTTTGTCCTAATCAACTTCTCAGACTTGGACGTTGGGGCTGCATATTTAGGTTTAAACTATTTAATTCCTTAGCAAGACTACCATTAGGTTAAAATGAATGGATGCAACAGCATATGACCAGGGCTTATATGGTATTCCACGACAGGGAACCACTTAAGGTCATAGAGTTATACAGCACAGAAACAGGCCCTTCGGCCCATTATGTCTGTGCCGGCCATCAAGCACCTACGTATTCTAATCCCATTTTCCAGCACTTGGAGCATAGCCTTGTATGCTATGGTGTTTCAAGTGCTCATCTAAATATTTCTTAAATGTTCTGATGGTTCCTGCCTCTACCACCTCTTCAGGCAGTGCGCTCCAGATTCCAACCGCCCTCTGGTTGAAAAAATTTTTCCTCAGATCCTCTCTAAACCTCCTGCCCCTTACCTTAAATCTATGCCCCCTGGTTATTGACCCCTCCGCTAAGGGAAAAAAGTTTCTTCCTGTCTAATCTCTCAATGCCCCTCATAAATTTGTATACCTCAATCATGTTCCCCCTCAGCCTTCTCTGCTCCAAGGAAAACAACCCTAGCCTTTTCAGTCTCTCTTCATAGCTGAAACGCTCCAGCCCAGGCAACATCCTGGTGAATCTCCTCTGCACACACTCCAGTGCAATCACATCCTTCCTATAGTGTGGCGACCAGAACTGTACACAGTACTCCAGCTGTGGCTAACTAGCATTTTATACAACCCCAATCATAACCTCCCTGCTCTTATATTCTATGCTTCTCTAAAGTCCAAGTCTTGTCAGATAATCACGCATACCATGTTGGTTCAGGATGAACGAAGCTCTCTAACTCTTAAATATGTGCAGAAATTCATTGAAGAATGAATATAATCTAATTGCTATCTATTGACATAGCTGATCAATCTTGGAGCCTGCCAACAAATGGTTAAAAGAATGCTCTTCTATTTGTCTATTATGATCACCATTGTTTTTCATAATGTATGACTTGATTTAACAGAAGCCCCAATGCTCTCACTTCCGACTCTTGTAGATAATTCTAACCGTCTGTTTTTAATTGAGTAGGGCTCGTCACCTTGGCTGTTCCTCACAACTGACATGAATTCAATGTCGCATCAAAGTAATGAAAATTACTCTTAACTGAAACTAATTATTATACTCATTTTTATAACACTCCATGCCAGAAACTGCCTGTTTTTTCACTGCATTGATAATTGCAAAAATTGCTTTCAAAATGTAAAGTACTTCTAGGCAAGTTAGGTGTAAAATTGGGGAGCAATTGTTCAGAATGAAGAAATCTGGAACACTCTTTCCTCAAAGTTGTGGATGCTGGTGGTCAATTGAAATTCAAGACCGAGATCAATCAATTGTTGTTAAGCAAGGGTATCAAGGGATAAGAAGCAAAGGCAGTAAATGGAGTGAGCTGCAGTCAGCCACGATCTAATAAAATGAATGGCCTACAGTTGTTTGTAGGTTTCTATGTTTGGCATCTTGAATATTGCTAATTCTCTTGGATTTGTTTTCTAGCCCTTCTACAAATTCCCCTTGAAGTAGCTACCAAGTTTATTGTCACTGTATTGTGTTGTATTCTGTATTTCCAGGTGTTGCAGCCTTGTTCCTTGTTTTTGGAGTTCTTCGAGCCCTCATCTGGGCCACAAAATATAAATCTTAAGGTAGAAGCGATAATTATAAAGGTAAGATAATGCCCTAGTGCTTACCTTGTATTTCCTTATATCACAGCTGTGAGCCTCAGGCACACTATTGTTTTCAATTTCCTCCAATGCCCATGGTATTTAAAATGTACTATTTCTAAAAGTAGTAATTTAATATATGGCTGGGCTTTCTACTTTTCCTCTAAGTGAATATTTGCAACAGCGATTAAACTTAAACCAGTGACTGATCGTTTTTACTGCTCTGGGCAATACCTTGTAAAGTGAATTTTTTTGTTTAAAGGTTTCCCCAATTATTCTGAATACTGTGATGACAATCATGTCTGCGATGACTCCCAAAGTGCAGGAGGTAGAAATGCAGCAAACAAGTGACATGGTGACTGACCTCTGGGCTGTGAAAGATGCCTTCAATTCTAATTATTGGTTTCTGGGAGTTGACATGGCCCATGAAGCAACAGATGTTTTCACAGAAGAAAAACGTGGAAGGACTCGGGAGTCCTTCAAAATAGATGTTTCATTAATTCAAGTAACTCTTGAATGTGGACTTGGCCATTGCACAATTCCCTTACTTCTGACTGAGTCAACGTTTTCTGGAAGAGTGGAAAATTGGATGTCATTTGTCAGTGTTAATTCAGACATGACCCTGGAGGTAATTTCTGCTATTCTGCTCTTGATAAGGATGCATAATGTATTGATAACTGAAACAAAAGTAGCTGTTTGTATTGTCCTTTTACTGGATACCTATATAGTAGTTAGCACTACAATATACATAATCTGAATTAAAATGAAGGAAATAACTTGAATTTATGTAGACTGTATCAGAACCTCAGTATGTGCCAACTCGCTTCACAGCTAATGTCAAGTCACTGTTGTAGGAAACGTGGCAGCCAATTTGCACAATCATGGTCCTACAAATAGCAATGAGATAAGTGTCTAGGTAATTTGTTACACCAATATTGACTAAGATAAATTTTGGCAAGATCACTGGGCGTAATTCCCTACTCTGTGTCGTGCCATGGGTTCTGTTACATCCACCTGAGAGGACAAGCGGACCTCTTTGATGCTTAATATTGTAAGGTGGCATCTCTGACAGTATAATGACTGCCCTCTAACATTGTATGTTGTCATATAGAGTTGCATATAAAAATACCCCTACACCTTGACCCACGTTACCTCTACAACCTCGGTCAATCCTGCACCCTCCAGTTAAAAGTCGACAAGACCAATGCGAAGTTAGGTTCTCTACAGAATTTTCAAACACTTGTCCCTGGTTCTCTTTTCTCTGGTTGCTCACTCAGGTTAAGCATAATAATGGAAAATCTACCCTTTTTGACCCTGACCTCTTTCTCAAAGCCAATATCAAGTCTACCTTCAAGACTCCTGTTGCTTCCTGCAAAATCTTGGCCATCTCGGCCTCGATCTTGCCCAATTCTGTGTGACTGCATCCGAAGAACTTAATTGGCTGTAAAGCACTTTGGGACATCCTGAGGTAGTAAATGAAACTCTTTCTTTTAGACTGTTGTATTCCACATCTAGTTGAGTTAGTATTTCTGGAAAGCAGAGCTACATGTTTAGTGTGTAAATGTAACATTCAGCTGCTTTGTTTTAGGTCCTTTATTATAATGAACTGAGTGCAGTGTGGGAACCTCTGTTGGAGCAAGTTGCTGGAGGACTGAAAAGGTGGAGTCTGACATTTCAGGTAATATATTGTATAGGTTGCACCTGTGCGCTTTACCAAGGCAAGGTGAGGCACCTGAACTCTGGCATTGACATGATGGGCCTAACAGCCTGCTCTGCGTTGGAAATTTTTAATGATTTCTATGAACTCTGTGTTAAGTTCCAGGGTAACTCTGGTTGGGAAGGATCATTGCAACATTGTCACCAGAATTCTAGTCAAATGTAATGGGCAAATGGGCATCACATGGCATTGCATGTGAAATGTAAAAGATACGATTTGTTCAGCTAAATTCATGGACCTAATAGAGAGAATTTAAAAAGGAGTAAATAAATAAGCTGGTGTCGTCCAAAATTAGTGGGCGGCGTGTATGACATTGTTATGGGTTCCTATATTATGGGCAGAGCTTGGAAAAGCCAAATTGTTGAAAATTACAAATAGAAAGCTCTGCAAAGCAACAAGAGGAATCCAATAGCTGTTTCCAACATAAAATATATAGTAAACATAAGCTCCTAAAATGTCCTTTTTATAGCATTTTTGTTTTCGTAGATGTTTGCCTGTTACTGAATATATTCCTACAATCGTTTTTTCTTTTTTGTTCATGTTCTTTACTCTTTGTTTTTTACTATCAATTATAAACTAGGAATTCTCATTTCTTGAAGTCAGACAGCAAGTGTGAATGTAATTCTCATTTGAAGTGTAACATGCTACTTGCTTGCTTTGCAGTAGCATGTCAGGCCTAAAAATGTAAAACCTCCCCTATCCAGTGCAGTATGCTGGTAATACCTGGTAATATGTGCACAAATCATTGACAGTTGCAGGACAGGTTGAGAAAGCAGTTAATGAAGCATATGGGATCCTGGATTTTATGAATAGGGGCATAAAGTACAAGAACAAGGAAGTTATGATAAACCTGTATAAACACGAGTTTGGCCTCAACTAGAGTATTGTGTCCAGTTCTGGGCACAGCACTTTTGGAAGGATGTTAAGGTATTGGAGAAGGTGCAGAAAAGATTCACAATAATGGTTCCAGGAATGAGGAATTACAGTTAAGTGGATAGGTTCGAGACGCTGGGCCTATCCTCCTTGGGAGGAGATTTGATAGAGGTGTTCAAAATCGTGAGGGGGGTCTGGACAGAGTAAATAGGGAGCAATTGTTCCCATTGGTAGAAGGATCCAGAATCAGAGGACACAGATTTAAAGTGATTGGCAAAAGAAGCAATGGCGACATGAGAAATATTTTTACGCAGCGAGCGTTTAAGATTTGGAATGCACTACCTGAAAGTGTGGTGGAGGCAGATTCAAAAGATAATTGGATAATTACGTGAAGGGGAAATATTTGCAGGGCTACAGGGAAAAGGCAGGGGAGTGGGACTAGGTGAGTTGTTCTTGCAGAGAGCCGGCACAGACACAATGGGCTGAATGGCCTCCTTCTGTCCTGTGACTTTTCTATGATTCTGTGATTTTTGCTTCAGATGGTCATCTCATTATTTTGCTTTAAACTGCAGTTTTGCACAGATTGTTTTAGCAGAACCACTGCTGAACTCATTGACTTTTTTCACTTGTGTATTAATTAGTGCTGATACAATGAGTGAGGGCTTCATGCCTTTCTGGTTTTAAACATATACTTTACCTGATGACCAAGAACCTTGGATGTTTCAGATTTTAGATTATGCCAGACTTATTGCTGAATTATTACTTACTGAAGGAGGAGCTTTTTAGAAGTTAATTGAAGGGAACATTTTTGATGCATCTGTGTAACAATGCTAACTTTTCCCAGTTACGTGGAAACTTTGTGCTGAATATTTCTGACAAGTATTCTTTCAAAAATGATGTGCAATATTGGATTACATGTAGCTTTGTTTATTGCATTTAGATGAAAACCAACACGGGCCTGGACAAAGCTCTTGTTCCAGGCGATGATTTCCTTCTAATTTCTGAACCACAGACAGCCATTACCATTTCTTCAAAGGACATATTGAATATCACAGTATCCAAATGCAGCTTGAATGTTCTGAATGTTTTAGCCAAGGTAAAATATCAATACTTTTGAAGACCTAGCTTTTTAAAGGATTATTTTGACTTTGTTTCTCTGTGAAATACTCAGTTTCAAAAAAAGTTATTCAGTTCTGAATTGGAGACATGTTTGGGTGGTTGCCGGGGGCCGGGGGTGGGGGTGGGGGGGAGGAAGTGATGGAAAAGAAAAATTTCCTGAGCCTGTTCTGATGCTCTGCAGAGGGGGTCAAAATAGAGCAAGGGGTCTGGGCAGCTACTTATTATAATAAAGGGGGAACTGGTTGTATAATAGTGTTAGAGGGGAGGGATGATATGGCAGAGATTCTGCTTATTGAAAGGGTTGTGGGGAGGTGGTCTTCCAGGTGAAGATTGCACTGATTGAAGGAGCCAGGGGCAGAATGAGAATATGGATGGGTGGAGGGAGTGGTACTGATCTTGATCTCATAAGTAAATGCCTACCTAAGAGGTTGATTGGTGGAGTAAGCTGATGAGTGTGTGGACCATGTATGTTTGAAGGCTGAGCTGTCGACTATTGGAAATGGAGGGGGTGTGGAGAGATTGCAGGGACTGTCACTGGAACTCTCCAAACAATGGAAGAAGCCTGGAAATGATGCAGCTAGATGGAAAAGGTAACCCGTGGGCTTAGATGGGATAACCTTACAACCAATGAGTTAAACGGGGCTAACTTAATTGCTGAAAGCTGTTCAGCTGCAAAATATGCTTTGCAGTAGTTGGAGCCTGATATAGAAGTTCTGAAATAAAAGTCAAAGATTTTAGAAATCACTCATCAGGCCAGGCAGCATCTTTTAAGGAATCGGGTCAAGCAGCTTCTGTTGAGAAAGAAAGAGTTAACGTTTCAGGTTTCCAGCATCTGCATATTTTGCTATATTGAGATATAAAATGTATATGTATATAAATGTATATATAAAGCTAAAGTCACTGTCACATAATCTCAGGTCAGGTATGGCATGGTTAGATGCAGAGTGAAGCTCCGTCTGGTCTGCTCCATCAGTTTGCCTGTTCCATTTTGCAGCCATCTCATCACTTGCTTCAGACCTCCTTCAGCAGCAATAAAAAGGCAAATTCAAGTTGTTGGCTCCAATGTCAATTAAAATCTGCATGTTTTCAGTGACCTGGTTACCATTCAGTAAGAAGCTTGTAGATGTTAGTATTGCTGATGTAGTTTCCCAGGAATGTTTTAGATATTACAACAGTGACTGTATTTCACTAAAGTTCTTGATTGGCTGTGAAGCACTTTGAGACATACTGCAGTCATGAAAGGCGTTACAGCAGTCTGTCTTTCTTGAAAGTGGCAAGCATTTGCATGAAATATGTGACTTTTCTACAGGCATTTTCAGCAGGAACTGCTTCAACGTTTGATTATTCACTGAAGGACCAAGTTCCGTACACCTTAAAGAATGCACTGGGCATCCCTTTGAATGTGCATCACTCTACAAATCTACGCGCCATTGGTTCACCCACTGACGAAAAACTCCATCGGCTGGATGTAGGGCAGATACTGGAACTTGATTATTTGGCTGTACAACCCAGAAATCGAGGAAAGCTTTCTGTATTAGAAAGACAAGAAAGTAACCTTTTTACTTTAACAGTAGGTAAGTTGAGCAATGAGAGTGAATTCTTGTGTGTCATAGTCATAGAGTCCTAGTCATAGAGAGGTACAGCACTGAAACAGGCCCTTCGGCCCACCGAATCTGTGCCGACCATCATTTATACTAATCCTACATTAATCCCATATTTCCTACCACATCCCCACCATTCTCCTACCACCTGCCTACACTAGGGGCATTTTACAATGGTCAATTTACCTATCAACCTGCAAGTCTTTGGCTGTGGGGGGAAACCGGAGCACCCGGCGGAAACCCACGCGGTCACAGGGAGAACTTGCAAACTCCACACAGGCAGGACCCAGAACCGAACCCGGGTCGCTGGAGCTGTGAGGCTGCGGTGCTAACCACTGTGCCGCCCCTGTGACGGCAGCAACATTTTTTTTTAAGTATCTTATGAAGAAAATAAAATGCCGAAGTGAATGTTATAATGCGCCAGGAATAATGTATTTGATTTTCTCTGTAAAGATTTTGGACTATTTATAAGATCATAAAAAATAGGAATAGGCCATTTGGTCCCTCGAGCCTGCTCTGCCATTCACTAAGACCATGGCTTACTGGAGTGTGGCCTTAACTCCACTTTCCTGCCTGCCCACTATAACCCTTTCCTTCCTTATAGATCAAAAATCTGTCAAACTCAGCCTTGAATACATGCAGCCTCTACTGCTTTCTTGGGAAGAGAATTCCAAAGATTAACAATCCTCTGAGAAAAAGATTCCTCCTCATCTCAGTCTTAAAGGGATACCCCTTATTTTGAAACTGTGCCCCCTTGTTCTGGATTCCCCAATGAGAGGAAACATCCTCTCAACATCTACCCTCTCAAGCTCCCTCAAAATCTTTTGTTTCAGTGAGATCACCTCTCATTCTTCTTGACTCCAGTGAGTATAAGCCTAACCTGCCATAAGACAACCCACTCATCCCAGGAATTAGCCTAGTGGACCTTCTCTGAACTGCTAATACAAGTATACTCCTCCTTAAGTAAGCAGATCAAAACTGTACACAGTACTCTAGGTTCGGCCTTACCAATGCCCTGTACAGTTGTAGCAAGACTTTCCTCCTTTTATACTTCATCCCCTTTGCAATGAAGACCAACATTCCATTTGCCTTCCTAATTACTTGCTGTACCTACATGCTAACCTTTTGTGATTCATGTGCAGGGACACCCAGATCTTTATATACTGCAGCATTCTGCAGTTACTCTCCTTTTAAATAATCTGCTTCTTTATTCTTTCTGCCAAAGTGGACAACCTCACATTTTTCCACATTATATTCCATCTTCCAAATTTTTGCCCACTATCTCTTTGCAGACACTTTGTGACCTCCTCATAACTTGCTTTCCTACGTATCTTTGTATCGTCTGCAAATTTGGCTACAATACACTCGTCCCTTCATTCAAGTCATTAATATTGACCGTAAATAGTTGAGGCCCCAGTACTGATCCCTGTGACGCTCCACTAGTTAAGTTTGCCAACCTGAAAATGCCCAATTAATCCCAACTTTGTTTCCTGTTAATTAGCCAATCCTCTATCCAGGCTAATATTTTAACCCCAACACCATGAGCTGTTATCTAGGGTCGTAACCTTTTATATGGCACCTTATTGAAATCCAAACTTGATCCTTTCTACTTGCATCCTCAAAGAACTCTCATAAATTTGTCATGCACCTTTTCCCTTTCATAAAACCATGTTGACTCTGCCTGATTGCATTATGATTTTTTACTCCTTGCTTATTCATAAAAATACGAGCAGGAATAGGTCATTTGGCCCTTCATGCCTGCTCTGTCATTTACTAAGACCATGGCTGACCTGAGTGTGGCCTTAACTCCACTTGCCTGCCTGCCTGCCACAACCCTTGACTCCCTTTATAGATCAAAAATCTGTCTAACTCAGCCTTGAATATATTCAATAACCCAGCCTGCATTGCTCTTTGGGAAAGAGAATTCTCAAGATTAATGACCCTCAGAGAAAAAATTCCTCATTCCAGCATTTTCCCAGTAACTGATAGGCTAACTGGCCTATAGTTTCCTGCTTTCTGTCTCCCTCTTTTCTTGAATAGAAATGTTAGATTTGTGGTTTTCTGCTGGGACCTTTCCAGAATCTAACAAATTTTGAAAGATTAAACCAATGCATTCACTATCTCTGTAGCCACTTCTTTTAAGACCCCAGGATGCAGGCCATCAGGTCTAGGGGACTTGTCAGCCTTTCGTCCCATTAGTTTTCCTAGTACTTTTTGCTCTAGTGATGGTAATTGTTTTAAACTCCTCCCTCTCTTTTGCCTCTTGATTTACTGTTAATCTGGGAGGCTTTTTGTGTCTTCTCCTGTGAAGGCAAATACAAAATATTTGTTCAAAGTCTCTGCCATTTCCTTGTTTGGCTTTATTAATTCCCCAGTCTCATTCTCTAAGGGACCAACACTTACTTTAGCTACTCTTTTTTTTTCCTTTTTATATATTTGTAGAAGCTTTTACTGACTTATATTTCTTTCAGATTTCTTGCATACTCTAATTTCTCCCTTTTTTTTGCCATCCTTTGCTGATTTCTAAAACTTTCCCAATCTTCTGGCCTACCACTAATTTTTGCAGCGTTGTATGCCTTTTCTTTCAATTTGATATCATTTTCGACTTCCTTAGTTAGCCACGGGCAGTGCATCCTTCTCATAATCTTTCTTTCTCAATGGAATATATCTTTATTGAGAGTTATGAAATATCTCTTTAAATGTCTGCCACTGCTTCTCTACTGTCTTAACTTATAACTTATTTTCCCAGTCCACTTTAGCCAACTCTGTCGTCTTATATTTGGAATTGCCTTTGTGTATGTTTCAGACCCGGATTTCACACCCTCAAACAGTTTTAGTTTTAGAGATACAGCACTGAAACAGGCCCTTCGGCCCACCGAGTCTGTGCCGACCATCAACCACCCATTTATACTAATCCTACACTAATTCCATATTCCTACCACATCCCCACCTGCCCCTATATTTCCCTACCACCTACCTATACTAGGGGCAATTTACCTACCAACCTGCAAGTCTTTTGGCTTGTGGGAGGAAATGGAGAAAACCCACACAGACACAGGGAGAACTTGCAAACTCCACACAGGCAATACCCAGAATTGAACCCGGGTCGCTGGAGCTGTGAGGCTGCGGTGCTAACCACTGCGCCACTGTGCCACCCATAATGTGAAATTCATGATGTTATGATCACTCTTGCCTCGAGGATCTTTTACTATGAAGTCATTCATTAATCCTGTCTCATTGCACAATACCAGGTCTCAAATAGCCTGCACCCTAGTTGGTTCAAGAACATATTGTTGTGAGAAACTGGCCTGAATACACACTGTGAACTCATCCTCCAGGCCACCTTTGCCAATTTAACTCATCCAATTGATGAGATTAAAATTGCCTGCGATTATTGCAGTACCTTTCCTACCAGCCCCCATTATTTCTTGATTTACACTCTACTGCAGTGCAGCTACTGTTAGGGGGCCTATAAACTACACCCAGCAGTGATTTTCCTTTTGTTGTTTCTTATCTCCACCCAAACTGATTTTACATCTTGATCTTCTGAGCCAAAATCATTTCTCTCAACTGTCCTGATCTCTTCCATTATTAACAGAGCTAGCCCACCTCCTTTTCCTTTTCTTTTTGCTTCCTATCTTTCCGAAATGTCAAATACCCGTGAATATTTAATTCCCAGCCTTGGTCATCTTGCAACCACGTCTCTATCGTACCCATTTATTTCTATTTGTGCTATCAATTCATCCATCTTGTTACAAATACTGCACTCATTCAGATAAAGAGCCTTTATTTCGGTATTTGTACCATTTTTCCCTACTCTGATCTTATTTGTTGGTGCATTCTTATGTTTGTATGCTGTGTACCTTCCTGTCTGACACTGGTTATCATTACCTGTATCACTACCCTGCACTATTGCCTTCTCCTTTCTTGTTAATTTTCTAAATTTCCCATCACCTGAACCCTTTCTCCTGCCCCTCACTTTATGATGGCTGATCCAACAACAACAACTTGTTATAGTGCCTTTTATGTTTTGAAACATTCCAAGGAACTTCACAGTGGCATTATGAAACAAAATATGACACTGAGCCACGTAAGGAGATATTGGGGCAGACAACCAAAAGGTTTTAAGGAGTGTTTTAAAAGAAAAAAGCGAGGTAGAAAGGCGAAGAAGTTTAGGGAGTAAGTTCCAGGGTCTAGGCAGCTGAAGGCGCAGCCACCGATGGTGAATCAAAGATGGGGATTCATAATGACCAGATACTTGGTACTCCCTACAGGCCACGTTCCACACCCTTCCCCCCCCCCCCACCCCACCCTGCCCCGTGCCCCACAACTGTGCAGCTATGTAATCTCCCAGCAGAAGCAAAAATATAGGGAAAAAAACGGATCAATAAGGGGAATAAATGCTCAAATTCCTATCCCGATCAACAATTGACCTCCTGAGGCAATCAGAACAAGTCCAGAGATCACATGGACCAAGCAGTGGCCCTTCTCCAGAATCTTTTCCAGAGCCTCTATATCCCCAGCCAGGTGAGAGGACCAGTCGTGGCCACAGTATTCCAGATGGGACCTAACTAAGGTCTTGTACAGGGGCATGGTGGTGCTTTTTGTTTTATATTGGATTGTCCTCGCTACACATTCTCATACTTAGTTTTCTTTTGCTCAAGTCTCTTGCCACTGGTCGAGAACCTTTGAGACTGGTGCATTAAAACATTCCTACACTGAACCAAAACACAAATGTCACCCTGCCACAAATTGTATGTTGAGACTGTAAGCTGTCTTGCTACCAAGGTGAATTAATATTCAATACATATGACTTTGCTGTACCCCCACAGTTTTTAAAAAGCTGATCTTTAAGTTTAACTAGTAAAAAGGTAATTGTGTTAAATTGGTTGAATAATTTTGGAATGCATCATGCCACAAATTTGCCAAGTGAGCAAAAGATTGTTTAATAAAGGTTCTGTATAATCCCTCTGAAACTGTACACGAATGTATCAATGCTTTGCTGAAAAGCATGGTTGTATTTTGGTGTTAAAGGAATTCAATTTTATTTCATCAGTGCCACGTGATTATACAGAGGTAGCAAATATTCCTGTTACTAAGCCAGGTCGACGCCTGTATAACGTCCTCCACCCTGGCAGCAGACATTCAGTGTCGCTTTTAGCCCAGATAGATGTTGTAGAAGGTGATAAAAGGATTATCATCCGATCCCCTCTCCAGGTAATACAGCTTTTGTTCAGTATATTTATCGTTGCTTTCTGTCAGCATGCATTACCAGTGACACTGACAGCATTGGATTGTCTTAAAAATCCAACTGTTTCAGTAATCTACTATGTTCAGGTGTGAGATTCATGTCTGCACTGTGATGTGCATTTGTGGCAAAAAGGGGAACCTGCTGCAGAGTGGGAGGCTCCAGTCGATGCAGGTAATCATCATTCAGCGCATTGTTGGGCAAGTTACACTGCTTATTGCAATTTTGAGGAGTTTTGGTATCTGCTTTGCACTTAGTAAGTGCTGAAACCTGCACTTGTCTGTTTATCGACCAGCTTGTGACTGTCCTCTAGTGTGGGGGGGCAATAAACAGGTTAAGAAGTTCAGAACAAAGTGAACCTTCACTGGATGTCTCAGTAATCCGATACTTGAAGTTGACAAGGGCACTGTGGACAAAGAACTGGCCTGGCCCACGAACAGAACCTGGGATATTGGATCTGTGCTGGGGCTGCAATGCTTCTCTCTCCTTTCTAGGTAGCCCCGCAAGCTATTGTTTAGCTGGGAAGGGTAAACAATGGTAAGCTCACCAGTCCTCTGCAATGATGAATTATATGTTTTCAAGTTGTTAAAGCCTAGCCATACCCCTGAGCGCTCCTGTGGGTCCCTAACCCTTGGCTCTGCTAACCTTGGCATAAGCCTTTTGGGCCGAGGTGAGTGGGATCCCCCTCTCTGTGTGTTCACTCCATTTGGGGGAGATTAAAACTTGACTGGAATAGACTCCACAATAGCATGATTTGGAGATTTTTAAAGCTGACGATGGGTTTCTGTATATATTAGTAGGTTGGCAGAAAAGCCAACTGAGTCATCTATACTAAAATTGTGAGTTGAACATTGCTAATACTTTTATAGTGGTGTTGTACCTGAATAATCAACACCAACAAGTACACAAGTTGAGAAGATAAACTTAATACCTCCATCATGTTTTCACTGACTACTCAACTCCAGGCTGAGCTAACACCAGATGCTTCCCAATGAGGCTGCGAAAACTAAATGGAGACTTATCCCTGGGCCAGTGCCATGTCAATCCTATAAGTTGGCTTAGAGCAGTATTGATAGAGGTCTGAGTAGTACCTCAGTAATTCAAAAGTAATCGGGTTTAATATTGATCTGAACACGTTTTATTAATGCATTGTTAGTTGGTAATGTTGTGAATGAACCTTTGCTGGGTTTTGTGTAAAAGGTGCCAGGTTGTTTAAATGCTGATCATATTTGCTACTTACTGCTTCTTGGGTGAATAATTGCAAAATTAGACCGTTTGCGATGAAGCTTGTATAACTGATAGCAGAGCTCAGTTTGTGTTTTTTTTTCCTCAATCTGTAGATCAAGAACCACTTCTCTGTCTCCTTTATTGTCTATAAGTTTGTTCCTGATGGCCAGTTACTGGACCCTATTGGTGTGGCTAAACCCGAAGAGGAGTTCCATGTGCCTTTAGATTCTTACAGGTGGGGGAAACTAATTAAACATTATCCTGTGTGGGTCGTATTGTCTGGAATGGGGAGGTGAGCCAGTTGTGAATGGGACAGGACTATGGGCTTGTCCATGATAGGGCAATGATTTTTAACTTGACGGCTCATCCACACCAAGTGCTACCAGTACCCTCAAACTATTGGTCCATCGCACTAATTCTCCCTCCTCCGCCACTCCTTTCTTCTCTCCATGCACTCCTGTGCTATCTGACTCCAGAAATCCCTCATTACCCTGAACCTCTCATTTCACCCTAACTTGCCTCCTAGTGCTTCCATCTTTGGGACACCCTGCTCAGTATTCCAGGAACCCCGAGATATCCATGGCTGTGCTGTCAAACTCTCAGTACCCTAAACACCGAAGCCGTCTCAAGGGCTGCTGCAGCCCAGGGTCATTTCTGCTGAATTGATATCTGTCTCCAACATGGTGCAATGTTGCTGATCATCTTGCTTGGAGATAAATATTGAGTACATACCTAAAGAACATGTTGGTTGTCTCTTTTCATGTCATATATCAAAATGTTTATACTTGGAATATAGAACTAATTGCTTAGCAAAAGCTTTATTTTTTCTCGAAGTGTTCCTAGCGTGTATTAGCTCAAGCTGTAAAAGTATTCCAGTTTTCTTTTACCAAATGATTTTTTTTTTTGTTTGGAGATGTTTTGCAGGAAAAATTATAAAAGCTTATTTTTAGAAAGGAGCAAATATTTATTTGCGAGTCCTCATTTTTATCCTGTTTATACTACGAATGTGATTATTACTTACAAGTTTGTTTGTACATCTTTGCGATCTCTTTGTGCATCTACTTACAGTGGGTAAAGGAAACATTAATTCATCTTCCAAAAAAAAAACCTGTCATGGGCATTAGTCTCAGAGACTTCTCTCCAAATTCTTTGTCAAAAACGCCAGACTTGAGAGAGAGTCTGGAGGACCAACATGGGATTCAATCACGCTTTAGTGATTAGTCAATCATAGTCATTTACAGCACATAGGGCTACAAATTGCTATGCTTGTGTTAGTGTGTATGTGTTCTTCTGATCTGAAGATGTAACTTCATAAATAAATAAAATTGCCCTCTGACCTCACCAAGCTTTACAAGTGGAAAAAGGACTGGGATAATGACTGTAAAAGGACAGACCAGGTTACACACCGTCCTACCATTGCTGCTAAATATTATAACCCATCCTGGCTCCAGGCAATGCTATAGGAGAGCAGTTTGTATATTTAATATAATAATTGCAGTTCCACTTTAAGTTTAGGAGAATGTAGGAACTGTACAAAATAATGTTACATTTTGTGAAGTACTAAATCATTAATTTTATTTATTTGAAGAGGCCAGTTGTTCCTGAAACCATCAGGAGAGCTGGACGATCAATTCAAAGTGTCAACAACGTATATTACATGGAAGGAAGAACTTCACAGGAGCACAGAGATCCGATGCACCCTTCAATGTCCTTCAACTGAGATTGGCTTCCTTCCTCTCATAGTAAACACTATTGCTATTCCAGATGAACTGAACTTTATTAGTAACCATGGTGAAGATGAGTGGGATCCAGCCTATATCATTCACCTCCACCCCACAGTTACAATGAGGAATCTTCTGCCGTATAGTTTGCGTTACATGTTGGAGGTGAGTGCATTTCAAGTAGAGTGGAAATTTGCGCTTAATAATTCATGCTTCTCTGTTGTTATTTGCAATCAAAGTATAATCTTTTATTATCTATGTATGTTTAAATTAAAGTAGCAGTTTAACAGTAAAAGTAATCTTTTTATTAATTTTGACATCAAATATAGTTCTTTTGTTTCATTTATCTTTAGGGCTGCACTACCTCCATCCCCATATTCATCATGATGATGTGGACAGAGCACACTGTATAAAATTATGCAGATGTTTTTAAAATGAAAGAGATCATCGTGCTGCCTTGAGCCCCTCCTAACTTGGCTTCTGACCACTTTTACTTGACCCAATGCTTGCCAACACAATTAGTTCTCTCCCCATCTTGGGCACTGCTTTCCCTTCAAAGCTGTTGCATTCACCCCATACCTTTTTAAAATGCTTACTCTCAAATATTCCCCCATCCTCAGCCTACCCTTTTCCTCTAATTATTTGGAACGTGTGATTGCCAACCAACTCAATATCTACCACTCCCTGTTGGAATCCCTTCAGTCTGGTTTCTGTCTTAGTCACAGCACTAACAACGACCTAGTCAAAGTCATTGACAGTCTATGTGATAATGATCATTCTCAACCTCTCCATGGTTTTGACATCGTCAACAAATCATTTGCTTCCACTGCTTGTCATGTGTGATCTGACTTGGTGCACTACTTTGGAGCTATTCCTTCCTACCTGTCTCGAAGGCAGTTAGCACATCTGCAATGATTTCTTTTGTGGGGTGCCCCAGAGTTTCTTTTTTGAAACCATTCTTATGTTGTGCTTCAGTAACATTAATCACAAGCATGGGGTCAGATTTCATATACATGCCAGTGATAACCAGATTTACCTTTGCATTGCCATCCTTGGTTCCAGGATTATTGTTGTGTTTACCCGATGTCTGCCCAGCATCTACTGGTGGAAGTGCCAGAACTACTTGCAGCTCAACATTGGCAAGACCGGAGCCATCTTGTTCAGACAGTACCAGAAGCCTTAGCCCCTGATCCCAGCACTTTTTCTGGAAGCCACTCAAGTTCAATCTGATGGTGCGCAATCTCTGTGTCTTGGGCTGAAAATACTGCATCTAGTCTATGACCAAGACTGCCTCCTTCAACCTCTGAAATATCACATGTCCCTGTCCCTTTCTCACCCATCCTTAGCCCCGCAGCCAATGAAACCCTCATTCATGCCCCTCTCACCTCTAGACTAATGCCTTCCTGGCCTTTGTTTGACTGTATCCTACCCCACGCAATCACATTCATGTCCCTCTTTTCTTATTCTTCAATGCCTTCACTTCAAAATCCTCAAACTCATTTACAAGTTAATGCATAGCCTCTGCTCTTCAAACACTGGTCTACCACATTTTCCTCACTCCCTCTGCACTACCATTGATGGCAGAATCATCTGCTGCCTTGCCCCCTCTACTCTTCAACTGTCCTGTCCACCCTGCTTCATTTATCTCCAGCTTCAAAACCTATATCTCTGACTGCATCTTTCACCACCAACACAGTTGGTCTCCTGCTTCTGTTTGAGTCAATCTCCTAACTAAATGAAAGCAAAATACTGCGGATGCTGGAAATCTGAAATAAAAACAAGAAATGCTGGAAATACTCAAACGTTAACTCTGCTTCTCTCTCCACAGATGCTGACAGACCTGCTGAGTATTTCCGGCATTTCTTGTTTTTAATTTCAGATTTCCAGCATACGCAGTATTTTGCTTTCATTTAGTTCGGAGATTGACTCAAACAGAAGCAGGAGTCCAACTGTGTTGGTGGTGAAAGATGCAGTCAGAGATATAGGGTTTGAAGCTGGAGATTTGGGCAGCGCAGTGGTTAGCACCGCAGCCTCACAGCTCCAGCGACCCTGGTTCAATTCTGGGTACTCCCTATGTCTGCGTGGGTTTCCTCCGGGTGCTCTGGTTTCCTCCCACATGCCAAAGACTTGCAGGTTGATAGGTAAATTGGCCATTATAAATTGCCCCTAGTATAGGTAGGTGGTAGGGAAATATATGGACAGGTGGGGATGTGGTAGGAATATGGAATTAGTGTAGGATTAGTATAAATGGGTGGTTGATGGTCGGCACAGACTCGGTGGGCCGAAGGGCCTGTTTCAGTGCTGTATCTCTAAATAAAAAAATAAATAAATGAAGCATGGTGGACAGGACAGTTGAAGAGTAGAGGGGGCAATACTCAAACGTTAACTCTGCTTCTCTCTCCACAGATGCTGACAGACCTGCTGAGTATTTCTGGCATTTTTTGTTTTTATTCCTAACTAAATGCCTTGACAGTTTGCTACATTAAATGTACTATATAAATGTAAGTTATTCTGTAAATTTTAATTTTCCCTCCCCTAGGTTGCACCAAGAAGCACAATCCCATACTCATGTACATAAATCTTTGAAGGTGGAAGGACAAGTTGATAATAAGATTGCTTGGTTAAAACAAAAAATCGTATGGGATCCTTGGCTTTATAAATAGCTATATAGCCCCATGCGCCGATTGCTGCATTCAATGACTTCATGATTTGCAACTCAATTCTGTATGCCTACCTTCGCCCTGTATCCCGCAATACCTTTGGATAACAAAAAAAAAATCTTATCAATCTCAGATTTAAAATTAGCAATTGTTGTAGGACCAGTTGCCATTTGCGGAAGAGAGTTCGAAACTTCGACCACTCTTTGTGTGTAGAAATATAATCTAATTTCACTCCTTAAGGGTCTTGGTTTAATTTTTAGACTATGCACCCCCCCCCCCCCCCCAAGTTCTAGACACCCCAACCAGTGGAAATAGTTTCCATTAACCCTATCTGTTCCCCTTAACATCTTGAAAGCATTGATCAAATCACCTCTTAAACTTCTAAATTTCTGGAAATACAGTTGCAGTTGGTGTAATTTCTCCTTTATAATTTAACCCTTGGAGTCTAGCTTCAATCTGGTAAACCTACACTGCAATTTTTCCAAGGCCACTTCTTCTTTGGCCTCCTTGTCTCGAGAGACAATGGGTAAGCGCCTGGAGGTGGTCAGTGGTTTGTGCAGCAGCGCCTGGAGTGGCTATAAAGGCCAATTCTAGAGTGACAGACTCTTCCACAGGTACTGCAGATAAAATTGGTTGTCGGGGCTGTTACACAGTTGGTTCTCCCCTTGCGCTTCTGTCTTTTTTCCTGCCAACTGCTAAGTCTCTTCGATTCGCCACACTTTAGCCCCGCCTTTATGGTTGCCCGCCAGTTCCGGCGATCGCTGGCAACTGACTCCCACGACTTGTGATCAGTGTCACAGGACTTCATGTCGCGTTTGCAGATGTCTTTAAAGTGGAGCCATGGATGGCCGGTGGGTCTGGTACCAGTGACGAGCTCGCAGTACAATGTGTCCTTGGGGATTCTGCCATCTTCCATGCGGCTCACATGGCCAAGCCATCTCAGGCGCCGCTGGCTTAGTAGGGTGTATATGCTGGGGATGTTTTCCACCTCGAGGACTTCTGTGTTGGTAGTATGGTCCTACCACCTGATGCCAAGGATTCTCCAGAGGCAGCGAAGATGGAATGAATTGAGACGTCGCTCTTGGCTGATGTACGTTGTCCAGGCCTCGCTACCGTAGAGCAAGGTACTGAGGACATATCCTTTCTAAGGTGTGCTGCCCAGAACTGTTCACAGTGCTCCAGGTGTGGTCTAACCAGGGCATAGCATAGCTGAAACATGACTTCTACCCCCTTGTATTCTAGTCCTCTAGATATAAAGGCAATCATTCGATTCACCTTTTTGATTATTTTCTGTACATGTTAATGACATTTTAATTTATTTACCTGACTCCCAAGTCTTTCTGGACCCCCACTGTTTCTGAATTTTCACCACTTAAAAAAAAAAAGTACCCTGTTCTATCTGTTTCTGATCACTTCCTATATTGCTCTCCACCCACAGCCCGCTTCTCTCTCCAAACCCTACTTCCTCCTTTATCTGTCCTGAGAAAAAGCTCTTTCTCCCCCCCCCCCCCCCTTCAATTCACTTAACAACTGTACTTTTAAAATTCTCAGTATTTGGCCTTTAATCCTCAGTTCAGCACACTAATCTCTTCAGTGATACTGTCACTTCCACCTTTGATGCCGTTGTCACCATTAAAAGCATTACTCTCTCTCGCCCTGCCCATTGCCCCTGATATAGCGCTCATATCCACTCCCTCACGTCCAAGGGATGCAAACTTGAGCAGATATGGTGGACAACTGGTTTATGTTTCACTGCCAGATCTGGCTGGGCCATGTAAAGCACTATCAGGTACTGCTCACAATTCCAGAGTTATGCTGGAATGCAGAAGTAAACCCTGCCTTCTCTAATGCAAGCCATCATGTTAAACCCCTCAGTCCTGTCTCTTCCACCCTCACCAGCAAGAAGTTGAGGAGCTCATGGATTTCTTTGTCAACAAGATTTGATCAGGGTCATTTCTGTACTGCGGCAGGGGCAGAAACCTGATAGGGATTCATATCAGAGACCCACCTCCTGCTCTCTCAATCCTATTCCCTCAAAACCACTGACTACCTAGCTTCCCTTCCAGCTCCCATGCTAGTGGATGCTGTTAACTGCTCTCTCTCTGCTCAGGTGCTGTTTTCTATTCTTCTTCTACCCACACCCACCCTGGCCCACAGCACCCTGTTTCAGATCTGCTGTCATCACCCTCTCCTCAAACAAAAAACCCTTGATCCCCCTGTGTTTGCAAACTACCATCCCATCTCCAATCTTCCTTTCCTTTCCCAAGTCCTTGAAAGTGTTGTTGCCTCCCAAATCCGTGCCTACCTTTCCCGGATCTCCATGTTTGAATCCCTCCAATCAGATTTCTGCCCCTGCAGCAGTACGGAAATGATTCTTATCAAAGTCACAATTTCAGCTATTTTCTATGTGACTGTAATCGGGATAAACTAGCCCTCCTAGTCCTTCTCAACCTTTCTGCAGTCTTGAACATGGTTGATCACATTGTCCTCCAAAGCCTCTCTCGCATCGTCCAGCTGTGTGGGACTGAACTTGTCTGGTTGCATTCTTACTTATCCAACTGTAGCCAGAGAATTATCTATAATGGCTTCTCTTCTTGCTTCCGCAGCTATCTCGGGAATCCCCCAAAGATCTATCCTTGGCCCCTTCCTATTTCTCATCTACATGCTGTCCGACATCATCTGATAACAGTGTGAGTTTCCACATTTACTCTGGTGACAAACAGCTTTACCTCACCGCCACCCCTCTCAACTCCTCTGCAGTCGTCAAACTGCAAGACTGCATGTCCGACATCCAGTACTAGATCAGCAGAAATTTCTTCCAATTAAATATTGGGAAGACTGAAGCTCTTGTTTTCAGTCGCTGCAACAAATACTATATTCCTTAGCCACCAATTCCATCCCTCTTCCTGGCAATTGTCTGAGACTGAACTGACTGTTTGCAATCCTGTGTGTCATGTTTGATCCTGAGATGAGCTTCCAAGCACAGATCCGTGCCATCACTAAGACCACCTATTTCCACCTCTATAACATTGCCCAACACCACCCCAGCCTCAGCTCAACTGCTGAAACCCTCATCCATGCTTTTGCTACCTCTAGACTTGACAATTCCAATGCACTCCTCATTGGCCTCCCATCTTCCATCCTCCATGAACTTAAGCTCATTCAAAACTCTGCTGCTGTGTTCTGACTCTCACCAAGTCCTATTCGCCCTTTGCCCCTGTGTTTGCTGACCTAATTGAATACCAGTTAAGCAATGCCTCAAGTTTAAAATTCTTATCCTTGTTTACAAATCTCTTCATGGCCTTGCCTCTCCATATCTCTAACACCTCCTCCAGTCACACAATCCTCAGCTATTGCACTCCTCTAATTCTGGCCTCTTGCGCATCCCTGATTTTAATAGCTCCATCATTGCTGGCCATGCCTTCAGCTGCCAAGGCCCTAAGCTCCAGAATTTCCTCCCTAAACCCATCCATCTTTCTCCCTATCTTTCTGCTCCTAAAAACTAAACTTTTGATCATCTCTAATATCCCCTGTGACTCTGTCAAGTTTTGTTAATGCTCCTGTGAATCACCTTGAGGTGTTTTACTCTGTTTCTAGGCATAGTTTTTTTTTATACATGCGTACTGGTTCCTCATTGGCAGATTTCTAGCTGCTTCTGTTGCTTTTGATCGTCCGTTCCCCTGTCTGCTCCGTGCTGATTCATTCTTCTTAAATATAAAAAAAATCAGCCCATGATCATGAAATTTATACGTAAGGAAATGTAACAGCTCAAATTATAGAATGCTATAGGAGCTCTACTGTTATGTTAAAATAGTATGACTATAGCCCACAGCCCTAGAAATTTACTCATTTCAGGTACATGTCCAATTCCCTTTTGCATGTTACTATTGAATCTGTTTCCACCATCCCTTCAGGGAATGCATTCCAGATTGTGACAACTTGCTGCGTTTAAAAAAAAAACTCCTGAAGTTTTTGCCAATTATCTTAAATCTATCTTCTGATTACTGATCTTCCTGCCTGAAGAAAGTTTTTTCCTATTTATCAAAACCCCTCATAATTTTCAGCACCTCAGTTTAATCTTCCCTTCACTCTTTGTGCTCTAAGAGGAAGAATTCCAGCTTCTCTAGTCTCCCCTCCCTGGGACCATTCCAGTAAATCTGCTCAGCACCCTTTCCAAGACCTTGACATCCTTTCTAAAGTGTGGTGCCCAGAATTGGACTGAATACTCAGACTGAGGGCTAAGCAGTCATTTATAAAGATGTAGCATAACTTCCTTGTTCCTGTACTCTATGCATGTATTTATAAAGCTAAGGATCCTCCATGCTTTTTTAACAGCCATATTGACTTGCCCTGCCACCTTCAAACATTTGTGTATGTAAGCCTCCAAGGCACTTTGTTCCCGCACCCGCCTTTAAAATTGTACCATTTAATTTGTTACTTCAAAAATGCACCATTCATGTTACTTGTAAAAAAAAATTGTTTAGAGTTGTGTGCTTTCATTCAATGGTGTCTGTTTTATCCAGGCGACTGCAGAAATTAATGAACTGGCAGAAGGATGCTCAACAGACATACTACACTCCAGAATCAGAGGGGAAATAATGGAGCTGGTCCTTATGAAATATCAAGGCAGGAACTGGTGTGGCCATATTAAAATAGAAAATGGACTTCCTGAAATTTTTCCAGTGTGCTTCACTTCTGACTGTAAGGATCGCATGAGCATTGATTTGCTTGTCCATGTAAGGAAAGTTTGTGGTCGTCTGGTTTTGTCTGTTTACAGCCCTTACTGGATCATTAATAAAACCTCCCGGGTCCTGCAGTATCGTGCAGAAGATGTACATGTAAAACATCCGGCTGAATTCCGTGATGTTGTCCTGTTTTCCTTCAAACGGAAAAATATTTTCAGCAAAAATAAGGTATGTATCATTTCTTTTGGATACCTTCAGGTTTACAGTAATAAAGGAGATACTTCATTTCTTAGTAGAGTGAGTAGTTATTCACAGTTTTAAAAGATAAAATACCACAAAGAAATTAATGGAATGGCATATTTTGCTAAAAACAGTTAAACCTTGTAATTTTTCTTAAGGATGCATCTTCACCATTAAGTACCTCCTCTGTTCTAAGTTTTTATTTCTATATTCACAAATAAAATAAACAACATACTAGCCTTGTTATAATTCATTAAAGTTTGAAATAGATGTAGTTGGTGGAAGACATCATGCAGAGCACAAGGGAAAGTCAGGTATTTTGCAGTTGGAACAAATCATTGGAGCTTGTTTCAGGGTGAAGAAGCATCCTTTTTGTTCATGTGTGATATCCTTTTATCTTTGCTACTAAGTAGCACTGTTAGAGGCTGAGGTAACTAATTGATGTATCGAGCAGGAGCAGGCCATTCAACCCATGTTCCACCAGTCAGTTAGATCATGGCTGATCATCTACCTCAACACCACTTTCCCACACTATCCCCGGATCCCTTGATGTCATTAGTATCTAGATATTTACATAGATATTTAATTGCTGGTGTTAGATAACACTGGAAGTGATGCTATAGGATTAAAGGATATGTATATTCAAGTTCTGTAAGGCTGGAGTACCCATGACCGCAGTGTCATCTTGTTACACATTCTGGTCCCATTCACACCCCAGCCCCTTAGCTGTAATAGTCAAAACAGCACTGGAGGTCCTTCAACCCCAACTAATGATGGATTTGCCTCTTATTGAGAGATAAGTAAATTGCTGAAATGTATAGCCAAAAAGGTTGATTACAAGTCGTAGAAAGTCTTGCTCAAACTGTCCATTTGTTGAGTCACTGTACCCTTGAATACTGTGTGTCACCCTGGTCAGCTAATTGTTGAAACATTAATGCCCTAGAGGTGATGCAGGAAAGTGCCAAGAGTAGATCACTAGTGTCAGAGAACTGAATTATTAGGAAACACTGGAAAATGTAGAGCTTCGGTTCCTTGAAGAGAGACAACTAAGAGGGGACCTTATTGGTCTCCTTATTTAAGGAAGGCTGTAAATGCATTGGAAGCAGTTCAGAGAAGGTTTACTTGACTAATACCTGGAATGGGTGGGTTGTCTTATGAGGCAAGGCTGGACAGGCTAGGCTTGTATCCTCTCAAGTTTAGAAGACTAAGAGGCGACTTGATTGAAACACCCTAAGATTCTGAGAGGTCTTGACAAGGTGGCTGTAGAAAGGATGTTTCCTCTTGTGGGAGAATCTAGAACTAGGGGTCACTATTTTAAAAATAAGGGGCTGCCTGTTTAAGACCGATGAGAAGAAATTTTTTTCCCTCAGCGTCCTGAGTCTTTCGAACTCTCTTCCACAAAAGGCGGTGGAGGCAGAGTCTTTGAATATTTTTAAGGCAGAGGCAGATAGATTCTTGATCAGAAAGGGGGTGAAAGATTATTCGGGGTAGGTGAGAATGTGGAGTTGAGGTTACAATCAGATCAACTGTGATCTTGTTGAATGGCAGAGCAGGCTCGAGGGGCTGAGTGGCCTGCTCCTCCTAATTCGTATGCTTGTATGTTCGACCTCATTGCGATGTGTTAATGGCATAATAAAGGTAAATCTGAGATAATAATTCAAATAAAAGCATAACAATAGGGCAGGAGGGCAATGGTTCAAGTGAGCTCAAAGAAACTTTGGGAGTATTTGTCCGCATGCAGTGTATTGGACACATGTTAAAGAATTCTGGCAAGAATAGTTACAACCAAAAGCCAACCAAGGAACAGCTTGATGGTCTGATGGCTCGAGAGGTTCTTGCTTTCTGGATGAGTTAGATCTGGTTTCGTGCCCATTACGTACATTGATTTTGTGCTCCCAGTGGTATAAAGGTCATCAATGTCAGATTTCTTTGGCAGTCTTACACCTACCTCTGCCTTGCCCCTCGTAGACGGTGCCTATGGGGAGGTTGCCAATTTACAGATCTTCTAGATGGCTAGAGTGGTCATACAAGTGTGGAATTGTGTGCTGTATTTTATATGCTTGCAGCTGCAGAATATCATCTGACTCCAAAAACACAGTTAAAAACGGATTTTAGAAAATTATGCTATTGTTTATGAAACAAAATTAGCATCAAAAATTTAAACTTTTCTCTGTCTTCGAATAGCACCAAGTTTTCTGCCCAAACCCAGCTCATCAGAGATCAGGGGCTTAGTAATTTGCAGTCAGAATCCCATGTCCCACTGCGCATCAGGTCATGATTGGAAAGTATAGAATATAAATGAGGGCTAAATGGCATGATAATTAGTGAGGATTTGAATAAGGCCCCACTGGTGAAAAGACAGTGTGCTACCCCACTATGCCATCTTGTTCTCTTATTCTGCCTGTTTACTTATTTTTGTCATTCATTTGATTTGCCATGAGTGTTTTGAATTGATGATCCTTAAGTATTGAATGGAAAATTATATTTTGATTCTCTTTTTGGCTTACAGATTCAGTTGTGTATATCCACCAGCAGCTGGTCTAATGGTTTCTCATTAGACACTGTGGGAAGTTATGGATGTGTCAAGTGTCCTGCAAAGAATATGGGATATTTGGTGAGTTTTTTTCAATTGAAGTGCAGTTTGAATTTTCCCAAGGAGCAAATTCTGAACAGGAATGCAGCTATGGTCTAATATTTACAGTTTAAATCTAGAGTATAGTAGCACTGTCTAGTCCAGTAACATTACCACTGCACTTCAACTACACTCAAAACATTGAAACTGTACAGGCCCAGAATGAAATTCACAACCATCCAATGTGACCCAAGGAACAGCTCACTGTATGTTGATTGTATAATGCATGTCTTCTCAGCTCTGCTGAAGCAATTAACCTTTAATCTGAATGTATAATTATCCTCTTGCACAATAACATCACTTTTCCACTTCATGCACCAACCAGCGATGTCATGCCACAATTATTGTACTGAAATACCATGTCTCAGAGCATTGCACTTTGAATCCAAATGTAAAGAGGAAGGGCTCAGCTTAAACCTAGGCTTTGGGATAGAGTTTCAATCCACAGAACTGAAGTACTTTACTGGTAAAACTCTGTGAATGAGAATAGGAACACAAGAACATAGGCTTAGGCCATTTAGCCCCTCGAGCCGGTTGCACCATTCAGTGAGATCATCGTTGATTTGCGACCTATCTCCATATACCCGCCTTTGTTCCATATTGCTTAATATCTTTGGTTAACAAAAATCTGTCATTCTCAGATTTTAAATTAACAATTGCTCGAGCATCAATTGCTGTTTGTGGAAGAGACTTCCAAACTTATGCCACCCTTTGCATAAAGAAGTGTTTCCTAATTTCACACCTGAAATGTCTGGCTCTTATGTTTAGCCTGTGGCCCCTAGTCCTAGACTCCCCAACCAGTGGTTATAGTTTCTCTTTTTCTACCCTGTTTGTTCCCCTTAATATCTTGAAAACTTTGATCAAATCACCCTTAACCTGATGACTTCTAGGCAATATAACCAGAGTTTGTTTTAATCTCGCTTTGTAATGTAACCCCTGGAGTCCAGGTATCATTCTGGGAAATCTACGCGGCACTCCCTCCCAGGCCAACATATCCTTCCAAAGCTGTGATGCCCAGAACTTGGTTTTTTTATGAGATGGGAAATTCGGGATGGACGATAAATGCAGTGATGCTCACATCTTAATTGGACCAGCCATATAAATACTGTGTCTAGAAGAGCAGGTCAGAGTCTGGGAATTCTGTGGCCAATAACTCTCACCTCTTTACCTCCCAAAGCCCCTCTTATCTTCTGGAGAGAAGGGGAAAAGAATTGGACAGGAAGGAATTTTGTGTCCCACAAGGCCCAAGTCAGGAGTGTGATGGAACACTCTCCACTTGCCTGGCTGAGTGCGACTCCAACAGCACTCAAAAAGCTCGACAGCAAGACAAAGCAGCCCGCTTGATCGGCACCCCATCCACCACCTTAAACATTCACTCCCTCTACCACCAACACACTGTGCACTGCAGCAACTTGCCGAGGCTCCTTCAACAGCACCTTCCAAACCTGTGAATTCTAACACCTAGAAAGACAAATGCAGCAGATGCATGGGAACACCACCACCTGCAAGTTCCCCTCCAAGTCACTCACCTCACTGACTTGGAAATATGTCTCCATTCCTTCACTGTTGCTGGTCAAAATCTTGGAACTCCCTCCCTAACAGGTGTGTGGGTGTACCTACATGATGTGGACTGCAGCAGATCAAGGTGGCTAACTGGGAGGTCAAGAAGTGTGTTACTTGCCACAGATTCTAGTTAATAGTAACCCCCAATATGATGATGGGGGATTCAGCGATGATAATGCTGTTGATTGATGAGGGGAGATGTTTAAATTATCTCTTTTTGGTGATGGCACTTATGTGGTGCAAATGTGTGCCATTTTGCAGCCCAAGCCCTGAATATTGCCCAGGTTTTGCTGAATGCAGCCGTAGAAAGCTTCAGTGTCTGAGGAGTGCAAATGGTGCTCACTGTGCAATCATCAGCGAGCATCCCCACTTCTGCCCTTATGTTGGAGGGAAGGTCTTTGAAGCAGCTGAAGATGGTTGAGCCCAGGACACTACCCTGAGGAACTCCAGCAATGAACTAAGACTGAAATGATTGACCTCCACAAACATCTTTCTTTATGCTAGGTATGACTCCAATCAGTGGAGCATTTTCCCCTTGATGCTCATTGATTTCGATTTTGCTTGGGCGTCTTGATGCCACACTCATTCAAATGATATCATGATGTCAAGAGTACTCTCCCCCTCATCAGTCCTTTCGCTCATGACTGAACCAAGGCTGTATTGAAGTCTTGATCTAAGATGCCCTGGTGGAACCCAAACTGAGCATCGGCGAGCAGATCATTGCGGTGTAAGTGCCGCTTGATAGCACTGTCAATGACACCTTCCATCACTTTGCTGATGTTTGAGAGTAGATGATGGGGTGGTAATTGGCCCAGTTGGGTTTGTCCTATTTGTGGACAGGACATACCTGGGCAATTTTCCATATTGTCGGCTAGATGCTACTATTGTAGCTGTACTGGAACAGCTTGGCTAGGGGGTGCAGAAAGTTCCAGAACACTAGTCCTCAGGATTACAGCCAGGATGTTATCAGGGCTCATAGCCTTTGTTGAAACCAGCGCATTTAGCAATTTTTTGATATGTGGAGAGAATCAAATTATCTGAAGGCTGGCAAATGTGATGCTGGGGACCTCCAGGAGGAGGCCAAGATGGATCATCTATTTGCAACCGTCTTCAGCCAGAAGTGCTAAATGCTTCAGCCTTGTCTTTTGTACTGACATGCTGGGCTCCACCATCATTGAAGATGGGGATGTTTGGAGTTTCCTCTCCTAGCTGGATGTTTAATTGTTCACCACCATTCACGACCTGTATTTGGCAGGCCTGCAGAGCTTTGATCTGGTAAGTTGGTTGTGGAATTGCTTAGCTCTGTCTGTCGCATGCATGTAGTCTTGTGTTGTAGTTTTACCAGGTTGGCACTTCATTATAGGTATGCTTGGTGCTGCTCCTGGCATGCTCTCCTGCATTCCTCATTGAGCCAAGGTTAATCCTTTGGCTTGATGGTAATGCTAGAATGAGGGATACGCCAGAGGAGGTTACAGATTGTGGATGAATACAATTTTGCTGCTGCTGATGGCCCACAGTACCTCATGGATGCCCAGTTTTGAGTTGCTAGATCTGTTATGAATCTATCCCATTTAGCAGGATGGTAGTGCCAGCCGCACAACACGATGATAGCCTTCCAGGTATAGTCTAACCAGAGATTTGTGTAGCTGGAACATGGCTTTACTCCCTTGTATTCCAGTCCTGTAGATATAAAGGTCAGTTTTCCTTGAGCCTTTTTGATTATTTTCTGTACTCATTTTATGATCACATTTTAATGATGTGGGTACCTGAATCACCAAAGTCCTGTTGGACCGCCACTGTTTCTAGCTTTTCACCATTCAGAAATTACCCTATCCTATACTACTTAGGTCCAAAATGGATACCCTCACATTTTCCTGAATGGGAATCCATTTGCCACCGTTTTGCCCAGTCACTTAATGTATCGATATGTCTTTTTACATGCTTCCATCTACACTGCTTACAATGCTGCCTATGTTTGTGATCATCAGATTTGGATATATGGCTTTCTGCCCTATCATTTAATTTGTTTTTAAGTACGTTGAATAGTTTGGGGCCCCATCACAAATGCTTGCAGGACATCACTCGTCACATCCTGCCAATTAGAGTCCTATTATCTGTACTTAGTTTCCTGCTGCTTAGCTAATTTCCTAACCAGATCAATAATTTTCCTTCAATTCCATGAGCTTCAACAGTAGCTGATAGTTCCTTTATGGAAGTATTTTATCATCTGTCTTGTGGAAAGCCGTGTGAATAACATGCATAGATATTCTCCTGTCCACTACTTTAGGCATCTCTTCAAAAAATTGATTCACGTTCATTGGTCATGACCTACCCTTTACAAATCCATGCTGACTCTGATCAGCTGCAAGTTTTCAAGATGCTCAGTTACCCTGCCTTTAATTCTAGACTCCAGCAATTTCCCAACAGCAGATGTTAGGCTAACTGGTCTATAATTTCCTGGTGTTCCTTGTAACCCTTCTTAAACAGCAGAGTGAAGTTCAGTTTTTCAATCTAAAAGTGCAGTTCCAGAATCGAGATCTTTGCAACATTATAGTTAGGGCATCTGCAATGTTCTCACCTACTTCCTTTAAACCCCAAGATGGAAACCATCTGGTCCTGGGAATTTGTCACTATTTAATGCCATTATTTTCTTCTTTACTGTTAGTTTGCTTATGTTAATTTTGTTGAGTATCTGTTCCTGATTTAATAGTTTCCTTGGGATGTCTGGCATGCTGAGCTCTTTCTCTACTGTAAATACTGATGCAAAGTAATTATTCAGTATGTCCTCCATTTCCTTAGTCACTGACAGTATTACCATCATCAGTTTCCAAGGGGCTGATGTTGCTCTTGACTACCTCTTTTTCCTAATATAAATAGTAAAACATTCGTGTTGATATCCCTTGAAAATTTCTTTTCATAATCCCATTTTGTAGCTCTTACCATCTGCTTTGTCACCCTTTGCTGTTGTTTGTGTCTTTACTTTTATGCTGTCTCTTACCTCTTTAGTTGTCCATGCCTGTCTTTGTCAAATAGACCTCCCATTTCTTAGTGGTATAAACTGGTTCAGTATCAGATTAAAATTTGATATTTTACCCATTAACAGATTTGCCCAGATTACTATGGTCACTCTTTGTCTCATCCCATTGAAGTCCACCAACTTAAACATTCACTCCCCTCACCATCGGCACACAATGGCAGGAGTATGTACTATATACATGTACTATATACAAGACACATTGCAGCAACTCACCAAGGCTCCTTCGACAGCATCTTCCAAACCCACGACCTGTCGAAGGACAATAGCAGCAGGTGCATGGTAACACCACCAACTGCAAGTTCCGCTCCAAGCCGCATACCATCCTGACTTGGAACTATATCGCTGTTCCTTCACTGTTGCTGAATCGAAATCCTGGAACTCCCTTCCTAACAACACTGGGAATACCTGCACCAGATGGACTGCAGCAGTTCAAGAAGGCATCTCATCACAACCTTCTCAAGGGATGGGCAACAAATGCTGGCCTTGCCACTGATCATGTCCCATGAAAGAAATGTTAAAAAAACCTTGAGATCCTGTTCTTTAATCTAGAAGGTGCTTCTTTAATTCTTTGTAGTTACGTTTTCAGTAACTTTATTCTCAATGTTTGATTCCTTATAGAATCCTCTAGGGCGACACTCCAAAAATCATATGGAAATATGTAACTGTACCAAATATATTGAACAATGACTGAGTCTTGGGCTCAGCATTGAGAGCTTTTATACTCTTTAGAGATATAGTGAGCTGTTTGTTATGAGGGTATTTGTAGGAACATAGGAAGAGAATTAGGTTCTGTCATTTAATTTGATCATGGCTGATCTGTACCTCAACTCCATTCCCCCTCTACCCCACTCCTCCACAACCCCCTTTGCTTCACATTCTGTGATTCCCTTACTTAACAAAAATCTGTTGACAAAGAACGAACAAAGAACAGTACAGCATAGGAACAGGCCATTCGGCCCTCCGAGCCTGCGCCAATCTTGATGCCTGCCTAAACTAAAACCTTCTGCACTTCCGGGGACCGTATCCCTCTATTCCCATCCTATTCATGTATTTGTCAAGATGCCTCTTAAACGTCATTATCGTACCTGCTTCCACCGTCTCCCCCGGCAGCAAGTTCCAGGCACTCACCACCCTCTGTGTAAAGAACTTGCCTCGCACATCCACTGTAAACTTTGCCCCTTGCAGCTTAAACCTATGTCCCCTAGTAACTGACTCTTCCACCCTGGGGAAAAAGGTTCTGACTATCCACTCTGTCCATGCCACTCATAACTTTATCATGGGCGGCGCAGTGGTTAGCACCGCAGCCTCACAGCTCCAGCGACCCGGGTTCAGTTCTGGGTACTGCCTGTGCAGAGTTTGCAAGTTCTCCCTGTGTCTGCGTTGGTTTCCGCAGGGTGCTCCGGTTTCCTCCCACCTCCAAAAGACTTGCACGTTGATAGGTAAATTGGCCATTGTAAATTGCCCCTAGTGTAGGTATGTGGTAGAGAATATGGGATTAATGTAGGATTAGTATAAAATGGGTGGTTGTTGGTCGGCACAGACTCGGTGGGCCGAAGGGCCTGTTTCAGTGCTGTATCTCTAAATAAATAAAAATAAATAAAATGTCGCCCCTCCACCTCCGTCGTTCCAGTGATAAGAATCCGAGTTTATCTAACCTCCTCATAGCTAATGCCCTCCAGACCAGGCAGCATCCTGGTAAACCTCTTTTGTACCCTCTCCAAAGCCTCTACGTCCTTCTGGTAGTGTGGCGACCAGAATTGCAAGCAATATTCTAAGTGTGGCCTAACTAAAGTTCTGTACAGCTGCAGCATGACTTGCCAATTGAACCTCGGTTGACCTCGGTCTTGAAATGTTTAATTGATCCGGAGCATCCAAAGTCCTTTTTTGGGAGCTGATGAGGGGAAATAGAGTTCTCGATTTCCACTACTCTTTGTGTGGAAAAGTAATTCTGAATGGCTGAGCTTGAATTTTGAAATCACTTCCACCTGTTTTGGATTTCCCCATGAACTGTATCTACCTGATTGAATCCCTTATTCATTTCAAAGACTTTGATTAGATCACCTGTCAATGGTCTTCATTTTTAGGTATATTGGCTTGTATAAAGGCTGCTTTTTCTGTTCTGATTGCAGTACTATCTTTAACGATGCTGGGAATGCTGTGTTAACTACATATATCATTGTTTTATAATGGCCCCTTCCACACACTTGAACGACATGTTCCCTGCAGTCTCTTGCTTGGAAATGTGGCAGCTTCCTTTCCTTTACAGTCAGGCCAAAATGTAATACCATTCCTTGGTTAGGAATGGCTTTTATGTATATGCTTTGCAGGCGCATGAGTAATTACGCAGATGGCATCCCAACTCCATGATGTCACTGAATTCCAAGAAATTTTAAAAGCCTGTCATTGTCAAGATATTTCTTGAATAGGGCAAAAAGTTCTTTAGAAACCTCCTAATGCTTTTACTAGAAAAATGATATAAGGTAGAAAATTACTGTAAATACGGTTGATCTTTTTTTAAATTGCAGATTGGAGTAACCATTAAGATGAGCAGTTTCAACATGACCAAAGTTGTTACCCTAACTCCATTCTACACATTGGTCAATAAGTCTTCCTATGAGCTGGAAGTTGGAGAAGATCACCCGACTGGCCACTTAGACAGTGGGAAATGGATTTATATTTCAGCAGCAGAGGTATAGTATTGGTTTCAGTTTTGAAATATGTTTGTGAAGATGGTCCATTCACTGCTGTGAGTTTGTTATCAATTGATTACTGTACAAGAATTTTTCACATTTTTAATGCATCTATATTTTGATGGCGGTAACAATTTGCGCTATATCACCTGCTTGTTCCTTTAACTGTTGATACAGTCTGATAACTATTCACAAAGAGGAATACATCAATAGTAAATCAGAAACATAAAGTACACAGTGCACTGATAGAAATGTCTAGGATACTGTTGTGTTACTGCGCAGTATTTATCAGAGTTTGTACAGAGAATCTCTCCACCATCATCACCATCTTCATTCTGCTCTCGGCCTAATAATTCCTGTGGAATTCTTCTGAGATATTAGACGTTTTCTTCCAAATATTATCTTCGCTGGATTCTGAATCTAATTAATTTGGTGACTTTTCCTAAACAAGACCACCTGGTCACTCTCAAATGTGACTGTGATGCTCCTTCCCATCCTCTTCACTGGAAAACAATCCCATCTGATTTTCTTCATTTGAGTAACTTGACTCTGAACAAAAGAGCAGCCCACTTGAATACCTGCATGCTGGTATCGCTTTCATCGATCTCACCAAAGCCTTTGACCTCATCAGCAGACGTGGTCTCTTCAGACTACTAGCAAAGATTAGATGTCCACCAAAGCTATTAAGTATTATCACCTCATTCCAAGACAATATGAAAGGCACAATTCAGCATAGTGGTGCCTCATCAGACCCCTTTCCTATCCTGAGTGGCGTGAAACAGGGCTGTGTTCTCGTACCTACACTGTTTGGGATCTTCTCACTGCTGCTCTCACATGCGTTTAAGTCTTCAGAAGAAAGAATTTTCCTCCACACCAGATCAGATGGCAGGTTGTTCAACCTTGCCCGTCTTGGAGCGAAGACCAAAGTACGGAAAGTTCTCATCAGGGAACTCCTCTTTGCTGGCAATGCTGCATTAACATCCCACACGGAAGAGAATCTGCAGAGACTCATCGACAAGATTGAGGCTGCCTGCAACGAATTTGGCCTAAACATCAAGAAAACGAACGTCATGGGACAGGACGTCAGAAGCCCTCCATCCATCAATATTGGTGACCATGCTCTGGAAGTGGTTCAAGAGTTCACCTACCTAGGCTCAACTATCACCAGTAATCTGTCTCTCGATGCAGAAATCAACAAGCACATGGGAAAGGCGTCCGCTGCTATGTCGAGATTGGCCAAGAGGGTGTGGGAAAATGGCACACTGACACGGAACACAAAAGTCCGAGTGTATCAAGCCTGTGTCCTCAGTACCTTGCTCTACGGCAGCGAGGCCTGGACAGCGTATGTCAGCCAAGAGCGACGTCTCAATTCATTCCATCTTCGCTGCCTCTGGAGAATCCTTGGCATCAGGTGGCAGGACCATATCTCCAACACAGAAGTCCTCGAGGTGGCCAAAATCCCCAGCATATACACCCTACTGAGCCAGCAGTGCTTGAGATGGCTTGGCCATATGAGCCACGTGGAAGTTGGCAGGATCCCCAAGGACGCAGCTCGTCACTGGTATCCAACCCACCGGCCATCCCTGTCTCCACTTTAAAGATGTCTGCAAACGCGACATGAAGTCCTGTGACATTGACCACAAATCATAGGAGTCAGTTGCCAGTGATCGCCAGAGCTGGCGGACAGCCATTAAGGCGGGGCTAAAGAGTGGCGAGTCGAAGAGACGTAGCAGTTTAGATTAGATTAGAGATACAGCACTGAAACAGGCCCTTCGGCCCACCGAGTCTGTGCCGAACATCAACCACCCATTTATACTAATCCTACACTAATCCCATATTCCTACCAAACATCCCCACCTGTCCCTATATTTCCCTACCACCTACCTATACTAGTGACAATTTATAATGGCCAATTTACCTATCAACCTGCAAGTCTTTTGGTTTGTGGGAGGAAACCAGAGCACCCGGAGAAAACCCACGCAGACACAGGGAGAACTTGCAAACTCCACACAGGCAGTACCCGGAATCGAACCCGGGTCCCTGGAGCTGTGAGGCTGCGGTGCTAACCACTGCTCCACTGTGCCGCCCTTGGCAGGAAAAAAGACAGAAGTGCAAGGAGAGAGCCAACTGTGTAACAGCGCCAACAACCAATTTTATCTGCAGCGCCTGTGGAAGCGTCTGTCACTCTAGAATTGGCCTTTTATAGCCAATCCAGGCGCTGCTCCACAAACCACTGACCACTTCTAGGCGCTTATCCATTGTCTCTGGAGACGAGGAGGCCAAAGAAGAAGGTATAGAGCTCTCCCCTAGAGCAGCATTTAATGTGAATGGTTAGATAAATGTCGTAAATATTAGGACAGAAAGCTCATACCAAGCTTTACGTCAGGTTTAATAACTGGGTCCCCAGTCAAGATGCTTGTTCACTGTTTAAGCACCTCACTGTTTTTGTATTCAGTTGCCATATGTGCAGGGACTTATTCTTGTAACTGGCTACATGCCACCATCATTCCACTCATGTCTCAAATGAAGATGAAAATCAAAATTTATATTGAAATTCAAAGCCATTTGTATTTGTCAATTTTCAGGTTTTAAATTAGTGGATTATGGAAGGGGTTAGTGTAGTGTAATTAGATAGATGTGTGATATGTGACAAAATTGTGCAAATTATTAAGTGTTATTTATTAAGTTTTTTATTAGCAATATTTCTAGCCTAAGGTTGCTTAGTTTTTTCCAGCAAGTTTGTGCTGTCAATTGTGTACAGTAAGGGAACAATGTATCTCAGCAGTATGGCACAAACACTCAATATGAAGTTTTACTTTTTCCATAGAGGGTGAAGGTAATACTGGCATGGAAATCTAGTAAATTTGGCAGGAGTTGTTGCAGATACAGAACATGTTTTTTAATATTGCAGCTTCTTTTGATTGGAGCAAATTATTTTGGCTGTTTTGTACATGGAATACATTGTCAACCATATTAAGTTGGTATTTTTAGCTTTGTATCCATTAAATAACCAGTTCCTCCCATTGAGTGGTCTTAGGAGCCCACCACCAACATTTCTGTAATTTTATTACAGTGTCTTCCTTTCTGGCCTGAAACATCATCAAACAAGCTTTGTGTCAGAGTGGTTGGTTCTGAACAGTCATCAAAAGCTTTCTTCTATAATAAGCAAGACAATGGCACATTGTTGAGTCTTGAGCATGTGGTAAGTTCATGTGTTTTATGTTGTGTTTATATTCTCATTGATGGCAGAAATTGGGTCTACATTTGCAATCAAATGTTGGGGAGAGATCTAATACTGCCTGTTTTGCTTTGAGTGCCAAGTGCAAGATTATTACTGTCCTGTGAGGGCAGTGGGAGGCAGAAAATGGGAGAGAAAAGAAAGCAAACAATTTTAGAAGCAAGAATGGTCATTGGGCTCAACAGGCTGACCCTTTTTCACTGATCTGAGTCCCCCTATCTGCCTTTTATATCTTATTCTTCCATCCTCCTTTCTCCAGCAGCATATCAAGTTGCTTCTAGAACACATTTGTACAATGAACTTTATTGATGTATTCATTCTATTCCTCAAAGAACACAAGACAGTTTCAGTAATCTACCGTGTTAACTTGGTGAAATGAGGAGAAATGGGTCTCCAAACTCTACAGGACCTGTTCAGCTGCTGTCAGTTATGAGGCCAATAGTGCCCATGGCAGAGGTTACTTATTTTCCTGTAATTACTAATGGTGCTGTCATTCATTATTGCATCAGATTGTCGTACTGATCTAAATCTAAAACACATTATGTAAAAATGGAATGGCCAATTTTTGTTTGATTTTTATAGCATGCAAACAGTCAACATGTCAGTCAAAAATATCCTAATACTATTTTTGTCTGTGCTTTATTGAAAGGGGCAGATGGATAGATAATTTTGATTGGGGTGGTGATATGGGGTTCTGTTCTCCATCTATCCAAATGACGTACAAGCAAAGGTTTAATGGCCAAGTGGCTGCATGCCCTGTGATTCGTCAGCTGCATGTTGGAAGCTGTGATTCATACACAGTGAATACTGAAGGGTGAAAGGAAATTTTACAGTCCCCACAGCTCCTCTCCCAGCTTGACGTACACTGCATGGTGGAGCAAAGTCCAGACAGGTGAAACACTTAGCTGGAGATGTGGCAGAGAGCTGGGAGTAGTGGGGAGGTAGCTGGGAAGAGGTTAGGGAGCCTGCAGGCAGCTAGGTTGAAGATGTGGCTGCAGCTGGAAGGGAACATTGATGCTTGGGGTCAGAAGGATTATGCAAAAGAAGGGATTTGTGGATTCAAGGATCTTGAACTCAATGCTTTGGGGAACTGGGAACCAATTAAGGATGGCAAGGAAGTAGTGATGTGGGAGTGAGACTTGGTGACAGATAGGATGTGAACCCCTGGTCTCTAAACATCCACACTCCACTAATTTGTCATTGAAACATCAGACAGAATATGGGATCTTTGTGCCTGTGGCAGAATCATTAGAGACAGAAGAAAAACTAGACATGCAGGACCATTGATTGGCTTGATTCTCCTTGTAGAATCATCACCTGAACTTTCAGCATCTCAGTGAACATACTGAGTGCATTTTTAACAAATGACTGCTTGTACCACTTAAACGACTCGTGGCATCATAGTCATTAGGGCACAGAAAGAAGCCATTTGGTTCATTTGAGTCCATGCAAGCTATTTGTAGAGCAGTCCAGTCATTCCCATTTCTGCCAATCTATCCTTGTGGCTCTGCAAGCTTATTTCCCCTGAAGTGTCAATCCAGTTTCTGCTTCCACCATCCTCGCAGGCAGCAGTTCCAGGTCATTGCCACTCACTGCATAAAAAAGTTCTTCCTCTCATCTCCCCTGTATCTCTTGCCCAAAACTTTAAATCTGTGTCATCGTGTCCTTGTACCATCAGCTAATAGGAACAGTTTTGTCTGCCTTTATCTAAATGTGTCATACTTTTGTACACCTCTATCAGATCTCCCCTCAATCTCTTTGGCTCCAAGGCGAACACACTCAACTTCTCCAATCTAACCTTGTAGCGAAAATCCCTCATCCCTGGAACCATTCTGGTAAATCTCCTCTGCACCCTTTTCAAGGACCCTAGCATCCTTCCTGAAATGTGGTGATCAAAACTGGCTGCAATACTGTAGTTGTGGCTGAACCAGAGCTTTATAAAGGTTCAGCATAACTCCCTTGCTTTTTATTTTTTACTCGATACCTCTGTTTATAAAGCCCAAGGTCCCATCTACTTTGCTAATTTCTCTCTCAATATGTCCTGCCACTTGCAAAGCTCTATGCACTTGAACCTCCAGGTCCCTCTGTTCCTGCACACTCTTTAGGACGGTGTTATTAAGTCCATATTGTCTCTCCCTGTCCTTCCTGCTAATATGTGTCACCTCACATTTCTCTGTATTAAATTCCATCTGTTACTTTTCTGCTAGCCTATCTATGTCCTCTTGCAGTTGATTGGTATCATTCTCATTGCCACACCTCCAAGTTTGGTATCATCAGCAAATTTCCTACTTTTACTCTGTATTCCAGTATCCAAGTAATTTATATATATCAAAAAAAGCAGTGGTCCTCATGCTAACCCCTCGGGAACACCACTGTCGACCACCCTTCAGTTGAAAAAGAACCATTTACCATGAATCGCTGTTTTCTGTCCTTAGTCAATTTTTTATCCAGTTGGACACTGACCCTTCTATTCCCTGAGCCTCAATTTTGTTAACCAACCTTTTATGTGGTGCTTTGTCAAACGCTTTCCTTAAAATCCATACAGACAACATCCATTGAATTCCCTTCTTCAACCTTCCCTGTTACTTCATCAAACATTCAATTAGATTAGTCAAGCATGATCTTCCCTTTTTATTTCTTTTTAACCATGTGTGTGCCTTAAACTGGGTTTTTCAGTGTGTGCTTTGGCTAAGGTGTTCATTACTCTGTCATTAACACTCTCTGCACTAATGCTTTGTCTTTCACCACACCATGAGCACACTCTTTGCCTTTGCCCTATGACCTCCTTGTCAGTTAATCTCTCTGGCCCTCTGTCCAATCACATCTTCCCTTTTGTTCTCTTTCACCCCCACCCCTGCTTTATTTGCTTAAAACCTATTACATTTCTAACTTTTGCCAGTTCCGATGAAAGGTCACAGACCTGAAATGTTAACTCCTCTCTACACCGATACTGCTAGACCTGCTGTGTATTTTCAATACTTTGTTTTTGTTTCAGATTTCCAGCATCCACAGTATTTTGCTTTTATTTTGCAAATCCATGCTGGCTTCTCTTGAGCTAATTAGCTCAAACCTCTCCAAGTGCTCGTTGATTTTTTTTTTCCCTGATTATTGTTTGTCAAACTTTATGCACCGATGTTAAACTGACTGGCCTGTAGTTACTAGGAATGCATTTATACCCTTTCTTGAATAAGGGTGTTTGCCACACTCCAATCCTTTGGCATCTCCCCTGTATTTAGGGAAGATTATGGCAAGCTCTTACACTATCTCCATCCCCATTTCATTTAGCAACCTGGGATGCAAGCCATCCGGACCAGGTGACTTGTCCACTCTAAGCATAGCCAGACTTTCCAGTAAATCCTTCCTTTCAATTTTCACCTCATCTATTACCTCTACCATCTCTGCTTCTAGCGAAATTTTGCCAGCATGCTCTTTCTTAGTGAACATCAAATCAAAGTACTCACTAACTACCCTAGTCTTGCCCTGCACCTCTAGGCATATATCATTACCTTTGTTGCTAATAGGCCCCACCCCACCTCTTACTACCTGCTTACTATTTACATGCCGGTAGATGATTTTTGGGTTCTCTTTTTGTGAACTGCCATTCTATTTTCATATTCCCTCTTAGCCAATCTTACTTTTCACTTCCCCTCTCAACTTAGTGTATTTGGCCTGGTACTTGCTGGAAGAATTCACATGGCATGCATCATCCACCCTCTTTTATTTTCTGTTTCATCATATTCTCTATATCTCCCTTGTCAACTAAGAAGCCCAGGTTTTGGTTCTCCTACCTTTTGCCCTTGTTGGAATATACCTAGCCTGAACCTGCAACATCCCCTTAAAGGATCGCCATTGTCAATCTCTACCGCTCCCTCTCCCCCCGCTCCCTCTCGCTCTATACATTTGGAGGCCTACAGAATACACCCAGTACCGTGATCATACCTACCTTGTTTCTCAGCTTTAACCAAATGGATTCTGTCCTTGGCCCCTTAAGAACACACTCGCTTTCAACTCGACAATGTCTTCCCTAATTCCCCCCCACCTCCCTTTTTTCCTTCCCTATCTTTTCTGAAGACATTGTATCCTTAAACATTAAGTACCCAGTGCTCACAATATTTATGTCTTGGTACCATTATTGCGACTACATCATATTCCCACATGGCTATTTGTGCTTGTATCTCACCAACTTTTATTCAACACTTTGTTGACAAACATTCATTCTGAACCTGTCATTGTGTTCCCCATATTCCTTCATAGTCTCTTCATATCTAATATGGTACTACTTCCTTCTCTTGTACTATCCAACATGCTCTCTTTATGCACCATATTCCTCTTTTCTAATTTATATGCTGGTGTCCATCTGCCTCGCAATTTAGTTTAAACCCTCCCCGACTACGCTAGTGAACCTCTTCACGAGGCCATTGGTCCCAGGCCTATTGAGGTGAAACCAGCCCCTTCTGAAAAGGTGCCTGCTACCCCAGAACTGGTCACAATGTCCCAAGAATCTGAAGCCCTCCTGCATCATGCCTGAAGCCATGCATTTATTCTCCCCGTCTTCCTATTTCTACTCTCGCCAGCATGTGGCAATGTGAGTAATCCAGAGATTACAGCCTTCAAGGTCCTACATTTTAACTTTCTCCCTCGCTCCTGAAAATCTATTCCTAGGACCTCAACATCTGCCATCTCTGTCGTTGGTACTGAATGTAGTAACTGGCTCATTCCGTTCCCCCTGCAGAGTATTCTGCACCCTCTCCGTGATGTCCTTTATCCTGGCACTAGAGAGGCAACACACCATGCGAGACATGATGATGACTACAGAAATGTCTTTCTGCCCATCTAACCATGGAGTCTCCTATAATGACTGCATTTCTCATATTTGCTGTTTTCTTCTGTGGAATCCCTTGCCCATTGGTGCCATGGTTTGTATTACACTCCTTCAGGGTGTTGTCATTCCCAGCAGTCTCCAATGCTGTACCGGTTTGTGAGTGGCACACACCCTGAAGACTTCTGCACTTTGCGCCTCTTCCTACTCTTCTGAATGGCCACTCATCTGCTGTCCTGAACACTCTCTTCCTATGCGGTGACCACTTCCTGGAATGCATGATCCAGGAAACTCATCCATCCTGATATGATGAGGACAAGACTATAAGGAGCAGAACCACTGCAGGATAGAATGCAAGCAGTAGCATTTTGGAGGCATATTTTACCATTTTAAAGAGTGCCATCAGTACTGGTGTGCTTTTTACTCAATGCCACTGTTGATGTTCAATATATTTAGCATATTACCTTAAAATGGCCATATTCTCTAATCATTTCTTCTAACACTTCAGATTAGTCCCATAGCTGCAGAGATAGACTTGCATGTTTTCCGTCTATGTTGTCAGGTAGGCAGCTAGGTTGGAGACGTGGCTGCAGTTGGGAGGGGGCATCAGTGTCTGAGGCCTGGGGTTGGAAGAAATATTCGAAGGAAGAGATGCTTTGGGGAACTGGCAGCTACTTAAGGGCAACAAGGAAGTAGTGATGGGGGAGTGAAACTTGGTGCCAGATAGGATGTGGGTCACAAGTTTTTATTGTTAAACACCCGAGATTCAGTCAGACAAAATTTGTGGTCTCTGTGCCTGTGACAGAACCATTAGAGACCAGAGTAACTGGAGTTTCTTGCACCACCACTGAAGGGCCTGATTCTCTTTGTAGAATAGTTACCTGAGCTCTTGGCAATGCAGCTACCCAAAAGGCAGTGAGCATGTCTTAATTCCAACAGACTGCTTGTACCTCTAAAATACGACTTATAATAGCAATTTCCAAGCACTGAAGGCAATGCTGTTTAGATTGTTCGAGTCATAGAGTTTTACAGCACAGAAACGGGCCCTTCGGCCCAACGTGCCTGCGCCGACCATCAAGCGTCCTAACTAATCCCATTTCCCTGCACTTGGCCAGTAGCCTTGTATGTTATGGCATTTCAAGTGCTCATCTAAATACTACTTAAATGTTGTGAGGGTTCCTGCCTCTACCACCTCTTCAGGCAGTGTGTTCCAGATTCCAACCACCCTCCTGGGTGAAAAAATGTCTCCTCAACTCCCCTCTAAACCTTCTGCCCCTTACCTTAAATCTATGCAACTCCCCTCTAAACCTTCTGCCCCTTACCTTAAATCTATGCCCCCTGGTTATTGACCTATCCGCTAAGGGAAAAAGTTTCTTCCTATCTATTCTATCAATGTTCTGATCAGTAAATGTTTTAAGGGTGTCAGAAAATACGAACTAGCTCAGAAATAAGTTAATTTAAAAATATAGTATAATTTTGAGTAATTGAACTGTACAAAGAGAGGCAAAATTCATGATCTACAACAAAGCAGAATTAATTGACCTAATTAAAATTTAATTAAATTGCTAATAATAGTGGGCAAGCTTAGGATTTGAAAATCGCAAAGGACATTACTTGCGTCACACATGGACACATCTCTGTTAATTATACTGATGGTATTATGCAAAATGGAGAAAGAAACTTTGTTTTTCATTCTCATGTTTTTCATATGATCACAATCACTTATATAAGCTTTCTGCAGCAACTAACGTTGGCCATAAGGAAACTACAAATTCATTGTTGTTATTATGCAATTGCATGTTGCAGAATCCCATAATGATCTGATGCTTTTTTTGCTTTGGCAGTGTGGTGGAATTATCGTGGATGTTAATGTCGCAGACCACGCCACAGTGATCACTTTTACAGACTACTATGACGGTTCTGCACCTGCCCTAATCATTAATCATACAACTGCAGTGAAGTTTCGCTTCAAGCAATGGTATGTGAAATCCCCAGAGCAGTTCTTCAATTGAATCAATTTGTGCTCTGCAGTCCCACAAGTAGTGATGCAATGTATGGCCAGTTAATAATTTGTTGGTGGTGTTTGAGGGAAGAACGCCCTGCTTCGCTTGTAACGTTGACCTGGGATTTTTTTTTTTTAATCCACCTATTGGCTTGAAAGAATCTAGGGTGCACTGAAGGAGTTTGAGTACCTGTCTAACCAGACAGACAGCCTTGGTTTAATGTTTCATCTCAAAGATAACATTTCTGACAAATTTGGTTCTCTCCAGTATTGCATGGCAGTATCGACCTAGGTTGTGTTCAAGTCTTGAATGGGTTTCAACAACAACTGAGCCAAGATGCATTTGAAATGGAAATGAAATATTTTCTGTTGATAGACAATGGAGTCCAGTGTTATGGGGGAGGTGGGGTGGGAAAAGACAGGAAAGTGGAGCTGAAATCACATTCAGATCTTATCCGATTTCCTCCCATGGCCAAAGACTTGCAGGTTGATAGGTAAATTGGCCATTGTAACTTGCCCCTAGTGTAGGTAGGTGGTTGGAGAATGGTGGGGATGTGGTAGGGAATATGGGGTTAATGTAGGATTAGTATAAATGGGTGGTTGTTGGTGGGCACAGACTCGGTGGGCGGAAGGGCTTGTTTCAGTGCTGTATCTATAAATAAATAAAATGGTGACGCAGGCTCTAGGGGCCGAATGGCCTGCTCCTAATTCATATATATGTTCTGTTAAAAGTAAGTCAATCTCATTCTCTCATGTAATCCAAAATTTTATATAGTTTTTGTGTGTTATTTGTATGGTTACATTTAGTGCATCCATCACACTTTTGTTCAAGATACAAAACCAACTTGGGTGTCAGACTTGGCTCAGTGGTAGCCCTCTCACCTGACTCAAGGTTGTGGATTCAATTCCGTCTGCAGAGACTTGAGCACGTAATCTAGGCTGATAGTGAGGGAACAAGCTTTCACAGGGAGTGGTTGAAGTGCATAGTATAGATGCCTTTAAGGGGAAGTTAGACAAGCATGATGAGGGAGAAGGAAATAGATGGTTATGGATTTAGATGAGGCGTAATGGGAGGAGGCTCGAGTGAAGCATAGGGACTGGTTGAGCCAAGTGTCCTGTTTCTGTGCCATACATCCAATGTAATCCTATATAAGGAAACTGAATCAGGTAACTTTTTTTCAAAATCATTTCATCTGCAAGAAATGTTTGAAATTGAACAAGTTGCTAAAATAGCTAATCCAAATTCTTTTTCTGCCATTTTCCTTTTTCTATAAGTTTAAATAGTTGTGCTCCAAATAGGATTTCGAGCAAAATAACATTAAAAATCACATATTGCACATAATCTGATTTAACATGACTATAACATTTTTTTTGTGTGTCTGAGTACCTTATGGTTACTTGGATCTCAAATTCTCAGAAAAGCCTGAGCTTGCATTTGATATTTTTCCCTCAGCTGTCATTCTGTCTGTTGATGGGAGTTGCGAACTGCGCTTGACCCTGAAATTCTCAAGAGTCTGTATGTTGTGGAAAATTTTTTAGTGTGCATCAGTATAATACTTCCACTGTGTTTGCTCATGTTGAAGCATGACTTCTGAGTTTGTTTATTTTTTCGAATGATTTGAAAATGGAGAATACATTTTTAAGCATTTTTTAGATCGTCACATTTAACATACTATCAAGCACTTAATGTTTGCTAGAGACATGCGTAAAAGCAGAACAACAAAATTATGTAGCACCTTTTTAATGTAGAAAAACATCCCAAACCATTTCAGAGGAACGTAATCAGGCAAGAGCCGAAGAAAACAATAATGGGAGGTAACCAAAAGCTTGATTAAAGAGTTGTGTTTTAATGAGGGAGAGGGATAGGCAGACAGCTTAATTATAATGCCTATTGTTTCTTTTTGCTGAATGGTCGCATCCTTGCCTCAGAGTTAAAAATTGTGGGTTCAATCCTCACTCCACTTAAGCACACAGTCTAGGCTAATACTTGACTGACTACTGATGGAGTGCTGCATTGTCAGAGTTGGTGTCTTTTTGGATGATGCATTAAACAGAGGCTCCATCTGTTCAGTTACACAAGATCCTGTGACACTATTTGAAGAAGAACTGGAAGCTCTCCGATTGTCCTAGCCAATGTTTTTCCTTCAACCAGCACCACCAAAACAAATAAATGGCAGCTTATCTCACCAGCTGTTTGGGGGACCTCTGTCAGTAAAATTGGCGTTTGCCTACAAAACAAGAGTGACTATAAATCGTCAGTTGTAAAGTGCTTTGGAAGATCGTAAGGTACATGAAAAGTACAATATAAATACAAGTGGTTTTCTTTACACTGACAATTCAAAAGCAATCGCTGTTGATAGAAAATAATTTAGTTTTAACACTGCAGATGTTGAACCTTGCCTTTCCTCACTGGCACCCCTCCCCTGACATGGTCAGTTCCTGTTACAGATAGTTTGTACATAATCTTGAGGTTCCTTCAAGTGCCAAAGGTTGGCAGTGGGCCACATGCTTGATATTCGGGGACTGCTGTGCTGCTTAAGGGCACCTAATCAGAGAAGTGACCTGCACACTACATCTGTGTTGTATATACACAATAATGTGTTGCAAAATAGTTAAATTGCAGATTGAAATGGCTGAAATTTATTGTTATGAGACCTGAGATGCACTTCTGCCTTTCTGCAGAAATGTTGGACTTTATCATTCTGACAGCATTGACAATTTTATTACTATTTTGCATAACAAATAGTGACTTAAAAAAATATAGGATTTGTGTATTTAGCTAAATGATACAGAGCAGGATTCTAGCTTCTGTGTATGTTGATTCTTTATAAGCAAAGCAATTATAATGACAAAGATATATACAGGAGTTAGTTTTTGTGAACATACTTCTGTTCCAGTACTAGGATAATATTGCTAAGTGAAATGTCTTGTTCATGAGTAGTTTATGTCCTTCTAACTGCCCCTTGATCCTTTCCTGCCCTACAGTGGATTACAGGATGAGTTGATACTTGGCCCAGGGGAGGCTCGATTATTTGCGTGGGCTGACCCTGCTGGTATCAGGAAACTTAACTGGGGCTGTGTATGGAAAACAGGAGAACTTGACTTGTTAAAGGTGCGTAGACATCTGTAAAAATGAACTCTCAAGATTAAGTCTACCTGCAATGAGTTCAGAGTTTATCCAGTGAAGAGCTAGCTGAGCCATTAGAACATGCAGCACAAATTTTGCCTTTGGTGAATCGATGGGCCCTGTCTGATCTTTTAGGTTTGCCTCTTCATGCTACGGAGAATGGATGTTCCAGGTAGCTTTTTGCTCCTGACTAATTTCACCTAGTTTAACACATGACCCAAGGTAGTGTTTCATGGTTTAGTTTAGTTTAGAGATACAGCACTGAAACAGGCCCTTCGGCCCACCGAGTCTGTGCCGACCATCAACCACCCATATATACTAATCCTACACTAATCCCATATTCCTACCACATCCCCACCTGTCCCTATATTTCCCTACCACCTACCTACACTAGGGGCAATTTATGATGGCCAATTTACCTACCAACCTTCAAATCTTTTGGCTTGTGGGAGGAAACCGGAGCACCCGGAGAAAACCCACGCAGACACAGGGAGAACTTGCAAACTCCACACAGGCAGTACCCAGAATTGAACCCGGGTCGCTGGAGCTGTGAGGCTGCGGTGCTAACCACTGTGTATATCTATCAATGTTTATCGGCAGTTACCTGGAGCCGCAGGTGGAGGTTGGATAGTCATTTGAAATTAGTATGTGAGAACCACCCATGAGCATTGTGCCTGTTGAGTAGTTGCAGTTGTTACTACTCCTGAGAATTCAAGGTGGAAGATGTGAGGGACTGAATTTGAGGCCATGAACTTGATTCTGCATGTAGAACTCAAGTCAAATCATTTATTTATTTAGAGATACAGCACTGAAACAGGCCCTTTGGCCCACCAAGTCTGTGCCGACCAACAACCACCCATTTATACTAACCCTACATTAATCCCATATTCCCTACCACATTCCCACCACATTCCCACCATTCTCCTACCACCTACCTACACTAGATGCAATTTACAATGGCCAATTTACCTATCAACCTGCAAGTCTTTGGCTGTGGGAGGAAACCAGAGCGCCTGGCGGAAACCCACGCGGTCACCGGGAAAACTTGCAAACGCCGCACAGGCAGTACCCAGAACTGAACCCAGGTCGCTGGAGCTGTGAGGCTGCGATGCTAACCACTGCGCCGCCCACATTTGTTGTGACACATTATCTTAGATTTCTCCTCCTTCCCCACGCTCCAAACTCCTTCCATTCCCCCTGCCCTCAGCCTTGCCTGGTTGTAAATCAGGTGGATCTGTCCATGGAACCTGCTTGGATTACCAGTCCGAGCAACATCATTGTAAAGGATAAGAAATTGAGAATTTGGTGAGAGTGGGTCTCTGGTAACTTAGTCGAACTGGAATGTCGTTTTCACATTTCGAATTATACTTTGACTGCTTTACAGTGTTAAAGTTCTGTGAATTGTAAGTAATTACTTGAATATGGGGTGGTTACTGTGAGCTGGAAGATGACTGAGCAGTTATAACTTGGCTCTGGCTCAGGAGGTGTATAAAATTAGAAAGGTCTGCTAAGGCACATAGTGTAATGTAACTGAGTGCATTGTAAACAGAACGCAAAGTTGAAAATTTGGTGCGGCGTTGGGGGTAATGAGGTGCTCCTTATAATTAATTAAATAAAATTAAAATAAGCCAAGTGAAGTAGTGATAAAACAAGGTTAGGCAGAGATGGCAGCACTGGAGGTATGCCACATCTACAGCATGTGGAAGTTTGTGATGAGCAGCATGATCGCAGATAACCACATCTGCAATAAGTGCCTGCAGCTTGAGGAGCCTCAGCTCCGTTGTTGCAGTAGAGTCTGAGAGCAGACGTTGCAATGCATCAGGGAGTAGGTGAGTTATTTGCTTAGAGTTCAGGGATAGGAGGGTGAGACTGATTTTTGGGTCGGTAAAGGGACCCCTGATGCAGTGGTGGAGGAGACTCTGCATTGACAAACTTTTTTTTTTTTAAAATTATATTTTTCAACAAATACTCATTCCCTTGAGGAATAAAATCTCCATTGGAAAAGTGGTACAGCCATGTCTAACTAGAGAAGTTAAGGATGGCATTAGATTGAAAGATGAGGCTCACAATGTTGCAAAAACCCTAGTGATCCTGAGGATTGGAAGTGTTAAAAATCAGTCAAGGATGGCCAAGAAATTGTTCAAGAGGGAGAAAATAGAATAAGACTGTAAACTGGCAAGAAATACAAGAATAGATTGTAAGAGCTTTTACAAGTATATAAAAAGGAAATTACTGGAAGTAAACGTTGGGCCCCTTCAAAGAGATATTATGATGGAGAAAAGGAAATGGTAGGAATGTTAAGATTTTGTGTCTGTTTTTACAGTAGGGAAGACCAAGAGCATACCAAACATTGTGGAGAACCAAAAGTCTAATGAGAGTCATGAACTTAAGTAATATTAGTAAAGAAGGAGTACTGGAAAATTAATCGAACTAAAAGCTGACATTTTCTGGACCAATGGCTTGTACCCTAGGGTTTTAAAAGAGGTGGTTGCAGAGATAGTGGATGCCTTGGTTTTCATCTAATAGAATTCCCTAGATTCTAGACTGGTCCCCTAGGATTAGAAGGTAGCAAATGTAACTCCGTTTTTTAAAAAAGGATAGAGAAAATAGGGAACCAAAGACCAGGTTAGTCTGACGTCAGTAGTAGGGAAAATGCTAGAATCTTTTATTAGGGATGTGATAGCAGGGCACTGTAATTAGTCAGTCAGCATGATTTTATTGGAGGACAATCGTGTTTGACAAATCTGAAGTTTCCTGAGGTTATAACTAACAGGGTAGATAAAAGGGAACCAATGGATGTAGTGTATTTAGATTTTCAGAAGGCACCCGATAAGGTGCCCCACAAGAGATTGTTACACTATATTTGGGGTTAAATATATTAGCATGGATATAGGATTAGTGCTTGGACCTCATCTATTTATAATCTGTCTCAATGATTGATGAGAAGGCTGTGTAATCTATCCAAGTTAGCTAACGATACAAAGCTAGGTGGGAAAGCAAGCTGTGAGGAGGATGCAAAGAGGCTACAAAGCGATTATGGATGGGTTAAGTGAGTGGACAAGAAGGTGGCAGATAGAGTATAATGAATGGAAAAGCAGAATATTTTTAAACTGAGAGACTGAGAAATGTTGGTATTCAGAAGAATTTGAGGGTCCTTATAAAGAAACACAAAGTTAATGGCGTGCAATTAGGAAGGCAACTAGTATGTTAGCCATTGTTGCAAGATGTTTGTTATGGTCAAGTGAAGAGGGGTCGAAGGGCTCCCTTGTTTGACTCAACAGGTTTAATTCTTTCTTAGTGAATGTACTGGCCAATTCAGTAGGTGTTTGATTACTTGCTATCATCATAACAGGAACCCATCAGACAGGTTTTCTTGAGTTAACAAAAAACGGTTGACTTTATTGTACCTAAACTGAGCTAATAAAATAATAAACGACGCACCAACTTTCACTCACACGCACAAATAGGTTACTGAATGAGGAAAGGTAGATTGTTTTAATTGGACTCTAACTCAACCAAAAAGTATACTGTTTATGAAGTTTGGTGACTTGGCTAGCTTCTATCTGAATTCAGTGGTCCTGAGGATTTTAGTTCGAAGAGGTAGATGACTGGTTCGGTGAGTCTCTTGGAGATAGTGATGCGGATGATTTCCTCCAATGGGGTTTCTGGTTATAGCTGGAGAATGCAAAGGTGATCAGTCGACGAGCAGGATTTGAAAGCTTTCCAGCTGGAAGGGGGAGGGACCCATACATAGGGTTTGCATATGTCAGTCCAGTTGCTTCTCTGCAGCAAAGAAAAACACCAGCTTAAAACCACAGATGGGGAGGGGCTTGTCAAATGACAGCCATTCAGGGATTCAAACATAGCAGTTAGCAGTACTTATTTGCTTGCTGAAAGAACAGGTAGTTCCATTTAAGCTTCCTGCGTCTTGGTTCTTGGGCTATTAGCAGACATTTTGTGTGTCTCAAGTGTTCTAATGTAGGATACAGTGTTGCAAATTAGATGATTGAAGCTGAAAGGATGACTTTGCTGGCAGCTTGTCTTTTAAAATGTCTTTTTTTAAAAAAATTCAGATCTCAAGTCAGTGGGATTGAAGAAAATTGTCACTCAACAAAACGCATTGGCGTAACAGGGTTGATGTATAACAAGTGAGGAAGCCTTATTGAAATGATATAGAGCTTTGGTCAGACCACACCTGGAGCATTGTGTAGAGTTTTCATCTCTGTTAAGCCCCCTTCAAGGCAGATGTATCCTTCATTAGGTACAGAGATTCACAAGATTGATTCCTGGAGTGAGGAGAGATTGAATCGAATGAGTGTATATTCTCTGGGATTTAGAAGAGTGAGAAGTGACCTCATTGAAACTTATAAGATTCTTAGAGGGCTTGACAGGGTGAATGCTAAGACTATTTCACCTGGCTGGCGAGTGTAGAACTAGGTGCCATAGACTCAGAATAGTGGGCGGCCACTTAGGCCTGAGATGAGAAACTTCTTCACTCAGGATTATGAAGCTTTGGAATTTTTGACCTGAGAGCTGTAGATGCTCAGACACTGAGTATGTTCTAGATTGACATTAATAGATTTTTGAGCATTAAGGGAATTGAAGGGTATTGGATTAGGGCAGGAAAGTGGAATTGATGTATAAGTTCAGTCATGATCTCATTGAATGGTGGAGCAGGCTTGATGGATTGTTTGGCTGACTCCTCCTCCTATTTCAGTGTTGTTAGTCCAGAAGTTGTGTGTTCAAATTTCAGCATTGCTGTAAGAAAATGTGGAATTAAGGGACTGGTAGCAGCAGAAGTGACCATGAAAGCAGTTTTTTTGTCATAAAACCCAACTCTTGCACTTGGGAAAGGAAATCTGTTGCCCTTACCTAGTCCAGCCTTTATGTGACTCTAGTCCCACACCAACATGTTTGACTCTTAACTACTTTCTGAAGTGGCTTAGCAAGCAAAGGAAAGTTAGCCCCAATGAGTTGTCTTGGTTCTGTGTGGACTACAACTTCAAACAGTGTAACAAACAAAATTAACTTTTCTAAGGAAGTCCTTTGCTCCAGTTGTCTCGTTGATAGAATAATTTACATTTTCCAGGATCAGTTTGGACAGTTTCTTTGGGAACACAACAATCAGATTCATTGGGTATCGTTCCTCGATGGGCGACAGCGCGTGTTGGTGTTCACTGAAGATGTGGCCGTTGTTTCTAAAGCACGGCAGGCTGAAGACTTGACACAGTTTGATAAGGGAATTACAGTTTCACTTCATAGCCTTGGACTGTCACTCGTTAACAACGAAAGCCAACAGGAAATTGCTTATATAGGAATTACCAGGTAAGCTTTGTTTTTCTTTTTTCTGTACAAGAGGGGTTAAAACAAATGACTGTACATAGAGGCAAGTAAACTGATCAGCAAATACAATCTTGAGCTTTTAATTCCAAGTAGTTTTTGTGGCTTGAAAATGTTTGACTCGTCTAGTAATTTGAATTGAGCTCTTTAAATAAAGCAGTGCTGGAGGAGCTTTATGCACAGAAAAAATAGCAGATAATGCAAATTAAGCAACTTGAAATTAACTGGGGTGGACTGTACAATAAAACTAATTAAATAACATGCTTACAGTAATTGGAGCCATTAAAATTCATAATTTGCTGCAATAAATGTGTAGAAGAACCCAACTTCGAAAATCTGCACCTCAACTGTGATAAATGCAGTCAAATAAAATGCCCAATCTCAGTGTAATTACCTTGAGCCCTCAGTCTTTTTAACCCAGTAGTGCAGCAGCTTTCCCAATACTTAGTCGTATTAGTCTGGCTCTGTTGGTAGCACGATCACAAGATTACAGGATATTTATGGATGAAAGGCCATTCAGTAAATCTTAGTTCATCCAACCAGAAAGTCCCATTGCCACACCTGGTTATTTCTGAAATGATTCTACATTCGTTTTCATACATTACTCTGTATGAAATGTATTAATATTGGTGTTTAAAAACTTTCTGCTGTCACTCCTATATTTGTCTTGTTAGCATAAATGTTGTCCTACTCTCTGGTTTAAAATAGTTTTCTAGATTTACCTTTTCCACTCTGCTTATTCGCACGTGCTGAAAAGCACAAGGGATAGAAATGCATTGGCATCTGCTCTACGTCTCAGCCAATATTCAGTTCTGTTGACTTTAGTTTGTGTTTACAAGTTACTCTAGTATTCAGTTATGGCTCAAACCTCTAACACTGCTTTGTGGCTTTTGTCTGCACTGTCACCAGCACTTAAATGTTTCCTTGTGCAGCTTTGTCCAGAAACGGACATAGTACTTGAGGTGATATGATCAGAATAGAGTTTGACCATGACTTCCTCTGACTTCCAAATTTTCGGCTGCCTGGCTCAACATTCTGTTGGCTTTGTTGGTTGCTGCTCTGCATCAGTTGGCCGTTTTGAGCATTGTGTCAACGAAGACTGCGAGGTCTTTCAGTTTCATCTTTAACTCTTTCAACACCGTTCATGAAGTGCAGATCCATCCTTGGCCCCTCCTACTTCTCATCTACATGCTGTTCCTCAGCGACGTCATCAAAGAGCACAGGGTTAGTTTTCACTTGTACATTGACAACATCCAGCTCTACCTCACCACCATCTCTCTCGACTTCTCCACTGTTGCTAAATTATCAGACTCCTTATCTGACAACCAGTACCGGAAGAGCAGAAATTTCCTGCGATAAAATACTGGGGAGGCCGAAACCATTGTCTTGTGTTCTCGTTGCAGACTACATCTTGCTCCCTGGCAGTTGTCCAGTTGTCTGGGACTAAATCAGAGTGTTTTTAATCTTGGTGTCATATTTGACCCAGAATGAACTTCTGACCACATATCCGCAGCATCACTAAGACTTACTACCTCTGTAATCTCCAGCCCCACAGCCTCCAATATCTGTGCTCCTCTAATTCTGACCTCTTGAGTATCACTGATATTTATCACTCTGCTAGTGGGGACTGTGCATTTAGTTGCCTGGGCCCTATGTTGTGAAATTCCTTCCCTAAACCTCTCTGCATCTCTCTAAGATGCTCCTTTAAACCTAACTCTGACCCAAATTTTGGTCATCTGCCCTAATATCTCCTTATGTGGCTCAGTGTCAAATTTTGCTTTATAACGTGCCTGTGAAGCACCTTGGGATATTTTATTGCATTAATGGAATTAAAATAATACAAGTTGTATGTTACCCATTTTCCTTCCAATGTGTAATAATTGACTTTTTTCCATGTTAAATTTCATATGCTATTGTTTGAACTACTCAGGTATATTGTTTAACTCATTTTGTAATTTCTGAGTTATGTCAGTTGGTTTCACTGGCCCTCTTAGTTTGGTATCTTTTGCAAATGTCAAAAGTTTGCTTTGAGTTTCCAAATCCAAGTTTTTATGTAAATTAAAAACAAAGCTCATCCCAGGAGCAAGGCCTGGAATATCCCACGCCATACTTCACCAATCTTAACCTAACTTTTCTACCTGTTGTTTCTACCGTTCTACTAATTTCTTATCCCTTCTCAAGATTTACCTTGGATTGCTGGAATTTTTAGTTTAATTACTAACATTTTGTGGAACTTCATTGAATATCTTCCAGAAGTCTGGATATACCATGTCTTTGGATTTTCCACAGTCCACTTGGTAGTAGACACTTCCTCAAAGAAGTCAGAGGTTAGTCAGGCAGGTTCTTACTTCCTGAATCTTTATTGCTATTCGCCCCATTATTGTAGTGCCTTTAATCCTGAAATTTACACCTGATAATCCATTCCAATATATAGTTGCCTGTGTTTATTTTGAATCCCTTTTTGAATATGGGCACTAGATTAGCCTGATTCCATTCTACTGGTACCTCCTCGGTGTTCAATAACTACACAATAGTTATTGATTGTTAACACCTCTTTTCAAAAATAAAAATCCTTCCTTGTGTGTCAGCTTTGGAATAATTACCCTGGAATTTTTTTTTAGCCTGCCAGCTATTGAACTCATTTATATCAAATTGTTCATTTTGCTTTATTGCTCTTTGGAGAGGGCATGTTGCTCTTGTGAAGTTGGAGTAAGTCATTCTGAATATTTACCATCTTGTTCTTGAGCTTTTTTCAAGCCAGTTTGCATTTTTCATCATTCTCCCCTCTAAACCCTCTTACTGTAGAAATGCTGAAGGAACTTCTGTTATATTTTGCCTCTTTTTTTTTTTCTGCTCAAGGCCTGATTCTTAAATTGGGCGGACAATCTAGGGTGGCACTCCCATGCATTACTGTGAGAGTGATGCATTGTCAGAGGAGCCATCTTTCAGATGAGTTGTTAATTTGCCTCACTAGCTATTTGTGAGATCTTGCTATGCTGATTAGACTTCAAAGCAATAATTCATTGAGTGAAGCACTTTTTCACATCCTAATGACACAATAAAATGCTATTTATCTACAAATTATTTAAGTTGCTTCTCGTTCGATCTTATGATGTATAGGGGCTGCCCTAAGTTTGAAGGAGCAGGAAAAGACCAATGAGGTACAAATATAGCATGTGCTATATTTATGGATAAATATGGATTCAGCAAACTTTTCTTCCGGTCAGAAGGAAGGACTCGATGAGAACAATGAACCACCCGTTAAGGAGAGTATCAAATCAAAAACAAAGGCCTACAAAGCTGTGAAAGCTTTTGGTAGGCCAGAGGATTGGGAATTTTTTAGGAGCCAGCAGCGGATGACTAAAAAACTAATAAAGAGGGAGAAAATTGATTGAGAGTAAATTGGCAAGAAATATAAAAACTAATAGTAAGAGCTTGTATGGGTATATAAAAAGCAAGAGAGTAGTTAAAGTAAGTGTGGGAACCTTAGAGGATGAGACTGGGGAATTAATAACAGGGAACAGGGAAATGGCAGATAATTTAAACCAATATTTTGCATCAGTCTTCACGGTGGAGGACACTATAAACACCCCAACAACAATAGATGAGCAAGGTGTAAATGGGAGGGAGGAACTTGTAACAATCTCTATCACGAGGGAAAAGGTGCTTGACAAACTGATGGGACTCAAGGCAGACAAGTCGCCAGGACCTGATGGCCTGCGTCCAAGGGTATTAAAGGGGTGGTTGCAGAGATTGTGGAGGCAATGGTTGTAATATACCAAAACTCACTGGATTCCGGTAGGGTACTAGCGGATTGGAAAACCGCTAATGTGACGTCCCTATTCAAGAAAGGAGGTCGACAGAAAGCAGGAAACTATAGACCAGTTATCTTAGCATCTGTCATTGGGAAAATGCTAGTCCATTATTAAGGAAGAAATAGCAGGACATTTAGAAAAACATAATGCAATCAAACAGAGTCAGCATGGTTTTATGAAGGGGAAATCATGTTTGACAAATTTGTTAGAGTACTTTGAGGATGTAACAAGCAGAGTGAATAAAGGGGAACTGGTAGATATAGTGTATTTGGATTTTCAGAAGGCTTTCGATAAAGTGCCACATAAAAGCTTATTGCACAAAATAAGAGCTCAGGGTATTGGGGGTCATCTGTTGGCATGGACTGAGGATTGGCTAACACACAGAAGGCAGAGTGTCGGGATCAATGGATCATCTTCAGGTTGGAAAGCCATAACTAGTGGGGGGCCTCAACTATGTACAATCTATATTAATGACTTGGGGGAAAGGACAGAGTGTAGTGTATCCAAATTTGCTGACGATACAAAAATAGATGGGAAGGCATGTTGTGATAAGAATCTGCAAAGGGATATAGAAAGGTTAAGTGAGTGGGCAAAAACTTGGCAGATGGAGTTCAATGTAGGGAAGTGTGAGGTTATCCACTTTGGTAGGAAGAATCAAAAGACAGATTATTATTTAGATGGAGAAAGATGACAAAATACTGCAGTACAGAGGGATCTGGGTGTTCTTGTACATGAAACACAAAAAGTTAGCATGCAGGTGCAGCAAGTAATTAGGAAGGCAAATGGAATTCTGGCCTTTATTGCTTGGGGTTAGAGTTTAAAAGCAGGGAAGTCTTGTTACAACTGTACAGGGTGTTGGCGAGGCCAAACCTGGAGTACTGCGTACAGTTTTGGTCCCTTTATTTAAGGAAGGATATACTTGCGTTGGAGGCAGTTCAGAAAAGGTTCACTCAGCTGATTCCTGGGATGATGGAGTTGTCTTATCAAGAACGGCTAAACAGGTCAGGCCTTTGTTCATGAGAGTTTAGAAGAATGAGAGGCGATCTTATTGAAACGTACAAGGTTCTAAGGGGGCTTGACAGGGTAGATGTTGAGAATATGTTTCCACTGGTGGGGGAATCTCGAACTAAGGGACATAGTTACAGAATAAGGGGTCACGCATTTAAAACTGAGATGTGAAGCAGTTTCTTCTCTGAGGGTGGTGAATCTCTGGAATTCTCTACCTCAGAGTTGTGGAGGCTAGGTCACTAAATGTATTTAAGGAGGAGGTAGATAGATTTTTCGGGGAGTTGAGGGTTATGTGGAGCAGCCCTAAAAGAGGAGTTGAGGCCTGGGACAGATCAGCCGTGATCTAATTGAATGGTAGGGCAGGCTTGAGGGGCTGAATGGCCTACTCCTGCCCTTATTTCTTATGTTCTTATATACTTGAGTTAGATGCTAACCAATTTCCATGTAAGTCGATGGTGGAACCAGTTGGAGACTCTTCAAATCGTAGACAATGCATGTTTGATGTGGAGTCGAATTATTTGAAGTTCACAATTGCAACTTTATTTCTGACCATGGCCCTGACCTAGATTATACAGCACAGGAATAGCCCATTCAACCTATCTGGCCCATCTACATGCTCCAGTTGCAGCCCCCTCCCACCCGACTTTAGCTTGTCCCCTCAGAGTCCTATTCTTCTCTCCCTCATACGGAAATAACTTCCCCTTAAATGCATTTATGTGACTAACCTCAGCTACTCCATGTGATAGTGAGTTCCACACTCTCACCACTCTCTGGGTAGAGAAGTTTCTCCTGAATTCCTATTGGATTTATTAGTGATTATCATATCTACCCAATTGCAGGATAAGATTCATACAGTCCAGTAGGTGGATAACTGCTGTGCTGATGGGTGCGTGTCCAGCCTGTCCATAGCCACAGAAAAGGGCAGCAGCTTTTTGTGTTGCTTCTGCTGGCAGGAAGGGAAGCCACCTGTTGAGGTCAGCACTGCTGAAGGTAGAAGTGTTATTTCATTACATTGCAGATGCAGTCATTCCGAGCAGGGCAATATGAATGTAGATAAAATGTACTCAATCTTATAGCTTTGGGACCCGGTAAATTTTTTCCAGCATGATGTGACACCTGCTAGTATGGGACTCCTGTTATCCAAACTTTCAATTCTGTTCACTTCGAGTGACAGATAATGTCACATCCCTTTGTTGTAATGTCATTTTTCTCTTACGTTTTCTTGGTCTTGTAATAATGCAGAAAAAATATTTTTGATAACACTATTTTATTGAAACAGTTGTATATTGTATATAAAGGCACTATCTTTGAAGTATAGTACCCACTTAAGTTGCAGCTCAACGACACTGGTTAAATTGCTGTCTGCCAGCTGGCCCACAAGCAGGTTAGCATTGATTTTGCATGAGAGAATGAATTCGCATCATATCTGCCTGTCAGGTGTCGATTACAAATACTACATATGTACCTTGGTCCCCTCCTCTAGCAGCACAATAATTTATCTTGCACGCTGAAATTTCCTTTCCTTTGAGGGAGGAGAGTCACAGATACATGCACTTCCTTTGGACAAGCAGTAATGTGTATCAGTTTATGATAATCCTTTTAGCTGTACGCATTGGTCTGTGTCTTGTCTGTGCATGCAGAGAACGGGAAGGGATGCATTAAGTGAAGACGGGAAGGCAACTGTTGAATATATGTTTTCTCAGTAAAACTAGGACCATCTATACCAAAAAATAAGGTTACATGAATGATTGACAGTTGAGGCATGCTTTCCTATTTTGGATGTACCATATATACTCGTGTAGAAGATGAGAAACTTATGACTCCTTTGGTCTAAATGCAGGGGAGGGTAACTTCTGTCCAGCTGGAGTGTTTCAGGATGGTCCAGTAGAACAGGCAACCGCGAGGTGATTTAGTAACAGCAGGAACCACAACTAAAGTCGAGAGGGAGAGTTGCTATTTAAATGTCGCAGTGCTAGGGGAATAGAGTGAAGCAACGGACAGCAATAGCTGATGCGGATATTATGATTTTAAGCTTGAAAGAACCAAGAGAAAACTTATTTGTGCGTTCTTGCCAACATCAAGGTGAAAGCTTTGGTGGATAGGAGTTTTGTAATGTTGGACATGAATGATAGATCTGACATGGAATTTTGGGGGTCACCTTCTACATTAGTATATGTGATGTATGCATGTTGCTGCATTTGGAATGTGCATTTTCTATGAGAACATTTGTTTTAAAGTTTTAAAAATTCACGTTTATATTGTACCTCTATGCTTGCCTTATTTTTCTCTTCAAAGTTTACAAATGTTTTTTGTGGAATTATGTTTCCTCCTCTAACTTCTTTTATTATTTCTTTTGCCTCCCTCCGGCAAAGCATTTTACAGTATTAAATTGAGAGTAATGATATAGAGCCTCTCTATACTGCACTTTAAACTCAATATCTTAAACATTGAAAGCATAATTTGAGAGTCAGTATCATCAAAGCTGACTGAAAATCTCAGTCTACCAGAGATTGCACAAGAGATGTAGATTTCTTCCCTCTCTTTTCATGGAGGCAATACTTGGTTTATTTTATAATGCACCTTTTCCATTATGAGCGCTTAATTCTGTACAGTAACCACAGGGCGATGAAAAGGTAAAATGCCTGTTCAACAGAATTTTAAATTAGCTGAAATAGCTCAAAAATGCCTGTCATCTTTGTTCACCTGTAGAAAGCTGCTTGTTGAAGGATAAAGCTGGAGCCTATATTTACTCAGTTTCACGTTTTTTGTGTAGAGTAAAAGGATTACAAACATGGAGCTCTTCACAGAAATCCCAGTCCCAGTGAGTGTCTTGTCTGCTTTTAAGTGCTCAACTAAAACCCCAATTAACTCCCTTCACCTGCATATAATCACACAATTAACAGATTCCCCTCTTTCTTTTACAATACAAATTAACAAGCTCAAAGAATATTTCAAAATACATCAAAATTAAATTCTGTATTGGGCACAGTTTTTGTTTTAACATTGTGAGATGCCCCTCCTCCAGCACCTGCAACAATTTCTTTGCACTCGCATTTCTTTTTGTGAAACAATTGGATAGCTGATGACTTGCATTTGCCCATTTGAGTTTGGAGAGCTCCTTTCCCTCCAGCATTTGTTTGAATCCAGCGAGGCCAATACGTAGTATTTTCTCACTCTCACTTTTTGTAGAGTGTACATTGTCCCACAAAGAACGATTATCCACATAACATTCAATGGGTATCCAATCTTCAGGATGTCCTTTGTTCAGAATTTCACCCAAAATATTTGACGCTGCCTCCACAAGACCCAGTGTTTCCACAGCTAACGTGCTTTTAACAACCTGTTTTATTTTCTTAGCCTCCCTTGCTAAAGGACAACATTTACCATTTTCAGCCATCAAATATTATAAAGCCAGCTGCACTCGAATATCCATCTGCAATATTAGTATGTGAAGCATCACTAAAAATTATTAGCTTCATGTTCTTTGGGTCACCAAAGGATGGGAGCTTCAGTACACATTTCTCCAGATTTAGTTTTTTCAATGTTGTATTTGCCCTTAAAACATTCTCAACTTTTGGATATTTCATCATCTCCAGCACATCTAAACTAACATCAGGCCGAGTCTGAGAGCCCAACCAGTTTAATTGACCCACCAGGCTTTGCGATTGCTCACTCTCTGCTTCAGATAGATTATCACAGGAAGATGATAATCTAGCACGATTAATTGGGATGGGAGTAACGCTCTAAATAGGATTCTTGATACAAACTTATTCCAGACTTATTCTGCTTAATATCTAAACCAGTATATTTGGAGATCTCCAAGGTGAATTTCCTCAATCTTTTATACAGTCTGTTGAAGTCCATGATATATTCCTCCATTGAATAACTATCTGTTTTCCTAAATCTATCAAAGTCTGACCGTGCCTCATACACATTCAATAGGTCATCTTTCTTGTAAATTTCACCCAAGAATTCTGACAGAAGATCCAACCCTTCATCAGTATCCAACTGTCGAGCATCCAGTTCACAAAACACTTTACTTCTCATTTTACTTTTGGTAGGAAGTGACAATGCCAAGGCCATACCTTTTTTTAATTTGTTCATGGGATACGGGCATTGCTGGCTAGGACAGCATTTATTGCCCATCCCTTTTTTGATATGCTGCGTGTTTCAGTAGTGCCAGCCATGTTCCTGAATTAATACGCATTTCATATCCAACCATCAAAATAAACGGACAGGTCTCAACCAAAAGCTGGGTTTTTTGTTTCCTTTTTGGTAGAAATGTAACCAGTGTCCACACATCCACTTCATTCTTCCACTCGTCATATGGTTCAGACTCCGAAAACACTGGAGGGTAATCATACCCTGAGAATTTGCCCTTGCTTTCTGCCATATTTTTCACAATGGCCCTTGAGACTTTAGTTTTCTATCCAAAAAAAAGTCCTGTTTTCCAACCTTCAGCTTTAGGCAACATCCTCTGCTACCATGTTCAATGCCAGAAAACTTGTAGAAGAAAAAGGCTGGAGCCTATATTTACACAGTTTAACATTTATTGTGCAGACTAAAAGGATTACAAACATGTAGCTCTTCACACAAATCCCTCTTCCAGTCCCAGTGAGTGTCTGCTTTTAAGTGCTCAACTAAAAACCCAATTAACTCCCTTCACCTGCATATAATCGCACAATTAATACATATAATCACACAGTGGCGCAGTAGTTAGCACCGCAGCCTCACAGCTCCAGCAACCCGGGTTCAATTCTGGGTACTGCCTGTGTGGAGTTTGCAAGTTCTCCCTGTGTCTGCGTGGGTTTTCTCCGGGTGCTCCGGTTTCCTCCCACAAGCCAAAAGACTTGCAGGTTGGTAGGTAAATTGGCCATTATAAATTGCCCCTAGTATAGGTAGGTGGTAGGGAAATATATAGGGACAGGTGGGGATGTGGTAGGAATATGGGATTAGTGTAGGATTAGTATAAATGGGTGGTTGATGGTCGGCGCAGACTCGGTGGGCCGAAGGGCCTGTTTCAGTGCTGTATCACTAAACTAAACTAATTAATAATCTTCAGTCATTTGCTTTCTTGAAAAGTGTCAATGGAAGTTAAATCCAAATCGTGCACTCCATATGGGGAGTCATGCTAGTTTGGTGGTGAAGAATCAGAACTACAGTGTTGTAGCCCAGTCTCTGACTTGCTGTCCTTTTGTGTGGTTTCTGTGCAGGGGGTCAGGATTTTCCCTTCTGTATCCAGTAGCTGAGCAGTGCACCAGTTGGCGAGGCTGAGCTGCACACTGAGTGTTTGCATTGTTCATGGGTCAGCAATTTAAAGCACCAGTGAGCATTACTCCGTTATTCCACCACAAGACATAATAACAACCAAACAAGGGATTGAGATTGCCACTTTCTGTATATTCATCACTGGGGGAACTGTCACTAACTGTGTACAATTTGAATCAGCTCAGAACTGACCATGTTGGGCGTGACTGTTAACAGTGACAGAATTTAAACATATATTTGAAGATACAGGAGCCATTTTATTTTTTGCATGTCAGAAAGTGAGTATTTTTAAACTTAGTTTTCACTTTTCTTATTTCCTGCTGGGTTCTCCTCCCCAAGGCGTTAATTCACTCCAGAAATGCACTTCTCCTCAGTGCCACTATTTTAGTGAAGGAAAATCAGCTAGGGTTGCAAGTCTGAATCTCTGTTTCAACAATGCCTCCTAGAAGTACATGCATTTGGCGTTGACTTGTGGACTGGATGAGGCTCAACTATGATGCCCCACATCAGATAAGCTGCTGACATTTGCTGTTGCAGCTACACGCAAACATTGCCCTTGGATTCAAAATGAACATGGAAAGAGAAAACTAGTGTGGAAAGAAAAAAAAAAAGCCCTATTTTTTGATGCATGTTGCTTTTTTAAAAATGTGAAGTAAACAGCCCTGTCAAACCTGTTAATTATCATAAATGTCACAGTTCTGATTTGCAATGAATCCCCTAATCTACTTATTACCACAGAAGTTCAAGTGCAGAGTTAAATGCTTATACTGAAGCCATTGCACTAAAAATAAAGCAAGGAAATGGGGATCAATTCCAAGCCTCTTGTGCCAGAAACGTTGTGCAGTGTCTGGTATACTGAGTCTCATATAGTCAGCCTGTTGTGATATTAAAATGGACCCTTGCTTTTATTGATCTGGGCTATTGAATGTAAGCAGTGTTTCACTGATGGGCAGAAGACGAGGCATTTAAGAAAAAAAACGAGAAGGTAAATTAATTTATTTTCACTTGGAAAAATATGGGTTAATTAATACTCATCCCTGGCTTTATAAATAGAGGCAGAGAGTACAAAAGCAAGAATGTTACACAAAATCTTTATAAACCATGTTTCGGCCTGAACCAGAGTATTGTGTCCAATTCTAGGCACTGCACTTTAGGAAGGATGCCAAGGCCTTGCTGAGAGTGCAGAGGTGATTTACCAAAATAATGGATGTGGCACTTCAGTTATGTGGAGAGGCTAGAGAAGCTGGGATTGTTCTCTTTACAGCAGTGAAGGTTAAGGGGAAATTTAATAAAGTTGTTCAAAATCATGAAGGTTTTGATAGTTTAAAAAAAAACTCTTTCCACTGGCAGATGGGTCATTAACCAGAGGTACAGATTTAACATAATTGGCAGATGAAATAGGGGAGAGATTATTTTTTTGCACAGCGAGTTGGTATGATTTAGAATGCACTGCCTGAAAGGGTGTTGGAAGCAAATTCAATAATCACTATTCAAAGGGAAAAAAAATTGCATGGCTATGGGTAAAGATTGGGAAGTGGGACTAATTTGTCGAGCTCTTTCAAAGAACTAGCACTGGCACAAAGTGTGGAATGGCAGCCTTCTATGCTTTGATTGTAGAATCGTATAAACCGTGAGATAAGCGAAGTCAGCGTAGTCTGGAATCTGACTAGAGCCTACTCACCGAGTCATCAGTGGAACAAGCTCATATGTTTAAACCAAAATAAGTGAAGCAGCAACCCTGCACCACTTCTATAACAATGTGCATTGCTTCTAAAGAGCGCTTGAATTTAAGACTTTTGTCTAATTATAACTAAAAATCTTAATCTTGTATGCAAAAAGGACAGTGACTTTAAAATGGCAGTCATAAAGGAAGAGGGATTTTTATTTTGGAAAGTTGCTATTTCAAGCAGTTGGATCTTTGTTGAGCTGTTGGTGAGGCCAGAGATGAAATGTATGCCAGCTAAATCAAAACTAGATGAAAGGAAACACGAGACCAATGTGGATTAGAGGTATCCTATTAAGAATATAAGCAGAAACATGAAAGCTATTGCAAACATGGTAACGTTGGATAAATTATAAAGTTGAGGAAAAGGCAGGTTTAAAAAAAAAAGCAAGGATGGACCCAAAATATGTTTTGATTGGTAATAAATATATGCACGTTACTTAAAAAGTGAAAGGGTGGTTCAGTTAAAATGCATGATGGATAGCTGCAATCAGGGAATGAAGAAATACTTAACTGATCCTCAGACCACTTTTATTTAAGAGGGAAGAGTCTAAGTCTGGTATCAGATGTACAGCAAAGGAGGAACTGGATAGTATATAAATTACAAAGGAGATAGTTATAACAAGGTTAAATGCTTTCAAAATGAGTAAGTGTTATGAATATTGGACTTTATAACATGATTTGTTTTTAAAAAAAGTTTCGATTTTTATTAGTTTAAGATGGAGTCCGGAAGGTCAGGTGAACTCATTCGTTCTGCTAAAGAACAAGACAGATCAAAAACTTTTTTTTTTTTTTTTTGAAAAAAGGAGACTTCAGGGTTAACACCCGACAAACAATGGATTTTACCCTCCCAGATTTTCGGGTCATAAAACAAAGTCAGTGATCCTGGAGATGCAAATGTACCAAGCAGCTGTTAACACCTGGGGACAATGAAAGGTCCAGGTGGCTCTGTGAAACCAGGCTTCTGTACTTTGCATATTAGAAGAGGACAGAAAGCTATTGACCTTTGAGTCCAGATAAATGTAACAGATTTTCTGAAGGCAGACAGACTGTAAGAGAGAAAACTAGCAGTTGCAGCCTCAAGGCAGCCTGTAAGAAGGGAATACGGCGGTTGCAGCCTGAGAGCAGGCTGTGAGGAAAGTAACCAGCAGTTGCAGCCTCAAGAGCAAGAGAGAGGGGGCACCTGCTCTCGGAAACCTGATACAGCAAAAGGCTGCAAAGACTTGAACCTGTTTTTGAAAGTTGATGCCTGCGGAGAAGTGGAAGACCAGTAGCATCACCAGAAATTGCCTTATTCACGGATGTCCATGTTAGAAGTGCTCGGAGAAGTGAGCGAAGAGGACATTGAATTTTGAAAAGGTCTGGGAGATCCAACCCATTGCTACAGGGAGGAGTTTGGGACTTCTTACCACTAAGGATTTCACCATCAAAAAAGGACTGTATAATGTACAAGTGTGGTGTGATGTTTTTAAGTATTTTAGTAAGAAAAGAAAATATCTTTCCTTGTAATCTGGGGTATCAGCTACTTACAAAGCACTATTTAGTTAATGGGGATTTCTTTTAGTTCAGTTGTTATAATAAAAGTCTTAAATCTGAAATCGTGTTGTGTAATTCTTTAAATTTGTCTGAGGGTTCATATCTCTTATTTTAACACGTTACAACCTCAGCGAGAATGTTCAGCCTTTTCTGAAAGGAGATGCAGACTGGAGTTGGCATAGTTAAATGTGACTTTTTGTAAAAAAATTGTTAAAATCAAAGCAATAATGAGAATCAAAATGTGGCTAAAATAACTCATCTATTTTTTTTTTAAAAAGGTCGAGATAAATGGAGAAACTATGGAGCACTAAGCTTAATATTAGGTGTAAGGAAAGCTGTATAAATTATTTTGAGATTTAATGGAAAATCATGGATTCTGGATTAAAAAGGTCTTGAATGACTTACAGGAGAGATAGGTCGCAGTTGGTATATACTTGAATTTTCAGAATGCATGTAAAGAATCATAGACTAAGATATAATTTAGCTGAGAAACAAGAAATTGGGTGGGGGTAAATGTGGACTTGACAGGCTGGGAAGAACTTGGGAGAAGGATGCTCCAGGGTCAAACTTGGTTAAAGACCATCTGGACTATTTACACAGTTTCCAGTTAATCATCTTGACAAAGTCGAAATGAATAAACATTAATGAAATTTATCACTTATGATGAGAAGGTCAAATGGCAGGGAATGTAAGTGAAAAACAACAAGTTAGAGATTAGCAGGCAGTGGTGAAGCCAGCAAAATGTTTTTACTATTGCATTGTACAGTAAACTTTTCCATGAAAGTTATTGCAGCGGACTCTCTAAATGCTATTGGCACACGTCTCCGATTCTGGAGAGAGAACAGGACTGAAACGTGGTGAAATGGTGGATAGGATGGGGGCTCTTTAAAATGTTCCATCACTCCTAATAATTTTGGCACACCAAAATGGTTGTATATTTTAATCGAAACAGGATTTGTTTCTAATCTTTATTTCATTCTGGCTTTAGTTCTGGTGTTGTGTGGGAAATGAAACGGAAGCAACGCTGGAGACCATTTAGTCAAAAGCACATTAATCTTTTGGAAAAGGCCTACCAGACATACCTGAAGACCCAAGAACGCTGGATGAAGTTGGATAGTAACTTGGAGGTAGCATTAAAAACTCTCAGTATTTGTCCGGTTGAGGATGGGTTCCAATGGACAGTCCTGCCTGTAACAGTAGAGTTCATTTTCTTGCCAGAAATGCAAGTTTGCTGTGCTGTCTCTCTCTCTCTCTCTCTCTCTCTCTCTCTCTCTCTCTCTCTCTCTCTCTCTCTCTCTCTCTCTCTCTCATAAAGTCATAATGGCACAGAAGGAGGCCACTTGGCCCATTGAGTCCATGCTAGCTTTCCAGAGCAATCCAATCAGTCCCATTCCCCGGCTCTATTCCTGTAGCCCTGCGAGTTTATTTCCCTCAAATGCCTATCCAATTTCCTTTTGAAATCATTAATGGTTTCCACTTCCACCACCCTCGTAGGCAGCGAGCTCCAGGTCATTACCATTCACTGCGTAAAAAAGTTGTTCCTCACTTCCCCCCCTGCATCCCGTGCCCAAAAACTTAAATCTGTGTCCCCTAGTCCTTGTACCATCAGCTAATGGGAACAGCCTTTCTTTGTCTACCCTATCCAAACCTGTCAGAATCTTGTACACCTCTATCAAATCTTCCCTCAATCTCCTTTGCTGCAAGGCGAACAATGTCAGCTTTTCCCACCTAACTATGTAGCTAAAATCCCTCATCCTTGGAACCATCCTGGTAAATCTTCTCTGCACCCTCTCAAGGACCATCACATCCTTCCTAAAGAATGACCTAACCAGAGCTTTATACAGATTCAGCATAACCTCCCTGCTTTTGTACTCTACCTCTATTTATGAAGCCCAAGATCCCATATGCTTTTCTGACTGTACTCTCACTATGTCCTGCCACCTTCAAACATCTATGCACATGAACCCCCCAGGTCCCTGTACACTCTTTAGAACTGTACCATTAAATCTATATTGCCTGCTCCTATCCCTCTTGCCAAAATGTGTGGTATCACAATTCATGCATTAAATTTCATCTGCCACTTCTCTGCCTATTTTGCTAGCTTTTTATGTACTGTTGCAGTTGATTGGTATCATCCTCATTGTCTGCCGCCCGTCACACCTCTAAGTTTGGTATTATCGGCAAATTTTGCAATTTTGCTCTGTATTCCAATAGTCACGTCATTTATGTATATCAGAGAAAACAGCGGTCTTAGCACTAAACCATGGGGAACATCACTTTCTACCATCCTGCAGTCTGAACAACAACTATTTACCATGACTGTGGTTTCTGTCCATAAGTCAATTTTTTAATCCAAGCTGGCACTGACCCTCCTATTACTTGAGCCTCAAGTTTTCTAACAAGGCTTTTATGTGGTACTTTGTCAAAGGCTTTCTTAAAATCCATATAGCTAACATCCATTGCTTTCCTTCATCAATCTTCTCTCTTAGTTCATCAAAAAAATCAATTAGATTAGTCAAACAGTCTGCCTTTTACAAATCTGTGCTGGCTCTCCCTAATTAACTCAAACCGCTCCAAGTGCCTGGTGACTTTTTTTTTTTCCCCCCACCCTGATTATTGTTTCCAAAACTTTACCCACCACTAATGTTAAACTGACCAGCCTGTAGTTACTAGGAATGTCCTTACACCCTTTCTTGAATAAGGGTGTCACATTTGTCACTCTCCAATCCTCTAGCACCTTCCCCCATATCTAGGGAAGATAGGAAGATTATAGCAAGCCCTTCCACTACCTCCACTCCCACTTCCTTTTAGTAACCTGGGATGCAAGCCTTCCTGACAAGGCGAATTAGCCACTCTAAGCAGATCCAGCCTTTCCAGTACACCTTCCTATCAATTTTCACTCATCCATTACTTCTACCATCTCCGTTTCTACTGATATTTTGTCAGCATCCTCCTTAGTAAATATCAATACAAAGTACTCATTAACTATTCTAGCTTTGCCCTGCACCTCTGAGCATCTCTTTGTCCCTAATGTGCCCCACCCCATCTCTTACCAAGCATATTATTTACATGCTGGTAGAAGATTTTTGGGTTCCCTTTTATGTTAACTGCCATTCTATTTTCATATTCTCTTTGCCAGACGTATGTTTCTCTTCACTTCACTTCTCAACTTATTATATTTGGTCTGGTTCTCACTTGAAGAATTTCCCTGACATGCATCATATACCATCTTTTTTGTTTGTTTCATCATATTGTCGATCTCCCGTGTAAGAGTCCCTTACATTTCATCCTTGTTGGAATGTATCTAGCCTGTACCTGCAACACCACTTCCGTAAAGATCACCCATTGCTGTTAGTTTTGTCCATCAATCTTTGGTTCCATTTTACCCTGGCTAGATCCTCTCTCATCCCATTGAAGTTAGCCCTCTTCCCGTTTAGATGTTCTACTTTAGATTGATCTTTGATCTTCTCCATTGCTAATCTAAACCTTGTGCTACGATGATCACTCTTAGCCAAGTGTTCCCCCACAGACAATTGGTCCACTTGGCCTGCCTCATTTCCCAGCACCAGATCCAGCAATGCCTCCTCCTAAGAATGTACTGGTCAAGGAAGATTTCGTGAACACATTTCAAAAATTCCTCCCCTTCCTTCCCGTTTACTCTAACTTTATCCCAATTGATACTTCTGTAATTCAGGTCCTGCAAATCACCACTCTACATAGAGTCATCGAGTTTTACAGCAGAGAAACAGGCCCTTCGGCCCAATGCGCCTGCGCCGACCATCAAGCACCCGTCCTAACTAATCCCATTTCCCTGCACTTGGCCCATAGCCTTGTATGTTATGGCGTTTCAAGTGTTCATCTAAATACTTCTTGAATGTCGTGAGTGTTCCTGCCTCTACCACCCCTTCAGGCAGTGCGTTCCAGATTCCAACCACCCTCTGGGTGGAAACATTTCTCCTCAACTCCCCTCTAAACCTCCTGCCCCTTATCTTAAATCTGTGCTCCCTAGTTCTTGAGCTCTCTGCTAAGGAAAAAGTTTTATCCTATCGATGCCCCTCATAATTTTGTATACCTCAATCAGATCCCCCTTCAGCCTTCTCCACTCCAAGGAAAACAACCCCAGCCTATCTAGTCTGTCTTCATAACTGAAATGCTCCAGCCCAGGCAACATCCTGGTGAAACTCCTCTGCACCCTCTCCATTGCAATCACATCCTCCTTACAGTGTGGTGACCGGAACTGTACACAGTCTCCTGCTGTGGACTAACCAGCGTTTTATACAGCTCCATCTTAACCTTATTGCTCTTATATTCTATGCCTTGGCTAAGTAGGATCAAATATCCCCTTCTCCTCCCCCCCCCCCCTTCTCCTCTTCTCCCCCCCCCCCCCTTCTCCTCTTCTCCCCCCCCCCCCTTCTCCTCTTCTCCCCCCCCCCCCTTCTCTTTTCTCCCCCCCCCTTCTCCTCTCCCCCCCCCCCCTTCTCCTCTCCCCCCCCCCTTCTCCTCTCCCCCCCCCCCCCTTCTCCTCTCCCCCCCCCCCCTTCTCCTCTCCCCCCCCCCCTTCTCCTCTCCCCCCCCCCTTCTCCTCTCCCCCCCCCCCTTCTCCTCTCCCCCCCCCCCCTTCTCCTCTCCCCCCCCCCCCTTCTCCTCTCCCCCCCCCCCCCTTCTCCTCTCCCCCCCCCCCCTTCTCCTCTCCCCCCCCCCCCCTTCTCCTCTCCCCCCCCCCCTTCTCCTCTCCCCCCCCCCCTTCTCCTCTCCCCCCCCCCTTCTCCTCTCCCCCCCCCCCTTCTCCTCTCCCCCCCCCCCTTCTCCTCTCCCCCCCCCCCTTCTCCTCTCCCCCCCCCCCTTCTCCTCTCTCCCCCCCCCCCCCTTCTCCTCTCTCCCCCCCCCCCCTTCTCCTCTCTCTCTCCCCCCCCCCCCTTCTCCTCTCTCCCCCCCCCCCTTCTCCTCTCTCTCCCCCCCCCCCCTTCTCCTCTCTCTCCCCCCCCCCCCTTCTCCTCTCTCTCCCCCCCCCCCTTCTCCTCTCTCTCCCCCCCCCCCCCTTCTCCTCTCCCCCCCCCCCCTTCTCCTCTCCCCCCCCCCCCTTCTCCTCTCCCCCCCCCCCTTCTCCTCTCCCCCCCCCCCTTCTCCTCCTCCCCCCCCCCCCTTCTCCTCCTCCCCCCCACTTCTCCTCCCCCCCCCCCTTCTCCTCCTCCTCGCGCACGCACACACGCACACGCACGCAAACTAACTATTCGGAGTTCTACAGAATACCTCAAGCACAATCATACCCTTTTTGCTTCGCAACTCTAACCAAATGGATTCTGTCCTTGCCCTCTCAAGGACATCCTCTTTTTCAAACATTATAATGTCTTCCCTAATCAATACTGCCACCCCACCTCCCTTTTCCCCTTCCCTATCTTTTCTGAACATTTTGTATCCTTGAATATTAATTGCCAATCCTCACCATTTTTAAGCCATGTTTCAGTTATTGCCACTACATCACATTCCCACACAGCTATTTGTACATGTAGCTCACCAGTCTTATTCACCACACTTTGTGTATTCACATACATGCATTGTAAAGCTGTCTTTGTATTACTTGTAGTCCTTGGTCTGCTCCTATCTAATATGGTGCTACTTCTTTCTCTAGTACTAGCATTACGCTCACTCCTTTATGCACCTTAATCCTCTTTTCTACTTGCATTTTTTGGTGACCATCCCCCTGCCAATTTAGTTTAAACCCTCCCCAGCCACACTAGTGAACCTCGCCACGAGGACATTAGTCCCAGTCCTGTTGAGGTACAACCCGTCCCTTTTGAATAGGTATCTCCTGCCCCAAAACTGGTCCCAATGACCCAAGAATCTGAAGCTTTCCCTCTTGCACCATGCCTCAAGCCATGCATTGATGGTCCCTATCTTCCTATTTCTACTCTCATTACCACATGGCACTGGGAGTAATCCAGAGATTACAACCTTTGAGATCCTACTCTTTAATTTCCTCCCTAGCTCCTGAAAATCTGACTGTAGGACCTCAATACCTGATCTCTCTATGGCTGGTACTGACATGTGACTCAACTTCCGGGCTTGCTGTCTTCCCCCTGCAGAATATTCTGCACCCTCACCGTGACGTCCTTTATCCTAGCACTAGGGAGGCAACACGCCATGTGGGACTTATAATTCCTATCTGTCCCCCGCTAACTATGGAATCCCCTATAACAACTGAATTGCTGATTTTTGCTGTTTCCTCCTGTGCAGGCCTTTGCCCATCAGTGCCATGGTCTGCACAGCACTCCTTTTAAGGTGTCGTCACTTCGATGCTGAGTACTAATTTGAGAGTGGCACACACCCTGAAGACTCCTGCGCTTTTCTGGATGGTCACCCATCTACTATCCTGAACTTTCACTGCCTGTGGGGTGACCACCTCCTGGACCGTACAATCCACGAAACTCTCTTGCTCCCTGATACTCCACAGTGACTCCAGCTGCCCCTCAAGCTCAGAAATCCTGAGCTTATGCTCAAGCAGCTAGAGATACTTCCTGCACACGAAGTGTCCTGAAGTTCCCACGTGGCAAAGGAATTGCAAGCAACAAGTCTCCATGATCTAAGAAAATTATCTCTCTTCCCTCTCATAGTCTAGTTAGTACCTTGTATAAACTATTAATTTTAATTAAAATGTCTCTAGATCTGTTCTTTGCTAATAGTCTTATCAATTCAGTTACTGTTCCATTTACCCTGATTGGAATTCCAATTAATTATTCTAAGCTGTAAATTTAATAAAGTGCTTTATAGCTTCCCAGTGATAGTTTAAATGGCTACCCTCGATTAGAGAGGGAAAAAAAACCTTAAAAGCTCACCAACCCATCGCCTAGCTGCTATTATGTGGCATTACTTCTTGCTTTTTTTCCTGGAAAATGCTGTGGATGGTCTGCTCTCTCCCACGGTGATTTATCAACCACTGCTGTTGCTGCCAGGTCACATGGTCTCCAGATTCCTCACTTGGACTGCTCCTTGTTCTGTAAAAGGCCAGAACAGCACCTCTTCCTCACTGCACTGAATTCCCCGAGTTAAGCAGTCTGCTATAAAGGCTTGCTCAGGTTGGGAAAATGAACCTGACCCGAACCCGACCAAACCACAGCGGACCAGAGCTTGACCCGGCCCGAGTCCCTCCGATTTTGCCCCAAGCCCGACCCGATCTGACCATCCTTTGACTTACCTTCCAACTTGGAACCTCCAGGAAGCTGCAGCACATGCATGATGACATCATAGTGATGTCACTCGCTCACTGCACAGACTCAGTTTCGTCCCGGACTCCCAGCTCAGCTAAGTTTTTTTTTTTAAATTTCGATACTTAGCGGCAGAGCACTTACCGTGCGTGTCTAGCCTGACCCGACCTGGACTCGACCCAAGCCTGAAAGCCGGATCCGGAAGAGTGGCCCGGCCTGAACCCAACACATGTCGTCAGGTCCCGTTGGGTTCGGGTCGGGTATCAGGTCTTTACTCTGTTAAAGCAGTACAATGTTGAGCTGGACTTAGTGCTACTTACTAGTGTAAACTAATAAAAATTCCAAAGCTCATCAAGTTAATCCTCCTTTCGTGAACTTTGATTTAATTAACACTCCTTTTTTAAAATTATTCTCTGCCCCTCCCTTACTCCCACTTCAATAGCAACATTTGCCAGCATTTAGAAGGTTGCTTCAGTTCGAGTTCAAGTGTATCTATTCTGAACTTTTCTGGGCTATCTTCTTTTATGTACACTTCCAGAATGCAGCAGTGCTGTGTTCAATGAGTGTGTGCGATGGAGAACATCACAATGAAGCCAAATTATCAGCACTCAACAACATGTATTCTACCTGATAGAGAAAAGGAGGAGGACGCTTATCTGATTTTTCCTCCTCTCTTCCGCTCCCAGCTTGGGGGATTCTGAGACAAAACCTGGTATAGGTTTTGAAGATAACTGTACAATATAAATGGCAAATGGAACAACAATCCTTCCCTCCTCAGTAGTCATGTGAATTAGAATCTTTATACTGTGGTGCTTTTTAAATATACTTACCCCTTTGTATACACAAAGGAACATATACCCACTTATGTTAATCAAAATACTGCAGCAATTTAGCAGTGATCCAAAGCAATGTAACCAGGGCACAGGATAATTTAGTGGCAGCTGGTTTAGGTAATGCAATGCACTTCTATTTTGATGGCATGCTTATCGTGTCTTTTTAGGTTAATTTTCAGTTGATGCAAACACGGTTGCCTCAGCCATTGAGTATCAGACGAAATTTTTTATCTGGAATTCAAGTTGAATATAAGCAGTCTGCTCATCACAGGAGTTTACGTGCCCAGTTGTACTGGCTACAGGTAAGATTTATTGGTTTGTTAACTCGTACAATTTTCATGAAGTCCTTGTGTTGTGGAGGCAGTGTTTTTTTATAAAGGCACGATACAACTAAAGTTTCAGCTGGTGTGCTGCAGCAAGATTTGTAACTAGTTTGTCAACTTCATTTTAAAGGCTGACGGTCAGTTTCGGGGTTGTTACTGTTTTTGAATTTTTTTGTGCCGGGAGTAGCATTATGAAGTTTAGTGGTGATAAATTTGGCAAAATAGTAGGTAGTGACGAGGATGGTTGTAGACTTCAGAATGACATAGGCAGGATGGTGAAATGAGCAGAAGTATGGCAGATGGAGTTCAATGCAGGGAAGTGTGAAGTTTTTGGAAGAACTAATATAGAAGGAAGTTATACTATAAATGGCATAAATACACAGCAGGTCAGCCAGCATCTGTGGAGAGAAAAACAGAATTACGGGGCTGGATTTCATGCAGAAGGCGGGGCTCCCGGCACCAGGCCTAAATCACAGGATCGGCATTAACAGCATCGGCAGCGCCACTGGTAGTGGTGGCCACTGCAAGTACTGCAGAGGCCTTGGACCCGGGCCCAGCAGTGGAACCCTGGACAAGAAAGAGGTAGGTGCAGCGGGGTTGCTGGGGCCAGTCCAGAAGGTCACAACGGGGTTGGAGGGGGTGGGCCTTCAGTCCAGAGGAGGAGGGGGTACATTTGTTCCCTGTGGAGGTTCTCTGGGGGCCACAAATTGCCCACGAAGGGACCCCCCACCACCCAACCAAGCCTGCAGGGAGGGTGCTTCATTTTCCAAGGCATCCTCCCCATGCGGCAGAGGCCACCTCTGCTGGTAAGATCCCAGCAGCGGTAGGAAGAGGCCCTTATTTGGCCTCTGGCTGGGAAGGCTGTTGTCAGCCTATCCTGTCTTAGCGAGCATCAGAACCGGGATTCCTGGCCTCTGAATCCGTGGTGGGCAATTCTGCCCCAATTCTGCAGCTCCCCTGCCACAAAACCCGCCATTGGGACGAGCATAAAATCCAGCCCAACACTTCTGATGAAAGGTCACAGACCTGAAATGTTAACTGTTTTTCTCTTCACAGATGCTGCCTGACCTGCTGAGTATTTCCAGCATTTTTTGTTTTTGTTTCAAATTTCCAGCATCTGCAGTATTTTGCTTTTTTACTATAAATGACACCATTTTGAAAAGTGTAGGTGAGCAGAGACACCTTGGTGTCCATATACACAAATCTTTAAAAGGTGGCAGGGCAAGTTGATCAGGTGGTTATACTTGGGTTTATAATTAGAGGAATAGAATATAAAAGCAAAGTTTATAAATTGCTGGTAAAGGCCTCAGCTGGAGTATAGTGGGCAATTCTGGACATTGCACTTCAGTAAAAGTGTAAAAGCCTCAGAAAGGGTACAGAGGAGGTTTACTAGAATGTTACCTGGGATGAGGGACTTCAATTATGATGTGAGGTTTGAAAAGTTAGGACTGTTCTCCTTGGAACAGAGTGTGTTGAGACGAGGTGGCTTAATAAAGATTTTCAAGATTATAGGTTTTGATGGAGCAGATGGAGAAAAACTTCCCTCTGGCGAGTGGATCAATAACTAGAGGTCATAGGTTCAGAATCATTGACAGAGCATCTGGAGCGGAGATGAGGAGAAATGTTTTCACTTGAGTTGTCAGAATCTAGAAATCTCTCCCTGAACAGGTGGTGGAAGCTGATTCCAGAAATAATTTTAAAAGGGGGGGTTGGGAAAGGTACTTAAGGATTGGGGAACTTAAAGGGTTATGGACAATGAGCAGGGCTGTGTGACTAAGCATGACTTCTCTTTCAAAGAGCCAGCATCGATTTAATGGGCAGAATGATCTCCTGTGCTTAAGTTTCTATGATTCTATGAAATGTTTCACTCAGGGTTGTGAATCTTTGAAATTGTCTATCCCAAAGTGCTGTGAATACTCTGTCTAGTATATTTAACGCGGAGATCGATAGATTTTGGATACAAGGGAAATCAAGGAATGTGAGGTTCGGGTGAGAGAGTGGAATTGAGGTAGAAGATCAACCATAAACTTTTTGAATAACGGAGTAGGCTTGAGGGGCCGTATGGTCTCCACCTTGTACTTAATGTTAAAATAAATTAATTGTCAGGACTAAACTTTACAATCATCTGTGCGAAAGGTCCCGCTAACTGCAGTCACCATGACTTTAGAAGAGAAACATCCTGCCTGTTCAAACACTGTTAATAAAGTGACAACCCAAGTGGACTATGCTTATTTCTTAAAGGCTGGCTGAAGAATGGCATTGAAGTCAGCTGCTTTGCCTCAGGAATAATTCACAGCCTGAAGAATGGAAAATCTGATTGTAAATAAATGTAGGATAAAAGGAAAGGCACTTTTCAATAGCACAACAAGTTTATGCAGCAGTTAACAGCCCTACAAACTGGAAGCAAGTCCTGAGCCTGATCCCCAATCTGCAGTAAAGTAGCTGATCCCAGCTGGGGCAACATCTGCGATGATAGGTTAGAAAGGCTATTGCTATCCAGTGACTTCTGCTGTAAGTGTGGATGATGTGAATGCCCATAAATGGTGGGATGCGTAGCATGACGAGTGATTGTGGAACTGTTCTCAATATGTAGTTGATGTTTTCAACATATGCTGGGAAGGATGGCTGGAAAAAATTGATGAGGGATTTGAAAAACACAAAGTAGCTATTTGACCAAATGGTGCAATTAACATTTGGCAAAGGAAGCCAGATAACAGGTTTCTATAAATGCTTGGAAAGTGCAATAATGGCAAAGAAGCACAGTTTTCCTGTTGTTCACGTGAGCTGCTGCTCCCATCTCTAACTGAAGGCAGTTTATTGGAAAAGCCGTAGTATTAGTACTAACGTTAAAACAAGACTCTGATCAGAATTTCAAATTTTACTGTCATACCTTTCCAAAATATAATTTGTCAGCTGTGGCTCAGTGGAAAGCACTCACTCCCCTGAGTAAGAAGGTTGAGAGTTCAGGTCCCGCTCCATGGTGTCCTAGCCAACGTCTCAATATCACTAAAATGGATTATCTGGTCATTAGCATATTGCTGTTTGTGGAACCTTGCTGTTGGTCCGTTGGTGACTGCGTTTCTATATCACAACAGTGACTACACTTCAAAAGTGCTTCTATGGCTGTAAAGTGCTTTGAGCTTTCCTGAGGTTGTGAAAGGCGCTACCTAAATGCAATTTCTTTCCAGTCTGTTTAGACTGGAGATGTTGATGACATGTTTTAATTAGGCAAATATTTTAGCAATTTACAGACCTCATTGAAGAAGGAAAGACTTGCAATAATATAGCATTTTTCGTAACCTTATGACTTCCCAAAATGCATTACAGCCGTGAGGTGCAATGAACCTGAGCAGTTAGACACTCATAGCAAAAAAAATGTTTATACTCTTGAAATAATTGGGTGGGTGAAGGAATAGTTCTGTTGCTTTTCGAACATGTCAGCCCATCCTTTCTTTTACAGGTTGACAACCAGCTGGCTGGTGCAATATTTCCAATAGCTTTCCATCCTGTACTCCCTCCCAAGTCCATTGTCTTGGATTCAGGTCAGTAATCAAATTCAATAAATTATTTTTATTACCAATAATTACAAATATTTATTCATAATATATAGAAAATGCTCACATTTTTATATCCACTCTTTTTAGAGCCAAAACCATTTGTTGATATAAGCATCATCACAAGATTTAATGAACACAGTCAAGTCATGCAGTTCAAGTGAGTAACGTCTCTTATGTATTAGTGGAAGTGCTATATCTGCTGAGAGATATAGATTATTAGATAATCTCAAATCTCATTGTTCATCGGTAACTTGAGGTCTGAAGCTTGGTTGTGCTGTCTCGCTGCTAACATGCCATTTTAAAGCCACTGGCCAGGTATTCCTTGCAGGGAGTAATCTAAACGGGCACATTTTGAGATCTAAATTACATAGAATTACATACAGTTTGCAACAAATTAGCAGGCTGATTAGCCCAACTGGTCCCTGCCAGTGATTATGATCCACAGCATTTACCCCTCTCCCATCTTCATCTAACCCTATCAGCATAACCTTTATTCCTTTCTCCCTGGTATTTATCTAGCATCCCCTTAAATACCTCTATGCTATTCACCTCAACTATTCCATGTGATCGTGAATTCCACATTATCACCACTCTGGGTGAAGAAGTTTCTCCTGAATTCCCTATTGGATTTATTAATGACTATCTTATATTTATGATCTTTAGTTTTGGTCTACACTGCAAGGCGAAACATCATCTCTCTATCCTATTAAATCCCTTCATAATTTTAAAGCCCGCTTTGACGTTGGAAGTTTCTCCAAACTGGTAATTGTAGAGCTTTTTGCTCTGAGAGGAGGCGAGACTATCTTAAGGTCAGAGAAACAGCAAATTACTGGGTGGGTGTGTAATTTGTTGATGATCTATGCATTTTAACAGGTGGACGACTTTTATGTTTTTTATGGATCTTCTGTATTGCTTGTAATAAACATGGATGAAAGAGATGCAGCTAGTGAAAACGTTAGAAAATGAAGACCAGCTTCAAGTCACTCCCTCCCAAATCTTTTCCTGGTCACACTTTTTTCAGCTGTATCACGAACTCTAGATGTGGAAGCATAGCCAGTATATGCAATACATTGTTTTAGTTTTCAAAGATATCTCAAAAAATGGAAAGTTTATGCGCTGTTTTGTTCTGATCATTTATTCACAAACCCCATACATTCTAGTTACGTTCACTGTTGCCAAAATAGTTTCTAAGATGTTTGCGCCATCAGTAATTTTTTATTTGATTAGTCTGAGTGGCTTAGGAGGCAGAATTTACAATCAGTCAGTCCTAGCATGCTCTGGGAATAGTCAATCTGGGCATTCATAACAAATTCTGAAAGTTGGAGCAGCAATGCCTGTTGGGAGCTATAGGGTCTCTTCAGCTGAGAGTGATAAATCTGGAAATGCACATTCAGGTCAGGCTTCTCGGGCAAACACAGGCCTCCAATGGACGATAGTAGAAGAATTCATCAACAAAATGCTATTTTATAGATTTAATTGTAACTGTTTCCTTGCACATTTTGTAGTTTGTTTTTATTGTCTACAATTCTTATTTCAAATCATCAATTTATTGTAAACACTAATATGCCAGTTCTAAATATTTTCAAATTAAATTTGGACTGTTTTCATTTTCCTTTAATAATTTTGCTGATTACTTGTACTTGTTCATTAGTATTTCATTGTTAGTTCTAGTCATGTTTCTCATTTCTGATTTCGCTGTTCCCTACCTCTCCAGATGTCATTTATTGCTCTCAGGAATATGTAATTTAAGGTCTGGACATGACAGAAATTGGCATATGTACAAGTGGGGCACCTGCAAAATGCATTCAACTCAACCTTTTTAAATATATTTAGTCCACCTCCTGTGGCATTGCACATGTGTTGTTAAGGCCAAAGGTAGTTTTCAGGTAAAGAAGATGGGGATATTTGGGCCAGGGTGCATAGCTGTAATTCAGTCCTCATTTTAATAATGTATTCCATCCTTACTTTTACATGGTACTTGATTGGCACCAAACAAAAGGAGAAGTTAGGACCCATGACCAAAGGCTTGGTCAAAGCAATAGGTTTTAAGGATTGTATTAAGGAAGGGGAGAGAGGTGGAAGTATTTGTGATGGAATTTCAGAGCTAAGGGCCTATACGGCTGCCAGTGGTGTGGTGTAGCAAATCAGGGATGTGTGACAGGCCAGTATGGGAGGAACACAGAGGATGTTGTGGGTTGAAGGAGGTTACTGAGATAGGCAGGGGCAGGCCAAGGAGCGATTTGGACACAATGTAAACTTCATTGGTACCATGACTCACTTGTGCTGTGTTAAGATCTCCTTTAAAACTATGTAATCAAGAAATTGAATGCTTAGTGATGACATGCCCTTGTCGGTTTTTGAAATAATGAACTATTTGAGATACACATGCTTTTTAAAAATGGTTTCTCTTTTTTTTTGGAAAAGTCTGTGACTATGTTTACTGTGATGCTGTTTTGTTTCAGGTACTTCATGGTCCTGATACAGGAAATGGCTGTGAAGATTGATCAGGGATTTCTCAGTGCAGTTATTGCATTGTTTACCCCAGCATCAGATCCTCTAGCAGTAACTCAAAAGGTAACTTCAGTGCAGTGCATGTTATGATCATGTTTTTACTCTTATTGGTGATGATGCTATCATTGTCCAGCCATGAACTCTATTGCACAGTTACTTCATTATTGGAATTTTTACCTTCCTGTTCCTGTAATGGTCTGAGCAGTTTAATTGGGTGAAAGCCATGCCTAGTATTCATGAATGAAACCCTGCCCAAGGCCCATTGGCTCCCAACTGAACCTGTTAGTGTGATGGTCATTTTTCATATATTTACTGGGAGAAGGGGTAAGGAAACCATTATCTTGACTGGCTGATGGTAAATCTCGGTCAACGAAGATTAGATTGATTCATACCAGGACTTGGTGGTTTACCAGCTGGTTCCAGATATCCTTTATCAACTTCTGAATGCAAAGCTGGTTTCGCTAATACGAGAGCGTGTGTTCTCTTTCGTTATTACATCATTTCGCAACCTGCTGCACAGAGAAGTGACAGAATCAAGGGACTAAATGGCTTGCTCCTGTCCCTGTGCATACCCTGGTCCAGTTGCCCCCTTCCACTAATCTCACTTCACATGAAGATTGCGTCAGGTCTTGTGTGCAATGGCATGGCAGATCGAGCAGTAGTATATTAAATAGAATAGAGGAGGTAAATTCAGATTATTACAGAGCGCACCAAGAAAGTGGGACTTGAAGACATAAAGAGAAACTAGTAAAATGCATTTAAAAGATATAAAGCAACATTTATTTACTTAATGCAAGATGGTTGGAAGAACCTTCTGCGAAAGATAATAGAAATCATTGGGTTTATTCAAATCCAGTTCAGTGCTGTGATGCAATATTAAGCTACTTGAGGGATTACCTACAGTTGCCCAGAATGGACTTTTTCCTAACCCTTGTAAGGATATATGAGGTACTCCATCTTTGTCCTGTTTTTCATTAAAGAAAAAATTAACCTTTGGGTGAAGGTATCCTGCTTCACTGTCTAGATTCATAAATTAAGAATGGTCAACTTGGGCAAGTTACTGGAGAGCTGTCCTTATAAGTGAAAACTTAGCCCAGTATAAGTAAATCCTTAAAAAAAAAAAGTTACGTTGGTAAATGGCCTAATATACATATAGCCTTAGCATTCAGTATCCAACATTTAAGCCTCGTCTTGCAATACACTTGGGTAGGATAGCTACTTTAACTGGGAAAATTAAAAACTGTAACCTTAAATTAAAACATTTTTGAAAATATGCATGAGGCATTGTCATGCTCTCAAACTTTGAGAAATATTTGAATTGCCTCTCCATCTTTGCAAAATAACAATCAAAGTTGGGCATATACGATTGATTGAAAGTCGTTTTGGTTCTATTTTGCAGACTAATCTGATAGACCAGGACATGGAAGCACTGAAGGCAGAATTGATGGAAACATCAATGACCGATGCTTCAAGACTTAGCTTCTTTGAGTATTTCCATATTTCGCCAATCAAGGTAAGCATTTTGACTCTCTTTCAAACTAAATAAAAAATTAGAATTGTTTATATGTTGTTAGACTATGTTCAGATCCCAATAACTACATTTGCAGTGATTCCTTGAATTTGACACTTGATTCCCCATTGTTTTCTGTTCCTTGCACAGATATTTTAACCATTATAACCTGCATTGGATGTGAAATTATTGAATTTTTTTTTGTACGAACATTAAATTCCTCCGACAGAGGACAGTTGGGTTGTACTTTCGGGTTTGCACTGCCAGTGGGAGGGCTTGCACAAGTTTTAGGAAACTGAGCGTGTGTTCATTATTTTTTGTCCATTCATTCGAATGGAAGGAAAATTAAAGGTAATGTGCAGTGATTTCCCAATTAAACGTGACCAGATGCTCCACACTGCAAACGTAAACTTGGAAAGCCTACATCAGCGGATCTTCCTCTGTTTTGTCTTTTGGAAATACAAATATACGAGAATGAAGAATGAAAAATCAAAAGCTGTCCTCTGAGTCTTCCTGAGACTGTATTGGTGTGATTTCACTTTCAACTTCATCTGCTTCTCAGCCATCAGTTGTGCAATCACTTGAGCAAAAAAGCCAACTAAAATTTCGGAAAGAATTCCGGGACGTTGCTGTGCAAAATGATTCCAAACAAACTTAATATTTTTATAAAGTAATTTCATCTTTGTGAAAGATGTCTGACTTCTTATTGCTCTGCACAAAGTGATTGACAATCTGTTTTATAACCAGTGATTTTTCTTGTTCATATGAATCCCATAACTCATTGTACTGTTTAACTAAAACACATCTTATTTTTCTGAATTACAACACATTTTCTGTACAAAATGCATCTTTGCTGAACTTGATCCTCCAGAGAGAGTTTATCTTGAACCTGAGAAACACACTATAATGAGTTTTCTAGAAATGCTATATCTCTTTTTTTGTAAATATTAAAAATATATAATGCTTAGTATCTCACACACATGTAATAATGCTGGTCCAAGTATAGATTCTACTCCTTAGAAGTTGGTGCTCTTAGTCACAATCTTCTTTTCTAAACAGTTGCATCTGAGCCTGTCTCTGGACTCTGGAGGAGACGAGTCCAGTAAAGAAAAGCAGGAAGCAGTGCCACTCCAGTCCCTCCACATCTTGCTCAAAAGCATTGGAGCTACATTAACAGACGTGGACGATCTCATCTTTAAGTAAGCACAGCAAGTTGCTTTTCACTTCATTATAACAATGTGTATTTCTGTCTTCAAATCCAAAGCAGCGAATTTTACCTTTCATACAGACTGCCGACAGGAGAACAACTGTCTGAACCAGACATATCAATATTATAGTAACGTAGCTGTTTGAATAAATTTATAAAACTGCTGAATGGGCCTGTAGATGGCTAAAGAATTTCAGTATGAAGGTGAGGTGCTGCATTTTGGTTGGAGGAATAAGGACACACTTCATGGGGAAAAAATGTCTTAATGAGGTAGAGGAGCAAAGGGATCTAAGGGTACAGATTCATAAATCATTACAAGTAGCACTGCAAGTTAACAAGGTCATTAAAAAATAAAAACCAGGCACTGAGGTTCATTTCTAGAGAGCTGGAATTGAAAAGCAAAGAGATTATGTTAAACGTGTATAGAACCTTGGTTAGCCAACACTTGAACAACTTGAGTACTTTGAAAAGTTTCTGGTGGTGGTATTGCAAAAAGCATATAGAGGCACTGGGGAAGGTGCAAAAAGGATTTGCAAGGAAAAGATGAGGCTGATGGATAGCCTAATGGAGATCTTTAAAATTATGAAGTGGCTCGATGAGGTAGACGTAGAGAAGATATTTCCACTTGTGGGAGTCCAAAGCTAGAGGAGACAAACATACAATAGCTACTAATAAATCCAATCAGGAATACAGGAAAAAATCCTTTACCAGAGACTGGTTGAAACATGGCACTCACTACCATGTGGAATAGCTGAGGCGAATATCAGATGCATTTAAGGGGAAGCTAGATTAGTTCTTGAAGGAGAAAGGAATAGAAAGCTATGCTGATCAGGTTAGATGAAGAGGGGTTGGAGGCATTCGTGTGGAGCATAAACATCCGCATGGACAAGTTGAGCCACATGGCCTCTTTCTATGCTGTAAATTACATGTAATTTGAATGTCAGGAGTAGGTTTATAACTGTCCTATTAATCCTAAAGTGCAAACAAAAACTCTTAAATCAATTTTTATACAAATAGCTTTTAAACAGCAGTTTGCCTATTACCTTTAATGCAGAAAATGTCCCAAGGTACTTTATAGTGGCTTAATTGAGAAAAGAAACGCTGAGCCAAGGAAGGAGATATTAGCAAAAGCAGTTAAAAGTTAGCAAAGAAATGGATTTTAAAGCAAGAGACCTTGGGTTCTAAGTGGCTTAATGGCCACCAGTACTGGGGCAAAAAATATTACAAGTGGCTAGAGTCACAGGAGTAGAGAATCGTGGTGATGTGTAGGGCTGAAGGACCTTACGGAAATGGGGAGGGGTAACTATGACTAAGGTTTAAGGTGGAAGTTCCGGTGACTACGAAGTCAGTGAGGACAGGGCTGATGCATGAGCGAGGTCTTGTTGCTAAATCAATATAGGCAGCAGAGCTTTTTTGATGAGCTACAGTTTATGGAGGGTAGGAAGCCAGATACGTGAACATTGGAACAGTTCCGTCTGGAGGTATGGATGAGGGTTTGAGGAGCAGATGGACTGAGAGAGTGTCGCGGGGCGTGGGGGCAGCGCTGTTGATATAGAAATTGATATAGGTGTTCTCTGTGATGGATATGGGGTTGGAAGTTAACTCGGGGTCTAATAAGATAGCAAGGCTGCGAACAGTCTGATTCAGTCTGAAACTATGGCTAGAGATGTGGATGAAGTCTATGGCAAGGGTGTATGGAGTTGGTGATGGACAAGCAGTCTGACAGCCCAGGCAGTAGAGGAATTGACACAGGAGGTGGAGCTATGTATTGTCTGCATATATGGGAGTTGACCCTGTGTATATAGGTGGTGTTGCCAGGTGCCATTATGTAGAGGCTAAGCGTATATGGAATGGTATCAGTTATTTTGCTGGATAGCAATCCGGATGTTTGGACTCATGATTTGGCGAGCCATAAAAAAAACACATCTGGTTTACTAATGTTCTTTAAGAAGCAGATCTGCAGTCCTTACCTGGCTTATGTGATTTCAGACCCACAGCAATGGGGTTGACTATTAACTGCAACTTGGTTGTATCAAAACCACTAAACAAACTTTCCTTGTATGCTGCAACCCCTGCCCCGATTCCCCTTTCCTCACAAGTCCTCAAACATGTTTCTGCTTCCCATCTTGCCCACAACTTCCTGCTTGAATCTCTCTAAATGAGGTTTCTGCCCCTTCCACAGCACTGAAACCGCTCTTGTCAAATTAACGGCTTAAAAAGTTGAGCACCAGATATACTCAAGTCCACACCTCTTGTACTTCAGGGAACTGAAATTCTGCAGTCTTGTTTACTTTTTGATGGTGGGTGAAGCTTCAGGTTAAATGAGTTGAAGACAGTCCATCACATCAGATATTATACTTGATCTGATCAAGGGTTGAGAGGAGCAGGCAGGAAAGTAGAGTTGAGGCTAAGATCTGATCAGCCATGATCTTACTGACTGGCACAGCAGGCTCGATAGCCGAATGTTCCTACTCCTATTTCTTAGTCAGTGGAGGGAATAGGCTGCTTGAGTTGAATGGTGTTTTCTAGTATGGTTAGTGTGTGTGTTTACACCTATTTTATTAGTGGGGCAGTGGAAGAGGCAAGGAGAAATGGAAAGCTCAGCTGGTCAAGAAGAGAGCCCAGAGAAAGCAGAAGCCAGCAAATCCTGTACCTTCCGCACCCAGTGTCTTCATTTGCAGCAAATGCAGCAGAGACCGCAATGCCAGAGTAGGGCTACTGAGCCACACCAGGCGATGTTTAACACAGAGTTGACCACCAAGGTTCAAACCATCATCTCACGAGTCAGTGTCATTTACAGCACAGGAGGAGGCCATTTGGCCCATCGAGTGCATGCGGGCTCTCCAAGGAGTTCTGCAGTCAGTCCCAGTCCCTCACTCCATCACCATAGTCCTGCAAGTTTCTTTCCTTCAAATGGCCATCCAAATTCCCTTGAAGTCATTGATTGTCTCCGCTTCCACCACCCTTGTGGGCAGCGAGTTCCAGGTCATTACTACCCGCTGTGTAAAAAAAAAAGTGCTTCTTCATATTTCCCCCTCTTGCGTCTTTTGCCCAAAGCCTTCAATCTGTGTCCCCTAGTCCTCATGCCATTCGTTAATGGGAACAGCTTTTCCTTGTCTAACTTAGCTAAGCCTGTCATAAACTTGTACACTTCTATTAAATCTCTCCTCAATCTCCTTTGTTCTGAGGGGAACAAATCCAGCTTTTCCAACCTAACCTTGTAGCTAAAATCCCCCATCCCAAGAATCATTCTAGTAAATCTCCTCTTTATCCTTTCAAGGACCCGTGCATCCTTCCTAAAGTGTGGTGACCAAAACTGGAGACAATGGTCCCATTAGGGCCTAACCAGAGCTTTATAAAGTATCAGCATAACTTTCCTGCTTTTGTACTCATGCCTTTGTTTATGAAGCCCAAGATCCCACACGCTTTACTAACCACTCGCTCAATATGTCCTGCCATCTTCAAAGGTCTCTCTCTTTCCGCACACTTTTCAGAACTGTGCCATTAATTATATGTTGCCTGTCCCTATTCCTTCAGCCAAAATGCATCACCTCACGCTTGTTTGTATTAAATTCCACCTGTCATCTCTCTGCCCATTCTGCTAGCCTGTCTGTCCTGTTGCAGGCAGTTCATATCATCCTCACTGTTTGCCTCACCTCCAAGTTTGGTGTCATTGTCAAATTTTGAGATTTACTCTGTATTCCAAGATCCAAGTCATTATGTAAAGCAAAAAAAAGCATTGGACTCAGCACTGACCCTTGGGGAAATGCCACTATTTACTAAAGGCCTATACCCAACCCGAACCCGACAGGACCCGATGACGTGTCTGGTTCGGGTCAGGTCGCACTTCCGGGTCCGGTATTCGGGCTCGGCTCAGGTTGGGCCGGATCGGACACGCTCCATCACCACCTCAGGTAAGTGCCTCTAATGTTAATTTACTTTTTGGGCTTTAGAGGTGGTTTTGTTAAAGTTATTTTAAGCTTGTGCAGGTAAGGAACAAAGTGAAAAATGGAAGTTCGGTTAACTGATGGTCTGGTCGGGTCGGGCGCGGGAAAAAATGGAAGGACTTGGGCCGGCTTGGGGTCGGATGGGATTCTGTCGGGCTTGGGTCGGGTCTCATTTGCAGACCTGAGCAAGCCTTTACTGTCAACCGTCCTCCAGCCTGAAAAACAGCTATTTTCTATGACTTGGTGTTTTCTGTCCTTAAGCCGCTTCCCTCCTATTCTGTGAGCCTCAAAGAGGCTGCTAGAGAAGCATACCTATTTATTTTGGTCAGTTTTGAAGAAATACTTGGAATTTTTTATGTTACAGGCTCGCATTCTATGAAATTAAATTCCAGTTCTACAAGAGGGATCAATTGATGTGGGCTGTAATTTCGCATTATAGCGAACAGGTAAGTGATTATTCTTATCAATTTTCCAGCAGTTTTTTTTTTTCTCATTTCCTCAAGATGGTAACTCGTACCCAGGTATGAATATCCACAAGTGCTGGCATTCCTGTTGCCTTGCTTTTGTTCTTGGTCTCTGACCCTGGACTTTGAGTGTGATTCTTGAAATAGTTGTGGTGCAGCAACAAATTGCTCTAAACTTTAATCTCTGAATCCATGTGACAGGAGTTGGTGCAGTGTCTTGTCGTACCTATGTCCTGTGCAGTCGAGTGCTGAATCCTATGTTCAGAACTATATGCAGGTGGCCAGCAGTAGCTTGCTTCCCAATGGAGTGTCATCTCCTGTGTCTTCAAGCATTTAGTATTAAACCAATGACAGAGGTCTGTGAATAGGTCAACAGCTTATCCTCTTTGTATCATCACTGAACAGCCAAAACGTGGTAGCCTATGAAAATATCTTTGAGATCTTATCCTGACAAAAAATGAATGAGCAAGTACTATTTGTATTGTAGGTTAGTGGGTTTTGCATTTTGAATAATGAAAATATATTGATTTGCCAAGATGTGACTTAAAACCCAAATCTATGTTTTGACCACCTCGAGGTCCATTTTTCCTCATCAGCCTCCTCACAGTCAGCAAATCCAGAGCTGTGCGACTCACGTTCTCACCTACATCATCCTCACTGCTATCTTTTCAAGCTTCGCTGGCTCCCTGTATCTCAACAATTCAATTTAGAGATCCTGTTATTTTCTGCACTCCCAAGACCTCACCAGAGCCTGAGTGACCTTATCTGCTTGTATGTCCCAGTCCATTCTCTGTCTTGCTAACACTATTTCTCATTGTCTGCTCTAGCATCCAAGGCCAATCTTTCACTCACTACATCCCTCAAGCTGATTAACTAATTCTCTGTTTGGATTGTAGTTTCTTGGTTCTCTATTTTATTTTCTCGCTGTGTCCTTCTTGCTGCTGCTGTTGCTTTTTGGAATTCCCTCCCTAAACCACTAAGGAAAAAGCATTCCTTTATACCATTCCTTTTGTGGTCTTAAGTCCCAAAGCCCTTCACCGCCAATGTAGTACTTTATTTTAAAGTGTAGTCACTGCTACAATCTAGGGAAGTTTTTCAACCAATTAGTGTACAGCAAGATCCCACAATCCTCAATGAGTTAAATGAGTATAATGGTACAATCCAGATGGCAATCATTCAACTCATTGCACCTGTGATAGCTGTTTGAAATAGCTATTCAGCTGGTCCAAATCCCCTGTTCTTTTTCCACAGCCCTGCAGATTTTTCCCCTTCAAGGATTTGTCCAGTTCCCTTTTGGAAGTTGTTATTGAATCTGCTTCTACCTCCCTTACAGACAGTGCAATCCAGATCCGAACTCACTACATAATTCTTCTTTCCCCTCATGTTGCCTCTGGTTCTGACTCTTCAGCCACTAGAAACAGTTTCTCCAGTTCTCCCCTTAACCTTCATGCTCTCAGGCGAATAATCCCAGTTGTTGGGGAATAACTGTTGACTTGAACAACAGGAGAACTCCCTTTCTCCCCAAGGGCCAGTACTATGGGATCTCTTGCCTTAAAGGGCAGGCCGGACCTTGGTTTGATGTCTCACCTGAATGGAAGCACTCCTTCAGTACAGCACTGGAGTGTCAGCCCAGATTATGTGCTCAAGGGCTTGAACCCACAATCTTCTGAACCAGAAGTGAGCATGCTATCACTTTGTCAAGGCCAACACTTTGTAATAATGTTTTCCCGACCTCCTACCTGCTTTAAAACCCATCTTTTCAACTGTGACTATGGTCTGTCTTCCCTCAGCCCCAGAATTTATCCTCTCTTGCTTGGTTTGGACCTCTGTTACGACTGAGGTGGGAGTAATGCACTGTTAATTCAGTCCCACTACTCCACAGGTGACAACATATTAGTAAAGTTTCCCACCTACTGGAAATTAGCCAAATTAAATACTGCATTTATTCCCCAGAATAAAGCACACCAAACCAGGTTTCTTTAAACAACAAGAAATTATTTATTAATAAACTAATTTAACATTTTTAAAAACTTATTTATTTAGAGATACAGCACTGAAACAGGCCCTTCGGCCCACCGAGTCTGTGCTGACCAGCAACCACCCACTTATACTAATCCTACATTAATCCCATATTCCCTACCACATCCCCACTATTCTCCTACCACCTACCTACACTAGGGGCAATTTACAATGGCCAATTTACCCATCAACCTGCAAGTCTTTGGCTGTGGGAGGAAACCGGAGCACCCAGCGGAAACCCACACGGTCACAGGGAGAACTTGCAAACTCCGCACAGGCAGGACCCAGAACTGAACCCGGGTCGCTGGAGCTGTGAGGCTGCGGTGCTAACCACTGCGCCACTGTGGCGCCCACTAATTATAATGAGATAAACCTATATGTATGAACAGATTTTATAATTTCTTATTCTTCCCAACCCTCATGCGCACACATACATTCAAAACCCAACGGTTAACCGGTTTTAAAATGATGTTTTAAATTAAAGCTATTTCTTCGGAATAATAAAATAACTGGGTTCTAGGTCCTGATGGGTTATTTCAAGTTCAGTGAGGTGTCCCAGAGTCGAATAGTCAGATGCCACTCAGTCTCCAGGTGAAATTAATGAACAGTCTGTGGTGGGTAGGCGTTCAAGGAATTAGTGTGCAGCAGGTGTCACACAGATCTCCCAGCAAAAAGTTGCAGCAACAGGCCTACTTGGATTTCTAAGTAGCAGTCCAACAGCAGAAACTTTCCTGAGCTTTCAGGATCTTTCAAAAAATGCAACAGGACTCACTTTTGAGGCAGAGGGTTTCCAGAGACTGAAAACAACAGGAATCTTTCCACTCTTAACAATGCAAGGCTTCCTATATTCAAAGGAGCCTTTCTCCAAAGCAGTGATTCTCTTTTTCTGGGTCTTTTCTCTCTGCAGGGGTCTTCTCCCCTCTCTTCAGGCAAGTCAAAACTACACCTTAAATATAAGATTTCTTTTTCACAAAAGAGACAAGCATTCCACTCGGAGAGTTCTTTTTCTGGTCTGCAAACCCCAGGTTTCCAGCAGCAACTGGTCTTTTACTTTCTTTCAGAGAGGGGGCTCTTTCTCTGGTTTCCAAAAACAGGTTCCAGCCCAAATTGTTTTTTTGTTGCAAAAGAGAAGCTAAAACTCCCCAGAAGCCAGTCAAGGTGACAGTCATTTCTCTCTGCTGAGTGGCTTGGAAAAGCAGATTGCCTTGCAATTGTCCCAACCAGTTCAACATTCACTGTTTTCAGAGAAATCCTTTTTCTCAGTCTTAAAGGCACACAGACAACTTTTGTGACACCTCCCTGTACAATGCAGCATTGTTCTTTTATGTGAGTGACATTGTATAAATACAAGTTGTTGATTTGCATATTTGAGTAACAATGGTAATACATTCTGAAGTGTGGGAAATGTGCTTATTAACTGAAGTAAAAGAACCTCCTGTCTGAATAATACTTTTTCTGTTAGTTTCTAAAGCAAATGTATGTGCTTGTTTTGGGACTGGATGTTCTTGGAAACCCAGTTGGCCTTATCAGAGGACTGTCTGAAGGTGTCGAAGCATTCTTCTATGAACCTTTCCAGGTAAGTCAGTGAGGAAAGAATGGAAAATATGTTGCCTATGATTTTGAAAGCTGATCCAAGTTTTTATTCTCTAACAATGGCGACTTTGAATGTTATAGGGTGCTGTTCAAGGACCAGAAGAATTTGCAGAGGGTTTCGTGATAGGAGTGAGGAGTCTGCTTGGCCACACTGTTGGTAGGTGATGGTTCTCTGTTGATGCAGCTTTAGTGTAGGCACATGTTGGAGCTGATGACTACAAAAGTCATGTTTCTCAGATAGTTCCATTATCTGAGAGATCATTCTCTAGGATTTGAATCTGACTTCAGTTCCAGTAGTATCTGTTTATTTGCTTGTGCCTAATACAAATACTGGTGCTATACACAGGTGGTGCAGCTGGTGTTGTATCCAGAATCACAGGCACTGTTGGGAAAGGTCTGGCTGCTATCACGATGGATAAAGAATACCAACAGAAGCGCAGGGAGGAAATGAACAGGCAACCCAAGGACTTTGGGGACAGTTTGGCTAAAGGAGGAAAAGGCTTTTTACGGGTAGGGAAAGCTTGCATTTTAGAATATGACAACTGAAAGTAATTTTATGCAATGTTCTTTTCTATGCAGTTGATAAGTATGCACATCTCTATACAATTATAAAATCTGTAGGGATTGTGATGCATTGAACACTGTGCTGTGGCCATACCAACAAACCTATTGGCAGCTCCCATGATAAAAATAATGCTTGCATTCTATCCGACATCTACATTTTATTATGTATGAAATAAATTGTGGAACACTGAAGAAAGAACTTGCATTTTATATGATGCTTTTCATGCCCTTAGGCTGTCCCAAAGCACTTCAGAGTTAATAAATTGTTTAAAGTACAGTCATTGTAATGTAGTAAGACATGCTGTCAAATTTGTACACAAGGTCCCACAAACAGCAATATGTTAATCTGGTTTTTGTGGTTGGTTGAGGAATAAATTTATGCCAAGACACAGAGTACTCCCATGCTGTTGATGGAATAATGCCATGGAATCTTTTATGTCCACTTGAGAGCACTTGGGACCTTGTCTTAAGATATCATCCAAAAGAAGACACTTAAGACAGTGCAGCACTCCCTCAGTGCTACATTGATGTCAGCCTAGATTATGTGCTCAAGTCATTCTGTGTCGGTGTGGATGAGTGGGAGAGAGAAAAATAGCATTCTGTTTACATGTCTGTTGCTTTTTTTTTCGGTCCTTTGAACTTTAGAAAGCTTATTAAGTAGAGAGAGGGAGAGAAACACATTTAATACTAATGTCGATTGCATTTTCAAAAAACCTATTGGATTTTGAATCCCATTAATTTTCTGCATGAGTTTTGCTTACAGAAAAGATAATTGCTAATTCCTTGTACTTTAGGCCGATCCGCATTGCTAATGCCCAAAAAAGCAGACAGTGTCTTCTCTCGTTTTTTGGCAACAAAAATGAAAGCAAACAAACCACCTTTGAGGGTAAAAAGGAAGGGAGGTGAGAAGAGGTCAAGAGTGAGGGGTCCTCTGACCTCTCATCTGCCTGGGGGGCAGAGGGGGAGTAAATGGGGGACATTGAAGTAAGTGGGCAGAGAAATTGCAGCAGTTGAACAAACAGATCAGAGGGAAAGCATAGGGGTAGTGATGGAAAGGAAGGGGAGGAGATGGAGGGAAGGTCAAGTGGTAGGGTCATGTTGATGGGGAGAATGAGTGATTATGGAGGTGGTGGCATAGTGGTAATGTCATTGAACTAGTAGTCCAGAGGCCCAGGCTAATGCCCTGGGGACACTGGTTCAAATCCCACCACAGCAACTGGTGAAATTTAAATTCAATAAGTATAAATCTAGTCTCAATGATGGTGACCATGGAACCATTGTTGATTGTTGTAAAAACCCATTTGGGTCACTAATGTCCTTGAGGGAAGGAAATTTGCTGTCTTTACCCGGACTTCAGACCCACAGCAATGTAGCTGACTCTTAACTGCCTTCTGAAATGGCTGAGCAAGCCACTCCATTGTCAAGGGCAATTAGGGATGGGCAACAAATGCTGGCCTTGCCAGCGATGCCTGTATCCCATGAAAGAATGAAAAAAGGAATATGAAGACAAAAACCGAAACATGATAGGTAAGCAAAAAGATGATTTAGGAGAGACAAGCCAAGCACAAGAGAGAAAAGGAAAACACAGAAGTGGAAGAGATAAGAGAGAGAAAAATAGCAACACAAAAGTAACAAAGGCAAGAGAGATTGTAGTATACAATTCATGTGTAATGCTGCAAGAGATCAACTAGAAATCTCATGAAAAACTTTCAGCAATTCAGAGACGACATCTCTGAAGATCTAATGTAAGGACTCATGCAAAGATATGAGTATGTCTCTGATGTGAAAGGTGAGAGTTTACAAGTGTCAATCTGGGATTATTAAGGAGCTCACTCTAGGACCCATTGTAATTGGCCCACTTGCGGGGAGGAGAAAGAAAATGAAAATTAAAGGAAAGGGAAGAGTGAAGGATCATGAATAGGAGAGAGAAATACAACAAAATAAAACCTGAGGAGGAGAGAAAAGCCAAGTGTGAAGAATTGAGGGGCAAATAGACCTGTGAAGGAACACTGATAGAGAATAAAGTGTAAGAAAACTTAAGGAAGAATGAGAGAAACAGAAGTAGAGTAAGGGTGAGGGAGTGGAGAAAGGGGATGAGAGAGAGGCTGAAGTGGTGAACCGAGTGAAAGTTTATCCTGCAGTCAATCTGACCACAGAAAAGAACTGAAGTAGGAGGAGCAGGAGTAGGTCACTCGGCCCTTTGTGCCTGCTCTGACATTCAGTAAGATCATGACTGATCATCTACCTCAACTCCATCTTCCTGCTACCATATTCCCTAATTCCCTTTGTGCCTAAAAGAATCTAACAGTCTCTGTCATCGAGCTGTAGTCATTGTGGCACAGAAGGAGGCCATTCGGCCCATCGATCCATGCTGGCTATCTATAGAACAATCCAGTCATTCCCATTCCCCTGCTCCATCCCTGTAGCCCTGCAAGTTTATTTCCTTCACTAGCCTATGCTGCTTTCTTTTGAAATCATTAATCGTCTCCACTTCCACCACCCTTGTGGGTGGCGAGTTCCAGGTCATCACCGCTCTCTGCATAAAATTTCTTCCTCTCATTCCTACTGTATCTCTTGCCCAAAACCTTAAATCTGTGATCCCTGTCTTGAACATACTCGAAGACTGAGCATCCAAAGTCTTCTGGGGTAGAGAATTCCCTAGATTCTCGATCCTTTTTAATGAAGAAATTTCTCCTCATCTTGGTCTTAAATGGCCAACCCCTTATTCTGAGACTGTGACCCTATGTTCCAGAGTCCCCAGCCAGGGGAAACATCCTCCCAGCATCTACCCTGTCCTGACCCTTAAAAAATTTTATGTTTCAATTTGATCACATCTCATTCTTCTGAATCCTTGGGAACATGAGCCCTTATCTTGCATATTAAGCCTTTGTGTGCCACCTCATTGAATGCCTTTTGGAAATCCAAATATGCTACTTCTACTGACGCCCTTTTATCTACTCAAATAGTTACATTCTCAAAAAACACTAATAAAATTGTCAAACACTATTTCCCTTTAGTAAAACTGTGTTGACTCTGTATGATTATGCTACGATTTTTGAAGAGCATTGTTAAGACTTCCTTAATAATAGATTCCAGCTTTTCCCTGATGACTGATGTCAGGCTAACTGGCCTCTGTAGTTCACTGTTTTTTCTCTCACTCCTTTCTTGAATAGCAGTGTTACATTTGCTAATTTCCAAATTGTTGGGACCGTTCTAGAATCTAAGGAATTTTGGCAAGTCATGACCAGTGCATCCACTGTCTCTGCAGCTATCTCTTTTAGAACCCAAGGATCTAGGCCACCAGGTCCTGGGATTTGTCACCTTTTAGTCTTATCTTAAGTTCCTCACTCTTCTAGCCCTCTACGTCTGGTTTGTAAATTGTGTCTTCTACTGTGAAGACAGACGTAAAATATTTATTCAATGTGCCTGCCATTTCCTCATTCCCCATGGTATTTTCTCCTGTCACTGCTTCTAAGGGACCAATGTTTACTTTAGCTACTCTCCTTTTTATATACTTGCTCTTATGATCTGTTTTTATATTCCTGGCTAGTTTACTCTCATTCTATTTTTTCCCTCGTTATCAATTTTTTGATCATTTTTTGCTGGTTTCTAAAACTCTCCCAATCCTCGAGCTTACAACTACATTTTGCAACATAATACAGCTCTTCTTTTAGTCTAATACTATCCTTAACTTCCCTCGTAAGCCATGATCAATCTGTCTTGCTGAGTTTTTGTTTTTTAATAGAATGCGTTATTATTGAACATTTTGAGTAATTTCTTTAAATGGTTCCCATTATTTATTTACCGCCATACCTTTTAGTCCATTTATCCAATCAATCTTTGCTAGCTCTCCCCTCATACCTATATTATTGACTTTGTTTCAGTTTAAGAGTCTTATTTTGGAGTCCAGTATGTTGCTCTCAGACTTGATATGCAATTAAGAACTGAGTGCCAGGAGATGGAGAGTAGGGATAAAGGGCAAGGTACTCTAAATGGCAGATTGTAACCACTGGTGTCCTGCAAGGTCTTTGTTGGGGCTTCAACTATTGACTATTTATTACTGACTTAGATGATAGAATAGAAAGTCACATATCCATATTTGCTGATGCTACAAAGGTTGACGATATTATAAGCAGTGTCAATAGAAAGATAAAATTATAAAGAGATATTGATAGATTAAATGAATGAGCAGAGCTGTGCCAAATATATTTCAATGTAAGCAAATGTGAGATCATCCACTTTGGACGTAAAAAGGCAAGAACTGGGTACTTTGTAAATTTTGAAAAGCTAGAAGCAATAGCTGTCCAAAGAGACCTGGGTGTCCAGTTACACATCATTAAAATGTTATGAGCAGGTACAGACATTAATCAAAAAAGCTGCTAATGTGTTGTTTTTAATATCTAGAAGATGAGAATACAATGTAGAAGTCACGCTTCAGCTATTCAAAGCCCTTTTTACACCAGACCTGGAGTACTCTGAGCAGTCCTTGGCACTCTGCATCTTGGGAAGGGCATATTACCCTTTGATGGAGTGAAGCATAGATTTACCAGAAAGAAAACTGGACTCTATGGATTAAATTGAGGGAGAGATTACACAAACTAGGATTGTAATCCTTGGAATTTGGATGGCTAACAAGTGATTTTATCGAAGTTTTCAGGGTATTAATGGGAACAGATAGGGTAGTTAGCGCGGATCTATTTCTGCTGTTTGAGGGGGTCTACGATGGGAAGGCATTGTCTAAAAATTACAGCCAGACCTTTAAGGAGTGAAATTAGAAAACAGTTCACCAGGGAGGAGAGGGGAGGTGGGTGATAGCAAATGATGCTAGCTTGGAAATTTTAAATCTGAGTTTTATAGATTTTTGTTATCCACAGGCATTCGGGAGTATGGGGCAAAGGCAGTTATATGGAGTTGCATCACAGATCAGCCATGATCTCATTAAATGGCAGAACAGGCTTGAGGGGCTGAACAGCCTACTCCTGTTCCTGTGTTTCCTCCCTGGTCCCACGTACTAGCTAATATTATTAATGGTCCCTTTACTCGGATGGCATTCCTGCTTCCTTTCAAACCATCTGTCATCTTCCTACTCTAATCATTTTCCTGTCATTTTCATTTACAACCTCCCTTTCTTCTCTAATGTCTTTGCATGTATTGTCTTAAAAATCTGTACCCATCTCTCCTACAACTCCCTTTATGCCTCCCTTTTTGAATCCCTCCAATCAGGGTCCTACTGATCCCACAGAAATGTAATTGCCCTAACTGAAGTATCAGATGATTCATTCACTGATTCTAGTGTATTATTCCACTTCTTTTTAACTTCTCAACAGCTTTCAACATAGTTCATGTCATCGTTTTCCTCCAACACTCCTTTGTCCAGCTCCCTGAGGCTTCCCTTGCTTGGTCTTAACCCAATTGCAACCACCATACATCTCCTTCCACATCTACACTGTCATATCTGCAGTTCTCCAACACCTTTGGCCTCTGCCTTTCCCTCATCTCTGTGATACTATTTATAACATCTGTAGACATGGGGTCAGCTTCCACATGCACTCTTTATCTTCAAAATCTTTCTTACTCTTACTCCAGACTTTGGTGCAAACCCCTCCCTTCACCTCACCACTTAAGGCTATGCTTCAGCTGCCTAGATCTCACTTCTGGAATTACCTACTGATTAACACTCCTCCTCCGCCACCATCACCACCACCACATTAGATTGCATTTTGATATGGCTAGGTATTTAGCTGAGCGCATATCATCTTTTCACAGCATAATCAGGACCACCACCAGCTCCAGAACCTTTAGTTACTACTGCATGTTTGTTTAATTTTGAACAAATGGAGTGTCATTTGGCACTTCAATACTGTGGCTTCTTTCGAGTTTTCATTTTTCAAATAAAAGGCATCCACACACTGCTGGAGAGGCGGGCAGTGCTTTGCTATTTCTTATTTGAGTTGTTTCTGAACTCATCAAAAATGTAAATCTTCTACTTTATAAAGTACTTAATTATGCAGGATCTTAACAAAGATTGAAAATGGTTAAGCACAACAACAAAAAAGTCTAGAAAGTGAAAGTTAAAAACCAGAATCCCTTAACTATTACCTCAATATCTCTCACAGTTAAAGTATGTGATCACTTTTATTTCATAATGGAAAATGTTTTGTGACCTCAGTGGTGATAGTGCAGGATGTTTGTCAATGACACTATCTACTACTTCCACCTCATGGAGATGTTGTAAACTACATGGCATGTAGCAAATGTTTGAGCAAGAAAACCTGTTCCTGTACAGAGAAAGAAATATTGCTCCATCATACCACTGGAACAGAAATTAAGACTCTGGGTGGTTTTATCAATAAATGCATTTTAGTTAAAAGTATTTCTTCATTCTTGGTACGCTGTTTGTGCCACAGCACTAAAACAGAGCCCAGTGACATTCTGTAGGAAGTAACCTGGACTAGTCTCCTTTTTGAAGATGTTTTTAATAGTGTTGTATTGCCCTATGTGATCTTATCTGCTCCCTGCCATACGAAAAGTAAGCCACACCTTGGTGCTATTTTTCTGTTTGGAAATGCTCACATCATGTATTCTAACACTGTTGAGTTCTGTGCTTTGCTCATGTTTTCAGTGTTCTCTATCATGGTCAATGATAAATTCTAGTACGAGATCTTTGAGAAAATCTTTCGCACAGATGGTCTTAATCAGTACGTAGGGCACATTGCATCTAAATACATTGTAATGGCTAGTAGTATCTGTTTATGTATGATTATGGGTTAGGTTTAAATATGCATAGAAGTTGCACCAGTCCATATTATATTTCATCTCCCCACAAGCAAATAGTCCTAATCACATTTACCTGCCCTGTTCCAATTTCCTGTCACCTATCCAATCTAATCTTGAATGTTGACATAGATTAGAGGTTGAGACAGAAACTTTCAGATGAATTCCAGTCTCTCAACTCTGTGTCGAGAAGTTTTTCTTGCTCCTAGTTTGAAATCTCAACCACTCATTCTAGACCCTTAATCACTAGAAACCGTCTGCTTCTACCTGAAAGAAAAGCAAAATACTGTGGATTCTGGAAATACTGAGCAGTTCAGGCAGGATCTGTGGGGAGAGAAAGAGTTGTCATTTCAGGTCATTGACCTTGCATCAGAATGGTCTATCCTGCCCCGTCTTTTTTATAACTTTGAACATTTCTATCATATCACTCCATAACCTGCGTTGTTCTAATGAAAAGCACCCATACTTTAAGTCAAAATAAAACGATGGTTTAAAAGTTCAGCATGTCAAGGTCTGTGAAGTAGCTTACATCTTCAGCTGGTGTGAATCCAACCTGCTGCCACACAAACAAGTGAAACAGCTGACTGCACTGCTCACTTTGTTAGGGTGTTTTCCTGAGGTCAGGCGGCTCTCTTTAGGATCTGAATTTAGAACAAATACAGTTTGAGTCCAAAATAACATATTTGAAACTGTAATTTCAAGATACAACTTTGTTTATACTTCTCATTTCCATTAGCTCCATCGTGCCAAACTGCGGCTACCTTTGGGAACAGCAAACATTATCAGTCTCTGTTGTGTGACAAGTGCACTAATTCTGCTTTAATGCTTCTCCCAAAGTACTTTCTACCATGTCTTGTGAACTCGTGGCCTGCTTTCAAGACCTTGCTGCTGTTGACCCTTCCCAACAACTCGAACATGCGCACAGTGGCGCAGTGGTTAGCACCGCAGCCTCACAGCTCCAGCGGCCCGGGTTCAATTCTGGGTACTGCCTGTGTGGAGTTTGCAAGTTCTCCCTGTGTCTGTGTGGGTTTCCTCCGGGTGCTCCGGTTTCCTCCCACAAGCCAAAGACTTGCAGGTTGATAGGTAAATTGGCCATTAGCAATTGCCCCTAGTATAGGTAGGGGGTAAGGAAATATAGGGACAGGTGGGGATGTGGTAGGAATATGGAATTAGTGTAGGATTAGTATAAATGGGTGGTTGATGGTCTGCACAGACTTGGTGGGCCGAAGGGCCTGTTTCAGTGCTGCATCTCTAAACTAAACTAAACGTGTGAAAATAGCCTCATGATGGAGTCCCTGACCTGCAATGGAAAGCAGTATGCAGGATTCTGGGCACAGCGACACACCCAACTGTACCCTAGTGCTCTAACAGGCTGTACAAGCATACTACTACCATAGAAATTTTCTAATCAATGTTATTTGAAATTTAGTTATGAAACTTTGTATTTTGTTTTTGAGATGCTCAGAAAAGCTATTCTTAGTAAATGGATGTAATGACCCTTTTCTATTATGTTCCAGCATAATGATTTCAATTGAACAATATATTTTATAATGTGAAAATATTTACGAGTGTTTATCTTGTATTTTTCCCAGGGTGTGGTTGGAGGATTTACAGGAATAGTCACAAAGCCAGTTGAAGGTACATTGTCTAAACTTGTTAACATTGCATGTAAATGTTTGTTTTGGAACAATATTGTCATGCTATTTGATTGAATGCACTTCATATTAATGAGCTTTCCCTTTGTATAATGTATTCAACTATATAACTGCAGCTCTTTTGCTATTCACAACTATCCCAGTCATATCTTGGAAGCACTGTAGTGTATCATTCCTGCCTTTTTTAGGTTTCTAGCTCTCTGACTTATTGGCAAAGGAAATACATTTCAGTATTTCAGCCTGTGCAAAACCACTTTGTTTTAAAATTTAAATCTTGCTCATTTCTAAATCCTTGCAGTGATGATACCAAATAAATCAAAGACCCAAAAAGTGGCATTTTTATTTTTATTACAGAGGATTTCGTGTTTTGGCCATTACATTCTGCAGTTCCATTCCTTTACAATTTGGGCCACTGGTTTATTGGTGATATGTCAAATTCTGTTTTTGACTCATGGGGTTGTTGAATTTTATCAGTCTTTTGAAGATTACATTTCAGATTTTTATCCACTTTTTTGACAAAAACCACAAAATTTTGCAGCACGAAGGCTTAAAGCAGCATCTCTGGTCTGGAGAGTGGGCAGGGGACTGATTTCTAAGCCTGTGCCTCAAACTAGTCACTAAAAAGTGTGCAAGAATGGTCTAAATACTGAACTAAAATTAAAATTTCTTTCTGCTTGATAACAATCTGGGCTGTACATGACACCATCCATAATACTAATATTTTTATATTATGCCATAACGCCCAATTCCTTTTAATTCTTTGGCACATTTTAAGTTGTGCTCTGTGTCCCTGTGAGAAAATGTACAGGAAAAGTCCGTGTTGGTGAATGAATGAGAAATCTAAAACTCCGATGTATGATTGATTAGTGTATGACTAAAAGGCTGAAGTTTATTGAAAACCTATAAATGTAAGGTTAGCCACGTGCGTGAATTGTCTCAGGATTTTCTAACAGTTTGTTTTGTGTTAACCTGGAGCATTGCTGGTGTTTACGAATGAGCGATCTCTAATTTTAGTAGGCAGCTGGTGTCCGTATCTGTTCCTGAATATGTTTCAAGCATTGAATTGCGGTTTCCAAAGTAATGAAGTACCATTTTCTGCAACAGGCGCTAAGAAGGAAGGTGCAGCTGGTTTCTTTAAAGGAGTGGGCAAAGGTCTGGTTGGTGTTGTTGCACGGCCAACAGGTGGGATCGTTGACATGGCAAGCAGCACTTTGCAAGGAATTAAAAAGTAAGATTTGCTTAAACCAACAGAATTCATCTGAATCTTCTACCAGTGGCTCTCTGCATTTGATAAATCGTGGATTTTTAAATACTGTTCTTAGTGCTATCCACAGAAGAGCTACCACGAACTTAAAAATTATTTTAAATTTAACGTAAAAGTTTGCATTTTATTGGGAGATGGATTTCTTGCATAACTGCTACTCAAAACCTGTTTTAAATAACAGTAGTGTTAAAACCTGATTTCATCACCCACAGCACACTAACTGCATTCATGAGGGGCATAGCATAAATTACAATGATGACATTTTAAGTTCTGATTAATAATGGACCACTTAAAATACACAAACCTACTTGCCTTCAATTTTATTTGCTTTCAGTGGGTTTTGTTTAATTCATTCATGGGCTGTGGGTGTTGCTGGCAAGACCAGCATTTATCGGCCATCCGTAATTACCTTTGAGAAGGTGGTGATCTGCCTTTCTTCAAGCTCTCCTACATTAGGGAGGGCATTCCAGGCTTTTGACCCAGTAACGGTGAAGGCACGGCAATATATTTCCAAGTCACAATAGTGTCTCACTTGGAGGAGAACTTGCAGGTGGTGATGTTCCTCTGCAGCTACTGCTCTGGTTCTTCTAGGTGGTCAAAGCTGCAAGTTTGGAAGGCGCTGTTGAAGAAGCCTTGGCGTGTTGCTGCAGTACATTTTGCAGATGGTGCACACTGCAACCCCGGGTTGGTGGGAGGTGAGGGAGTGAATGAATGTTTAAGTTGGTGGATGGCTTAGTGGGCATACGGTGAAGTTGAAAAAATAATCACAAACAACATAAGAAAAAAGGTACCTGTCATTTATAGTAATCCCTGACTCCAATAGGGTAGCAGAATCAACTGAAGATGTAAATAAACTCCGCCCACCTCGGTGCATCCGTGAAGATGGGATCATCAGGCCTTATGATCGCACTGAATCTGAGGGATGCCACTTGTTTGAGGTAAAATATGTTTATATTATTTGGAAACTAGGTGAAACAGTAATATCAATCCTGTATATCTCCCCAAAAGATTAAGAAAGTCGTAATGCTCCAAATCAGAGCTTTCATTTCACAAGTTGTACTGTCAACAAAATTTGGCTTTGGAAATGGCACAAGTGAACCAATTGCTGGATTTTAAGTAGCATTTATTATTTTATTATATATATGAGAGAGAGAGCAGCTGGAGTGTTAATCTAAGGATCATGTTCCAGCTGTTTTCAACAAATATATGAAATAATACTTAACATTCTAGTTATTGGATCACTTCCTCCATTTCCAAATGCGCTGGGCTGCGTTTGCCCCCGCCCCCACGTGCTGGGCTGCGTTTGCTCCTTCGGATTCTATTTCACAATGCTGCAGCTCATTTTTGTTGTATGGCTTGGTGCTTAAACGCTGTTTTTAGATGCACTCAATGTTCTTCCCTTCAAGTCCGGAGTATTTTTCATAGTGATTCTGATCCATGAATCATGACAATTATTTATTAATTATCCATCGTACATTAACTTAATTTGCTCCTACTGAGTCAGTGTTGACTCCGTTACCAAAATTGTTAGCTCAATCATGACAATTGATGGAACTTGTAGACCTCTCTGTGGCCCTCTCGGATAGCCGATGGTGTACGTATTGCCTATTAATCAACAGTCCAACAAAGTCCCAATGAGAGATTTTTTTTTTTGGAAAACCTTTGTTGCTTCAGAGTGTAGTGATGTGGTTTGAATGTGCTCTGGTTTGGTTCCCTGATGTGTAACTTTTGTGTATATCTCTCCAAATGAAGACAGGTTGCGTAAATTTGGCTTTCATCTGCTAAATGTAGATCGTTGAGCAGTGATATGATGGGATTGGTTAGAGTAGATATAAATAAACTACTTTCTCTGGTGTGGAGTATATCTGGAATTCTTTTCTCCCCACCCCCACCCCCACAGACATACCGCCGCAAAAGCTGTGGAGTCTATGGTTGTGCTATTGAAACTTTGAAGACCGGGATTGATAGATTTTGTGTTATGTAACACTATGAAGGGATATGGAGCACAGATGGGTAAATGGAACTGAAGTACAGATCAACCATGATCTGATTGATTGGTGGAACAGGCCTGAAGTGCTGAATGGCCTACTTCTATGTGCTTTGCTCATGTGTTCTGTTTGCTTTGATTGCTGCTGTACAATGAGTGGGTAAAGTCAGTATTGACTCGAGTGTCACACCCAACTTTTTTCTCTTCATACGTACCACCTTACGCTTCTCTGTATTGAACTTCATCTGCCATAGTTCTGCTGTTCACTTGTGTTTTTTTAATCTATTTTGTCGTTTCTCAGCTGCTTTAGTAAACTTTACTAACACCATCTCTAACTCCCAGTTTGGTATTACCTGTGAATTTGACCAACTCAAATTGTGTTTCTGAATCCAGGTCATTTATATAACTCAAACAGTCAGACCCTGCTACTGATCTTTGGACCACTTCACTCCACGCATTCCCCAGCTCCATACCACTCCCCTAACTAGTATCCACTGCTTTCTCTCAGCTTGCTCCTTGTACATCTTCAAGCTTACTGAAGGTGCCCAGTGTCCTAAGCCTGCATCACAGCTATTTATATGGAGCTTTATTGAAGGCTAAATTTGTTATGTTGTACCATAGGGCTTCCAACTTCCATTTGTGGTGCCACGTCCTCAACATGAAACCATGTTAACTGTTGCTTACTTATTTCCATAAAGGTAATCCTCATTTTAAAAAATCTATCAGTTACTGATGTAAAACCAGAAGGTCTGTGTTATGTTGCCTTTCATGAATCCCTTATTTCTCTTTGCACTCCCCATACCCAGGGATTTAGTGGTATTGAGCCCTTTTAAGCCTGTCTAAAATGTCATTGCAAGTGGTATCCAAGTCATTAAGTCGTGGCGCCTCCCTATCTTATCATTTCTAGTGGATACTTCCAGAAAATAATCTTGGATGGAACGGTCAGAGTAGGAATTGGTGGCAAAGTAGAATTGGCAAGTCACAGTTAAGGATCACACACAGATAAAATAGAAATTTACAGGTAATCTGATTACTAAATTGTGTCTGGACCTCTGTGTTGAAGGGAATGCACCATGAGCAGTAAATAAAGTATCCAATAGAAATGACAGAAAATAATCGAACAGATCTGGAGGCTGGTGGGATGAAAGGTTGCAATTAACAGATCATCGTGTGCCATTTGCACTAATGACATGGTCCCACTATTGACCATATCTTCTCATCTCTTTACTTTCTAGAGCAACCATTCCATCCTCTGTACCCTTGTTCACTCTCTATCTCTGAGTTCTAACTTTTTGCCTTGCACTTTTCTGTGCAATAGAACCAGTTGTAAAATCTTCTACATTTGCCTCTTCCCACCATTGTTAAAAACTCTAATCACCAGTTTGATGTGAGCAGTATTATGTGTACGTTCTTTAATCCACTGCACTGTATGTGTTGCTGCTCATTTTAGCCTGCACCTCAAAAATAAATCGGTCCTACTATTTTCGGATGCTGCCAATTTTTTGTGATTTTCCAGTCTTCTCCTTATTGCAGATTTTCATTTTTCTTTTGCATTGCAAAACTGTAAAATGAAAAAGCATTTGACACTTCAATCTCTTAATATGGCAAGATTCTTACTTTTTTCTCTTTTTTTTAAACATGCAGCAAGATACGGAATGAGAGATTTTAAGTCGTTTGGCTTATTCTAACTTTTTATGCTATATGCTTTTTCTTGACCTGTTCAATTAATGTCTCAGCATTAAATGTGAATATATTTAAATTTGTAATATAAATTTCTTATCGCTACACGAGTTACAGTAAATAGGGGTCTGTATGTCAAGGTGAGCAGTTGTATTTTGAATTAGTTTGTACATTGGATAGACTTGTGTGCAACAAATTAATCTGTGATCTCACCAATACACTTAATGCTTCTGTGATCGTGAAGGAGCAATATCATGAAACTCCTTTGGCTGATTCTTTTTTTCTATTATTTTTTGCTGCTGTACAGTGAATAGTGAATACTTTAATTTAAAATAAAAATAGATTGGATTTTGAAATCTGATTTTGTGCTTCCTGAATGTAATTTTATAATTTGCCTTCTGATGTATTGAATTTATTTAATTGTGGAATATTGGTTTTAATAGTCCAACACTTAAATGTGTCTGACAGACTAATGTTTACATGATAATTGTCATTTTAAAACATTTTAAATTATAGATGGTTAACCCTTCTGTCACCTGTGCATTTTTTCTAAATCTAGCACAAGCTTGAAAAGGAGTAAGCACTACCGATTTCTTGATTTGGAGATGTATATATTTAAGCAACAAAAAAAAATCTCTAGGTAGAGTAGAAGTGTGTATATTTTTACGAATATATGTTCCTGCTGTAACAAAAAGAATCTTGAACTTGATTAAAATGTACATTTCTGTTCACATTTTGATGTACTGGTTCTACTTTATTTCTTTTCAAAATCTGATTTTTAAAAAGACAGTGGGCAGAACCTGCAAGTATATTTTGGGGGGAAAAAATGAGGTAATTGGATCACACTGTCTTAATTTTGCCACCGTGGTGAGATCAAAATTCCTGTTACATGTGTGAATTTGGAGATTAAAACAAGAAGCACGTATCAACAGGGAAGTACCAAAGTTGCTTGTTTCTATGCAAAATTGCATTAGAGTCATAGAGAGATACAGCACTGAAACAGGCCCTTCGGCCCACCGAGTCTGTGCCGACCAACAACCACCCATTTATACTAATCCTACATTAATTCCATATTCCCTATCACATCCTACCACCTACCTACACTAGGGGCAATTTACAATGGCCAATTTACCTATCAACCTGCAAGTCATTGGCTGTGGGAGGAAACCGGAGCACCCGGAGGAAACCCACGCGGTCACAGGGAGAACTTGCAAACTCCGCACAAGCAGTACCCAGTATCCAGAATTAGTGCACAGATTTTCCTCATTGCTTATAGCCTTCAGTTTTGGAGGCAGTCCAGTGATATTTAAGGAGGGGTTTTTAGATGGGATACACCTGGGTTTTTGCAGTGTGTAGCAATGTGATTTTACCAGGGTTAAGCAGGGGAGCATCACCACATTTACTTCACTAATCACCAGCCAGAGTGAATTTTCTTTTTTGGCTGTTTGTGCCCCTGGAGTTTATGTAACAAAGCAGTTTACCTCCACATACTGCATTATTCTATTCTTCTCGCTTTTACTTTTTATACCATGTTCTACCAAAGTTTTGTTCTTAAGAACAGTGATCTTGTCACTGTTCCATAAGGTCCGATTCCCAGTGAACTATGGCAATTCTCATATGCTCCCTGCCAGATTCTAATAGTTGCATTCAATACTTTCTATACCTTGTCTGACCCAAACTTGCACTGTTGATGTTCCTGTGTTATGCTGGTCTGGATTTATACTGGCTACACAGTTGCTGCAGCTTGCACTAAAACTCACTGGGCTGGATTTTTGTTCTCTGCCCACGTCGGGTTTTGTGGCGGGGGTGGGGGGTTGAAGAGAATTGGAATGGTAGTGGCCGCCACGGAACCTGACGCCAGGATTGCTGGTTCCGAACTTGCTGGCCGTGATGAGGCTCTGTGGTGGCCGCTCTGCGATAGGACCCTTCTTTCCATATGGTAATGACCTCTTTGCAATCATTTAAATGTAATCTGCAGCAATCTTGCCTTCTGTTCTCAATCTTGAGCTTGTCGTGCAGCATTCAGGCGCCTTCACTTTCCTGTCGGGGAGAAACTGGCACCACAGAGGTGAGGAAGGGGGCAACTTTGCATGATTTAGAGTGTAACTAAACTCTGCAAAATGTTGCATTGTGTGCAGGGCTGGCAGCCTTTTAAAAATGGTGCCAAAACCTCCTGCTGCATCAGGTGACGCTCTGAATGGCAGCGTGGGTCCCGTGGGGGACTACAAAATCCAGCCCACTGTTTTTAGTGTGTATTTATTGTGCATATGTACAGTAATGAATTTGAGCTTTGGAAAAATTGTTGCATCCAGTGCATGCAAACAGTGAGACTCATGCAGCCTATTCGATAGGATCTCTTCCATTTAGCTGAGAGTGCTAGTACACTTGCTTTGCTAACCTGTGGGAAGGGTGTCTGACTTGCAAAGATAGATCTAAGTAGCACTCCATGTAGGCAAAAATGCCTTTGGGGAAAAAAAATGGTGCTCCATTTTGTGACTGTGCCTTCAATATTAGTCTTGTGTGGTGAAGTCTGTTTCCTGTCTCAGCTGATGTGTCACTTAGTTGCAGTTATATATTGTCAGACCGTTCACAACCTCAATGGCCACGAGCTTGGCTTCCAATCCTGTATCCTCTTCTTCACAAAGTCTACTTCCACCCCTGTAACATCGCCTGTCCCCACCCCTGCCTCAGTAATTTGCTGTTGAAACTCTCATCGGTGCTTTTGTCACCTTCAGACTTGACTACTACAGTACTTTCCTGACTGGCCTCCCAACCGCCACATCCAGAACTCTGCCTGGATCCAATCCTGCAACTTGTACAATTCACCCATTACCTTGTTTACCTACATTGGCTCCCAGTCTTTCTAATGCCTCCAATTTTAAATTACCATCTTCTTGGCCTAACCCCTCTCCATTTCTGTGACCTGCTGTAGCCCTACAACTCCTTCCCTCAGAATTCTGACTCTGGCCTGTTTTTATCACTCCACCATTGGCAGCCATGCCTTCCGTTGTGTAGGCCCCAAGCGCTGGAATTTCCTCCCTAAAACACTCTTCCCCTCTCTTTTAAGATGCCCCTTAAAACCTACCTTTTTTGACCAATTGTTTGGTTACCTGTCCTAATGTCTCTCTGGCTTAGAGTCCAGGTTTGTCTTTACGTTCCAGCGAAGCGCCTTGGGCCATTTTCACTATGTTAAATGCAAGCTGTTCTTGTGCATCCTCCCTCACTGTTGACCCGCCATTAAAGGTTGTGCCTTCCATTTTCTAGACTTCGAAGCTCTGGAATTCCCTGCCTGAACCTCTCTGCCTCTCCACACACATCTCTTCTAAGACCCTCCTTAAAGCTCACCTTTGTGACCACGTTTTAAGGTCACCCTTCCTGATATCTCCTCTTCTGTCCCAGCATTTGCTTTTGTCTGATCATTACTCTGCGAAGTGGCTTGGGATATTAAAAATATAAATCTCTTTTCCAATAATCTGTCTGGACTTAGAGGTTTGTATATTTCTATCTTTAATATCTTGAGTGCTCTGTCCTGGTTTCTTTCACTCTCTCTCTCGTGTTTTCCTTTAGTTTTTGTCATGCCATGGAAAGGGAGAGTTACATGCCATACATAATGATGAAGAAAGAGGCTGAGTATCTGGATTAATATTCCATCCCATTCACTGCATGAACTGCTTGTGTAAAAGATTCCATCTCAATGATAGTTGAGAGCCTGTTCCATTTAATTACTTGTGAGGCAACCTATTGATGGGATAAAATGCTACAGTTCTCTTTACAAGCATGAGTTCTGCTTCTTTGGCTCCCAGACTCTACTGACACACCTCTAGCTTCCTGGTCTCTTGCTCTCCAATTGTTTAGTGTGAAACAGACTCAGCAAATTAAATTGGCAATCCAAAGATGGAAATCAAATTTCTCCTCCTTTTGTGGTGCTGCAGCTTCCCAGAGAGGGGGAAATTTGATTTAAACTCGTGTTCTGACTGTTTGTTTCATGTGCTTCTGCACAATTGGAAAGCAACAGACTGAAGGCAGAAGTCTGATGCTTAAAGGATCTGGCAGAGGAACTCTCAGCATTAAGATCTCATTGCTTTGGGCTACGCTTATATGGTATTAGTTTATGTTGCTCTTTTGCTTAAAGGAAATACAACATTTAGGCTGAAGATATAGCTGAAGAGGTGTTGCAATCAAACTGTTTAAGTGCTCTGTGCACCCTTTGTGGCTTTTGAAATACATTTGTTATGAAGTCTCCTGAAATATAATTTGTGAGAATTACAGTAGGACCTCAGAAGGTAGAAAATGTTAGGCAGAGACTCCAGGCAGCACGGAATGGGTAGCAAATGCTAATATTTAAATTAAGTTTAAAGTATCCAGAAATGTTAACTCCCGTTAATTTGTGTGAGACATTGCGTGTGTAAATTGGCTGCTGCATTTCTTGCATTACAACAGTGACGACACTTCAAAAGTACTTCTTCATTGGGTACAAAGGACTTTGGGACATCCCAAAGGTGGTGAAAGGTGCTAGAGAAATGCAAGTTCATTATTTCTTTGATATAATTTCCTCTCTCCAGTATTTTCTGTGTTGGTGGAAGAAATATTTGTAAACATCATCCTTCCCTCAAAATTAAAGCACTATTTATTTGTGCATCATTTGTTTAGAACTAGAAAGTGGCTTTTCTGAGCGGTGTATTTGAGAGATCTGAGCTTCTGTTGAGACTAAGAAGCTTCAGATGATATTTCAGCAAAAAGCAGGAAACTTGGAACCATATTTTGCTGTGGCTAATTTTATTTAGATTTTAATCCTTGTATCCTTACTTTGGGACAGAGCAGATTTGAGAAGCAGCAGTGAAATATTTGAAAATCTATTACGCTCAGATTCTTTCTGTCAATTGTGTTCTGAACTGGTTAGCGGGTGTTGCTCAAAATGGAATAGATGCCATCAGTATTTCACTCCTCCCCTCCCCAGTCTACACAGTGCCTCCTCATACTGTACATGGTTGACAGTGGAAACTAGTGGAGATGGGGTGTGTGCCAGTATTATGTGGCTTTGATGGTTTGATACCCTGCACCAAGGTGTTGAATCTTAATGATTAGCATTTCAAGGCACTGTTCTTAAACCATGTCCCATCAGAATGCAACATTATTCTACTGGTTAGGCCACTCGCAGCCAGAGCTAAGGAGTTGAGCATTCAGCCAGAAGGATGGTGCTTGCACATAAGATTGAGTAGGACATTAAGTGTTTAAAGTTTGTAATTTGATTAAATGTCGTTGGAGAAAATGACCGCTGCAGTTTAATTTTATTACAGAAATTGGATATTCAGAAGTTTGAAGGAGAGAACTACCGTATTCATTGTCATTTGTATGGAAAGAAAAAGGTCAATCTGCTCATCACAAGCAGGTAAATGACATTTCAGAAGTTCCAGCAATTTTATTTAACCAGTTCAAAAAAAAAGCATAACTGTTATATCTCAATGGAGGCACTGGAGGAGTATAGAAAGTGTAGGGGGGTGGGGGGGGGGGGGGTACTTAAAGTAATTAGGAGAGCGAAGAGGGGACATGAAAAAACACTGGCGAGCAAGATAAAGGAAAATCCTAAGGCGTTTTATAAGTATATTAAGGGCAAGAGGATAACCAGGGAAAGAGTAGGGCCCATTAGGGAACAAAGTGGCAATCTGTATGTGGAGCCGGAGGACATAGGTGAGGTTTTAAATGTTTACTTTTCATCTGTGTTCACTATGGAGAAGGGCGATGTAGGTGTAGAGATCAGGGAGGGGGATTGTGATATACTTGAACAAATTAGCATTGCAAGGGAGGAAGTATTAGCTGTTTTAGCTGGCTTAAAATTGGATAAATCCCCAGACCCAGATGGGATGTATCTCAGGCTGTTATGTGAGGCAAGGGAGGAGATTGCAGGGGCTCTGACACAAATTTTCAAATCCTCTCTGGCCACAGGAGACGTACCAGAGGATTGGAGGACAGTGAATGTGGTACCATTATTCAAGAAGGGTAGCAGGGATAAACCAGGTAATTTACAGGCCGGTGAGTCTAACATCAGTGGTAGGGAAAATATTGGAAAAAATCTGAAGGACAGGATTAATCTCCACTTGGAGAGGCAGGGATGAATCCGGGATAGTCAGCATGGCTTTGTCAGGGGGAGATCTAATTTGATTGAAGTTTTTGAAGCCGTGACGAAATGTGTAGATGAGGGTAAAGCAGTTGATGTAGTCTATATGGACTTCATAAGGCTTTTGTTAAGGTCCCGCATGGGAGATTGGTTAAGAAGGTAAGAGCCCATGGGATCCAGGGCAATTTGGCAAATTGGATCCAAAATTGGCTTCGTGGCAGGAGGCAAAGGGTAATGGTCGAAGGTTGTTTTTCCGAGTGGAAGCCTGTGACCATGGTGTACCGCAGGGATCAGTGCTAGGACCCTTGCTGTTTGTAGTGTACATTAATGATTTAGAAGTGAATATAGCAGGTATGATCAGTAAGTTCACAGATGACACGAAAATTGGTGGTGTCGTAAATAGCGAGGAGGAAAGCCTTAGATTACAGGACGATACATATGGGCTGGAAAGACGGGCGGAGCTGTGGCAAAAAAAAAAAGAGGGCAGCACAGTGGCGCAGTGGTTAGCACCGCAGCTTCACAGCTCCAGCGACCCGGGTTCAATTCTGGGTACTGCCTGTGCGGAGTTTGCAAGTTCTCCCTGTGACTGCATGGGTTTTCGCCGGGTGCTCCGGTTTCCTCCCACAGCCAAAGACTTGCAGGTTGATAGGTACATTGGTCATTATAAATTGCCACTAGTATAGGTAGGTGATGTGGGGATGTGGTAGGAATATGGGATTAATGTAGGATTATTATAAATGGGTGGTTGATGGTCAGCACAGACTTGGTGGGCAGAAGGGCCTGTTTCAGTGCTGTATCTCTAAATAAATAAATGGCATTTAATTCTGAGAAGTGTGAGGTGATGTATTTTGGGAGGACTAACAAGGCAAGGGAATATACAATGGATGGTAGGACCCTAGGGAGTACAGAAGGTCAGAGGAGCCTTGGTGTACTTGTCCATAGATCACTGAAGGCAGCAGCACAGGTAGATAAGGTGGTTATGGGATACTTGCCTTTATTTGCCGAGGCATAGAATATAAGAGCAGGAAGGTTATGATGGAGCTGTATAAAATGCTAGTTAGGCCACAGCTGGAGTACTGTGTACAGTTCTGGGCACCACACTATAGGAAGGATGTGTTTGCACTGGAGAGAGTGCAGAGGAGATTCACCAGGATGTTGCCTGGGCTGGAGCATTTCAGCTATGAAGAGAAGACTGAGGGGAGATGTGATTGAGGTATACAAAATTATGAGGGGCATTGATAAGTTAGATAGGAAGAAACTTTTTCCCTTAGCGGAGGGGTCAATAACCAGGGGGCATAGATTTAAGGTAAGGTGCAGGAGGTTTAGAGGGGATTTGAGGAAAAAAATTTTCACCCAGTGGGTGGCTGGAATCTGGAACACACTACCTGACAGGTTGGTAGAGGCAGGAAACCTCACAACATTTAAGAAGTATTCAGATGAGCACTTGAAATGCCATAGCATACAAGGCTAAGGGCCAAGTGCTGGAAAATGGGATTAGAATCGTTAGGTGCTTGATGGCCGGCACGGACACGATGGTCCGAAGGGCCTGTTTCTGCACTCTATAACTCTTACTCAGTAGTGCTAATGCTGTTAAGTCACTATTGTTTTTCTAATGGTGCACATGTAGAACAACTACTACATTGAATTTACAGCACAGAAACTGATATATTCTATTATTGTTTATGCTGCACACGAGCCTCCTTATTTTAATTCATCTAATTCTATCCAACATAGCCTTGTATTTCTTACTACTTCATATACCTTTCTAGCTTCACCTTCACTGTTTCTGTTGTTCACCTCACCTACACCATGTAATATAGTCAGTTCCACTCCCTGAGTGAAGAAGTTTCTCCTGAATTCCCTGTTGGATTTATTAGTGACTGTCTTTATGACTCCTAGTCTGGTCTCACCCACAAGTGGGAACATCTTCTCTCCATCTGCCCTCTTGAACCCTTTCTGTCTTTTTTGTAGAGACAAGAGCCCTTGAGACATAAAATGCTCTTGGACGTTCCCAGCCATCAATCAAATGCAGATGCTTTGTTTTGATGAGGGTTACAGTGTCAAAGTGTTAAAAACCTTGTACACCTGTTGTTAACACAGAGGATATGTGTCAAATTTCTGTCTTTATTGGCTATTTTTCTGCAGAAAGGAATGGAAAATGAGGTACTTCAATGTTGATTTTTTTAAGCAATGTGTTTTCACAAGTCTACATGTAAAAAAAAAAGGCAGGTGGAAGGAAGGTGTGGTGGATGCTTTCTGGTACTGTGTTGCTTTTTTTAAAGAACTGGAAAATCGCAGCCTTGGGGCACAGTTGTCTGATAAGAGTTCCTTGTAAAGAAAAGCAGATAGGAAGAAGGCTGGAGTTGACAAACCAGTCTCAACGTGGTGAGAGGGGAGCCAGGCCAGGAAGACCGGGTACAGGAAGCAGTGCCACATTACCAGTAATTTTACTGCACTCTGCGGCAGCAGCAGAGAGGCACAAATTATTGAAATTCAGTCGTTACATACGCAGAAATCCCAAAGATATGAGGGCTCAAGACCAGGCTATGGGATCTTTTACTGTGCGGGACAGTGCAAAAGGCAAGCGCAGGCCATTACGTAGAAAATAGAAGCAGGAGTAGGCCATTCGGCCCTTCAAGCCTGCACCGCCATTCAATATGATCACACGAGAAGGGTCAGCTGCAGATGGATTTTTAAAAATTATGCTGGGTGAATTTTTTGGGTTTAAAAAAAAAAGTTCAGAAGCATTTCTAGGGTTTATTGTAAGTTTAGGTGGCCTCTGCAAAGACTTTGAAAAATATTGCCAGCAATTTGTTTGGTTTTGTGGTGATTGACAGTTACACATTGGTAGCTTGCAATGAATGAAAGTTTTTATAAGGGCATTTGGTGACTTTTTTTAAATAGTGGTGTGTGATTTCCTTTAATCATTAGGGCAACTGAGCCCATCAGGAGTTTTGGAAGGTTTCCATGCTACGCATGCAAGGTGTTTTAATTGTTTAGATCGTTAGTTTACTATTGACTGGTGTACCGGAGTCCAAATCTGTTTTAATCCTGCATTATATGCGCAAATTGACCTCTTTTGTTTCCATATTTTGCTCCTTTTTAGGAGAGTGGTGTGCATATCTGACGAGATTCTCGGCCATCTTGGTAGTGACTGGAATTACACTTTTGAAGAATTTATTCAGCCACCAACTTTAGAAGGCAATGTGCTGAGCCTGTACATCAAGGTACACTGTGGGATACTCAAACTGCATCTGGGCATTGATGGGTTACTAAAGTATTATGGAAGTGTGAATTAACATCCCATGCCTGATTATACTTTTCTCACTGAGAAATGCTAAATTGATTTTTAATTATAGTAAACACAAGCTACATAGTTCTCCATCCAGCCCAGTATTTCCTGTACATACTTGTGATTTGATATGCAATTGGGAGCTTTCATCATTAAGCAGGCAAACCTTTTGTCACAAGACTTGAACAAATTTCTCCTTTTGTCAGAGACTACATGAGTGCACTGCAGAATGTAAACAAGGTTTGGGTTTTTGAGTGGTTCATTAAAGAAAAAGTTAGAGAAAAATAGTCTGTGCCTTGAATTTGCTCAACATTTAGCTCTATCTTCACTTTACAGACCCTTTACAGCCAATGACTCCTCACTCAATGGTATGCCAAAGTCAGATGTATGGAGCTCCCAGCATAGTTTTATCAATGTTCACAATGTGAATTGTAAAACAAAGAAAACAAATTCAGCATATTGGAACATTAAATGTTGTTGGGTAGGAATCTGAGGGACAAAGCTCTGTCATTGTGGGCAAGTCCAGAAGCCAGTAGTTTTGTTGTATGGCAGAAGGGAAGGTCTTGCCAAGTTTCTCGTGCCTACTCCCTAACTGCTGATTTTAGATTAAAATTGTAGATGACATGGGATCCAGTTGTCAGCTGGCAGGAGGTGGGGTTATCATTCCACCCACTGTCTTAGTTGGAGTTTGTGTCATTGCACTTAATTTAAAACACTGTTCAGAAGTATTGTTCATAGACATTTTCCAGGAGAATTATTAAACAAAAATGAAAGCCAATGACTTGAGGAATGAAAAGGTGACATGTGTTTTTACAGGATCAATCAATAATAGGATTTTCGAGCCCAAAAAGTGGGACTGAAGGCTTTGTGAGGAAAGTGCCTCTCCAGGATGAGAATATAGCTAAGGTAAATACTTTCATCTAAATAAGAATGGAATATTTTAAACTAACAAGATTTTTGGGGAATGGGGAGGGGTTCATTTCTTTATAACATTATAAATTGTATATGTATACTTCCTGTCTACAAAACTTTACTTCCTGTTATCATGTTTTTGTTACATTTCTATTTCCACTATATTTATAAATCCCCCTGTCCATTTAAACTGGAAATGGGTCATGTAAACTTACCGTGTTGTAATTACACTCTCCCATCAGTGGTGATGCTGTCATGCCTCAGTTTTACGTCTCCCAGCTCCTCCACCTACACTGGACTCCAGCAAACTCATTCACTGCTTCCCAACTTGCCTTAAATTTTGCTGTTTAACTAAAAATAATAATTCCCTCACTTTTTCCCTTTTCCTTTTTAAATTGCCATCTTTATCATTGTGGTGAGGTACTATGTGCAACATTAGGTGAGAGGACTAGAGGTGGGACAATGTACTAAAGCAGTCTGGAAATAATTTTAAATTAAATCACTATATCTGCATGGTTCCAATGATTGACCTGCAAAATAGATTGCTGTCAGCAATTGCCGACTCAGCTCATGATTTAGCAGGTAATAGAGTTCGCAACATTAGAACAGTTACAGCACGGAAGAAACCATTCAACCTGTCGAGGCTGTGCTGGAGCTAGTTCTTCAACTGCAGCTATCTGTTCTCAATCCCATTTCCCTACACTTTGCTCCTTATATTCTTTTCCGTTCCCTTTTTGTGTGTTTAGTCTGTGGCTTATTGGTCACTCTTGTTAAGATTCCATACTTTAATAATCTTTTTAAAAAAAAAACACACAATATTCTTAATTTTTCTGGTGATGTTGAATTTATTCCCCCTTGTTACAGTTTCGCCAATTAGTTGAAATGTTCTTTTCCAATTTACGTCTTGAATCTTTGCAAATTTCCAGTAGCTTTCTGTTTTCCAATGGAGAAAAGCCTTTCTTGAATGTAGCCCCTCGTTTATGGTTTGTGACTTTTTGCTATACTGTTTTCTTGACACTGATACCCTTCTGATTCAAGGTGTCCAAACTGCATGCAAGTGCCAGCAGTGGTCTAACCAATGTCTTGTACAAGTTCAGTGCTTCCTCCTTTTTGTATTCAGTGCTTCCTATATAATTTTTATCGCTCTTTTGATACCTGCACTGCTGCCTTCAAAAATATCTGCAGCCATATTTCTGTTCAAGAATTTTACTATTTAGCATACATTTCCTGTCACTGATTTTCTCAGAATATATGACTTATAATTGTCCATACTGAACTGTACCTGTCTCCTACCTGCCCACTCTGTTAACCCATTTCCTGAAATCTTCTCTACTGCCTCGTTTGGTATTCGCAAACTCTTGTGTCTAAGGCTAGGTGCATTTGGCCAGATGAGGAACTGGATGAAATGAAGGTTCTTTCCACAGTCTTCCTCATCTGCACCGGTTATTCAGTGCATGTTCTTCATCTTTTGACTATTCTAACATACCTCTAGCCAGCAAACCTAATTCAACCTCCGGAACCTTGAGGTCACTTAAAGGTCTGCTGGTGTCCTAACTTGCGCCAAGTCCCACTGGCCTTTCTCCCCTGTGCTTGCTGACCTACATTGGCTCCTGTTTAGTTTAGTTTAGAGATACAGCACTGAAACAGGCCCTTCGGCCCACCAAGTCTGTGCCGACCATCAACCACCCATTTATACTAATCCCATATTCCTACCACATCCCCACCTGTCCCTATATTTCCCTACCACCTACCTATACTAGGGGCAATTTATAATGGCCAATTTACATACCAACCTGCAAGTCTTTTGGCTTGTGGGAGGAAACCGGAGCACCCGGAGAAAACCCACGCAGACACAGGGAGAACTTGCAAACTCCACACAGGCAGTACCCAGAATTGAACCCGGGTCGCTGGAGCTGTGAGGCTGCGGTGCTAGCCACCGTGCCGCCCCTGGTTAAGCAACATCTCAAATTTAAAATCCTCATCCTTATTTTCAAATCCCTGCATGGCTGAGCCTCTCATCTCTGTAACCTCCTCCAGCCCTGCAAGCCTCTGAGATATCTGAGCTTCACCATTTCTGGCTCCTGAGCACCAGTTTAATTGCTCCACCATTGGTGGCTGTGCTTTCATCTGCCCAGGTCCTAAGCCCTGGAATTCCCTCCCTAAACTCCGCCGTCTCTCTACCTTTTTCCTCCTTTTAAAATGCTTCTTAAAACCTGCCACTTTGACCAAGCTATTGATCATTTTGCCTAATATCTCCTTTTGTGGCTTAGTTAAATTTTGTTTGATAATGTTCCTGCAAAGCACTTTGGGATGCTTTATTAAATTAAAGGCGATATATAAATGCAAGTTGCTTTTTGGGCTGAGTGTCTTCCAAGGTGAGTTCTGTGGAGGTCACAAATAGATTGAAGATGTCAACTATTGTGGTTCCTTTTGAGCAACAGCCTTTTAAAGTGTGGTAATAGTATTGGATGATATTCTCACAAGTAAATCTTTGTTATTCTTATTTTCACTGCTGTGATACACCACTGGGAGAGACTGTGAAAATAACAAGAACACTGATCAGTTTTCTTAATCATTAATTTTGCACCAGATTTTTTTCAATTAGATGTTTTAAACTGTAAAAATCATATATACTTCCATGTCATTTTAAAAACAAATATTCTGGGATGAGAGTGACCCTGAGAAGGTCACACTTACTGCCTGTCCCTAGTTGCCCTGAGAAGGGAGGTGATGAATCACCTTCTTGAACTACTGCAGTCCTTACGGTGATGGTGATGTAGGGAATTCCAGGATATTGACCCAGTGATGGACCTGTGATATGTCCAAATCATGGCAGTGTGGGACCTGGAGAGGAACTTGGAAGTGATTTCCACAACGTTTCTGCTTTGTCCTTCTAGTTGAAGGAGGTCACAGAGCGAAGTACTGTTGAAATAACCTTGGTGAGTTATTGCAGTGCATACTGAAGCTACAGTGTGCTGGTGGGTGGAGAGAGTGGATATTGAGGTCAAAATTAGAGGAATGAAAAGTGCCTAATTTGAAACCTGCCGAATTGTAAATTTTCACTTAAATTAATTTGTAAAATATTTAGTAAAATAATGGATTGCTTTTAAAATGTGCCTATGTGAATCTTTTAAACAATGGATAGCAGTTCCACTGCCCAATAAAGTAAACTTTAGCTACTTAACCATGCAGCAGTTAGATTGATGAACTTGATACTTGAGCTTTTAAAGTTGTTTCATCAGAATATTCAATAACTTGAATATGATATTTGCAAATGTTCTGTTCCAGAGGATGATTGATACTCTTGAAGAAGCTCAGGCAGCAAGGCAACAACAAGAGCTGGTGAAACGAAAATCACTGAGGTTTTCGAAGCCCTGATATTTGATGCGCTGTTGCCACATTGCACTAAATTAATGTCCAGTTTTTGCTTTTTCACGAAACTCATTTGCACTGCAGTTATATATTTTCTTATGCTAATGAATCTTATGGATCTTAAAAGTATGAATTCTGTGATATGTTGGGACTTTTTCAATGCAAAAGAATAGGTGGGCTGGTACTGAAAGCAACATTGCCTGAATGTTGTTAACTTCAGTTAATGTTCTGAAGATGTATTAATTTTGCACTATCAAGAATCTTCCATATGTGTCAAAAATAAATTCATATATAAGATGCAAATAAAATAACCTATGTTATGTAGATTGTGTTTTAATCTAGTCACTAATGCACTCACTTTGACATGCTGAGCATCTAGTTCAGAATAACCCTATTCATAGTGAAAGGATGGTGTATCATACTGTCTAACGTGCACAACTGTACAATAGTTGCAGAGAATCTTTGTCCATGTAGGTTTAAGAATTTTTTAAAGTTCACACTTGAACTTCACTCATTAGATCAATTCTGTGCATAATTAAAGTTTTGTGTATAGTGTGTCCAATGCCAAGTGCCACATAACTGTAGCATGCAGAATCATTTGTTCCAAATTTTTGATTGACTTAACCAACCACTGTCTGTTCAATTGGCCATATGGATTTTCTCTAATATCTATCAGGTACAGAAAGCTACCTGCACCAGTTATAAACAAAAGACCACACAAAGCCAACCCATCAGATTTCTACGCTACAAAGCAATCAAAGCACAAAATAGCTTTCGAAAGCTGCTTTCACGTAATTTTCCTTTTTAACTCTGGTCAGTGTTCAGAGGTAGAACTTTTGATAACAGAAGATGTGTGCAGAAAAAGCCACCAAATCTGCCCACAAAATTAGTTATTTAAAAGGTAGAAATGCCTGAAAGAATTTCCTCCCACACATCTCCTCCTCTCTGGGACTTGGAGCTTCTCCTTCAGTGTTGGAGTTGGAAGTTTCTTCCGGGCTTTGGATGCTGCGTGTTTCTCGTTCCTATTGGAAACTGCAAGATTCATCATGCCTCTCAATATCGTGTCCCATGACAACCAGGCAGAAACTTTACAAACAACTGCGAGGCTTGAGGGGTGGGAAAGGAACATAAAAAAAAAAAATAAGGTTTTTCTTTCAGCATAATTTAAGCTGTTAAACTGCCAGCTCCAAAGTTTATTTGTGATTGGACAGTGGGGAGAAGCATCTTTAACACAGCACTTCCCAAAAAGAGTTACTAGTAGTCCCCAGGGAGGCAAGGTGTGGGAAATAATCCTACAATGCGCTAAACTAGCACTTGACAATTAGTGCACAGGAACAATGGGCTGAATGGCCTCCTGTGCTGTATGATTCTATAATGTACCCAAAAGCATTTTGTTACGTTCAGGCGATAAAGGGGTCTAGAGGTTCCCTTTCAGCCTTTACCTGGTTTGACCGTAACAGGGTTTAATTTTTACAACACTGTGTTTTAGCTTCCCCTCACTGAATCCTTGTTCACTGCTTTCCAATTGTAGTGGCAAAAAAATTAACCAGACAGGTTTTCTTAGATTTAGGCAAGAATGATGTAAGTTTATTAACCTTAAATCTCTAAATTCAGTTAAAACTACTACAAATACGTGACACGATCATGCTAGCATGCATACGTGATAAACACACACACAGATAGAGATGGAAGAGGAGAAAGAATAAAGGGGAAATGTTTGAAGCAATAGCTGGAGTTCATTTACTGTCTTTTGAGTTCGATGTAGAGTATTTGCAGTTAAATCTTACCGTTTTGTTGGGGCCCAGTACATGCTTTCAAACCTGGTTCGATGTAGGTGTCTTCTCTCTTGAGGTTTAAGTGGCTTCAGTGGATCAGGAAGTCCATGAGAGAAAGAGAGCTAGGGAGAGACCTTCCTTCTCTGTTGTCTTCAAATTGCAGTCTCTGTCTTCAAACTGTTCTGTGAACACACTTCAAAAACTCTGGACCAGCAGGTTGGTCATGTGACTAGGTTTTTTCAACAAACTCTCCTGCATTTTTTGTGGATTCTCCATCTTAGCAGACACCCTCAGTGGGGGTGAGGGGATGGAATGCTGGCTTGTTACATATTCAATATCTGGTGATCAAATCAATTTGGGTTAATTGGATCAGGGAGCAGTTCTATTGTCTTCTCCAGGCAACTATCTCTTAGAATGCAAATGTTTCGAGCCACTGCTGTGACCTTTTTCAACAAGTTATCTTTTCAGTCCAGCAACAGTTTAAAATTAATATTTCATACGATGAAATTAATATGCCTCATTAGTGGCAGGTGGAGTCTTCATGACAATTTCATAATGGGGAGGGAGGGGAGTTTGAACAATGAGCAGCAATTAGGGGAAGAGTTAGTGGAGGTGATTAATGGTGAACTTTGTAATTTTTTTTTGTGATCTTAAGTGGGTTGTTGACTAGCTTTTGACCCACAAGGTACAACTCTGGCTTCTTAATCAAGAAAGAGAGTTTATTAAGTACAGCAAGAATATACAAGCAATACTTAACCAATGGCAGTAGTTATACAGCAGGATATAGGGTGTCCTCAGTCCTTGCCTTCCGAGCTGCTGTGTGCTTTCTTGAGTTGTTCTATTTACTGTAGGTTGGTTTCTTGAATCAGTGTGCCCCGAGTTGTCCCAGCACCTGTCATTTATGGCCCTCTCTGAGGGTTCCTTTTTTCCATATTAGGTTATAGTCCACCATACCCCTTTGGTCAGGTTTAACCTCACCTTCTGTACGCTGTCACCTCTTGATTAGGTTATATGAATCAGATTACAGCAGATATGACCCTACCCTCTGTACATTGTCTCTGCAGACAGCTTGATGGCCCAGTCATTGTCACATAGTGAGGAATGTTTGCTATCAATTCAAGTCTTGAATGGTCTCTGAATATCTTTATTTTGTATTATCATCCTTTGTGAGGCCTATCAAGTCTATCCCTTATTGTGACTGAATCTCTTAGTTTGAAATGCAGAATGGGCAACAGGTCTCATAGCAATGCTACTTCTGATATGGTCGTGCAAAAAAGTCTTCTACCTTCTCCCCACTACAGTATACCAATATACATTTCATTTTTAACATGATTCTAAATACAAAGTCACAACTTGTATCTCAATGTATTAGATTAGAACTCTTTTTTTATATAGTTCAGGCTTTTCCCCAACATTTCTATCTAATATCCAAGGCTAGGTGACAGTTTCTACAAGTAGTAACTGAAACATTTGGCTTAATTCTCTGCCCTGAATCATTTACCATTGTCCCAGATTAACAGTTAGCCCCTAGTATTCCTCGTTAGAGAATGAGTGGGAGGCCCCTGTCACCCTGGAAGGTGGAAATTAACAACTCAAAGTGCGGCATCTAAACCTACATGTTGAAGTTTATTTACTGATTGGATCAGTGAGCCAAAATACACCATGATATTAAAGCAGCTCAGTACAACAGAACTGAAATTAGAACAGTGTTAAAAGTAAACATAGAGTCATAGAATGGTTAAAGCACAGGCGGCCTTTTGGCCCGTCGTGTCTGTGCTAGCTCTCTGCAAGAATAACTCTTTTCCCACTCACCTGCCTTTTCTCAGTAGCCCTGCAATTTTTTTCTCTTTGGCTAATAATCCAATTTCCTTTTGAAGGCATTGATTGAATCTGCCTCCACCATACTCTCAGGCAATGCATTTCAGATCCTAACCACTCCCTATGTAAAAATGTTTTTCCTCATGTTGCTGTTGTTTCTTTCTTTTGCCAATCACCTTAAATCTGGTTCTGGATCCTTCCATCAATGGGAACAGATTCTCCCGATCTACTCTGGCAAGCCCCCCTCATGATTTTGAACACCTCGATCAAATCTCCTCTTAATCTTCTCCAAGGAGAACAGACCCAGCTTCTCCAATCTATCCACTTAACTGAAGTTCCTCATCCCTGGAGCCATTCCTGTGAATCTTTTCTGCACCTTCTCTAATGCCTTCACATCCTCCATAAAATATGGTGCCCAGACTTGGATGCTATACTCCAGTTGAGGCTGAACCAGTTTATACAGCTTTATCGTAACTTCCCGCTTTTGTACTCTGCCCTCTTTTACAAAACTCAGGATCCAGTATACTTTCTCGACCTGCCCTGCCACCTTCAATGACTTGTGCACATGTGCACCCAGGTCCTTCTGCTCCTGCATCCCCTTTAGGATTGTACCCTTTAATTTATATTGCCCTTTCTCGTTCTTCCTACCGAAATGTATCACTTCACACTTTTCTGCATTAAATTCACATTCGTTTAACTGCCCATTCCGCCAGCCTGTCTACATCCTCTTGACGTTCATCACTATCCTCATCACAGTTCATAATACTTCGAACTTTTGTGTCATCTGCAAGTTTTGAAATTGTGTACTGTACACTCAAGTCTAGGTCATTGATATAGGTCAAGAAAAGCAGGGGTGCTAACACTGACCCCGTACCCTACTATATATCTTCCTTCAGTCTGAAAAATGACCATTCACAACTAGTACACAAAAGCAAACTGCTGGAAATCTGAAAGAAAGAGAAATTGCTGGAAATAGCGTGTCTGGCAGCATCTGTGGAGAGAGAAACCGAGCTAACGTTTCAGGTCAATGATCTTTCATCAGAACTGGGTTAAAAGTAACTTTTTCAGAAAACCACTTTTGGTGACCAGCATGACCTTTGCGTGGAGTTGTCTGGGATTTTCTCTCTTCAGTTGTCCCGGATTTTCTCTCTTCAGTTGTCCTGATGCTTGTGTTCTCCCACAGTGTGTGTTGTGCTGATGCCAGAGCTGGAGACTGCAGAAGCATTACACTGTCTTAAGAACTTATGAAGACTGGGTAATCTCTCAGCTGATGTGATAGTGCTACTGAGTGACATTGTTACAACAGTGCTTCCATTTTTGCTAACATTTTGAGGACATATTTAAATTGTGGAAATTGATTTTTTTTTGGAGCTGTAGGTTTCATAGTTACTGGACTTTTTTAAAGTTCACTAAGGGGGCACTTGAGATGTTATTGAAAGTAACCTTTTGCTGGAAATCATGTGATTTAAGATAAATAAACAACAGAAACCTTTGACTAAGGGGAGATGTTTACAGGGAAGCGACAAGACGAGATTTATCAGGGTCAGGGATTTTTTTTTGACCTGTTTGGCATTTCACTTTTGGAGAGATTGTTTTTGGTTTTGCTTTGTGGGTGTGGACAGTGTTTTTTTAAAAACTGTATGAGAAAACTGGCCAAGGGGTCAAGCTCCAACTCCGTTTGTTCCATCTCTTTGAAAATCCTGCCAGCTTTTCGATCTCTTTAAGAAGCCCTGAGAAGGAAGTGTAAGAAACAGACCGAAACTGCTGCCGCATTTCTCCTGAAAGGCCTGCCAAACTGATCCGCAACGTCGCCTGAAAGGACAGTTTGAGGAAGATCCCAGTGACAGCTATCTATGCGTATTTGGGATTTTTTTAAAGTACACTAAGGGGGCACTTGAGATGTTATTGAAAGTAACCTTTTGCTGGAAATCATAAAAAGACATCTGACATCTTTCCATATCTTTTTTTTTTCTTCAAGAATTAGCAAGTATTTGGCCAAAGTATTCTTCTGTTTTTTGTAATAGAGCTCTAAAGAGAAAATCTTTATTTTTCGGTTAACCTGTGTGTGTGTGTTTGGGGGTGGGGGGGTAGTGGGCAGGTCTAAGGTAAAAGGGAACTTTCATATTTCAATCTATTTGCTAATGTTTTGCTTCGTTACTTGTTATATCTTTAATAATAAATGGATAATTTTGTTGTTTATTCAAGAAACCTGGATGCTGTTTTTTTATTCTGGGTTAAAAATAGTCTATGATTGACCATACCAGTAACTGGGTAAAAAGTTAAATATATGTTGTGACCTGTGGTGATGCAGACCTAGAAAAACAGTGCACTCCTCCCACCTTGGTTGTAACAACATAATCATGTAGTTAATTATAAATTAAGACTTGGGGTGAGAGGAAGAGTAGAAATAAAGTATTTGTATCTTAAGCAAACTCAAAATCCGCTTTGGGAAGTGAAATGAAAAATAAATGGCATCAGTTTGTGTGTCTCATATATTTATCTTGTGCAGCTGATGACATTGCCTCACAGAGCAGCTGTGAAGAGGAACTTGCATTGGATTATAACTAAATGCCTTTTGTTTATACAAGGCAGAAAATATCTAGTGCTAAATCCACTTCATGCAGGCTAAAATTACTGATCAGAATTTATTTGCAATTGTAGAAGCAAAGAGATTAATACACGAGCACCATTAATAAGTAGCAATATCTGCAAATGATGACTCCTTTAAAAGAGTCTATTGTTCTCCCAAATTCTTTTGCCAAACGCTTGAAATGGTGCAGTCTTGTGTAATAAATACATAGATGCTAACAGGGTTGATGCTCCTGATCATATTGAAGTCTTGCAACCAGAGCCATTTATGCATTGGATTGTTTGAAGAAAAGAAAAAAACAATCTTAACATTTTAGGGAAGTGGGATGATGGTTTGTATTTATCACATTCACCATCATGGATTACATGAGAATTTTCAAAGTGATAAGCAACTGAGAGATCCTGATACTTTAATAAATACTGCCTAGATTCTGTACATTATCTCACTTCAGCTGATTTAACTGTTCAGAGCTGGAAATCACAAAGCAGCATTATTCAACAAAATTTGACAGCGAGCTACATAAGGAGGTTTTTAGGCCAGATGAGCACAAACTTGATAAAAGAGGTGGGTTTTAAGGAGCATCGTAAAGGAGGAGAGCAAGGCAGAGCGGTTTAGGGAGGGAATTCAAGAGCTTTGGGCCTCAGCAGCTGAAGACGCGGCTGCCGACAGAGGAGCGATTAAAGTCGGGTATGTTTAAGAGCCGAGGATTGGAGGTACCTCAAGGTTGTGGGGCTGGAGATAGGGAGGGGTGAGGCCATGGAGGGATTTGAAACAAGCATGAGAATTTTTTAAATCGAGGTGTTTCTTGACCAATGTATGTCGGCGAGCACAGGGAAGATGGGTGAGGAGGATTTGGCGCGGGTTAGAACATAAGCAGCAGAATTTTGAATGACCTTTAGCTTCCCACATTAAAACACTTTACAAGTATTTCATAGTCATTTTTGGCTATAAAGCATTTTGTAATATCCTCAAGTCATGAAAAGTGCGCTAACAATACAAGTCTTTAACGGAGTAGAGATAAACAGGAGGAAGAGTGAGTGAAACCGAATGATAATTAAATACCCTGGTGAAAGAAGGAACTGAAGGATATGGTCGGCAGGTGAGTATATAGGGTTGATCATTGAAAAGGGTTTAGTACCATTTCCTGTTCTTAAATATTCTTATGTTCTTACATAATGACTGAAAGTATTTTTTAAGTGTAATCTTGAATAAATAAATTACAAAGTTTCATCACAGTCATCAGCTGAATATCCCTGCCCCACAATAAACACACAATTGTCATCACTGAGGGAGCAGCTGTGTTTTTGAAGTTATCACAGAATCAGGAACTGGGTCATTCATCCCATCGTGCCGTCGCTGGCTCATTGAAAGAATTATCTAGTGAGTCCCACTCCCCCATTCTTTCCCCATTAGCCCTGCAAATGTTTCCCTTTCCAGTTATTTATCCAATTCCCTTTTGAAGGCTGCTACTGAATCTAGTTCCTCCACCTTTTCAGCAGTGCGTTCCAGATCACAACAACTCACTGTATTAAAAAAAAAACTCACCTTCCCATGCATTCTAATGGCAATCACCTTATATCTGTGTCCTCTGGTTACTGACCATCATTCCAGTGGAAACAGTTTCTCCTTATTTACTTTTTCAAAACCTCTCATTATTTTGAACACCTTAGTTTTAGTTATACAGCACTGAAACAGGCCCTTCGGCCCACCGAGTCTGTGCCGACCAATTATATACTAATCCTACACTAATCCCATATTCCTACCACTTCCCCACCTGTCCCTCTATTTCCCTACCACCTACCTATACTAAGGGCAATTTATAATGGCCAATTTACCTACCAACCTGCAAGTCTTTTGGCTTGTGGGAGGAAACTGGAGCACCTGGAGAAAACTCACGCAGACACAGGGAGAACTTGCAAACTCCACACAGGCAGTACCCAGAATTGAACCCGGGTCGCTGGAGCTGTGAGGCTGCGGTGCTAACCACTGTGCCGATTAAATCTCCCCTGTTTTAAGGAGAATAATTCCAATCTCTCCATATAACTAGTTCCTCGTCCCTCATACCATTCTGGTAAATCTCATCTGCCCCATCTATAGCCTTGACATCTTTCCTCAAGTGTGGTGCGCAGAAATAGACACAACACTCCAGCTGAGGCCTAAACAGTGATTGATGAAGGTTTAGCATAACTTCCTTGCTTTTGTTTTCAATTGTCTGTTTATAAAGCCAAGGATCTTGTGTGTTTTTGAAACAGTTTTCTCAACTTGTCCTGTCGTATTCAAAAATCTGTGTATGTGAACTTGCAGGTCACTCTGTTCCTGTTCTATTACGTTATGCACCCTGAATGTGGCGATGTAGCTCATAGTTATGTTCTGTTCTTGAATGTCAGATGCTGATCCGTCAATTACTATTTCTGGTTCTTTCATACATTAATATTGAATACCTGAACTTGATTTTCTTAACTTATTTTTGGCTTAGTCATTTTTAACTGTTCATCCAGTGTATCCATCTGTAAATCACAGTACCAGTTTTTATAATAAAAGCAGAAAATGCTGGAAATACCCAGCAGTCAGGCGGCATCTGCGAAGAGAGAAAAACAGAGTTAACATTGCAGGTTGATGACATTTCATCAGAACTGGGAAAAGTTAGAAATGTAATAGGGTTTTTAACAAGTGAAAGGGAGAGAGTGGAAAAAGAACAAAAGGGAAGGTCTGCAATAGGGTAGAAGACAGAAAAGATGAAATGACAAAACAGTTGGTGATTCAAGGCCAAAGGGAGTAGTAATGGGACAAGTAAAGAAACAAAAGATGTGTCTAGAGGAGGTGTGAATGGTACAATGATGCACAGCTGAATTCCAGAAGCAGTGCCCAATTGAAAGATGAGGTGCTGTTCCTCAAGCTTGCATTGAGCTTCATTGGAGCAATGCAGCAGGTTGAGGACACAGAAGGCAGAGTGAGAGCAAAATGGAGAATTAAAATGACAGACCACCAGAAGCTCGGGGGTCATGCCTGCGGACTGAATGGAGGTGTTCTGCAAAGGTGATGGGGGACTTTAATTAGCCTGTTATAGACTGGGATAATAAAGTGTAAAGGGCTGAGGGGGGAAGAGTTTATGAAGTGTGTTCAGGAGAATTTTTTAACAGTTTCCAGTCCCAACGAGGAAGGAGGCATTGCTGGATCTGGTTCTGGGGAATGAGGTGGGTCAAGTGGATCAAAGTGTCAGTCGGAGAAGATTTAGGTGAAGTGACCATAGTCTCATAAGGTTTGGGTTAGCTATGGAAAATGACAAAGTGCAATGCAGAGTAAAAATAATTAATTGGGGGAGGGCCAAATTCAATGTAGTGAGAACGATCTGGCCCAGGTAAATTGGAATTAAAGATTGGCAGGCAAAACTGTAATTGAACAATGGGCTGCCTTTAAGGAGGAGATAGTATTGGTACAGTTGAGGTACATTCTCACAAGGGGGAATGGTAGGACAAACAATGCCAGAGGTCCCTTGATGACAAAAGAGAAAGAGAGTAAGATGAAGCAGAACAGGGGTGCATGCGACAGATGTCAGGTTAATTATACAAGTGAGAACCAGACTGAACACAGTTCAGAGGGGAAGTGAAAAAACAAATAGGAACAGCAAGGAGAGAGTATGAGAGGAGATTGGCAACCAACATAAAAGTCGTCTTTAGGCTAAATAGTAATAGGGTGGTAAAAGGAGGAGTGGGGCCGATTTGGGGCCAAAAAGGGGATTTATATATGGAGGCAGGGGACATGGCTGAGGTGCTAAATGAGTACTTTGTATCTCTCCAAGAAAGAAGATGCAGCCAAAGTGAAAGAGGAGGTAGTTGGGACACTGGTTGGGCTAAAGATTGATGAAGAGGAAGTATTAGAAAAGCTGGCTGTACTTAAATTTGATAAATCACCAGGACTGGATCGGATGCATCCAAGGATACTGAAGGAATAAGGGTGAAAATTGCAGAGGCACTGTCCATAATCTTCCAATCCTTAGATAAGGGTTGGTGCTAAAGGACTGGGGAATTGCAAATGTTACACCCTTGTTCAAAATAGGGTGCAAGGATAAACCCAGCAACTACAGGCCAGTCGGTTTAACCTCGATGGTGGGAAGGCTTTTAGAAATGATAATCCGAGTCAAAATTAACAGTCACTTGGACAAATATGGATTAAGAAAAGCTAGCATCGATTTGTTAAGGGCAAATTGTGTTTAACTAACTTGATTGAGTTTTTTCATGAGATAATAGAGAGGATAATGCAGTGGATGTGGTGTACATTTTTTTGACTCGTTTGTGGGATGTGGGTGTCGCTGGCTCGGCCAGCATTTATTGTCCAGCCCTAATTGCCCTTGAGGAGGTGGTGGTGGTGAGCTGCCTTCTTGAACTGCTGCAGTCCTTGGGTGTAGGTACACCCACAGTGCTGTTAGAAAGAGAGTTCCAGGATTTTGACCCAGCAACAGTGAAGGAATGACGCTATAGTTCCAAGTCAGGATGGTGTTTGGCTTGGAGGGGAACTTGCAGGTGGTGGTGTTCCCATGCATCTCCTGCCCGTGTCCTTCTAGGTGGTAGAGGTCACGGGTTTGGAAGGCGCTGTCGAAGGAGCCTGGATGAGTTGCTGCAGTGCATCTTGTAAATTGTGCACACTGTGTGTTGGTGCTGGAGGGAGTGTATTTTGAACATGGTGGAATGGGGTGCCACTTAAAATGGGCCGCCTTGTCCTGGATGGTGTCGAGCTTCTTGAGTGCTGTTGGAGCTACACCCATCCAGGCAAGTGGAGAGTATTCCATCACACTCCTGACTTGTGCCTTGTAGATGGTGGACAGGCATTGGGGAGTCAGGAGGTGAGTTACTCCCCACAGAATTCCCAGCCTCTGACCTGCTCTTGTAGCCACAGTATTTATGTGGCCGCTCTAGTTCAGTGTCTGGTCAATGGTAACCCCGAGGATGTTGATAATGGGGGATTCAGCAATGATAATGCTATTGAACTTCAAGGGGAGATGGTTAGATTCTCTCTTGTTGGAGATGGTCATTGCCTGGCACTTGTGCGGTGCGAATGTTACTTGTCACTTATCAGCCCAAACCTGGATGTTGTCCAGGTCTTGCTGCTTCTGGGCATAGGCTACTTCAGTACCTGAGTAGTTGTGAATGGTGCTGAACATTGTGCAATCATCAGTGAACATCTCGACTTCTGACCTTATGACGGAAGGAAGGTCATTGATGAAGCAGCTGAAGATGGTTGGACCTAGGACTCTACCCTGAGGAGCTCCTGCAGTGATGTCCTGGGACTGAGATGATTGACCTCTAACAACCACAACCATCTTCCTTTGCGCTAGGTATGACTCCAGCCAGCGGAGAGTTTACCCTGGGTTCCCATTGACTCCAGTTTTGCTCGGGCTTCTTGATGCCATACTCGGTCAAATGCTGCCTTGATGTCAAGGACAGTCACTCTCACCTCAGCTCTGAAGTTCAGCTCTTTTGTCCATATTTGAACCAAGGCTGTAATAATGTCAGGAGCTGAGTGGCTCTGGCAGAACCCAAACTGAGCATCAGTATGCAGTTATTGCTGAGCAAGTGCTGCTTGATGGCATTGTCGATGACACCTTCCATCAATTTGATAATGATCGAGAGTAGACTGATGGGACGGTAATTGGCCAGGTTGGATTTGTCCTGATTTTTGTGTACAGGACATACCTGGGCAATTTTCCACATTGCCGGGTAGATACCAGTGTTGCAGCTGTACCGGAACAGCTTGGCTAGGGGCGCGGCGTGTTCTGGAGCACAAATCCTCCGTACAATTGCAGGAATGTTTTCAGGGCCCATAGCCTTTGCAGTATCCAGTGCCTTCAGTCGTTTCTTGAATCATGTGGAGTGAATCGGATTGGCTGAAGTCTGGCATCTGTGACGCTGGGGATTTCAGGAGGAGACCGAGATGGATGTATCTTGTCTTGTCTTTTGCACTGGTGTGCTGGGCTTCCCCATTGTTGAGGATGGTGATACTCGTTCAGGTTCTGCTCCTGTTATTCCATTATTCACCACCATTCAGACTGGATGTGGCAGGACTATAGAGCTTAGATCTGATCTGTTGGTTGTGGGATTGCTTAGCCCTGTCTATCGCATGCTGTTTCCACTATTTGGCATGCAAGTAGTACTGTGTTGTAGCTTCACCAGGCTGACACCTCATTTTTTGGGCTCCTGACATGCCCTCCTGCTCTCTTCATTAAACCAGGGTTAGTACCCAGCTTGATGGTAATGATGAGTGGGGGATAGGCTGGACCATGAGATTACAGATTGTGATTGAATACAATTCTGCTGCTACTGATGGCCCATAATGCCTCATGGATGCCCAGTTTTGAGTTGCTCAATCTGTTTAAAATCTATCCACTTAGCACGGTGGTAGTGCCACACTACACAATGGTGAGTATCATCAATGTGAAGATGGGACTTCATCTCCACAAGGACTGTGCGGTGGTCACTCCTACCAATACTATCATGGACAGATGCATGTATGTCCTTTAGGACTCGGCCAGCTCGGTCAGTTGTGATGCTGCCGAGCCACTCTTGGTGATGGACATTGAGCACGGTTGTTTGCAAGAACTGCAAGGAGGAAGGCCATCAGACCAAGGACTGTAAGCAGACTAAGTGTTGCAACTTGTGCGGTGCGGCAGGCCATCTCTACAAGACCTGTCCCAAACGTTGTCTCAGCTATGCTCAGGCGGCAAGGTCCAAGGAATGGCCGGGCGAAGGTTCGACGAAGGCGTCCGCTGTTCAAAAGGAGACCAGCAACCTTCTCCGCAGTGAGGAACTTCAACCTGAGAAGGAAGGGGAGGCGGCTGAAACCAACGACCCAGCACCTACCCAGCGCCCGGAAACCCCTCCCCCACAGACAGAATCAATGGAGGAGGAGGCAGCAGATGGACAAACAGGTCAGTGGCAAGTGGTCCAGAGGAAAACCACAAAGAAAAAACATCCCAAAGCCACCACCCAAACCAGTGGCAAGAGGAGGCTCTCTTCTGAATCAGACTGCAACAACTCCTCTTCACTGGACGGGGAAATGCTGGAACGACAGCCCCTTCAAAAGAGGCGGCAGAACTCCGAGATGGATGATAAAGCATCCCAGCCCCCGGGCACTGGAAGCTGTGATGGGCCCAGCGTGCCCCAACCCCAATGCCCCACACGTAACGAAGTGGCCAACGCATCTCAGTTCTGCGACACCGGGAGCAAAGACACGTCTGGCGCACCTGAGCTCCGGGAGACCGGGAGCTGTGATGTTTTCGAGGAGGAACAGATGGAAGCAGCTGAGGACAACCCAATCCTCTCTGCCTACAAGACCCCCCCGATGTCACCCGAGCGGCACAAACCCTGCATGAAAAATCAGGAGGGGTTTCTGAGCCCAACCAACGTGAAACTGCTTGCGCATACGATGGGTATGCAGGAACATCCCGAAGGGGAAGGACTGGGACTAGCGAGGACAAATGGTATGGGAAGCAACAACTAATTTTTAGTAAAAAATGGGTGTAAGAATTGCTTCCATTAATGTGCGTAGCATTAAATCGACTACGCGATGTGTTTCAACCTTGGATTACCTTGCCAAGGTCAAAGCTGACCTACTGTTTCTGCAGGAGTGTGGAATACCACACCTCAGCACCTACAGGCAGTGGTCGCGATGGTGGTCCCACGGGCCATCGATCTGGTCGGGGGGTAATGACTGCCGTTCCTCCGGCCTGGGTATTCTGCTGCGGGGAGGTAACTTCACCATCTCCGAAGTTAAGGAGGTGGTGGGCGGCCGCCTCCTCGTAGCAGACGTGATGTACAACAACGCTCCGCTCCGGTTGATCAACGTGTACGCCCCGGTACAACGCAGCGAGCGGCTGACCGTCTTCCAGCAGCTCCCACTGCTGCTGGCAACGTCCAGGCCGGTCATCCTAGGCGGTGACTTCAACTGCATCATCGATGCGGCTGGACGATCCGGCAGTGACGACAGCAAACTGGACGCTACGTCCAGATTCCTAGTAGAAACAGTTAAGGATGCCAAACTGCACGACGTCTTCAGCAAACCTGCAGACGGAGCGCAGCGCAGATACACATGGTCAAGATCGGACGGGTCTGCCCGTTCCAGGATTGACTTCCTGTTTGTGTCCCGTGCTGTCACGGTCGGATCCACCGACGTCAAGCCGGTGTTCTTCTCCGACCACTGCCTCTTACTGGCCGACTGTCACTTACAGGACGACCAGCGGGTTGGCAGAGGGACGTGGAAGCTCAATGCGACACTGCTGACCCCAGAGAACGTTGAGGAGCTCAAAAGGGATTACAAAGGTTGGAGGACCGTGAAACCCCTCTTTGAGTCTCCAGTTCACTGGTGGGAAGCGATAAAGGAGAACATCAAGAGGTTCTTCATCCACAAAGGTGTTCAGAAGGCGAGAGAGAGACAGAGGGAACTGTCCCGACTCCAGAAAATTATGCAAAATCTACTCCGGTTGCAGTCAATGGGGGTCGAGGTCAAGGAGGACCTCCAAGAGGTGAAGAGCCAGCAGGCCTCGCTCTTTGCCAAGGAGGCCTCCAAGATCATCTTCCGGTCCAGAGTCCGCTCCATCGAGCAGGATGAGACATGCTCGCGTTACTTCTTCCAAAAGGTACACAGAGAGAGCTCTGTTATCAGCAGCCTGAAGGAAGAAGATGGCTCGGTAACGTCTTCGCAGTCCGACATACTAAGGATCAGCAAATCCTTTTATGCTGGGCTGTATGACGCGAAGCCCACAGACAGCAGAGCCTCCCAGTCCTTCCTGTCATCTATCACAGAGGTCCTAGATGACAGCAGGAGGGAGAGACTGGACAAGCCGCTAATTCTGGACGAGCTGACAAAGGCCGTCGAGTCTTTCGAGACGAGTAAAACCCCCGGGAGCGACGGCTTACCGGTCGAGTTGTACTCGGCCCTGTGGGACTGGGTCGGCCCGGACCTGCTGGAAGTATACAAGAGTATGCTCCTGGCCGGCAGCATGTCAGAGACCATGAGAAAAGGCATCATCACCCTCATTTACAAGCAGAAGGGGGAGAGGGCAGAAATCAGAAATTGGCGGCCCATCTCACTGCTTAATGTTGATTACAAGATTTTGTCCAAAGTCATAGCCAGTCGAGTCAAGTCTGCTCTGGAGTTGGTGATTCACCCCGATCAGACCTGTACTGTACCCGGCAGGAAGATCTCTGATAGTCTCGCGCTACTCAGGGATACGATCGCCTACGTACGGGACAGGAGGGTGGACACCTGCCTCATCAGCCTGGACCAGGAGAAGGCTTTTGACAGGATATCGCACACCTACATGATGGACGTGCTTTCCAAAATGGGGTTTGGGGAGGGAATCTGCAATTGGATCCAACTGCTCTACACAAACATCAGTAGCGCAGTGTCAATCAACGGGTGGGAATCTGAAAGTTTCCCGATCAAATCTGGAGTCAGACAGGGCTGTCCTCTGTCCCCGGTCTTGTTTGTTTGCTGTATTGAACCCTTTGCTGAGTCTATTAGGAAGGATGCGAGCATAAGAGGGGTGACAATCCCAGGCAGCGGAGGCACTCAGGTCAAAACCTCCCTGTACATGGATGACGTCGCCGTCTTCTGCTCGGATCCGCTGTCCGGGCACAGACTGATGAGCATCTGCGACCAGTTCGAACTGGCCTCGGGAGCCAAAGTTAACCACGGCAAGAGCGAGGCCATGTTCTTTGGGAACTGGGCTGACCGATCCTTTGTCCCCTTCACCGTCAGGTCAGATTACCTGAAGGTGCTGGGGATATGGTTCGGAAGGGCCGGGGCGTGCACCAAAACATGGGAGGAGCGAGTAGCCAAGGTACGACAAAAGTTGGGCATGTGGGGGCAGCGATCTCTCTCCATTGTGGGTAAGAACCTGGTCATCAGGTGCGAGGCGCTCACGTTGTTGCTCTACGTGGCGCAGGTCTGGCCCATACCCCACTCCTGCGCCGTGGCAGTCATCCGAGCCATTTTCCACTTCGTCTGGGGATCTAAAATGGACCGGGTCCGGAGGGACACGATGTTCAAATCTCTGGACATGGGCGGGAAAAATGTACCCAACGTGGCCCTCATCCTGATGACCACCTTCGTGTGCGGCTGCATCAAGCTATGTGTAGATCCCCAGTACGCAAACTCCAAGTGTCACTACGTGCTGAGGTTCTATCTGTCCCCGGTGTTGCGAAGGATGGGCCTGGTCACATTGCCGCGGAACGCTCCGTGCAGTTGGGCGGCGCCGTACCACCTATCCTTCGTGGAGCAGTTTCTGCGGAAAAACACCTTTGACCACCGGTCCATCAGGCAGTGGTCTGCACGGAATGTCCTCAAGGCCCTACGGGAAAAGGAAACGGTGGATCCTGTCGGATGGTTCCCCGAGCAGACCGTCAAAGTCATTTGGCGGAATGCCTCATCACCAGAACTTTCAAACAAGCACCAAGACGTAGCTTGGCTGGTGGTGAGAAGGGCCCTCCCCGTCAGATCCTTCATGCACACCCGAAGTCTCGCCCCCTCCGCACAGTGCCCCCGCGTTGGCTGTGGTGGGGAAGAGACGGTCGCACACCTCCTCCTGGAATGTGCCTTTGCAAAGCAGGTGTGGAAAGAGATGCAGTGGTTTTTGTCAAGGTTCATCCCAAGCAGCTCTGTAACACAGGAGTCTGTGCTCTACGGGCTGTTCCCAGGGACGCACACCGAGACAAACATCAACTGCTGCTGGAGGACTATCAATTCGGTGAAAGACGCCCTTTGGTCTGCCCGAAACTTGCTGGTCTTCCAGCGCAAAGAGTTGTCCACCACCGAATGTTGCAGACTGGCACATTCCAAGGTCCAGGACTACGTGCTGAGGGACGCACTAAAGCTTGGGGCAGCCGCAGCAAAGGCTCAATGGGGAAAGACCACAGTGTAAGGTTCCCCCACCAAGCTGGACTGAGGGGCTGGAACCATGGGAAGCCCCTCGAACTGTATCGTTAATATTCTCAATTGCTGTAAATGTAAAACTGTAATTGACATGACAATTGTGAAACGGAAGGGTTGGGAAGAAACTCATGACATTATTGAAAGAAACTGATCTCTTTTGCAATGTTTGTATTTTTTCGTGCTGTTTGGAAACTGTTTGGCAATGTAATTTTTACAGATTTTTATGAATAAAGTATATTTTGGAAAAAAAAAAAAAATTGAGGTCCCCCACCCAGGGTGCATGGACTTCCAGAAGGTGTTTGATGAAGTGTCACTGAACAGGCTTGTCAGCAAAGTTGAAACCCATGAAATAAAAGGGACAGTGGCAGCATGGATACAAAGTTAGCTGAGTTACAGGAAACAGAGAGTAGTGCTGAACGGTTGTTTTTTGGACTGGAGGAAGGTACAGAGTTGGCTTCCCCAGGGGTTGGTATTAGGACCCCTGCTTTTTTTGATCTATAGTAATGACCTAGACTTGGGTGGGCAGGGCACAATTTCAAAATTTGTAGATGACACAAAACTTGGAAGTATAGTGAACTGTGACAAGGATAGTGATAGACTTCAAGAGAACATAGACAGGCTGGTGGAATGGGCAGACACATAGCAGATGAAATTTAATGCAGAGAAGTGCAAAGTGATACATTTTGGTAGGACGAACAAGGGAGAGGCAATATAAAATGAAAGGTACAATTTTAAAAGGGATGCAGAAACAGAGATGTAAGACTTACAGGATCGTGAGCTTTATAAATAGAGGCATAGAGTACAAAAGCAAGGAAGCTATGGTGAACCTTTATAAAACACTGGTTTGCCTCTGACGGAGAATTGTGTCCTGGTGGGGGATGGAGGTGTTGAGAGATTGGGCCTCCATGGTAAAGAGGTCTTCTTAGGCAGTCCCTCAGGAACAAGGATAACTTTCTTCCATTCCAGGGTTGTGGGTCCTTAGGTGACTGAATAGTCCAGTTCTGGATCCGCACACTCTGCCACAGGTGGGGCAGGTGGAGTTTGGTGAGTGGGATGGAATGCTGGAATTTCCAAATGCTCCTTCCGCTGTATGCACTTGGTCGCTGACTGGGAATGTCGACTATGTTTGACCTGGCTGGCACCTTCACGGATGCTTCTCCATTTTGGGTGGTCTCGGGCAAGAGTATCCTACAAATCAGTGGAGATGTCACATTTTTTTCAGGGAGGCTTTAAGGACACCCTTGTAGCATTTCCTCTGCCCTCCTGGTAGCCTCTTGCAGTGACAGAGCTTGGAGTAGAAAGCTTGTTTTGAGAATCTTGTGTCAGGCATGCAGACGATGTGGCCTGCCCAACGTAACTGATTAGTCATGACCAGTGTCTCGATACTGGGGATGTTGGCCTGAGAGAGGACACTGATATTGGATTGCCTGTCCTGCCACTGAATATGCAGGATCTTGCAGAGGGACCGCTAGTGATATCTCTCCAGGGCTTTCAGATGTCTGCTGTACAATGTCCATGTTTCCGATGCATACAGGAGGGCAGGTATCACTGCGGCCCTGTAGACCATGAGCTTGGTGCCAGGTTTGAGGTCTTTGTCATCAAACACTCTTCCTCAGACTACCAAAGGCTGTGCTGGCACACTGGAGGCGATGCTGTGTTTCATCGTCGATGTCTGCCCTTATTGAGAGGAGGCTCCCAAGATATGAGGAGTGATCCACATTGTCCAGTGGTTCAGTGTGGATCTTGATAGTCGGGGGGGCGGGGGGCAGTGTTGCACTGTGGGACTTGGCTGGTAGAGGACCTTTGGCTTCTAGATGTTAAGCTTAAGGCCCATTCTTTCATAGGTGTTCGTGAATGCATCGACGAGGGTTTGAAGCTCGGCCTTTGAGCTTGCACTCGCGCAAGTGTCGTCGGCATGCTGCAGCTGGACGACAGAGGTTGGAGTGGCCTTGGTTCTGGACTGGAGGCGATGTAGGTTAAATAGTTTCCCACTCGTCCTGTAGAGTAGATCTACTCCGGCAGGGAGTTTCATGGAGATGAGGTAGAGTGTTGCGGCGAGGAAGATGGAAAAGAGCATTGGTGCGAAGGCACAGCCTTGCTTGAGCCCAGTTTGCACTCGGATTGGGTCAGTGGCAGATCCGTTGGCAAGGATTACAGCTTGCATGTTGTCGTGCAGCAGGCAGAGGATGGTGACAAATTTCTCTGGGCAGCCAAATTTGAGGAGGATGTTCCATAATCCCTCCCGGTTGGTGGAGTCGAAGGCCTTTGTCAGGTCAGAGAAGGCCATGTATAAAGGTTGCTGCTGCTCCCTACATTTTATTGAAGTTGTCTTGCTGTGAAGATCATGTCCACTCTGCCTGTTGATGGACAGAATCCACATTGTTATTCCAGTAGGAGCTCTTCAGCCACGGGAAGGAGGCAGTTGAGAAGGACTCTTGCGATGACCTTTCCTGTGGCGGACAGCAGGGGTACCCTTTGTAGTTACCACAGTTGGTCCTGTCACCTTTTTTGAATATGGTCACAATTACGGTGTCTCGGAGATCCCCTGGCTTGCTATCCTCCTTCCAGATGAGGGAAATGAGACCATGTATTTGTGTGCCTCTCCACCGTATTTTAGAATTTTGGCGAGAATTCCGTCTACGCGGCAGCCTTTTTGTTTTTTTAGCAGTTGAATGGTCTTTTCAATCTCATCTCGGGCTGGGATTGTGCTGACCGCATGGTGGGTAGCAGGCTGTGGAATGTGGTCAAGGGCACTCGCATCAAGGACTGAGTCGTGATTGAGGAAATCTTCAAAGTGCTCCATCCAATGAGTGCTGACTGCCTCTCTGTCCTTGATCAGTGTCACTCCATTCTTTGCTCTCAGTGGGGTAGGTCCTTGGGTACTTGGGCCGTAAATGGTCTTGACTGTGCTGAAGAATCCACACATGTTGTGGCTGTCAGTGAGTTGCTGTACTTCCTGTGCTCTTTCAGCCACCAGCTATTCTTTAGGTCGCGGGTTTTTTGTTGAACCTCAGCCTTCAATTGTCTGTGTACCTGCATTTTTCCCTTGAATTTTGGTAATGATTCCAGTTCAGAAATGTCTGTACTTGCAATTTAGTAGCTCCTGCATCTACTGGTTGTTCTCATCAAATCAGTCTTGATGTTTCCTGATCAAGAAACCAAGAGTATCTTCACAAGTGCTGATTATGGTAGCAGGGCAGATCAGGCATTTTGGACATCCTGTGGCTCCTATTCATTGAGCTTCACCAAGTTGCTTGTAAGACGCTGCCTGAGTAGGTCTGTCTTCGCAGAATCCTTGATTCCATCAATAGTGAATTTCCTGCGGCAGTGCTTCTGCTGCTGCTGCTGTTTTTGGACTGGGTTTATGGAGGTAGTAGCTCGGATTAGGCAATGGTCGGTCCAGCAGCCGTCAGATCCTCTCATGGCATGGGTGATGTGAACATCCTTGTGGTCCTCCCGGACGATGATATAGTCAAGAAAATGCCAATGCCTGGAGCGAGGATGCTGCCATGAGGTCTTGTATTTGTCTCTCTGTCGACATAGGGTGTTCAGTATGATCAGGCCGTGTTCAAGGCATTTCATCAGAAGAAGGACTCCGTTGGTGTGAGCCCTTCCAACACCTTCCTTGCCAATCACAACTTTCCAAAGGTTTGTGTCCCTCCCAACTCTGGCATTGAAGTCTCCACGGAGGATCAGCTTGCCTTCCTTGGGAACACAGGACAGCAGTAATCAAGCCTGGAGTAGAATTCCTCTTTGGCCTCATCTATGCTTCCTGGTTTGGGGGATATACACTGACGATTGTGGCTAGTTCATTTGTTATGACGAAGCCAACCCCGTGGAGTCAGCATTCTTCTTCTGGTTTACCTTTCCAGAAGAAGGTGTATCCACCACCTTGTTCATTGAGCTGGCCTTCTCCTGCCCACTGTGTCTCACTCGGCAGCGATATCAATGTTGTAGCGGCAGAGTTCTCGGGCTATGATAGCGGTGCGACGTTCAAGTCTGTTGCTGCTGGAGTTGTCCATAAGAGTCCTGATATTCCAGGTCACAAAGTTCATTTTAGGGGTGGAAGATGCCTGTGCATGCTTTGTTTTAACCTCGGCCATTCAACACCAAGTACTGCACGGTCCGAGCGAAGCAAGGTCTTTGTCCAATGGCAGGGATGACCGAGACGATTGAACCAGGCTCTGCTACAAGGGCGGGACTTATACATACACATGGCCAGCATGCCCAGCTGCAGAGCCTGAGCTCATCCCGTAAAGAGGTCACTCCTGCCAGGTGAAACAGAGATTTAGCGCACTTCTTTCAATTTAGTATACTGTAGTCACTGCTCACAATACGGTCTGCTCGACATTGGGAAGACCAAACGCAGATTGGATGACCACTTTGCAGAACAGGACATCAGATGAACTTCCTTCTCTTCAATGCTGCTGTGGAATCTTTAATGTTCCATACTCTATAGGTTTTGTACCTCTCTCTAATTTCCCTGCAAATTTACTCCTCTACATCTTTCCCACTAGTTGGCGGTCTATATAATACACCCAGTAGTGTAATGGTGGTACTTTTATTTCTGAACTCTAACCAAATAGTTGCTGTCCTTGACCCTTCCAGGATATCATCTCTCTCGATCACTGTAATGTTCCCCTTAATCAGTACTGCTATCCCTCCTCCTTTCTTTCCTTCCCTATCTTCCTGAACACCTTGTATCCTGGAATATTTAGTATCCAGTCCTGCCCTTTTTGAGCCAGGTTGCCATTATTGCCACAACATCATATCCCATGTGGCTACTGTCATGCAGGTGCTTCCATTATTAGTATTTTTTTGAGGAATCGTGTTTAAAGATTGTGAAAATTGGTTCATTTGAAAGACTGAGGAGATGCCTAGATTTGTTTTTTTTTAAAGGGTTACTGGAAGGACACTTTAGATTTTAAAAAACATGTGCTAGCAGAGACAATGAAGGGCTAAATAAACATAAGGAGCCTTGCTGGCTATTGGAGTTGTTTACAGAGAAGTCACATGTCTAGGTTTATGGTTGTCAGATGTTTTGGCTTTCTGTTTTGGGCTTGGACTTTTTGAATGCTCAGTTGGTGTAAAGCCAGCTAAAAGAGAAGCCACCCAACTCATCCTTTTCCACCTGCTTTGAAAAATCTTCTGAGAATCCAGTGTGGTAGCTGAACCCACTGATGCAGTAATCCTCCTGAAAAAACCTGCAAGACTACTTACTCCTCGATGTCTCCTGAACAGAACTGCTCCAGAAAGGTCCCAGTGACAGCCATCTACGTGTACCCAGAGATGCCAGATTAAGGGCCATCTGCAACATTCCATATCTTATCCTTTTTCTTCAAGAATTGACAATAACTTGGCCAAAGTATTTTTTTTTAAAGTTGAACTCTGCAGAGCCAGTTTTTTCATTTTTTCTTTATTTTTTTTCTTTAACCGGTGTGTGTGCGTGAGTCTGTTACGTTATTTTAGGTGGGTAGATATTTATAATTTCATATTTCAAATTGTGCGTGAATAAACTTTGATCTTTATTGAATGTCTTGTTTTATAGTAAATCAGCAATTGTTTTGCTCATTAAAGAAACCTGGTTGGTGGATAAAGTATATAATTGGTCCTATTGGTAACTGGGTAAAACATTTAAACATATGTTGTAACCAGTGGAGTAGTGGAACTAGAGAAAGGCAGTGCACTCCTCCAACCTCAGTCATAACACTATCTGTACCTGCAGCTCACCAACCTTATTTACCACATTCCGCGCATTCAAATACAGGCACTATAAACCTATATAAACTGAACGTTATTGCATTCCCTCTTATTCTGATTCCACCTAATGCCTTATTATTTCTTACTGTAGTGCTGGCCTTGTTTTTCCTCTCTTATGTTACCTCTTGGTTCCCATTCCGTCACAGCCAATGAAATACTTTTGAAGTATAGTCACTGTTGTAATGTAGGAAACGCGGCAGCCAATTTGCACACAGCAAGATTCCACAAACAACAAAGTGATAATGACCAGATAATTTGCTTTTAGTGATGTTGGTTGATGGTAAATATTGACCAGAGCACCAGAGAGAACGTCCCTGCTTTTCTTCAAATTTGTGCCATGGAATCTAAGACAGAACACAAGAACATCAAGGGAATTCTCCCTGCTGTCCTGCCCAACATTTCACTCTCAACCAGCATCACTAAAATCAGATTATATGCTCATTTATCGCATTGCTGTATGTGGGATCTTGCTGTGCACAAATTGTCTGCCTCGTTTTCCTACATTACTTCAAAAGTATTTCATTGACTGTAAAGTACTTTGAGACATGCTAAGCTGCTTTATAAATGAAAGTTCTTTCTTTATCCATTGTACATGGAGAGTCACATGTGTAAAATGTCTACCCAAACTCTCATTAGATAGGAGCCTAGGAAGATACAGGACTAGGAAGGTGCAATCCTAATCCATCTGGCCAGTCTCAGTGGTTGAAGATTGTCAAACGCCTGTCAAACTTCTTTGTCCCTTGTTCTACCAAATATCTATTCAGTTTCCTCCTGTTTGTCGGTACTATCCAACCTTCTTGTATCTCTGAACAATCAATTCCACGCATTCACCATCTGTGTGTAAAGTAGTTAAACCTAAACTATTACCTTGCCTTCTTTGGAGTTGTACCTTATCAGTTCACCAAACATATTAGGGGTAGTGGTATTAGCTTGGCATTAGTTCAGGATAATGGTGAGGAAGCAGGGCAGTGGGATTAGTTTGGAATTGATACAGGGCTATGGGAGAGAGCAGGGTAGTGGGTTTATGTGGGTTCATGTGCATAGATCTTTGAAGGTAGTTAAAAAATCATATGGGATCTTGTGCTTCATTTGTTACAGTTACTGGTATTGAGTACAAAAACAGGGAAGTTATGCTGAACCTTTATAAGGCTCTGGTTCGGCCACAACTGGAGTACGGCATTCAGTTCTGGTCACCCACTTTGGGAAGGATGTGAGGGTCCTTGAGAAGGTGCAGAGGAGATTTACCAGAATGGTTCCCAGGAATGAGGGATTTTAGTTACAAGGTTAGGTTGGAGAAGCTGAGGTTGTTCTCCTCGGAACAAACGAGATTGAGGGGAGATTTGATCGAGGTGTATAAGATGCTGACAGGTTTAGACAAGATAGACAAAGAAAAGTTGTTCCCATTAGCTGATAGTACAAGAACTAGAGGACACAGATTTAAAGTTTTGGGCAACAGATACAGTGGGATGAGGAATAACCTTTTTACGCAGCGAGTGGTAATGACCTGGAACTCACTGCCTATGAGGGTGGTGGAAGTGGAGATGATGAATGATTTCAAAAGAAAATGGGACGGACACTTGAGGGAAATAAACTTACAAAACTACGGGGATTGACTCAAGGAATGGGACTGATTGGATAGCTCTACAGCAGCGTTGTCCAAAATACAGCCCACTGGCCAGGATCTGGCCCGCCAAAGGTTTTCATCCGGACCGCGGATGTAAATTGTACCTGGCCATTCCTCACCCTCGCCAGGGATCTGTGATTGGTAATTTCATAGATGCGAAATTTCCCCTTGGCTTCTTCTTTCAGACCAGCTTTTAAAAAAGTCATGCTGTCAGTTTCACAGCTGACAGGTGCTGATATCGGGAACAGAGGTTTCCGAACTTCTGATAGATTCGGGGTTTTCCGGCAGGTTCTGACTTTTTTTTTTAAAGCCTGCCAGAAAACCCTGAATCTGTCTGAAGTTCAGAAACTGCTGTTCCCAATGTCAGCACCTGTCAGCTGTGAAACTGAATCGAGATTTTGTTTAAAAAAACGACCAACCACAAAGCCGCTCTGCTAAGTGTTCCCGCTCCCTGCAACTGTCAGAGAGGGGGGCAGGTAGAGGGAGAGAGGGAAGGAGGAGAGAGACAGAAGGGGGATCAAAGAGAGAGGAAGACGGGGGAGAGAGAAGGACAGAGAGAAAGAGGGGGAACAAAGAGAGTGGAGAGAGAGACAGAGGGGGAACAGGGGGAGAGAGACAGAGTGGGAACAGAGAGAGGAGGACAGAGAAAGGGAGGGGCAGAGAGGGGGGAGAGAGACAGGGGGACAGAGAAAGGGGGGCAAAGAGAGAGAGAGAGAGGGGGCAGAGAGAGAGGGAGGTCAGAGAGAGAGTGAGTGATCAAGATCACTCCTGACAAATGGGCATCTGTCCGGAATACACCACATCACTACAAATGTGTGGGCAAACATTGACTACTTGTGCAAGCAGAAAAATGCCAGGTATCTCACTAAATCAGTGTGCAACATAGTGACGAGAAAGTAAGTCAATAGATTAATCTCATTTAAAGCTTCTTTACAAAAATGCACATTTGTCGTTGGTTTGCTTAATAGTAATAGGGAGACTGAGTGAGACTGGCGGTGTTTAAAAAGAGCAGCGACAGCGCGCCTGAGTTTTGAAAGGGGAAGCCAACAGTGACATCACAGGAGAGCTGCAGGGTGATTTGTTGGTGAGTAGCAGCTGTTAGAATATCTTAAAAAATAAGGGGTACTTTTTTTTGTTGAAAATAAAACCTCTGGAAATAAGGTGAGTACTACTAAAGTGTTTTTTTTTAAGAATTTTAGATTGGAGTGGGTAGAACAAGGCCCCCAGTATAATTAGTATTTTTTAATTAAGGGAGTAACTAATTAACCTAAGGGTAAGTCATGACAGGAGAGCTCAGCCCCGTGATATGCTCCTCCTGCATTATGTGGGAAATCAGGGACGCTTCCAGTGTCCCTGATGACCATGTGTGCAAGAAGTGTATCCAACTGCAGCTACTGGCTACGCGCATTACGGAACTGGAGCAGCGGGTGGATTCACTGTGGAGCATTCGCGCTGCTGAGGACGTTGTGGATAGCACGTTTAGCGAGGTGGTCACACTGCAGGTAATGGCTGCACAGGCAGAAAAGAGATGGGTGACCACCAGATGGAGTAGTAGGCGCAGGCAGGTAGTGCAGGAGTCCCCTGTGGCCAGCCCCCTCTCAAACAGATATACCGCTTTGGATACTGTTGAGGGGGATGACCTCCCAGGGGAAAGCAGCAACAGCTATGTTCGTGGCACCACGGAGGGCTCTGCTGCACAGCAGGGGAGGAAAAGGGTTGGAGGAGCTATAGTGATAGGGGATTCTATCGTAAGGGGTGCAGATAGGTGTTTCTGTGGCTGCAAACGAGACTCCAGGATGGTATGTTGCCTCCCTGGTGCTAGGGTCAAGGATGTCTCGGAGCAGCTGCAGGACATTCTGAAAGGGGAGGGTGAGCAGCCAGAGGTCATGGTCCATATTGGTACTAACGACATAGGCAGGAAAAGAGATGAGATCCTGCAAAGTGAATGTAGGGAGTTAGGCAGAAGGTTAAAAAGCAGGATCTACATATATTCATCACTGCTGCTGTAAGTGTGGGAGCTGTATGAATCCAAATCATATAGTCATAGAGTCATTATGGCACAGAAGTAGGCCATTCGGGCAATCGGGTCCATGCCGGCTCTCGGTGGAGTACTGTGTGCAATTCTGGTCGCCACATTATAGGAAGGATGTGATTGCACTGGAGGGGGTGCAGAGGCGATTCACCAGGATGGTGCTGGGATAGAACATTTAAGCTATGAAGAGAGGCTGGATAGGCTTGGGTTGTTTTCGCTGGAGCAGAGAGGACTGAGGGGTGACCTGATTGAGGTGTACAAGATTATGAGGGGCATGGACAGGGTGGATAGGGAGCAGCTGTTCCCCTTAGTTGAAGGGTCAGTTACAAGGGGACACAAGTTTAAGGTGAGGGGCAGGAGGTTTAAGGGAGATTTGAGGAAGAACTTTTTTACCGAGAGGGTGATGACAGTCTGGGGAGTGCACTGCCTGGAGGGTGGTAGAAGCGGGTTGCCTCACATCCTTTAAAAAGTACCTAGATGAGCACTTGGCACGTCATAACATTCAAGGCTATGGGCCAAGTGCTGGCAAATGGGATTAGGTAGACAGGTCAAGTGTCTTTAATGCATCGGTGCAGACTCGATGGGCCGAAGGGCCTCTTCTGCGCTGTATTATCCTGTGATTCCAGGTTGACTGCTAAGATGGCTGAAAACACAAACGGATATGGTGAAACCAGCTAGTCACATGACTAACCTGCTGGGCAACCTGAGTTTTTTTGAATTTGTACAAACAGTTTGGGCAGAAAGCTGTTTGCTCCTGGACTGAGAGGATCTCTCCTGTCTGCTCCCATCTCTTTCTCACAAGCCTCTGAATCCACTGAAGACACATGAACCCCAAGGGAGAAAAGTGTCCTGCAGCGAACAAGGTTTAAGAAGAATACTGGGCCCCAACAGAAAGCAAGATTTACCTACAATCAAGGACTCTACAGTGACCGATGAACCATGACAACAACTCTTCAGATATTGCCTCAAACGTTTTCATTTTATTTTTCTTCCCTTTTCTGTCTATTTGCATGTGTGTATTCCAAATGCATACTAGCGTGGGCGCTTCGTGTATCCGTAACCGTCAACTGAATTTGAGTTTAAGTTTAATAAATGTGAACCTTTCTTCTTTAAACCTAAGCAAGCCTGCATGTGCTGGTTTCTTTGCCTTATAATTGGAAAGCGGTGAACAAGGATTCACCAAGGGGGAGCTAAAAACATGGTGTGTTTAAAATTAAACCCTGTTAAAACCACGTGAAGGCTGAAAGGGAACCCTAGACCTCTTTCTCACCTGGTCGTTACAGAAATTTGGGTGCGAGCGTCCGGAATTGACAAATGAAAGAAATTGGAAGTGGGAAGCCAAACTGTTCCCAGTCAAAAAAGAGCAAGATTTCGATACAGGTTTTCTCGTGGTTGTGTGTGCTTGAATGCTAACATGTCTGCAACTGAAGCTAGTAGCTCTCCAAGCCAGGATGAAGTAACTTGGGATAAGTTAAAAGCACTGCCTATGAAGGAGTTGAGGAAAATGGCTGAGCAGTGTGGGATCACTGTACGTGGCAAGGCTAGGAAGTCTGATCTCCTAAGGCGAGTGGCCAACCATTTTTCCCTTCAATCTGAAGAAGCAGAAACAGGGTTAGAAGCAGACCGAGACAGGGTACTGCTAGCAAAGATACAATTGGAACAGAGGAAATTTGAATTTGAGGAGAGAGAGAGACGAGGAATATTCTGGCAGGAATGCGAAGAGAGCGAATTGAAGCAGCTTGAGTTCACTAGGGGGTGACAGAGTAACCCCAGTGAAAGCCTGGCCAATATAGAGCAGCATAATTCCTATCCTGAGTGGCGTGAAACAGGGCTGTGTTCTCGCACCCACACTTTTTGGGATTTTCTTCTCCCTGCTGCTTTCACATGCGTTCAAGTCCTCTGAAGAAGGAATTTTCCTCCTTACAAGATCAGGGGGCAGGTTGTTCAACCTTGCCCGTCTAAGAGCGAAGTCCAAAGTACGGAAAGTCCTCATCAGGGAACTCCTCTTTGCTGACGATGCTGCTTTAACATCTCACACTGAAGAGTGTCTGCAGAGTCTCATCGACAGGTTTGCGTCTGCCTGCAATGAATTTGGCCTAACCATCAGCCTCAAGAAAACGAACATCATGGGGCAGGATGTCAGAAATGCTCCATCCATCAATATTGGCGACCACGCTCTGGAAGTGGTTCAAGAGTTCACCTACCTAGGCTCAACTATCACCAGTAACCTGTCTCTCAATGCAGAAATCAACAAGCGCGTGGGAAAGGCTTCCACTGCTATGTCCAGACTGGCCAAGAGGGTGTGGGAAAAAGGCGCACTGACACGGAACACAAAAGTCCGAGTGTATCAGGCCTGTGTCCTCAGTACCTTGCTCTATGGCAGCGAGGCCTGGACAACGTATGTCAGCCAAGAGCGACGTCTCAATTCATTCCATCTTCGCTGCCTCCGGAGAATACTTGGCATCAGGTGGCAGGACCGTATCTCCAACACAGAAGTCCTCGAGGCGGCCAACATCCCCAGCTTGTACACACTACTGAGTCAGCGGCGCTTGAGATGGCTTGGCCATGTGAGCCGCATGGAAGATGGCAGGATCCCCGAAGACACATTGTACAGCGAGCTGGCCACTGGTATCAGACCCACCGGCCGTCCATGTCTCCACTTTAAAGACGTCTGCAAACGCGACAGGAAATCCTGTGACATTGATCACAAGTCGTGGGAGTCAGTTGCCAGCGTTCGCCAGAGCTGGCGGGCAGCCATAAAGACGGGGCTAAAATGTGGCGGGTCGAAGAGACTTAGTATTTGGCAGGAAAAAAGACAGAGGCGCAAGGGAGAGACAACTGTGCAACAGCCCCGACAAACAAATTTCTCTGCAGCATCTGTGGAAGAGCCTGTCACTCTAGAATTGGCCTTAATAGCCACTCCAGGCACTGCTTCACAAACCACTGACCAATTCCAGGCGCTTACTCATTGTCTCTCGAGATAAGGAGGCCAAAGAAGGAATTCGGGCTGGGTACAGAATTGTTAAAACTAGCTCAACTAATTCCAAAATTCAATGAGGAGGATTGAGAAGAATTTTTGTGTCCTTTGAGAAACTAGCAAGGCAGCTAAAATGGCCAGCTGAGACCTGGCCTCTTTTACTACAAAGCAGGCTAACTGCAAAAGCCTGAAAAAACAGGTTTATTCCCTGTTGCCAGATGAGAGTTCATCAAATTATGAACTGACCAAAAGTGCTATCCACGGGGCATATGAATTAGTACGGGAAGCCTATCTCCAAAAGTTTAGAACCCTCAAGAAGCAAGCTAGTCAAAGTTATCTGGAGTTTGAAAGAAGTAAGCAGCTGGCTTTTGACCAGTGGCTGAGGGCTCTGAAAGTACAGCTCAGCTATGAGAATCTCAGAGAAGTAATTCTGTTAGAGGAATTTAAACTCTCCCAATTTCCATAAAGACCTATGTAGAGGAACAGCGGGTTCAGAGAGCCCGGCAAGCGGCCATTCTGCCTGATGAGTTTGCTTTAATTTATAAGTCGGTTTCCCAGGGAGAACCTTTCCTAGTCACCCCCACAAATCCGAAAGGGACAAAGGATGGGAAGGTGATAGGAGCCCAAGCAGTCCTGGGAGAGAAGGGAAAGCAGGAGACACAGGGGGCCCTCCTGTAGCCAAAAAGGAAGGTGCTGTGAGCAAGAGTGAGACCCAGAGACCTGTGTGCTTCCATTGTAATAAATCAAGGCATTTAAGAGCTGACTACTGGAAACTAAAGGGAAAACTGTAGGGTTAAGCAGGGCATACCCGCTCAGTGAAGTAGTGAACCTGATGGAAAGCACAGCAGAACAAGCTGTGGCTTTAACTGCAGTAAGGGTGAGTCCCAGAAATTCTACCGCTGCAAGTGCAGGAAAATTTAATAGGATTCCTGAGGGTTATCAGGGTTTTGTGGCTGAAGGGAGAGTAACCCCATACCCCTTGAGTGGAGCAAGCAAGCCCACAGTGATTCTCAAAGACACAGAGGCCACTAGATCCGTTTTACCAGGAAAAGGCCTGACCTTTCCCCCAGAGAGTGCAGTGAACACCAAAATGGTGGTGAATGGTATTGGATGGCAGTGTGTGCCAGTACCTGTACACTGGGTGCACCTGGAGTGTGACCTAGTTTTGGGACCGGTGACCATAGGGATTGTCCCGAGTTTGCCTGTGGACGGGGTTGACCTGATCCTAGGTAATGATCTGGCAGGGGTGAAGGTGGTAGCCCCCCCAGTAGTAAAAGAAAGACCGCAGGAGGTCAGAGAGACAGGGCAGTGGCGGGAGACGGTCCCGTGCAGTTTCCCTAAATGTGTAGTGAATCAGGCCAAGATCAAACCAGCTCCCCCGGAGGAGACTGCATTGGCACTGCAGGCAAATGACCATGAGGTCTGCCTGTCCGAGACTTTCTTTGGAAATTTAGGAGACCCAGGGAATGAATTAAATGGATTTTCCCTAGCTGAGGTTCAGCAAGCTGACCCAGTGTTGCGAGAGTTAGCACAGGCTGCCCAGTCTGAAAGTGAAGCAGAAGGAGTCCCTGATTGCTACTATTTGAAGAATGAGGTACTGATGAGGAAATGGAGTTCTCCTCACAAACCTGACAGCAAGAAGTGGGCAGTAGTTCACCAGTTAGTGGTACTGCAGAGGTACCGGAAAGAAATATTAAGAAGGGCCCACAAGACTACAATGGCTGTGCATGCCAGTATACGAAAGACTCAAGCCCGTATAAGACAGCAGTTTGACCGGCCTAAACTCCACAAAGATGTGGTGGAGTACTGCAGGAGTTGCCACATGTGCCAGGTTGAGAGGAAACCCCAAACTACAGTGAAACCTGCACCCCTAAATGCTGTTAGGCGGACACTCCAGCAAAGGGCTGGTGAACTGTAAGGGACCCCTGCCGAGAACAAAAAGGGGACAGGCGGGCACAAGGCTGGTGAAAGGTTAGACAGGGTGGTGTAGTGTAATGTCACTAGACTAGTAGTCCAGAGGCCCAGGCTAAAACATTGGGGACATGGGTTTGAATCCCACATGGCAGATGGTGAAATTTGAATTCAATTAATAAAAAAAAATTGGAATAAAAAAAACTAGTCTAATGGTGACCATGAAACCATCGGCGATTGTTTTAAAAAGCCACCTGGTTCACTAATGTTCTTTAGGGAAGGAAATCTGCAGTCCTTACCTGGTCTGGCTGACATGTGACTCTAGACCCACAGCAATGTGGTTGACTCTTAAATGCCCTCAAAATGGCCTAGCAAGCGACTCAGTTTCTCAAGGGCAATTAGGGATAGGCAATAAATGTTGGCCTTCCCAGTGATGACCACATCCCTTGAATGAATTTAAAAAAAGGGAAAAAATGCCCAAGACGGCACGTTATAGGAAGTCAGGGAGGAATCCCAGATGTAAACTCCTACTGTCCGGTCCGTCAACCCCGAAAAATGTGAAAGGTTAGACTCCACATCTTCCTATGTAAATGCAGACACTAGAAGCACCCCACCAGAGTTGCGAACAGCATTTACAAGAACATGCAAAGACAAAGAAAGACCTCTAGGGGGAAGAGAAACCGTGAGGTTGATGTCTCACCTTGTCGAAGTGCCACAGGGGAGTGCAGTGGAGTCTGCACAAATACCTGCAGGCAGGAGTGTCCTCTGGGACAAAGGGGAGATTAGCAAAGAATCCACCACCACAGTCAGAAAAAAAGTGAACTACCCATCCCCTGAAGTCAAAAGTCTTTACATGACTCAGCAAAGCACTGAAAGAGAGTTCAAGATGGACCTGCCCACGACTGACTCTTTTTTTAAAAAAAAATTACTTCAGCAGGAACGAAGACCCTAGGCAGCCATGGAAATGGGCAAAAGGAAGAGAAACTTCCACCCTCCAAAAAAAACCTACATGTCTATTGGGATGCCAAAAAGAAGGCAATTAAAGCAGCACTGGCATCACAGGCATCACTAATAAGTTTTAGGATTTATGAATGGGAATGAATGAGAGCAATGCATGTTTTTTTCTGTCGCCTACATTTTTCGCTCGACCCTTTTAATGAAATGCACTGTTCTCAAATTGCATTTCATTCTGCTGGGTGTGGAGGTGTCATACTCGGCCCCCACCTGCCAAGGATGAGGCACATTAATTTTGTCACGAACATTGATTTTAAACTGTCACTTGAGTGAAGAAAGGACTTGTTAAACAGATCAGCCGTGGCTGAAAAAGACATTTGCATATTAACAGACCGTGTTTGGAAGGACAAAGCAGCCATTCCCTGACACATTCAACCCACAATGGACTTTTGATCACCAGATGTTGAAGGTGGGGGAGATCGTAGTCCAGGTTGACTGCTAAGCTGGCCGAAAACACACATGGACATGGTGAAACCAGCTAGTCACATGACTAACCTGCTGGGTAACCTAAGTTTTTTTGAATTTATACAAACAGTTTGGGTAAAAAGTCTTTTTGCTCCTGGACTGAGAAGATCTCTCCTGTCTGCTCCCATCTCTTTCTCACAAGCCTCTGAATCCACATGAACCCCAAGAGAGAAAAGTGTCCTACAGTGAACAAGGTTTAAGAAGAAAACTGGACCCCAATGAAAAGCAAGATCTACCTACAATCAGTGAGCTCAAAGAACCATTACAAAAACTCATCAGATATTGCCTCAAACCTTTCCACTTTATTTTTCTTCTCTTTTCTGTCTCTATTTACAGGTGTGTATCATGCATGCATGCTAGCATGGACCGTCGTGTATCCGTAGGCTTCAACTGAATTAGATTTTAAGTTTAATAAATGTCAACTTTTCTTCTTTAAACCTAAGAAAGCTGGTTTGTGCTCATTTCTTTGCCTTATAATTGGAAAGTGGTGAACAAGGATTCACCAAGGGGGAAATTAAAACACATACGGTGTGTTTAAAATTAAACCCTGTTACAGTAAGACGAAGTGAAGGCTGAAAGGGAACCCTAGACCTCTTTCTCCCCTGATCGTAACACTTCTCTCTCCACAGATGCTGCCAGACCTCCTAAGTATTTTCCAGCACTTTTTGTTTTTATTTCAGATTTCCAGCATCTGCAGTATTTTGCTTTTATATTGTGGTGTTCCTATGCCCTTGCTCTCCTTGTCCTTCTAGGTTGTAAAGGCTGCGGGTTTGGAAGGTGCTGTCGATGGAGGCTTGGCGAGTTGCTGTACCACATCTTGTAGATGGTACACACACACTCCTTCCACTGTGCGCCGGCGGTGGAGGGAGTGAATGTTTAAGGCAAGTGGAGAGTATTCCGTTACACTTAGTTTAGTTTACTGATACAGCACTGAAACAGGCCCTTTGGCCCACTGAGTCTGTGCTGACCATCAACCACCCATTTATACTAATCTTACACTAATTCCATATTCCCACCTGTCCCGATATTCCCCTACCACCTACCTATACTAGGGGCAATTGCTAATGGCCAATTTACCTATCAAACTGCAAGTCTTTGGCATGTGGGAGGAAACCCACGCAGACACAGGGAGAACTTGCAAACTCCACACAGGCAGTACCCAGAACTGAACCCGGGTCGCTGGAGCTGTGAGGCTGCGGTGCTAACCACTGCGCCACTGTGCCGCCCCACTCCTTGTAGATGGTGGACAGGCTTTGGGCAGTCAGGAGATGAGTTACGCTCCACAGAATCCCCGGACTCTGACCTGCTCTTGTTGGCTTTGATGCTTTTTCCTGCATCTGGTGGTTCTGGATTGGTATTACATTTAAAATTACATCTTTATTTCCAAAGCTCCTGACAGGAGAAGAGTTCGGGGAAGGTTTGATTGGGACTGATAGTGTGGATAGGTAGCTGAATGAAGGGGATTCGGGAGAGAGATTCAGAGGCTGTTGTCTAAATAGCTGGCACAGAGAGGAGTGAGTTTCAGCAGATCATGAAGGAGAGGGATGGACTTGAGATTCCGGAGCAGAACTTTTCACAGGCGCTAAAGAGTTTGTTCCCCTAATTTCACACCACAGCATGTTTGGTCCCATCATGTTGATGCTAGCAGCAGAGGCTCCTTGCAGAGCTGAGCTGAGTGTTTGGAAAATAATCATTGGACGATGGAGACAGGGAATACGGGAGGACGGAACAGGGGAACGATAATGGAATAGGGGAGGGGCGATGGAATGGGATGGGGGGATGGAATGTGGACGAGGGATGGATTGGGATGGGGGGATGGAATGTGGACGAGGGATGGATTGGGATAAGGGGATGGAATGTGGACGAGGGATGGATTGGGATGGGGGAATGGAATGTGGACGAGGGATGGATTGGGACGGGGGACGAAATTCAGGAGGGGTGGTTGAATGGGGGGCGGCATGGAATTGGGGAGGGGTAATCATGGAGGAGACACAGGGAAATGGGAACCCCCATTGCAGGAATCGAGTGGCCAGTGTTAACGTTAAACTGAGTTCAGCTTCGAACTTAGCCCTGGAAGCAACTGAAAGAAAATTTTAAAAAAATTACAGTTAAATTATTTCATAATTCTATTCTGGATGCTTGCTTTGGCAATAGCATTTGGGGGTAAACTGAGCTGTCATTCATTTTCCAGCAGAAGCCACTCTCTACTAGAAACTGGAAATTGGTGAATTTATTTTTATTTATGAATAAAAGTGATAGACGTATATAGAACTGGAACTGTAGCGGTGGGATTCATCTAATCATCAATTCACTCTAAGTTAAACCCGCGTGAAAAGCTATTATTGTAATTTCTGTGTTTGAAGCAGAGACTTTGAATCTGCCTGCGTTCAGCTGCAGAAACTACTACTGAATCATTCTCTATTGCCGCAGTTAAAGACAGTAATATCAGTTGTGATACCTGAGCCCACCATGTGGGGGCACTTAGGTCCCATGAGTTGAAAATAGGCTCAAAAATAAGACATTAGAATGAAACTAAAGTTGAAGTCTGTTTCCAGAGGCGTAGCATTCACTCAAGAGGATCTACGCTCTTGAGAGATCCTTGGAAAAAAGTTTGAATACTGAAACTCTTCCGCATTCTATTCCAATTTGCTAGCTTGTGCCTTATTCAGGAGGGAATCAAGGAATATGGGCACAGAGCAGGAAAGTGGAGTTGAGGTCCAAGATCAGGCATGATCATATTGAACGGCCTCCTCCTGCTCTTAGTTCTTATGTTCTTGTGATCATCCATTGTTGATATCCCAAAATTAAATGTTGGATCAACTCTTCAGAGATGTTCCACCACTATCGCTCCAGGCACAACAGAACTGTCACATCCTTCAGATGCTCTGACTGCAGTGAGGCTGAATGAACTGTCAGCAAGATCCAGTTATCACGGAGCTGGGAATCATAAACCATCCGAGAACCAAAATGACCCAGTTTTTTGCTGGTTAGGTAGACTTTTCCATTCTAGGTTTTGATTTCTTCAACAAGTATCCTCAGTCCTTGTTTATTTTCCTTCCCCCCCCCCCCCCCCCCCCCAAGAGTAAACATTGCTGTGGAGTTTCTAGAGGTTTGAACTTTCACTGCTTTGGAGTGTGTTCTTCCAGCTGTGCGGGTTTTAACTCCAGGAATAACTCATGCACACGCGAGGATCCCGAAACCTCAGCTCTGGGAAAGCTGCCTCCACAGTCCTGGAGGTAGCTCAGTGGGGTGTGTCCCTACAGGGAGTGAGCACTCCAGAACAGGAGGGGAGAAGGTCGATATGTGTACATTCCCAGGAGCTTGGACTGAAAATTCTGAAACTGGCTAAAGGGTTTCTGTAATATCACAAACCTGACTGAGCAAAACAGTGCATTATTTAAGATGATTTACTTTTAAGTTTTTTGCTAACATTCACAAATAATAATGTGACAGAAGTGTCATTTCCTCCTTATTTACAATTTGCAAATCATATTTTCCTGTCTGGTCCTGTTGATGGAGTGAGTTATTTAGAAAATCTTTAAAAGGGGAAGCTTCGAAAAGAGAAAGAATTTGCATTGATATAGCACCTTTCACCTCCTCAGGACATCCCAAAGCTTACTTTTAAAGTGTAGCCACTGTTGCTATGTTGGCAAATGCAGCAAATAATACACCTGACCAGAACATTTTGGTTGGAGGATAACTATTAGCCAGGATTCCTGGGAGAACTCTCCTGCTCTTCTTTAAAAAGTGCCATGACATCTTTTGTCTCTGTGATGTTCTTGGCACTGAAGTGAGGTTCAGCTGGGTTTGATAAGAATAATGAGGCAGAGACTGCAAGCTGTTGAACATAATGGAGTCTTCTTTATTCTGTTTTACTTTCACTTTCCCTTTCTATGTGTGTTCTACAGCAGCCCCAAGTGTACACAATGCACAAGTGTACACAATTTCAAAACACTGCATCCTCCACTTGAGATGGCACACTCCATTTGAAATCTGATCTGAAAGACAGCACCTCTGACAGTGCAGCATTCCCACAGTACACAGATTTGAACACTTGGCTCAGTGGGTAACATTCTCAACTTTGCGTCAGGAAAGTCCATGGGTTCAAATTCCACTCAAGTCCAACATCTCCCAGCTGACATTTCAGGGCAGTACTGTGGGAATGCTGCACTGTCACAGGTGCTGTCTTTCAGATCAGATTTTAAATGGAGTCTGCCCTCTCAGGTGAAGGTTGCAGTGTTTCAAAATTGCAATGTGCATTGTGTATACTTGGGACCGTTGTAGAACACACATAGAAAGAGAAAGTGAAAGTAAAACAGAATAAAGAAGACTCCATTATGTTCAACAGCTTGCAGTCTCTGCCTCATATTTCTTATCAAACCCGGCTAAACCTCACTTCAGTGCCGAGAACATCACAGAGACAAAAGTTGCCATCACTCTATTTAAAGAAGAGCAGGAGAGTTCTCCCAGGAATCCTGGCAATGACCATCTCCAACAAGAGCAAATCTAACCATCTGCCCTTGACATTCAATGGCATTACCATCGCTGAATCTCCCACTATCAACATCCTAGGGTTACCATTGACCAGAAACTGAACTGGAGTAGACATATAAATACTGTGGCTACAAGAGCAGGTCAGAGGCTAGGAATCCTGCAGCGAGTAACTCACCTCCTGCCTCATCAAAGCCTGTTCACCATCTACAAGGCACAAGTCAGGAGTGTGATGGAATACTCTCCACTTGCCTGGATAGGTGCAGCTCCAACAACATTCAAGAAGCTCGACACCATCCAGGACAAAGCAGCCCTCTTGATTGGCACCCCATCCACAAATGTTCACTCCCTCCACCATTGACGCACAGTGGCAGCAGTGTGTACCATCTACAAGATGCACTGCAGCAAAGCACCAAGATTCCTTAGACAGCACCTTCCAACACATGACCTCTACCAACTAGAAGGACATGGACAGCAAATACATGGGAACAACACCACCTGCAAGTTCCCCTCCAAGTCACACAACATCCTGACTTGGAACTACATCGCTGTTCCTTCACTGTCGCTGGGTCAAAATCCTGGAACTCCCTTCCTAACGGCACAGTGGGTGTCCCTACCTCACATGGACTGCAGCGGTTCAAGACAGCAGCTCACCACCACCTTCTCAAGGGCAATTTAGGGATGGGCAATAAATGCTAGCCTAGCCAGCGATGCCCACATCCCATGAATGAATAAAAAAAAAGCAGACGCATTAATGGAATTATGTTAATCTGATGCAGGGTATCTTTCCATGATGGAACATCTGCCTCTTGCCATCTAAAAAGTTAATTCACGTTAACAAGAAACTCATTTGCCCCCATGTCAAATCGCTTCAGCACCCAGTAAAAGAAAAACACTGGTTGAGAGTTTGCTAGAGCAGGTCACTCGCGGTGTGGACCCGTTAGTTGGACGTCTTCCTCGCCTTTCAGCTCAACCGTTTTTTGTGTTGTAACTTGCCGAAAGTGAGAGTAGGTAATGGCATGGTGAGGGTAATAAGGCACCTGGGACCTCAGTTAATGGTGGGACCAACAGTTTATCTCCTTATCCATTGAGAGTTAGGGATTGAGAAAGAAACAGCCGAGAAAGGAAAAGGGGTGAATGAGAGTCAAATCAGGTACAGAAAGAGAAATAAAGAGAGGGAAAGAAAGATTAGCTTAAAAGAAAGAGGAAAAGACAAAATGGAAAAGTAAGATAAAAACATTAAATGTTACATTTTTAATATTTCCAAGAACATGCTGGAGTGAGACTCCACAGTTGCAATTGTTCCCTTTCTTGGACCAAAGTGATAGAGGGACATTGCAGGAGCATCAAAGTTATCATTAAAGAGATGCTAATTCGTTAAATACCCACCTTTCCACCATGAATTTAATTCATCGGTATGGTGTAAATCCAGTAACTTCTTGGAGCTCATGGGGAGGTTGATGGTGGAATCCCATTTTTGTGAAGATAACGGCAGAGCGACACATATCATCCAGCTATCTGTGTTGATTCACGAGATAACTCTGACTCATCACAATTTACACACTAATAACACCTTTTAATTCACTGTTATTTTCCCAACAAATTTTGGCTCAATGTCTGAAGATGCAACCATCACTTTAGAGATCCTAAATATGAGATAGTCACTAATAAATCCAGTAAGAATAAATTACAACGCAGTGAGTTGTTGTGATCTGGAATGCTTTGCCTAAAAGGGTGATGGAAGCAGGTTAAATAAATAACTTTCAAAATAGGATTGGAAAATTCTTGAAGTGGAATAATTTGCAGGGCTGTGGGGAACGAGCTGGAGAGTGGGACTGGGCTGAATGATTCTATAAATTCAGGAGAGACATCTTTACGCAGAGTGGGGTGAGAATGTGGAATTCACTACCACATAGAGTGTTTGTAACAAATCATATAGATACATTTAAGGGGAAGCTAGATAAATACATGTGGGAGAAAGGAATAGAAGGTTATGCTAATAGGGTGAGATGAAGAGGGGTGGGAGAAGGCTCATGTGGAGCATAAACACAGGCACAGACCAGTTGGGCCAAATGGCCTGTTTCTGCTGTGTATTCTATGTAATTCTATGCAAATCACTGACCTGGAGGGATTGGTGAACTTCTTGTAGTATTGCTTTGCTGTGCAAGAGGTGGAAGGGTTGGCACTAACTGCCCAGACCACATCCATCCATTAAGCGTTTGTCCGCATTGTCAAACAGGAGCTCCCTTCTCAGCTTGCAATCCCCCCAGACAAGGCTCCCAAACCCCCTCCCCCCGCCAACCCCTAGTGGCATGCTCCCATTTGCCAGGCAAGAATGCAGCTGGGAGCCGACTCTGAATAGACAATTGAGGCTGGTGCGGAAAAATCAGCAGGGTCAGTGCTGGGTTACAGGTTAATGCACAAGTCTCACCAGGTCCAGCCATGCCCCCACCACCCGATTTCCCCCCTCCCCCACAACACCCAGCCATCTCCTTGGTCTGCCTCTCCCCTTCCATCTGTTCCGCCCTGTCCCTATTCCGCCTCCATCCCACCTGCCCTGCGCTGGTCCATTGTTAATCTGACGGTGATGTCCATCAGTAGAAACCCACCTCAGTAGATCAGTGAGTGATTTGTAAATGTGGCCAATCTCTCTATAAAGAAAATGGGATTATTCCCTAAACAATGTTTAGAAACCTCCTGAAAGGTGCATCATCCACCGCTCAGTCATTCGCTTATGCTTGTTGTGACAGGAAACCACACCTGCCAATTGGAAACATATTAATTTCGTCATATGGAACACTATTTGAACTGTTACTGGACCTTGTACATAACTTGTTTTAAAAGACCACAGGGCAGAGGCTGAAAACATGGCTGCACATTTGCATTCTGAGAGACAGTTGCATAGAGAGACAATGGGCGTGCTCCCTGATTCAATTAACCAGATGGGTTTTGCCAATAGTGATGATCAAAAGACAGTGAGCGTCATTGTCTGTGTGAGAGCCAGTATTCCATGCTCCCACTGAGTGTGTCTAGTAAGCTTTGAAGAATCAAAAAACCTCACAGGCGATGCTGTTTCAAATAAAGAGCTAGTCACATGGCTAATCTGCTGGCCAACCAGGGAATTGATTGAATTGTGCTCACAGTAAAGTTTTGGAGGCAGACTGCAACTTTGAAGACCAAAGAGAAGCAAGGTCTCTCTTTCTCTCTGTCTCTCTGTCATGCAAAGTTCCAGGGACACACAGAAGTAACTTAAGCCTCAAGGTAGACGACCCCTGCAGCCTTCTGGTACCACCAACACAAGTTTGAAAGTATGCACTGGGCCCCAACGGGAACTACAAGACTTAACTTCAATCAAAGACTTTACATCCAACCCAAAGCCAGTAACTGAACTCCATCTCCTACTTCAAACCTTCCCCTCCTTTAATTCTTTCTCCTCCTCTGTATCTATTTGTGTGTGTTTATCGCGCATGCATGCTAGTGTGGTTGCGTCATGTATTTTTAGTAGTTTTACTGAGTTGGAGTTTTAAGGTGAATAAACTTACACCTTTCTTGTTTAAACCTGAGAAAACCTGTCTGGTTGATTCCTTTACAATTACAATTAGAGAGCAGTGAGCAAGGACTCACTGAGGGGAATCTTAAACACTGTGTTTTTTAAAGTTAAACCCTGTTACAGCCAAAGTAGGAAGAGGGCTAGAGGGGAGCCTGAGACTCCTTCCTCACCTGGTCATAACATTGTGTAGCTCCAGTGCGATTGTGTATTTTATTCTGGCTCTTTGGCTTTGAGAAGTAAGAATGTTGTTATTTAACTGGACAGTACCTGCCATAACACATTCTAACAATAGGGAGATAAAACAGTCGTTCTGGAAGGGATGGTATGTTAATTCTGGTGCAGGTGCTCTGTCCATTAATAACCCATTGGAAGTGAAGACGTGACTGCTGGGTTTACACATGCAGAATGCATGGCCTCTACTGAGCCCAACTGTGAGCGAATTGACAGGACCATGAATTTTTCTCACTGAATATCCATCTCAATTTTTGCCCTTTTCTTTGCTGGGACATTGATTAAAGACTCAGGGAGCACCTGCAGCAACTGATCAATGGTAGCTGGCACTTGCCATTGTCAGTAGTGAGCGTTATATATATTAAGGACACAGGGAAACAACAGAACTTGCAGACAATGAGCTTGCGGTGCACAGCAGGGCTTCGTGGTCACTGACTAGTTTCTATTAATAGAACAAAGCAAAAAGCAGAGAGACTGGTTTGAGAATTCTAGCCATACAGTGCTGTACCCAAACTCTGCTTTGTGACGAATAGGATGAAAGTTCAAGAGTAATCATTCAGTTGGACTCAAGCTGATTTAAGTGACACTCTTCGAATCCCAATTTGACACAACCTAATTTACCACAAAATTCTTCCAATTTAATCTTTGATGACAGTAAACTCGCTCCAATCCAATTGTTTTTCACTCAAACCAACTGCATAAATAGGAAAAAAAAAACAGGAATATTTGACTGGACCTGTTGCCCCCAGTTGGTGGGCTGCCAAACGGTGAGCACATTCCTTCTGGGGAGGATAGATCTCCAATGTGGGAAGGATCGACCGGGCATCAATGGAGTCAACATGGGTGTCAACGAGGAGGAAAGGTGACAGAACAGCATCAGGGTGAGGAATGGGTATTACAGTAAAGTGGTAGTATAGTAGATATATGGACAGGAAAGTACCAGTTAAAGTGATAGGAAAAACCTTTTAAAAAAATTTGTTCTTGGGATGTAAGCATCGCTGGCAAGGCCAGCATTTATTGCCCTCGAGAAAGTGGTGGTGAGCCGCAGTCCATGTGGTGTAGATACACCCACCGTGTTACTTTCTGTGGCAGTTTGATATAACTGAGTGGCTTGCTACATTATTTCAGAGGGCAGTTCAGAATCAATCACGCTACTGTGGGTCCAAAGTCACATGTAGGCCAGACCAGTTAAGAATGGCAGATTTCCTCTCCTGAAAGACATTAATGATCCAGATGGGTTTTTACAACATTCCAGTAGTTTCATGATTATTATTAATAACAATTAATATGTGGTGGGATTTGAGCTCATGTCCCCAGAGTATTAGTCTAGGCCTCTGAATTACTAGTCCGGTAGCATCACCACGATGCTACTGTCCCCTTATACTAACTGACAGATGACAGCAGAGATGTAACAAGTAAGAAAGAACTTGTATTTATCTAGTGCCTTTCGTGACCTTCAGATGTCCCAAAGTGCTTTTGTAAAGGAGGCAAATGCAGCAACCAATCTGAACACAGCAAGATCCCACAAATAGCAATATTATAAATGACCAATTAAACTAATTTTGGTGACGTAGGTTGAGGGATAAATGTTGGTCAGGACAACAGGAGAACTTAATTCTCCTTCAGGTAGGGGTGTTGGATCTTTTACATGCACTTGAGCGGACAAACAGAATGTTAGTTTAACATCTCATCTGAAATCCAGCACCTCTGACAGTGCAGTACTCTCTCAGTACTGAAAGAAAGAAAAGACCTACAATTATATATTGACATCCCAAAGTGCTTTACAGCGAATGACGTATTTTCTTGAAGTGTAGTCACTGTTGTAAGGTAGGAACTGCAGCAGTCAATTTGCGCACAGCAAGATCCCACAAATAGTAATGTGATCATGACCAGTTTTTGGGATATTGATTGAGGGATAAATATTGGCCAGGCCACCAGAAATAACTTCCCAATTCTTCTCAAAATAGTGCCATGGAATCTTTTATGCCCTCCTGAAAGGGCAGACATGGTCTTGGCTTAGCATCTCATCCAAAAGACAGCACCTCTGACAGTGCGGCACTCCCTCAGTACTGCACTGGAATGTCAGCCTGGATTATGTGCTCAAGGCTTTGATTGGGGATGAAGCCCACAAACTTCTCACTCAGAGGAGGGAGCTACCACTGAGCAGATGATAGCAGATGAGGAAGTACAAGAGGTCCAGGATGTTGAGTACTCCTCCTGTGTAATACTATAGACCTTAGTGAACCTCTTTCAGACAAAGGCTGATACACCATCAACACTCATGTGTCCCCTTGTCCATATACACCAGCATCTCATATACTGACTGCTCCTTTGACCAGTCAGTGAGGCTCCAAGGGGTGGCAGTACAACATGTTGCTGGCAGCTGAAAAGTTGAAGGAGAAATTGATCTTGACTATAACAGGCATGTCTCCTTTAATCTATTACCAGTTCAGCCATGAACTACTGTGATCAGGGTGCTCCAAAACCAACTCTGACTGCCAGTTAGACGCCTTGTTGCTCTCTGAAAGTTTCCATCATCAGAGCTCCTTTATCGATATGGTGCAATTTTGTTGCAATAACCTGGCATCAGCTGGCACAGATCTGCAATTAGTTTCCTCCTGGCCCACAGTCTGTTTCTCATAATGACTGATACGTTGGTGTGGCATAGTCTTCAAATACGGTCAATGGTATAATAGCAGGATCAGGGTACATTGATGGTAAAATGGCAGGATTGGGGTACACTGATGGTATAATGGCAGGATCGGGGTACATTGATGGTATAATGGCAGGATCGGGGTACGTTGATGGTTTAATGGCAGGAGTGGGGTACATAGATGGTTTAATGGCAGGATCGGGGTACGTTGATGGTATAATGGCAGGATCGGGGTACATTGATGGTATCATGGCAGGATCGGGGTACGTTGATGGTATGATGGCAGGATCGGGGTACGTTGATGGTTTAATGGCAGGAGTGGGGAACGTTGATGGTATAATGGCAGGATCGGGGTTCGTTGATGGTATAATGGTAGGATCGGGGTACATTGATGGTTTAATGGCAGGGGTCGGATACATTGATGGTATAATGGCAGGAGTGGGGTACATTGATGGTATAATGGCAGGAGTGGGATACATTGATGGTATAATGGCAGGTGTGGGATACATTGATGGTATAATGGCAGGAGTGGGGTACATTGATGGTATAATGGCAGGAGTGGGATACATTGATGGTATAATGGCAGGTGTGGGATTCATTGATGGTTTAATGGCAGGAGTGGGGTACATTGATGGTTTAATGGCAGGTGTGGGCTACATTGATGGTATAATGGCAGGTGTGGGATACATTGATGGTTTAATGGCAGGAGTGGGGTACATTGATAGTATAATGGCAGGAGTGGGACACATTGATGGTATAATGGCAGGTGTGGGATACATTGATGGTTTAATGGCAGGAGTGGGGTACATTGATAGTATAATGGCAGGAGTGGGTTACATTGATGGTATAATGGCAGGTGTGGGATACATTGATGGTTTAATGGCAGGAGTGGGGTACATTGATAGTATAATGGCAGGAGTGGGTTACATTGATGGTATAATGGCAGGTGTGGGATACATTGATGGTTTAATGGCAGGAGTGGGTTACATTGATGGTATAATGGCAGGTGTGGGATAAATTGATGGTTTAATGGCAGGTGTGGGATACATTGATGGTTTAATGGCAGGAGTGGGTTACATTGATGGTATAATGGCAGGTGTGGGATACATTGATGGTTTAATGGCAGGTGTGGGATACATTGATGGTATAATGGCAGGTGTGGGATAAATTGATGGTTTAATGGCAGGTGTGGGCTACATTGATGGTTTAATGGCAGGAGTGGGGTACATTGATGTTATAATGGCAGGTGTGGGATATATTGATGGTATAATGGCAGGATCGGGGTACATTGATGGTATAATGGCAGGAGTGGGGTACATTGATGGTTTAATGGCAGGAGTGGGATACATTGATGGTATAATGGCAGGTGTGGGATACATTGATGGTTTAATGGCAGGAGTGGGATACATTGATAGTATAATGGCAGGAGTGGGATACATTGATGGTTTAATGGCAGGAGTGGGATACATTGATGGTTTAATGGCAGGTGTGGGATACATTGATGGTTTAATGGCAGGTGTGGGATACATTGATGGTTTAATGGCAGGTGTGGGCTACATTGATGGTTTAATGGCAGGTGTGGGCTACATTGATGGTTTAATGGCAGGTGTGGGATACATTGATGGTTTAATGGCAGGTGTGGGCTACATTGATGGTTCAATGGCAGGAGTGGGATACATTGATGGTATAAAGGCAGGAGTGGGATACATTGATGGTATAATGGCAGGAGTGGGATACATTGATGGTATAATGGCAGGTGTGGGATACATTGATGGTTTAATGGCAGGTGTGGGATACATTGATGGTTTAATGGAAGGAGTGGGATACATTGATGGTATAATGGCAGGAGTGGGATACATTGATGGTTTAATGGCAGGTGTGGGCTACATTGATGGTTTAATGGCAGGAGTGGGGTACATTGATGTTATAATGGCAGGTGTGGGATATATTGATGGTATAATGGCAGGATCGGGGTACATTGATGGTATAATGGCAGGAGTGGGGTACATTGATGGTTTAATGGCAGGAGTGGGATACATTGATGGTATAATGGCAGGTGTGGGATACATTGATGGTTTAATGGCAGGTGTGGGCTACATTGATGGTTTAATGGCAGGTGTGGGATATATTGATGGTATAATGGCAGGATCGGGGTACATTGATGGTATAATGGCAGGATCGGGGTACGTTGATATTTTAATGGCAGGAGTGGAGTGCATTGATGGTGTAATGTCAGGAGTGGGGTACATCGATGGTTTAATGGCAGGTGTGGGACACATTGATAGTTTAATGGCAGGAGTGAGGTACATTGATGGTTTAATGGCAGGAGTGGGATACATTGATGGTATAATGGCAGGAGTGGGATACATTGATGGTTTAATGGCAGGTGTGGGCTACATTGATGGTTTAATGGCAGGAGTGGGGTACATTGATGTTATAATGGCAGGTGTGGGATATATTGATGGTATAATGGCAGGATAGGGGTACATTGATGGTATAATGGCAGGAGTGGGGTACATTGATGGTTTAATGGCAGGAGTGGGATACATTGATGGTATAATGGCAGGTGTGGGATACATTGATGGTTTAATGGCAGGTGTGGGCTACATTGATGGTTTAATGGCAGGTGTGGGATATATTGATGGTATAATGGCAGGATCGGGGTACATTGATGGTATAATGGCAGGATCGGGGTACGTTGATATTTTAATGGCAGGAGTGGAGTGCATTGATGGTGTAATGTCAGGAGTGGGGTACATCGATGGTTTAATGGCAGGTGTGGGACACATTGATAGTTTAATGGCAGGAGTGAGGTACATTGATGGTTTAATGGCAGGAGTGGGGTACATTGACGGTTTAATGGCAGGAGTGGGGTACATTGATGGTTTAATGGCAGGAGTGGGGTCCATTGATGGTATAATGGCAGGAGTGGGGTACATCGATGGTTTATGGCAGGAGTCGGGTATATTGATAGTTTAATGGCAGGAGTGAGGTACATTGATGGTTTAATGGCAGGTGTGGGGTACATTGACGGTTTAATGGCAGGAGTGGGGTACATTGATGGTTTAATGGCAGGGGTGGGGTATATTGATGGTGGAAAGTCTTTGCTCGAGTCGCGCTGAACAGGCTCCAGATGCTGGCCGAGCGCGTCTACCCTGAGGCACAGTGTGGCTTTCGTGCAGAGAGATCGACCGTTGACATGCTGTTCTCCCTTCGTCAGAAACAGGAGAAATGCCGTGAACAGCAGATGCCCCTCTACATTGCTTTCATTGATCTCACCAAAGCCTTTGACCTCGTCAGCAGACGTGGTCTCTTCAGACAACTAGAAAAGATTGGATGCCCACCAAAGCTAAGTATCATCACCTCATTCCATGACAATATGAAAGGCACAATTCAACATGGTGGCTCCTCATCAGAGCCCTTTCCTATCCTGAGTGGCGTGAAACAGGGCTGTGTTCTCGCACCCACACTTTTTGGGATTTTCTTCTCCCTGCTGCTTTCACATGCGTTCAAGTCCTCTGAAGAAGGAATTTTCCTCCACACAAGATCAGGGGGCAGGTTGTTCAACCTTGCCCATCTAAGAGTGAAGTCCAAAGTACGGAAAGTCCTCATCAGGGAACTCCTCTTTGCTGACGATGCTGCTTTAACATCTCACACTGAAGAGTGCCTGCAGAGTCTCATCGACAGGTTTGCGGCTGCCTGCAATGAATTTGGCCTAACCATCAGCCTCAAGAAAACGAACAACATTGGGCAGGACGTCAGAAATGCTCCATCCATCAATATTGGCGACCACGCTCTGGAAGTGGTTCAAGACTTCACCTACCTAGGCTCAACTATCACCAGTAACCTGTCTCTAGATGCAGAAATCAACAAGCGCATGGGAAAGGCTTCCACTGCTACGTCCAGACTGGCCAAGAGAGTGTGGGAAAATGGCGCACTGACACGGAACACAAAAGTCCGAGTGTATCAGGCCTGTGTCCTCAGTACCTTGCTCTATGGCAGCGAGGCCTGGACAACGTATGTCAGCCAAGAGCGACGTCTCAATTCATTCCATCTTCGCTGCCTCCGGAGAATCCTTGGCATCAGGTGGCAGGACCATATCTCCAACACAGAAGTCCTTGAGGCAGCCAACATCCCCAGCTTCTACACACTACTGAGTCAGCGGCGCTTGAGATGGCTTGGCCATGTAAGCCGCATGGAAGATGGCAGGATCCCCAAAGACACATTGTACAGCGAGCTCGCCACTGGTATCAGACCCACCTGCCGTCCACGTCTCCGCTTTAAAGACGTCTGCAAACGCGACAGGAAATCCTGTGACATTGATCACAAGTCGTGGGAGTCAGTTGCCAGCGTTCGCCAGAGCTGGCGGACATCTATAAAGACAGGGTTAAAATGTGGTGAGTCGAAGAGACTTAGTAGTTGGCAAAAAAAAAGACAGAGGCGGAAGGGGAGAGCCAACTGTGCAACAGCCCCGACAAACAAATGCAGCTCCTGCGGAAGAGACTGTCACTCTAGAATTGGCCTTTATAGCCACTCCAGGCGCTGCTTCACAAACCACTGACCACCTCCAGGCGTGTATCCATTGTCTCTCGAGATAAGGAGGCCCAAAAGAAATGGCAGCAGTGGGATACATTGATGCTATAATGACAGGAGTGGGGTACATTGATGGTTTAATGGCAGGAGTCGGGTATATTGATAGTTTAATGGCAGGAGTGGGGTATATTGATGGTATAATGGCAGGTGTGGGTTACATTGATGGTATAATGGCAGGTGTGGGTTACATTAATGGTATAATGGCAGGATCGGGGTACGTTGATGTTTTAATGGCAGGAGTGGGATACATTGATGGTCTAATGGCAGCAGTGGAGTACATTGATGGTGTCATGGAAGGAGTGGGATACATTGATGGTATAATGGCAGGAGTGGGGTACATCAATGGTTTAATGGCAGGAGTCGGGTATATTGATAGTTTAATGGCAGGAGTGGGATACATTGATGGTCTAATGGCAGGAGTGGAGTACATTGATGGTGTCATGGAAGGAGTGGGATACATTGATGGTTTAATGGCAGGAGTGGGGTACATTGATGGTTTAATGGCAGGAGTGGGGTACATTGATGGTATAATGGCAGGAGTGGGGGACATCGAAGGTTTAATGGCAGGAGTCGGGTATATTGATAGTTTAATGGCAGGAGCGAGGTACATTGATGGTTTAATGGCAGGATTGGGGTACATTGATTGTTTAATGGCAGGAGTAGGGTACATTGATGGTTTAATGGCAGGTGTGGGTTACATTAATGGTATAATGGCAGGATCGGGGTACGTTGATGTTTTAATGGCAGGACTGGGATACATTGATGGTCTAATGGCAGGAGTGGAGTACATCGATGGTTTAATGGCAGGAGTCGGGTATATTGATAGTTTAATGGCAGGAGTGGGATACATTGATGGTCTAATGGCAGGAGTGGAGTACATTGATGGTGTCATGGAAGGAGTGGGATACATTGATGGTCTAATGGCAGGAGTGGAGTACATTGATGGTGTCATGGAAGGAGTGGGATACATTGATGGTATAATGGCAGGAGTGGGGTACATCGATGGTTTAATGGCAGGAGTCGGGTATATTGATAGTTTGATGGCAGGAGTGGGATACATTGATGGTCTAATGGCAGGAGTGGAGTACATTGATGGTGTCATGGAAGGAGTGGGATACATTGATGGTTTAATGGCAGGAGTGGGGTACATTGATGGTTTAATGGCAGGAGTGGGGTACATTGATGGTATAATGGCAGGAGTGGGGGACATCGAAGGTTTAATGGCAGGAGTCGGGTATATTGATAGTTTAATGGCAGGAGCGAGGTACATTGATGGTTTAATGGCAGGAGTGGGGTACATTGATGGTTTAATGGCAGGAGTAGGGTACATTGATGGTTTAATGGCAGGGGTGGGATACATTGATCGTATAAAGTCAGGAATGGGATACATTGATGGTATAATGACAGGAGTGGGATACATTGATAGTATAATGGCAGGAGTGGGATACATTGATGGTATAATGGCAGGAGTGGGATACATTGATGGTATAATGACAGGAGTGGGATACATTGATAGTATAATGGCAGGAGTGGGATACATTGATAGTATAATGGCAGGAGTGGGATACATTGATCGTATAATGACAGGAGTGGGATACATTGATCGTATAATGACAGGAGTGGGATACATTGATCGTATAATGACAGGAGTGGGATACATTGATCGTATAATGACAGGAGTGGGATACATTGATAGTATAATGGCAGGAGTGGGATACATTGATGGTATAAAGGCAGGAGTGGGATACATTGATGGTATAAAGGCAGGAGTGGGATGCATTGACAGTATAATGGCAGGAGTGGGATACATTGACGGTATAATGGCAGGAGTGGGATACATTGATGGTATAAAGGCAGGAGTGGGATACATTGATGGTATAATGGCAGGTGTGGGATACATTGATGGTATAAAGGCAGGAGTGGGATACATTGATGGTATAAAGGCAGGAGTGGGATACATTGATGGTATAATGGCAGGTGTGGGATACATTGATGGGATAAAGGCAGGAGTGGGATACATTGATGGTATAATGGCAGGAGTGGGATACATTGATGGTACAAAGGCAGGAGTGGGATACATTGAAGGTATAAAGGCAGGAGTGGGATGCATTGATGGTATAATGGCAGGTGTGGGATACATTGACAGTATAATGGCAGGAGGGGGATACATTGATGGTATAAAGGCAGGAGTGGGATACATTGATGGTATAATGGCAGGAGTGGGATACATTGATGGTATAAAGGCAGGAGTGGGATGCATTGATGGTATAATGGCAGGTGTGGGATACATTGACAGTATAAAGGCAGGAGTGGGATACATTGATGGTATAAAGGCAGGAGTGGGATACATTGATGGTATAATGGCAGGAGTGGGATACATTGATGGTATAAAGGCAGGAGTGGGATACATTGATGGTATAAAGGCAGGAGTGGGATGCATTGACAGTATAATGGCAGGAGTGGGATACATTGACGGTATAATGGCAGGAGTGGGATACATTGATGGTATAAAGGCAGGAGTGGGATACATTGATGGTATAATGGCAGGTGTGGGATACATTGATGGTATAAAGGCAGGAGTGGGATACATTGATGGTATAAAGGCAGGAGTGGGATACATTGATGGTATAATGGCAGGTGTGGGATACATTGATGGGATAAAGGCAGGAGTGGGATACATTGATGGTATAATGGCAGGAGTGGGATACATTGATGGTATAATGGCAGGAGTGGGATACATTGATGGAATAATGGCAGGAGTGGGATACATTGATGGTATAATGGCAGGTGTGGGATACATTGATAGTATAAAGGCAGGAGTGGGATACATTGATGGTATAATGGCAGGAGTGGGATACATTGATGGGATAAAGGCAGGAGTGGGATACATTGATGGTATAATGGCAGGAGTGGGATACATTGATGGTATAATGGCAGGAGTGGGATACATTGATGGTATAATGACAGGAGTGGGATACATTGATGGTATAATGGCAGGAGTGGGATACATTGATGGTGTAATGGCAGGAGTGGGGTACATTGATCGTATAATGACAGGAGTGGGATACATTGATGGTATAATGGCAGGAGTGGGATACATTGATGGTATAATGGCAGGAGTGGGATACATTGATGGTATAATGGCAGGAGTGGGATACATTGATGGTATAATGGCAGGAGTGGGTTACATCGATGGTACAATGGCAGGAGTGGGATACATTGATAGTATAATGGCAGGAGTGGGATACATTGATGGTATAATGGCAGGAGTGGGATACATTGATAGTATAATGGCAGGAGTGGGATACATTGATGGTATAATGGCAGGAGTGGGTTACATCGATGGTACAATGGCAGGAGTGGGATACATTGATAGTATAATGGCAGGAGTGGGATACATTGATGGTATAATGGCAGGAGTGGGATACATTGATAGTATAATGGCAGGAGTGGGATACATTGATGGTATAATGGTAGGAGTGGGATACATTGATGGTATAATGGCAGGAGTGGGATACATTGATGGTATAATAGCAGGAGTGGGTTACATCGATGGTACAATGGCAGGAGTGGGATACATTGATAGTATAATGGCAGGAGTGGGATACATTGATGGTATAATGGCAGGAGTGGGATACATTGATAGTATAATGGCAGGAGTGGGATACATTGATGGTATAATGGCAGGAGTGGGTTACATCGATGGTACAATGGCAGGAGTGGGATACATTGATGGTATAATGGCAGGAGTGGGCTCCATTGATCGTATAATGACAGGAGTGGGATACATTGATGGTTTAATGGCAGGAGTAGGATACATTGATCTTATAAAAGCAGGAGTGGGATACATTGATGGTATAATGGTAGGTGTCGGATACATCGATGGTACAATGGCAGGAGTGGGATACATTGATGGTATAATGGCAGGAGTGGGATACATTGATGGTATAATGGCAGGAGTGGGATACATTGATAGTATAATGGCAGGAGTGGGATACATTGATGGTATAATGGCAGGAGTGGGCTCCATTGATGGTATAATGGCAGGAGTGGGATACATTGATGGTTTAATGGCAGGAGTGGGATACATTGATCTTATAAAGGCAGGAGTGGGATACATTGATGGTATAATGGCAGGTGTGGGATACATTGATCTTATAAAGGCAGGAGTGGGATACATTGATGGTATAATGGCAGGAGTGGGATACATTGATCTTATAAAGGCAGGAGTGGGATACATTGATAGTATAATGGCAGGTCTGGGATACATTGATCTTATAATGGCAGGAGTGGGATACATTGATCTTATAAAGGCAGGAGTGGGATACATTGATCTTATAAATGCAGGAGTGGGATACATTGATCTTATAAAGGCAGGAGTGGGATACATTGATCTTATAAAGGCAGGAGTGGGATACATTGATGGTATAATGGCAGGAGTGGGATACATTGATGGTATAATGGCAGGAGTAGGATACATTGATCTTATAAAAGCAGGAGTGGGATACATTGATGGTATAATGTTAGGTGTCTGATACATTGATGGTATAATGGCTGGTGTGGGATACATTGATCTTATAAAGGCAGGAGTGGGATACATTGATGGTATAATGGCAGGAGTGGGATACATTGATCTTATAAAGGCAGGAGTGGGATACATTGATGGTATAATGGCAGGAGTGGGATACATTGATCTTATAAAGGCAGGAGTGGGATACATTGATGGTATAATGGCAGGTGTGGGATACATTGATCTTATAAAGGCAGGAGTGGGATACATTGATGGTATAATGGCAGGTGTGGGATACATTGATCTTATAAAGGCAGGAGTGGGATACATTGATGGTATAATGGCAGGAGTGGGATACATTGATCTTATAAAGGCAGGAGTGGGATACATTGATGGTATAATGGCAGGAGTGGGATACATTGATCTTATAATGGCAGGAGTGGGATACATTGATGGTATAATGGCAGGAGTGGGATACATTGATAGTATAATGGCAGGAGTGGGATACATTGATAGTATAATGGCAGGAGTGGGATACATTGATAGTATAATGGCAGGAGTGGGATACATTGATGGTATAATGGCAGGTGTGGGATACATTGATCTTATAAAGGCAGGAGTGGGATACATTGACGGTATAATGGCAGGAGGGGGATACATTGATAGTATAATGGCAGGAGTGGGATACATTGATGGTGTAATGGCAGGTGTGGGATACATTGATTTTATAAAGGCAGGATTGGGATACATTGATGGTATAATGGCAGGAGGGGGATACATTGATGGTATAATGGCAGGAGTGGGATACATTGATGGTATAATGGCAGGAGTGGGATACATTGATCTTATAATGGCAGGAGTGGGATACATTGATGGTATAATGGCAGGAGTGGGATACATTGATGGTATAATGGCAGGAGTGGTATACATTGATGGTATAATGGCAGGAGTGGGATACATTGATAGTATAATGGCAGGTGCAGGATACATTGATCTTATAAAGGCAGGAGTGGGATACATTGATGGTATCATGGCAGGAGTGGGATACATTGATGGTATAATGGCAGGAGTGGGATATCTTGATCTTATAAAGGCAGGAGTGGGATACATTGATGGTATAATGGCAGGTGTGGGATACATTGATCTTATAAAGGCAGGAGTGGGATACATTGATAGTATAATGGCAGGTGTGGGATACATTGATCTTATAAAGGCAGGAGTGGGATACATTGATAGTATAATGGCAGGTGTGGGATACATTGATCTTATAAAGGCAGGAGTGGGATACATTGATGGTATAATGGCAGGAGGGGGATACATTGATGGTATAATGGCAGGAGTGGGATACATTGATCTTATAATGGCAGGAGTGGGGTCTTTTCTTTTTTTTTTCTTTCTTTTGGGCCTCCTTATCTCGAGAGACAATGGATACGCGCCTGGAGGTGGTCAGTGGTTTGTGAAGCAGCGCCTGGAGTGGCTATAAAGGCCAATTCTGGAGTGACAGGCTCTTCCACAGGTGCTGCAGAGAAATTTGTTTGTTGGGGCTGTTGCACAGTTGGCTCTCCCCTTGCGCCTCTGTCTTTTTTCCTGCCAACTACTAAGTCTCTTCGACTCGCCACAATTTAGCCCTGTCTTTATGGCTGCCCGCCAGCTCTGGCGAATGCTGGCAACTGACTCCCACGACTTGTGATCAATGTCACACGATTTCATGTCACGTTTGCAGACGTCTTTATAACGGAGACATGGACGGCCGGTGGGTCTGATACCAGTGGCGAGCTCGCTGTACAATGTGTCTTTGGGGATCCTGCCATCTTCCATGCGGCTCACATGGCCAAGCCATCTCAAGCGCCGCTGACTCAGTAGTGTGTATAAGCTGGGGGTGTTGGCCGCTTCAAGGACTTCTGTGTTGGAGATATAGTCCTGCCACCTGATGCCAAGTATTCTCCGAAGGCAGCGAAGATGGAATGAATTGAGACGTCGCTCTTGGCTGGCATACGTTGTCCAGGCCTCGCTGCCGTAGAGCAAGGTACTGAGGACACAGGCCTGATACACTCGGACTTTTGTGTTCCGTGTCAGTGCGCCATTTTCCCACACTCTCTTGGCCAGTCTGGACATAGCAGTGGAAGCCTTACCCATGCGCTTGTTGATTTCTGCATCTAGAGACAGGTTACTGGTGATAGTTGAGCCTAGGTAGGTGAACTCTTGAACCACTTCCAGAGCGTGGTCGCCAATATTGATGGATGGAGCATTTCTGACATCCTGCCCCATGATGTTCGTTTTCTTGAGGCTGATGGTTAGGCCAAATTCATTGCAGGCAGACGCAAACCTGTCGATGAGACTCTGCAGGCATTCTTCAGTGTGAGATGTTAAAGCAGCATCGTCAGCAAAGAGGAGTTCTCTGATGAGGACTTTCCGTACTTTGGACTTCGCTCTTAGACGGGCAAGGTTGAACAACCTGCCCCCTGATCTTGTGTGGAGGAAAATTCCTTCTTCAGAGGATTTGAACGCATGTGAAAGCAGCAGGGAGAAGAAAATCCCAAAAAGTGTGGGTGCGAGAACACAGCCCTGTTTCACACCACTCAGGATAGGAAAGGGCTCTGATGAGGAGCCACCATGTTGAATTGTGCCTTTCATATTGTCATGGAATGAGGTGATGATACTTAGTAGCTTTGGTGGACATCCGATCTTTTCTAGTAGTCTGAAGAGACCACGTCTGCTGACGAGGTCAAAGGCTTTGGTGAGATCAATGAAAGCAATGTAGAGGGGCATCTGTTGTTCACGGCATTTCTCCTGTATCTGACGAAGGGAGAACAGCATGTCAATAGTCGATCTCTCTGCACGAAAGCCACACTGTGCCTCAGGGTAGACGCGCTCGGCCAGCTTCTGGAGCCTGTTCAGAGCGACTCGAACAAAGACTTTCCCCACTATGCTGAGCAGGGAGATTCCACGGTAGTTGTTGCAGTCACCGCGGTCACCTTTGTTTTTATAGAGGGTGATGATGTTGGCATCGCGCATGTCCTGGGGTACTGCTCCCTCGTCCCAGCACAGGCATAGCAGTTCATGTAGTGCTGAGAGTATAGCAGGCTTGGCACTCTTGATTATTTCAGGGGTAATGCTGTCCTTCCCAGGGGCTTTTCCGCTGGCTAGGGAATCAATGGCATCACTGAGTTCCGATTTGGTTGGCTGTATGTCCAGCTCATCCATGACTGGTAGAGGCTGGGCTGCATTGAGGGCAGTCTCAGTGACAGCATTCTCCCTGGACTACAGTTCTAGGTAGTGCTCAACCCAGCGGTCCATCTGTTTGCGTTGGTCAGTGATTATGTCCCCCGATTTAGATTTGAGGGGGGTGATCTTCTTGATGGTTGGCCCAAGAGCTCTCTTCATGCCATCATACATTCCTCTGATGTTTCCGGTGTCTGAGGCCAGCTGAATATGACTGCATAGGTGTTGCCAGTAGTCGTTTGCGCAACGCCTAGCTGTTCTTTGTGCAGTACTTCTGGCTGCTTTAAGTGCTGCGGATGTTAAATCGCTGGGGGCTTTCTTGTAGTTCAAAAGTGCAATGCGCTTAGCGGCTATGACAGGTTCCAGCTCTTCATTATGAGATTGAAACCAGTCTGCATTTCTCTTCGCACTTTTGCCGTAGGTGGTCAAAGCTGACTCATAGATGGCGTCTCTGATGTGGGCCCACTTGGTCTCAGCATCCCCTGTGGGAGTGTTTTGAAGGGCTGTTACAAGTGAATTTAGAAATTTTTGTAACAGCTGTGGGTGAGAAATTCTGCTCGTGTTGATGCGCGGGTGGCCCTTCTGCTTGGAATGATGCAACTTCTTTGGTCTGAGTCTAACCTTGCTGCACACCAGGGAGTGGTCGGTGTCGCAGTCCGCACTGTGGAAGCTGCGTGTGATTTGAACACTGTTTAAGGCGGCTCGCCTTGTGACAATGAGGTCTAGCTGGTGCCAATGACGTGATCTTGGGTGCCTCCATGAAACCTGGTGACAGGGTTTAGTGTGAAAGAACGAGTTGGTGATGCAGAGGTTATGATAGGTACACAACTCAAGCAGTCTCTGCCCGTTCTCATTCATCCTTCCAACGCCATAGCGCCCAAGGCAGGAGGGCCATGAGTCATGGTCGGCCCCAACCCTGGCATTAAAGTCCCCCAGCAGGAATAGGTGTTCGGTGTTGGGGATGCTGCTAATGATGTTATGGAGTTGTTCATAGAACTGGTCTTTAGCTTCAGGTGCGGAACAGAGTGTTGGAGCATAGATGCTGAGTAGGTGTACTGGACCAGAGGTGGTGAGCAGTCGGATGGACAGTATGCGTTCCGAGCCATTTGAGGGAGGCTCTATCATGCTGAGCAAGGAGTTTCTGATGGCGAAGCCCACTCCATGCTGTCTTGGTTCTTCAGGATCCCTGCCCTGCCAGAAGAAGGTGTAGTCTTGCTCTGCTAGAGAGCCACTCGCGGGGAGGCGAGTCTCCTGAAGTGCTGCAATGTCCACATTGAATCTACTGAGCTCGTTGTTAATGATGGCGGTCTTCCGAGAATCGTTGATTTGTGTAAGGTCTTCCGACAGGCCAGGACACATAGTTCTGACGTTCCAGCTTGCAAAGCGAAGGGCTGGTACCTTCTTTCCTTTTTTCATGTTGTTTGGTGCGGTGTATCAGTCCACCTTTCGGGCAATGACCCTGAGCTCCAAGCACCCATTGAAGCAGGCAGACTGTGGCGGGACAGAACCTTATTGACCGGGGGCTGCCCGGTTTGAGGCGGGCGGTAGCTGTCCAGTGAGGTGCAATGACCTCTCCCACCGACAAAGGCAACCCGTGGCGCCCAGTTTCTACGCCAATTTATCTGGACTTATAACCCGTAACTGCTGCCTTCCGTGTTGTTTCAGTCGCTGTGAGGCAACTATGGAGTGACCTCTCCATGGCGCATGCCTGGGCAAATTTATGGAGGTTGAGAGTTGCCCAGTCGTCAAAACCCCCCTCTCGGCCTTTCTGGTGGGGTCCAAAGGAGTGCAGGACACGACGTTTGGCACCAGTATGGCTGCAGGAACTGTCGGAAACATGCCAAAGGTGACACATGACCGCCTACGGGGTTCCGCTCCGGATTTTCTGTTAGGGTTTACTCCCTTAGCCTTGGTCTCTCCCGAGACGCCCACAAGGCAGTGGGGTTGTTGGGGCCCCGACACAGGTGTAGGATGGTGCCGGTGGGAGGAGGGGATGCAAGGGGGAGGGGTAGAGGGAGGGGGTGGGGGGGGGGTGCAGGGGAAGGGGGTGCGGGGTGAAGATGGTGCGAGGGGGGGGCGGGCTGGGACGGGGTTGTGAGGGGGTGAGCTGAGAGGGTGGAGCAGGGAAGGGGACGGGGTGGGGGGGGTGGAAGGGGGGTAAAGTGGGGGGGAGGGGGGGTGGAATCTGGTGCAGGTAATAAGCCATTTCCTCAGTGCCCACCATCGACGTCCGGAAAGCTCATCCACGTCCTTCGGGAGGTGAAGCATCATTTGGCAGACTTAGAGGTGATTACATTTGCTAAGGGTTTTTTTTTGCAGTGGTTTAAATAAAGGCATGCAGCATTGCCGACAGTGCGCTGCAGATGCTCTCCGAGCCATCTCCCGCGGGCGCTTTGAAGTTGCGGCCGGGGGGGCCGTTCGTGGATGTTTTGGGTGTTCGGGGCACCTTTTCACAGGACTTCTCTCGGGTCCCGCAGCTCCTTCTTCACCTCAATGGACTTACCGCATGCCGTGGCTGCAGACACTCTGGACTGTGAAGACAGCAGGATCGGAGATTAAAGTATCGGCAGCTGTGCTCGTCAGTTTCATCCGGATCAATTTCATTGAGAAAACAAAGAGCAGGTGTGGCTGGGGGAGGGCAGTGGGCCCAGGTAACATACACTAAACTAACTGTTAACTGGTACATTGATGGTATAATGGCAGGAGTGGGATACATTGATGGTAGAATGGCAGGAGTGGGATACATTGATGGTATAATGGCAGGAGTGGTATACATTGATGTAATAATGGCAGGAGTGGGATACATTGATAGTATAATGGCAGGAGTGGGATACATTGATGGTATAATGGCAGGTGTGGGATACATTGATCTTATAAAGGCAGGAGTGGGATACATTGATGGTATAATGGCAGGAGTGGGATACCTTGATCTTATAAAGGCAGGAGTGGGATACATTGATGGTATAATGGCAGGTGTAGGATACATTGATCTTATAAAGGCAGGAGTGGGATACATTGATGGTATAATGGCAGGAGTGGGATACATTGATAGTATAATGGCAGGTGTGGGATACATTGATCTTATAATGGCAGGAGTGGGATACATTGATGGTATAATGGCAGGTGTGGGATACATTGATCTTATAAAGGCAGGAGTGGGATACATTGATAGTATAATGGCAGGTGTGGGATACATTGATCTTATAAAGGCAGGAGTGGGATACATTGATAGTATAATGGCAGGTGTGGGATACATTGATCTTATAAAGGCAGGAGTGGGATACATTGATGGTATAATGGCAGGAGGGGGATACATTGATGGTATAATGGCAGGAGTGGGATACATTGATCTTATAATGGCAGGAGTGGGATACATTGATGGTATAATGGCAGGAGTGGGATACATTGATGGTATAATGGCAGGTGTGGGATACATTGATGGTATAATGGCAGGAGGGGGATACATTGATGGTATAATGGCAGGAGTGGGATACATTGATCTTATAATGGCAGGAGTGGGATACATTGATAGTATAATGGCAGGTGTGGGATACATTGATGGTATAATGGCAGGAGGGGGATACATTGATGGTATAATGGCAGGAGTGGGATACATTGATCTTATAATGGCAGGAGTGGGATACATTGATGGTATAATGGCAGGAGTGGGATACATTGATGGTATAATGGCAGGAGTGGGATACATTGATAGTATAATGGCAGGAGTGGGATACATTGATGGTATAATGGCAGGAGTGGGATACATTGATAGTATAATGGCAGGTGTAGGATACATTGATCTTATAATGGCAGGAGTGGGATACATTGATAGTATAATGGCAGGTGTGGGATACATTGATGGTATAATGGCAGGAGGGGGATACATTGATGGTATAATGGCAGGAGTGGGATACATTGATCTTATAATGGCAGGAGTGGGATACATTGATGGTATAATGGCAGGAGTGGGATACATTGATGGTATAATGGCAGGAGTGGGATACATTGATAGTATAATGGCAGGAGTGGGATACATTGATGGTATAATGGCAGGTGTAGGATACATTGATCTTATAAAGGCAGGAGTGGGATACATTGATGGTATAATGGCAGGAGTGGGATACATTGATAGTATAATGGCAGGTGTAGGATACATTGATCTTATAAAGGCAGGAGTGGGATACATTGATGGTATAATGGCAGGTGTCGGATACATTGATCTTATAATGGCAGGAGTGGGATACATTGATGGTATAATGGCAGGAGTGGGATACATTGATGGTATAATGGCAGGAGTGGGATACCTTGATCTTATAAAGGCAGGAGTGGGATACATTGATGGTATAATGGCAGGAGTGGGATACATTGATCTTATAAAGGCAGGAGTGGGATACATTGATGGTATAATGGCAGGAGTGGGATACATTGATCTTATAAAGGCAGGAGTGGGATACATTGATCTTATAAAGGCAGGAGTGGGATACATTGATAGTATAATGGCAGGTGTGGGATACATTGATCTTATAATGGCAGGAGTGGGATACATTGATGGTATAATGGCAGGAGTGGGATACATTGATCTTATAAAGGCAGGAGTGGGATACATTGATCTTATAAAGGCAGGAGTGGGATACATTGATGGTATAATGGCAGGAGTGGGATACATTGATAGTATAATGGCAGGTGTGGGATACACTGATCTTATAATGGCAGGAGTGGGATACATTGATGGTATAATGGCAGGAGTGGGATACATTGATAGTATAATGGCAGGTGTGGGATACATTGATCTTATAATGGAAGGAGTGGGATACATTGATAGTATAATGGCAGGTGTGGGATACATTGATCTTATAATGGCAGGAGTGGGATACATTGATGGTATAATGGCAGGAGTGGGATACATTGATCTTATAAAGGCAGGAGTGGGATACATTGATCTTATAAAGGCAGGAGTGGGATACATTGATGGTATAATGGCAGGAGTGGGATACATTGATAGTATAATGGCAGGTGTGGGATACACTGATCTTATAATGGCAGGAGTGGGATACATTGATGGTATAATGGCAGGAGTGGGATACATTGATAGTATAATGGCAGGTGTGGGATACATTGATCTTATAATGGAAGGAGTGGGATACATTGATCTTATAAAGGCAGGAGTGGGATACATTGATCTTATAAAGGCAGGAGTGGGATACATTGATGGTATAATGGCAGGAGTGGGATACATTGATAGTATAATGGCAGGTGTGGGATACATTGATCTTATAATGGCAGGAGTGGGATACATTGATGGTATAATGGCAGGAGTGGGATACATTGATGGTATAATGGCAGGAGTGGGATACATTGATAGTATAATGGCAGGTGTGGGATACATTGATCTTATAATGGCCGGAGTGGGATACATTGACGGTATAATGGCAGGAGTGGGATACATTGATGGTATAATGGCAGGAGTGGGATACATTGATGGTATAATGGCAGGTGTGGGATACATTGATCTTATAATGGCAGGAGTGGGATACATTGATGGTATAATGGCAGGAGTGGGATACATTGATAGTATAATGGCAGGTGTGGGATACATTGATCTTATAATGGCCGGAGTGGGATACATTGACGGTATAATGGCAGGAGTGGGATACATTGATGGTATAATGGCAGGAGTGGGATACATTGATGGTATAATGGCAGGAGTGGGATACATTGATGGTATAATGGCAGGAGTGGGATACATTGATGGTATAATGGCAGGAGTGGGATACCTTGATCTTATAAAGGCAGGAGTGGGATACATTGATGGTATAATGGCAGGTGTGGGATACATTGATCTTATAAAGGCAGGAGTGGGATACATTGATGGTATAATGGCAGGAGTGGGATACATTGATGGTATAATGGCAGGAGTGGGATACCTTGATCTTATAAAGGCAGGAGTGGGATACATTGATGGTATAATGGCAGGTGTGGGATACATTGATCTTATAAAGGCAGGAGTGGGATACATTGATGGTATAATGGCAGGAGTGGGATACATTGATAGTATAATGGCAGGTGTGGGATACATTGATCTTATAATGGCAGGAGTGGGATACATTGATGGTATAATGGCAGGAGTGGGATACATTGATGGTATAATGGCTGGAGTGGGATACATTGATGGTATAATGGCAGGAGTGGGATACATTGATGGTATAATGGCAGGAGTGGGATACATTGATAGTATAATGGCAGGTGTGGGATACATTGATATTATAATGGCAGAAGTGGGATACATTGATGGTATAATGGCAGGAGTGGGATACATTGATGGTATAATGGCTGGAGTGGGATACATTGATGGTATAATGGCAGGAGTGGGATACATTGATGGTATAATGGCAGGAGTGGGATACATTGATATTATAAAGGCAGGAGTGGGATACATTGATAGTATAATGGCAGGTGTGGGATACATTGATATTATAATGGCAGAAGTGGGATACATTGATGGTATAATGGCAGTAGGGAGGTACATGTTGTGTGGCCCACTAATCGTCCTGCCGTGCGTCTTTCATCTTGGGCAACATCATGGCCTTGACCCATGGCACAATCCTCTAAAATTTTTTAATTATTCTTGGGATGTGAACAGTGCTGGCTCGGCCAATATTTATTGCCCATCCCTAATTGCCCTTGAGAAGGTGGTGGCGAGGCGCCTTCTTGAACCGCTGCAGTCTATGTGGTGTGGGCGCTCCCACAGTGTTGTTCGGGAGGGAGTTCCAGAATTCTGACCCAGTGACAGTGAAGGAACGGTGATAGAGTTCCAAGTCAGGATGGTGTGTGTCTTGGAGGGGAACTTGCAGGTGGTGGTGTTCCCGTGCACCTGCTGCCCTTGCTCTTCTAGATGGTAGATCTCAGCTCAGGATAGACCTGAATAATATGGGGAGTGCCAAATGTTGACACACCAACATTTGGTATGGACCAGTGAATGTCTTGATGGCAAGCATTCTGGCAATACAAGATATTTTGGTGAAAGATATGTTCTTTGCCAAAGTACAGTTAAAGTCTCAGTTTGGAATGGATAAGAAAGAACAAGAAATTTAGGGCAGAGTTGAAAGTACATGTGCTGGCAGGGATATTGGACACGACCATTCCTGCAGTACACGGGAGAGGAGGGCTACTCACAACTTTCCAATCTGAGCTCTGCCCTTATTTTGACGAGGCCACAGGGGAGCTTGGCCTGCAGCGTATTTAGCTGGGGATTGTAAAACTAGCTCTTAGAATGCAGTAGCTTGGCATAAAAGGGGAAGTTGTGAGGGCGACAGGAAAGTTAGGATAGAAATTGATTTTGGACCATTACACAAAATGCATGATAGTGAATTGGCAGTGCATTTTACACCCCACTAGATGGCCTTTCCCAGCTCCCTTTGATGCTGACTGTTTGGTCTATCCTGTGGAAGATGAACTTTATCGCAGCTTCAAAGAAGAGCACAGGAGGAAGGTCAGTGTGATAGTGTGCAATTTTACGACATGTGTTCCTTGCATCTATCTAGGAACAAAGCATGGAAGTATTACTTGTTCATTTCCTAAATGTTAGCTTGGCTCAGCCAGCAGGGCTTTTATCTTCAAATGGTTTACATCCCCATTATGGACTTGAGAACATCGTCTCAGCAGAACTAGAACAGAGAAGGCAAAGAGAAGATTTAAGAGAGAGTTTAAAAACAACTTTAAAGTTATGAAGGTTGTCTATCAGGTGATTAGAGTTTCCTCTGCTTGGGGTCAGCGACAGGGAATCACCAGTTTAAAATTGTCCCTGAGAGAATGAGGTAGAAGGTCAGGAGTAAGCTGTTTGTCAAGAGAGTTGTTGGAGAAGAGGTGTTTTACTACAGGGAGCAGTATATGTAGCTTGTATATATACAGCTTGTATAGATATATAGATGTACATTGTACATGAAGGTTATATATAGGTTGTTATATGTAGTTTGTTATTGGAATTCTACATGTCTTTACAGGAATAAGGGAAGCAAAGTAAAACAAAATCAAGGAGCACATTTCCAGGATTGGTTTGAGGAAGAGAAATGTAATGTTCATAAAAAAATCAAAATTATGCTAAGTATTTGGTCCTGACTACATCCATTCAAAATTATAAAGAAAAATGAGAGAGGCAGTAAGTAGCACAGTTAATCAGTCACAAGATTCAAGAGGGAACCTGGGCAAGCTGACAAACATACCCTAATTATTCGAACAAAATGATTAATAAACATACCCAATTATAGACTGGTCTGCTTAATGTCAGTCACAGGAACAACCTTTAAAGCTATTCTAAAAGATCTAACATGAAATAAATGAAAGTACAAGTTGTCCAGGTAGGTTCAGGAAGGGTGATCACACTTAAATTTCTTCATGTTTTTGAAGGCATTACCGCTATACTTGACAAGACTAATGCAGTGGGTATTGTAGACCTGGATTTCAAAAGGTTTTTGACAAGGTTCCATATCTGAGATTAATGGCTAAGGTAATAAGTCATGGAATGGGTGGCACTGCAGAGCACTAGCTAGAAACCTGGCTTAGACATGGGAGGCAGAGAGCTGGAAACCGCTTGCGAGTAGGGGTCTTTGTGGATTGTTGCTGGTCCTGTTTCTAGTTATAATAGTCATGACTTGAACAAGGGTGTTGACAGCACCTTCCAAACCTATGACCTCTACCACCTAGAAGGTCAAGGGGAGGCGGTGGCGTACTGCTATTGTCACTGGACTAGTAACCCAGAGACCCAGCAGCAGAAGGTGGAATTTGAATTCAATTAATAAATCTGGAATTAAAAGCTAGTCTAATGATGGCAATGAAACCATTGCCAATTATTGTAAAAACCCATCTGGTTCACTAATGTCCTTTAGGGAAAGAAATCTGCTGTCCTTACCTGGTCTGGCCTACATGTGACTCCAGACCCACAGTAATGTGAGTGACTCTTACATGCCCTCTGAAATGGCCTAGCAAGCCACTCAGTTGTATCTAACCGCTACAAAATCAATAAGAAAGAACAAAACCAGGCGGACGACTCGGCATTGACCGAGGCACCGGAAATGACAACGGCAAACCCAGCCCTGTCAACCCTGCAAAGTCCTCCTTCCTAACATCTGGGGGTTTGTGCCAAAGTTGGGAGAGCTGTCCCACAGACTAGTCAAGCAACAGCCTGACATAGTCATACTCACGGAATCATACCTGATAGACAATGTCCCAGACACTGCCATCACCATCCCTGGGTATGTCCTGTCCCACCGGCAGGACAGACCCAGCAGAGGTGGCAGCACAGTGGTATACAGTTGGGAGGGATTTGACCTGGGAGTCCTCAACATCGACTCTGGACCCCATGAAGTTTCATGGCATCAGGTCAAACATGGACAAGGGAACTTCCTGCTGATTACCTCCTACCATCTTCCCTCAGCTGATGAGTCAGTACTCCTCCATGTTGAACACCACTTGAAGGAAGCACCGAGGGTGGCAAGGGCACAGAATATACTCTGAGTGGGGGACTTCAATGTCCATTACCAAGAGTGGCTCGGTAGCACCACTACTGACCCAGCAGGCCCAATCCTAAAGGATATATCTGCTAGACTGGGTATGCGGCAGGTGGTGAGGGAACCAACAAGAGGGAAAAACATACTTGACCTCGTCCTCTCCAATCTGCCTGCCGCAGATGCATCTGTCCATGACAGTATTGGTAGAAGTGACCACCGCACAGTTCTTGTGCCTTCACATTGAGGATACCCTCCATCATGTTGTGTGGCACTACCACCGTGCTAAATGGGATTGATTTTAAACAGATCTAGCAATGCAAAACTGGGCATCCATGAGGTGCTGTGGGTCATCAGCAGCAGCAGAATTGTACTCAACCACAATTTGTAACCTCGTGGCCTGGCATATCCCCCACTCTACCATTACCATCAAGCCAGGAGACCAACCCTGGTTCAATCAGGAGGGCATGCCAGGAGCAGCACCAGGCATACTCAAAATGAGGTGTCAACCTGGTGAAGCTACTACACAGGTCTACCTGCGTGCCAAACTGCGTAAGCACCATGCAATAGCCGGAGTTAAGCAATCCCATAACCAACGGATCAGATCTAAGCTCTACAGTCCTGCCACATCCAGCCGTGAATGGATGAGATGGCTCCACAAATATCCCCATTCTCAATGCTGGGGGAGCCCAGCACATTAGTGCGAAAGATAAGGCTGAAGCATTTGCAATAATCTTCAGCCAAAAGTGCCAAGTTGATGATCCATCTTGGCCTCCTCCTGAAGTCCCCAGCATCACAGATGCCGGACGTCAACCAATTCTATTCACTCCGCGTGATATCAAGAAACGACTGAAGGCACTGGATACTGCAAAAGCTATGGGCCCTGACAATATTCCGGCAATAGTACTGAAGAACTATGCTCCGGAACTTGCCGTGCCCCTAGCCAAGCTGTTCCAGTACAGCTACAACACTGGCATCTATCCTGCAATGTGGAAAATTGCCCAGGTATGTCCTGTACACAAAAAGTAGGACATGTCCAACCTGGCCAATTACCGCCCCATCAGCCTACTCTCAATCATCAGTAAAGTGATGGAAGGTGTCATCAACAGTGCCATCAAGCAGCACTTACTTAACAATAACCTGCTCAGTGACACTCAGTTTGGGTTCTGCCAGGGCCACTCAGCTCCTGACCTCATTACAACCTTGGTTCAAACATGGACAAAAGAGCTGAACTCAAGAGCTGAGGTGAGAGTGACTGCCCTTGACATCAAGGCAGCATTTGACCGAGTATGGCATCCAGGAGCTCTAACAAAACTGGAGTCAATGGCAATCAGGGGGAAAACTCTCCCCTGGTTGGAGTCATACCTAACGCAAAGGAAGATGGTTGTGGTTGTTGAAGGTCAATCATCTGAGCTCCAGGACATCACTGCAGGAATTCCTCAGGGTAATGTCCCAGGCCCAACCATCTTCACCTGCTTCATCAATGACCTTCCTTCAATCATAAGGTCAGAAGTGGCGATGTTCACTGATGATTGCACAATGTTCAGCACCATTCGCGACTCCTCAGATACTGAATCAGTCCGTGTAGAAATGCAGCAAGACCTGGACAATATCCAGGCTTGGGCTGATAAGTGGCAAGTAACACTCGCGCCACACAAATGCCAGGCAATGGTCATCTCCAACAAGAGAGAATCTAAACATCTCCCCTTGACATTCAATGGAATTACCATCGCTGAATCCCCCACTATCAACATCCATGGGGCTACCATTGACCAGAAACTGAACTGGAGTAGTCATATAAATACTGTGGCTACAAGAGCAGGTCAGAGGCTAGTAATCCTGCGGCAAGTTATTCACCTCCTGACTCCCCAAAGCCTGTCCACCATCTACAAGGCACAAATCAGGAGTGTGATGGAATGCTCTTCACTTGCCTGGATGGGTGCAGCTCCAACAGCACTCAAGAAGCTCCACACCATCCAGAACAAAGCAGCCTGCTTGATTGGCACACCATCCACAAACATTCACTCCCTCCACCACTGACGCACAGTGGCAGAGATGTGTACCATCTACAAGATGCACTGCAGCAATGCACCAAGGCTACTTAGACAGCGCCTTTCAAACCCACGACCTCTACCAACTAGAAGGACAAGGGCAGCAAATGCATGGGAACACAACCACCTGCAAGTTCCCTCCAAGTCACATACCGTCCTGGCTTGGAACTATATCACCATTCATTCACTGTTGCTGGGTCAAAATCCTGGAACTCCCTTCCAACATCACAGTGGGTGTACCTACCTCCCATGGACTAAAGCGGTTCAAGAAGGCAGCTCACCACCACCTTCTCAAGTGCAATTAGGGATGGGCAATACATGCTGGCCTAGTCAGCGATGCCCAGATCCCATGAATGAATTAGAAAAAAGCTGATGCAAGGGAACACCAGCACCTGCAAGTTCCCCTCCAAGCCACACACCACCTTGACTTGGAACTATATCACCATTCATTCACTGTCACTGGGTCAATATCCTGGCACTCCCTTCCTAACAAGGTGTACGCACATCACATGGACTAAAGCGGTTCAAGAAGGCAGCTCACCACCACCTTCTCAAGGGCAATTAGGGATGGGCATCAAACACTGGCATTGACAGCAAGGCTCACATCCCAAGAACGAACAAAAAAAAGGTGCATGTTTTTAAAGTATATTAAAATTGGAGTAGTGAACATAATGAGGGCAATTGGGGAGATCCAGTCATTACATGTGGTACTTTGTAATCCTGAGGTCTGCAGCCACCACCTTTTGTATGTTTTTGCATTTTACTTCGGTCTTGCTTGGCTTTTGATTTTTTTTTTTCATAACCTGTATTAAACCTGCAGTGACCAAAAGACCTAAAGACCAGTTCTATGAACAACTCCATAACATCATTAGCAGCATCCCCAACACCGAACACCTATTCCTGCTGGGGGACTTTAATGCCAGGGTTGGGGCCGACCATGACTCATGGCCCTCCTGCCTTGGGCACTATGGCGTTGGAAGGATGAATGAGAACGGGCAGAGACTGCTTGAGTTGTGTACCTATCATAACCTCTGCATCACCAACTCGTTCTTTCACACTAAACCCTGTCACCAGGTTTCATGGAGGCACCCAAGATCACGTCGTTGGCACCAGCTAGACCTCATTGTCACAAGGCGAGCCGCCTTAAACAGTGTTCAATTCACACGCAGCTTCCACAGTGCGGACTGCGACACCGACCACTCCCTGGTGTGCAGCAAGGTTAGACTCAGACCAAAGAAGTTGCATCATTCCAAGCAGAAGGGCCACCCGCGCATCAACACGAGCAGAATTTCTCACCCACAGCTGTTACAAAAATTTCTAAATTCACTTGTAACAGCCCTTCAAAACACTCCCACAGGGGATGCTGAGACCAAGTGGGCCCACATCAGAGACGCCATCTATGAGTCAGCTTTGACCACCTACGGCAAAAGTGCGAAGAGAAATGCAGACTGGTTTCAATCTCATAATGAAGAGCTGGAACCTGTCATAGCCGCTAAGCGCATTGCACTTTTGAACTACAAGAAAGCCCCCAGCGATTTAACATCCGCAGCACTTAAAGCAGCCAGAAGTACTGCACAAAGAACAGCTAGGCGTTGCGCAAACGACTACTGGCAACACCTATGCAGTCATATTCAGCTGGCCTCAGACACCGGAAACATCAGAGGAATGTATGATGGCATGAAGAGAGCTCTTGGGCCAACCATCAAGAAGATCACCCCCCTCAAATCTAAATCGGGGGACATAATCACTGACCAACGCAAACAGATGGACCGTTGGGTTGAGCACTACCTAGAACTGTACTCCAGGGAGAATGCTGTCACTGAGACTGCCCTCAATGCAGCCCAGCCTCTACCAGTCATGGATGAGCTGGACATACAGCCAACCAAATCGGAACTCAGTGATGCCATTGATTCCCTAGCCAGCGGAAAAGCCCCTGGGAAGGACAGCATTACCCCTGAAATAATCAAGAGTGCCAAGCCTGCTATACTCTCAGCACTACATGAACTGCTATGCCTGTGCTGGGACGAGGGAGCAGTACCCCAGGACATGCGCGATGCCAACATCATCACCCTCTATAAAAACAAAGGTGACCGCGGTGACTGCAACAACTACCGTGGAATCTCCCTGCTCAGCATAGTGGGGAAAGTCTTTGCTCGAGTCGCTCTGAACAGGCTCCAGAAGCTGGCCGAGCGCGTCTACCCTGAGGCACAGTGTGGCTTTCGTGCAGAGAGATCGACTATTGACATGCTGTTCTCCCTTCGTCAGATACAGGAGAAATGCCGTGAACAACAGATGCCCCTCTACATTGCTTTCATTGATCTCACCAAAGCCTTTGACCTCGTCAGCAGACGTGGTCTCTTCAGACTACTAGAAAAGATCGGATGTCCACCAAAGCTACTAAGTATCATCACCTCATTCCATGACAATATGAAAGGCACAATTCAACATGGTGGCTCCTCATCAGAGCCCTTTCCTATCCTGAGTGGTGTGAAACAGGGCTGTGTTCTCGCACCCACACTTTTTGGGATTTTCTTCTCCCTGCTGCTTTCACATGCGTTCAAATCCTCTGAAGAAGGAATTTTCCTCCACACAAGATCAGGGGGCAGGTTGTTCAACCTTGCCCGTCTAAGAGCGAAGTCCAAAGTACGGAAAGTCCTCATCAGAGAACTCCTCTTTGCTGACGATGCTGCTTTAACATCTCACACTGAAGAATGCCTGCAGAGTCTCATCGACAGGTTTGCGTCTGCCTGCAATGAATTTGGCCTAACCATCAGCCTCAAGAAAACGAACATCATGGGGCAGGATGTCAGAAATGCTCCATCCATCAATATTGGCGACCACGCTCTGGAAGTGGTTCAAGAGTTCACCTACCTAGGCTCAACTATCACCAGTAACCTGTCTCTAGATGCAGAAATCAACAAGCGCATGGGTAAGGCTTCCACTGCTATGTTCAGACTGGCCAAGAGAGTGTGGGAAAATGGCGCACTGACACGGAACACAAAAGTCCGAGTGTATCAGGCCTGTGTCCTCAGTACCTTGCTCTACGGCAGCGCGGCCTGGACAACGTATGCCAGCCAAGAGCGACGTCTCAATTCATTCCATCTTCGCTGCCTTCGGAGAATACTTGGCATCAGGTGGCAGGACTATATCTCCAACACAGAAGTCCTTGAAGCGGCCAACATCCCCAGCTTATACACACTACTGAGTCAGCGGCGCTTGAGATGGCTTGGCCATGTGAGCCGCATGGAAGATGGCAGGATCCCCAAAGACACATTGTACAGCGAGCTCGCCACTGGTATCAGACCCACCGGCCGTCCATGTCTCCGTTATAAAGACGTCTGCAAACGCGACATGAAATCGTGTGACATTGATCACAAGTCGTGGGAGTCAGTTGCCAGCATTCGCCAGAGCTGGCGGGCAGCCATAAAGACAGGGCTAAATTGTGGCGAGTCGAAGAGACTTAGTAGTTGGCAGGAAAAAAGACAGAGGCGCAAGGGGAGAGCCAACTGTGCAACAGCCCCAACAAACAAATTTCTCTGCAGCACCTGTGGAAGAGCCTGTCACTCCAGAATTGGCCTTTATAGCCACTCCAGGCGCTGCTTCACAAACCACTGACCACCTCCAGGCGCGTATCCATTGTCTCTCGAGATAAGGAAGCCCAAAAGAAAAAGAATTTTTAAAGGTTACTTTGTAGACATTGATTTAAAACTAAGTGTGACTGTGCTCTGATTAAGTCAAGTAATTAATCAATTATGTAATCAATGGTAATTAGTATTAACTATGAACTTGTTTTTCCCAAACTTTATCCCTTTGTTTTCATGCTGGTCAGGCTAAGCCATGCACAGCTGTTGTTTTGTCTAAACTACGGTTTTTCTCTGAAAACGACGGTTGTCTCCCATTATTTAAACAGATGTCAGTTCTTACATTATTCAATGAACCTTGAAATACACCAGGACAATGGATAGCCTTGAACATGGGGTGGTCCACTATGGTGTGGTATCAGAAGATGGAGTTTAATTGATGGACAGTATAACCTAATTGATGGCTGGTGGGAGACGCCATCAAAGAATGTGTCAATAGCCCGAACAGCCTCGTGAGCAGAATTTGATGAGGACTCATGGTTGTCAGACTATTGTTTTGAGGAAGTCTGATGGAGGTCTCAGAAAGCTGGAATGGAGCCAGAAATTGGACTTAAAGGGGCCACAGCATTCAACGTTCAGGGCTGCAGCCGGAGTGGTATAGTCAACCACTGGATACTACGGAGGAAGGGACGTCAACATAGTGACTGACTGGAGAGTCCATCCCCGTGCGAGATTCTCCAGAGACTTGGTGATATATGTACCAAGGGAGCTGTCGTGAACAGACTAATTTGGTGTGTTACAAGTTTTTTTAAATCTTTCTATACTCTTTTTCTTACTTTCTTTTTAATAAAGTTATCTTTCTTTCCTTTTTTTATCATTAATAATTGTTTAATAATTGCTCAATAAGATTACTGTTTTTACACTTTATTTGGTGTTGAGTCACTCATTCCTGTTTCATCTAGAGTACAGCTCCAAACCTAAGTGCGACTCCGCCGGGGACTCTCACGCCCTACAACCTCATAATCACTTTTGTTTGGAATGCATTAACAATGCTGCTATGCACAGTGGCCTGAGAAATTATTCTCTCAGTGTAAGCTGATCCAGAGGATTGGCACCTTTCAGGAATGTGGGTCAGTAGCTGGTTAATGCAGGATAGGGTTTTGGGGCTTCGGGTAGATGAATTAAAGGAATCATCAACTTAGTGTATTGCTGCAGTGAGAATAGTCTAGGCTGACACTCCAGCGTGGTACTGAAGGAGTGCTGCACTGTCGGAGGTGCTGAAAAGGCTCCATCTGCTCTCTCAGGCAGATGTAAAAGATCCCGCGGAACGATTTGAGAGAGAGCAGGGGAGTTTTCACGCAGTCTTGGCCAATATTTATCCCTCAACATACATCAATAAAATACACTCTCTATTTACCTACCAACACATTGCTGTTTGTGGGATCTTGCTGTGCACAAATTGGCTGCTACATTTCAACATAACCAGTCGGGACATTCTGTTGCCAACATTTACTGTTTTGTTAATATTTATATGTTTTGCGCTATTGCATTAACACAAACAATTCTCTCGGCAGGAATGCATAAAATGATAAAGCAAACTAATGAATTGTATACAAGATTATGAGTATTGACAGTACTGCTAAACTGTGCCTTCTTCGGGTCGCTATTTGCTCTGCTAATTGGACTACTAATTTACACACAGCCAACGCTATATCAATTACTGATTATAAATTGGGCACAAAAGTACTCAAGTGCTGTAACTTCAGCAATGATAGATATGAAAAAATATAAGCAACATAAGTTGATGAGGCAATAAAAAACATAAACAAAATACTTGATTTCAAGAAGACTAGAATACAACAGCAGTAAGGTAATGTCGAACATAAACAGGACCTTGGCTGGACCATATTTGGAGCACTACGTACAGTTCTGGTCTCCAGACTATAGAGACTAGTCTAGAACCAGGGGACACAATTTCAAAATAAGGGGGAAGCCACTTAGGACCAAGATGAGGAGAAAGTTCTTGACTCAGAAAGTTGTGTATCTTTGGAATTCTCTACCCCAGAGGGCTGTGGAAGCTCAGTCATTGAGTATGCTCGAACAGGTTGATGTTAAGAAGGACGATGTGCTGGAAATTTTGAAAGACATGAGGATAGATAAGTCCCCGGGGCCAGACAGGATATACCCAAGGTTATTACGGGAAGCGAGGGAAGAGATTGCCGCGCCTTTGGCGATGATCTTTGCGTCCTCACTGTCCACTGGAGTAGTACCAGATGATTGGAGGGTGGCAAATGTTATTCCCTTGTTCAAGAAAGGGAATAGGGATAACCCTGGGAATTACAGACCAGTCAGTCTTACGTCGGTGGTGGGCAAATTATTGGAGAGGATTCTGAGAGACAGGATTTATGATTATTTGGAAAAGCATAGTTTGATTAGAGATAGTCAGCATGGCTTTGTGAGGGGCAGGTCATGCCTCACAAGCCTTATTGAATTCTTTGAGGATGTGACAAAACACATTGATGAAGGAAGAGCAGTGGATGTGGTGTATATGGATTTTAGCAAGGCGTTTGATAAGGTTCCCCATGGTAGGCTCATTCAGAAAGTAAGGAGGCATGGGATACAGGGAAATTTGGCTGTCTGGATACAGAATTGGCTGGCCCATAGAAGACAGAGGGTGGTAGTAGATGGAAAGTATTCAGCATGGAGCTCGGTGACCAGTGGTGTTCCACAGGGATCTGTTCTGGGACCTCTGCTCTTTGTGATTTTTATAAATTACTTGGATGAGGAAGTGGAAGGCTGGGTTAGTAAGTTTGCCGATGACACAAAGGTTGCTGGAGTTGTGGATATTGTGGAGGGCTGTTGTAGGTTGCAACGGGACATTGACAGGATGCAGAGCTGGGCTGAGAAGTGGCAGATGGAGTTCAACCTGGAAAAGTGTGAAGTGATTCATTTTGGAAGGTCGAATTTGAATGCAGAATACAGGCTTAAAGACATAATTCTTGGCAGTGTGGAGGAACAGAGGGATCTTGGGGTCCACGTCCATAGATCCCTCAAAGTTGCCACCCAAGTTGACAGGGTTGTTAAGAAGGCGTATGGTGTGTTGGCTTTCATTAACAGGGGGATTGAGTTTAAGAGTGTGAGGTTATGCTGCAGCTCTATAAAGCCCTGGTTAGACCACACTTGGAATATTGTGTTCAGTTCTGGTCGCCTCATTATAGGAAGGATGTGGAAGCTTTAGAGAGGGTGCAGAGGAGATTTACCAGGATGCTGCTTGGACTGGACGTCATGTCTTATGAAGAAAGGTTGAGGAAGCTAGGGCTTTTCTCATTGGAGCGAAGAAGGATGAGAGGTGACTTGATAGAGGGGTACAAGATGATGAGAGGCATAGATAGAGTGTATAGCCAGAGACATTTTCCCAGGGCGGAAAGGGCTATCACCAGGGGGCATAATTTTAAGGTGATTGGAGGAAGGTTTAGGGGAGATGTCAGAGGTAGGTTCTTTACACAGAGAGTGGTGGGTACGTGGAATGCGCTGCCAGCGGTGGTAGTAGAAGCAGATTCATTAGGGACATTTAAGCGACTCTTGGGTAGGTACATGGATGATAGTAGAATGAAGGGTATGTAGGTAGTTTGATCTTAGAGTAGGTTAAAGGGTCGGCACAACATCGTGGGCCGAAGGGCCTGTACTGTGCTGTACTGTTCTATGTTCTATGTTCTATGAGTATGTTTAAAGCAGAGATTGACAGATTTCTAAATGCCAATGAAATAAAGGGATATGGGGATAGTGTGGGAAAAAGGCATTGAAGTGGCTGATCAGCCATGATCATATTGAATAGTGGAGCAGGCTCGATGGGCTGAATGGCCTACTCCTGCTCCTATGTTCCTATGTCCCCATAAAGAAATTGAAGCACTGAGGAAACTGCAGAAAAGATGGACAAGGATGTTACTAGAATTGAGAGGATGCAAGTACCAGGAGAGACTGAACGGGCTGTGGAAAGGAAAAAACTATCTGGAGTCCTGATGGAGGTTTTTTAAAATAATGAAGAGATTTGATAGGGTGAATGTGGGGAAACTGTTTCCACTTGCGGGTGAGTCCACAACAAGGGAGCACAAATATAAAGTAGTCACTAACAGATCATAGAAAGAAAGAGTCGTGCGATTGTGGAGCTCACTTCCACACAGAGAGGTTGAAGCAGATAACATTGATACATTGAAGAGGAGGCTTTAAGCATGCTAGAGGGAATACAAGAACACAAGAAATAGGAACAGGAGTAGACCATATGGCCCATCGAGCCTGCTCCGTCATTCAATGCAATCATGCCTGATTTTAGGCCTCGACACCACTTTCCCACCTGCTCACCATATCCTTTGGTTCCCTGAAAGACTAAAGATCTGTCTATCCCAGCGTTAAATGTATTTAATGATGGAGCATCCACAACCCTCTGGGGTTGAGAATTTCCAAGATTCACAACCGTTTTAGTGAAGTAATTTCTCCTCATCTCAGTCCTGAATGATCGGCCCCTTATCCTGAGACTGTGCCTCCATGTTTTAGATTCCCCGGCCAACGGAAACAATGTTTCAGTGTCTATCCTATCAAGCCCCTTCAGAAACTTGTAAGTTTCAATGAGATCAACTCTCATCTAAACTCCAGACAGTATAGGCCCAATTTACTCAGCTTCACATCAAAGGGAGGCAGTGGTGCAGTGGTATTGTCACTGGGCTAATAACCCAGACGTCCAGGCTAATGCTCTGGGGACATGGGTTGAATCCCATCATGGCAGGTGATGAAATTTGATTAATAAATAAAAGTTATTCTAATGGTGGCGATGAAGCCATTGTCAATTGTAAAAACCCATCTGGTTCACTAATGTCCTTCAGGGAAGGGAATCTGCTTTCCTTACCTGGTCTGACCTACATGTGACTCCAGACCAACAGCAATGTGGCTGGCTCTTAAATGGCCTAGCAAGCAACTCAGTTCAAGGGCAATTAGGGATGAGTAATAAATGCTGGCCTAGCCAGAGACACCCACATCCCATGAATGAATAAAAAAAGGCAACCCTCCCCCTTATCCCAGCGACCAATCTAGTGAACCTTTGCTGTACTGCCTCTGATGCAAGAATATCCTTCAATATGGAAACCAAAACTGCACACAGTATTCCAGATGTGGTCTCACCAAAACCCTGTACAATTGTAGCAAGACCTCTTGATTCCTGTACTCCAAACCCCTTGCAATAACGGCCAACATGCCATTTGCCTTCCTAATTGCTGCTTGTACCTGCATGTTACCTTTCTGCGTTCCTTGTATAAGCACACCTAAGTTTTTTACACTTACAAGTTGCACACCTTTTAAAAATATTCTACTTTTCTGTTCTTCCTTTCAAAGTGAATACTTCACACTTCCCTACATTATACTCCATTTGCCATCTTGTTGCTCACTCACCTAACCTGTCTATATCTCTTTGCAGTATCTCTGTGTCCTCCCCACAGCTTAGCTTTCCACCATCCATCAGCAAACTTAGATACATTACTCTCTGTCTCTGCATCTAAGTCATGAATAGGGAACAGAGTGCTATCGGGGGCAGAGTGGGAGGCGCTTCACGTGGAGTATACACAACACACACATTGACCAAATGGCCTGTTTCCGTGCTTGGATTCTATCTTAATACTTTTAACACAATTAAATCCTTACCAAAAGAAAAATACATCCATTAATTACTATGTTCCAATTAAAGCATTCACCGAACTAAAATGTGACGATAACATTGGGGAATAGTTCACTTTATGCACTCCTTTTAGGTGAAAAACGATTTACTTGCACTTCTTTCAATTTAGTATACTGTACTCGTTGCTCAAGATGTGGTCTCCTCTACATTGGGGAGACAAAATGCAGACTGGGTGATCGCTTTGCAGAACACCTCCATTCAGTTTGCAAGCGAGACCCCGAGCTGCCAGCCACCTGTCATTTGAATTCTCCACCATGCTCCCACTCTGACCTTTCTGTCTTCGGCCTCCTGCAGTGTTCCAATGATGCTCAACGCAAGCACTTCATCTTTTGACTGGGCATTTTACAGCCTTCTGGACTCAATGTTGCATTCAACAATTTTGGGTCGTAACCCCCGCCTGCATTTTGTTTTCTTTTGCTTTGTTGGTTTGGCTTTTTCTCTTGTTTTTTTCCCCTTTCGGTCAGCAGCTATTCATCATTCTGCCATTCACGTCTCCTCTCGACACATCTTTTGTTTCCATACTTGTCTTATTACCACTTCCTTTGGCTTTGCCCCATTTGTTATTTTTGTTATGAAATCTCTCCTGCCCTCCATCCCATCACACACCTTCCCTTTTGTTCTTCTTTCCACCCTCTCCCCTTCCAATGCTCAAAACCTATTACATTTCTAACTTTTTCCAGTTCTGATGAAGGGTCACTGACCTGAAACACTATGTCTGTTTCTCTCTCCACAGATGCTGCCAGACCTGCTGAGTATTTCCAGCATTTTCTGTTCTTAATAAAGAGAAAGAGCTGTACAGGCTACTCACTGGCACAGTTCCTACAAATATGGCGCAATTGATACAATGCATGTCCCTTGTAGCCCCATGGAAAACTCTCTCAGCTTTATGAATAGGCAATACTTTAAATCTGTTAAGGTCCAGCTAGAATGAACCTTAGTCCCTCACTCTCATACACACACACACATACATTGGTTAACTGAAAAAATAAAAGGGATTTTTTAAATTCAGAGCTCTGTTACAGACAAAAACATACTTGGGAAAATTACTTGCTCATTTTTGAAGAAAACATCAGATGGGATATGTTGTTCTTAAACTGGCATACAGTCTAACTGCTGAGTACATGTAGGCAGGTCACCGAGATCTTTTCGAACAGTTCTTTTGAGAAGTAATTCAGCAGGCTTTCTTCAAACACCGGAGACGAGATAAATTGACACAGCGGACTTCTCAGGGTCTTTCAGAGATGCTGGAAAATGAGCTAGGTTATGGTCTTCTCTCCTTCCCTCATTTCTTCAGCAGCAGGCTAACTTTATCAGCCGCTCACTCCAGAAGGTAAAACACACTGACACTACAACCAAAAAACTTATGAGTTTTCTGCCCTCCCAGGTGTGCCCTGCTGCAGGGCTCGTCCAATCAAGGGGTGCGCCTGTCACTTCTTCCCCTGTTAGCCAGGTTTCCGTTCTATCTTTAACCTGAGTCATGTGACAGCCAGTAAAGTTTACAGCACAGAAAGAGGCCATTTGGCCCATCGTGTCTGTGCCAGCCTGTTGCCAATCCAGTTCCTTCAGTTTCCACTTAATGACTCTCTTGGAAAAAAACCTGGTCCAACATTTATTCAGTTTGACTATGAATTCCTTTAAAAAATATTTTTAACAAAAAACAGAAGCACCTTCATAACAATTTGCACATGTGGAATAGTGTTCACCATCACCCCTTGTAAATGCCACTTACATGCAATTTTCTACAAACAACCCAAGCAAGTGTCAGATTATTGGATTCCAGTTACCAAGCAGTGAAAATGAGGCATTCAAACAAATCTATATTTAGTTCCTGGAGCTAGATTTTGAAGAGATTGGTTCATTGGTGACTTCATCAATTAACTACATGTTCAGCCTCACTGGTGGATGTTAATGTGTGTGAATACTGATTAAAAACAAGCAGTAGATATCATTTACATCTTTATTTTGTCCACCTCATCAACATCTGGTCATAGAAAAAGAACTAAGTTATTGCTTATTTTATAACTGTGAATGCTTTCTCACATTCTTCCATAGTATTTTTCAAAGTCGCAGGCAGAATGTCTAGCTCACATGTTAATGCTCCCACCTCTGTTTCTCCACCACCTCTTTCAACTTTTCCACTGCCTCTGTGCCGTCAGACTGCTTGTCCAACAAAATTTACATCAGCAAGACAGAAGCCACTGTCTTTGGTTCCTGTCACAAATTCCATACCTTTGTGCCGACTCCATCCCCTTCCCTGGCAACTGTCTTAGGGTGAACCACCCTATTTACCATCTTGTTGTCCTTTTTGACCAAGCTGAGCTTCTGACCCCATACCTTCCCCAACACAAAGACTGCCTTCTTTCTCCTTTATTGTTTCACCCACCAGTGCCCCAACTCAGCCCATCTGCTGCTGAAGCCCTTATCCCTGCTTTTGTTACCTCCAGACTTGACTATTCCAATGCCCCCCCTTGGCCTACCACCCACCTTGCACCCTCCATAAACTGGAGTTCATTCAACACTCTGCTAATCATATCCTCACTGACCTGCATCTGCTCTTGGCCCCTCAACACCTTCCTCCCCTCCCTTAAGGTTGTAATTAAACCCCACCTCTTTGGCCAAGCTTTTGATCACCCTCATAATTTCTCCTTCTCTGGCTTGGTATCCATTTTTTTTATTTACACCTCTGTGAAGCACTTTGGCATGTTTTTCTACCTTAAGATGGTTGTATAAGTGATCTAGACCCAGGTGTAGGAAGCAGCAATGAAGGTTACAGATGATAAGAAACTTGGCAAAGTAGCAGATCATGAAGCTGAAGTTGTAGACTTCAGAATGATGGTGAAATGGACAGAAGCATGGAAGGTGGAGTTCAGTGCAGGGAAGTGTGAAGTGATGCACTTTGGGAGGATTAATATAGAAGGACGATATGCTATAAGTGCTACAATTTTGAAAATTGTAGGTGAACAGAGAGTCTTTGGTGACCATATACACATTGAGAGATCCTATATTCGGGCGAGAGATCCTATATTCCGGCAAGAGACCCAACAGTCCATTGAGAGATGCTATATTCTGGCTATGGATCCTATATTCCGGCGAGAGATCCTATATTCTGGTGAGAGATCCTATATTCTGGCTAGAGATCCTATATTCTGGCGAAAGATCCTATATTCGGGCAAGAGATCCTATTGTCCTGCGAGAGATCCTATATTCCGGCGAGTGATCCTATATTCTGGGGACAGATCCTATATTCGGGTGAGAGATCCTATATTCGGGCAAAGGATCCAATATTCCGGCGAGAGATCCTATATTCGGGCAAGAGATCCTATTGTCCTGCGAGAGATCCTATATTCCAGCGAGTGATCCTATATTCTGGGGAGAGATCCTATATTCGGGTGAGAGATCCTATATTCGGGCAAGGGATCCAATATTCCGGTGAGAGATCCTATATTCCGGCGAGAGATCCTATATTCTGGCGAGAGATCCTATATTCGGGCAAGGGATCCAATATTCTGGTGAGAGATCCTATATTCGGGCAAGGGATCCTATTGTGCTGCGAGAGATCCTATATTCCGGCGAGTGATCCTATATTCCGGCGAGTGATCCTATATTCCGGTGAGTGATCCTATATTCTGGCGAGAGATCCTATATTCTGGCGAGAGATCCTATATTCCGGCGAGAGATCCTATATTCGGGCAAGGGATCCTATTGTCCTGCGAGAGATCCTATATACCGGTGAGTGATCCTATATTCCGGCGAGTGATCCTATATTCCGGCGAGTGATCCTATATTCCGGTGAGTGATCCTATATTCTGGCGAGAGATCCTATATTCTGTTGAGAGATCCTATATTCTGGCGAGAGATCCTATATTCCGGCGAGAGATCCTATATTCGGGCAAGGGATCCTATTGTCCTGCGAGAGATCCTATATACCGGTGAGTGATCCTATATTCCGGCGAGTGATCCTATATTCTGGCTAGAGATCCTATATTCCGGCTAGAGATCCTATATTCCGGCGAGAGATCCTATATTCCGGTGAGAGATCCTATATTCGGGCAAGAGATCCAATATTCCGGCGAGAGATCCTATTGTCCTGCGAGAGATCCTATATTCCGGCGAGAGATCCTATATTCCGGCGAGAGATCCTATATTCGGGCAAGGGATCCAATATTCTGGCGAGAGAGCCTATATTCCGGCGAGAGATCCAATATTCTGGCGAGAGATCCTATATTCCGGCGAGAGATCCTATATTCCGGCGAGAGATCCTATATTCCGGCGAGAGATCCTATATTCCGGCGAGTGATCCTATATTCCGGCGAGTGATCCTATATTCTGGCGAGAGATCCTATATTCTGGCGAGAGAGCCTATATTCCGGCGAGAGATCCTATATTCTGGTGAGAGATCCTATATTCTGGCTAGAGATCCTATATTCTGGCGAAAGATCCTATATTCGGGCAAGAGATCCTATTGTCCTGCGAGAGATCCTATATTCCGGCGAGTGATCCTATATTCCGGCGAGTGATCCTATATTCTGGCGAGTGATCCTATATTCCGGCGAGTGATCCTATATTCTGGCGAGAGATCCTATATTCTGGTGAGAGATCCTATATTCTGGCTAGAGATCCTATATTCTGGCGAAAGATCCTATATTCGGGCAAGAGATCCTATTGTCCTGCGAGAGATCCTATATTCCGGCGAGTGATCCTATATTCTGGGGACAGATCCTATATTCGGGTGAGAGATCCTATATTCGGGCAAAGGATCCAATATTCCGGCGAGAGATCCTATATTCGGGCAAGAGATCCTATTGTCCTGCGAGAGATCCTATATTCCAGCGAGTGATCCTATATTCTGGGGAGAGATCCTATATTCGGGTGAGAGATCCTATATTCGGGCAAGGGATCCAATATTCCGGTGAGAGATCCTATATTCCGGCGAGAGATCCTATATTCTGGCGAGAGATCCTATATTCGGGCAAGGGATCCAATATTCTGGTGAGAGATCCTATATTCGGGCAAGGGATCCTATTGTGCTGCGAGAGATCCTATATTCCGGCGAGTGATCCTATATTCCGGCGAGTGATCCTATATTCCGGTGAGTGATCCTATATTCTGGCGAGAGATCCTATATTCTGGCGAGAGATCCTATATTCCGGCGAGAGATCCTATATTCGGGCAAGGGATCCTATTGTCCTGCGAGAGATCCTATATACCGGTGAGTGATCCTATATTCCGGCGAGTGATCCTATATTCCGGCGAGTGATCCTATATTCCGGTGAGTGATCCTATATTCTGGCGAGAGATCCTATATTCTGTTGAGAGATCCTATATTCTGGCGAGAGATCCTATATTCCGGCGAGAGATCCTATATTCGGGCAAGGGATCCTATTGTCCTGCGAGAGATCCTATATACCGGTGAGTGATCCTATATTCCGGCGAGTGATCCTATATTCTGGCTAGAGATCCTATATTCCGGCTAGAGATCCTATATTCCGGCGAGAGATCCTATATTCCGGTGAGAGATCCTATATTCGGGCAAGAGATCCAATATTCCGGCGAGAGATCCTATTGTCCTGCGAGAGATCCTATATTCCGGCGAGAGATCCTATATTCCGGCGAGAGATCCTATATTCGGGCAAGGGATCCAATATTCTGGCGAGAGAGCCTATATTCCGGCGAGAGATCCAATATTCTGGCGAGAGATCCTATATTCCGGCGAGAGATCCTATATTCCGGCGAGAGATCCTATATTCCGGCGAGAGATCCTATATTCCGGCGAGTGATCCTATATTCCGGCGAGTGATCCTATATTCTGGCGAGAGATCCTATATTCTGGCGAGAGAGCCTATATTCCGGCGAGAGATCCAATATTCTGGCGAGAGATCCTATATTCGGGCAAGGGATCCAATATTCCTGCGAGAGATCCTATATTCCGGCGAGTGATCCTATTGTCCTGTGAGTGATCCTATATTCTGGCGAGAGATCCTATATTCCGGCGAGAGATCCTATATTCTGGCGAGAGATCCTATTGTCCTGTGAGAGATCATATATTCGGGCAAGGGATCCAATATTCCTGCGAGAGATCCTATATTCCGGCGAGTGATCCTATATTCCGGCGAGTGATCCTATATTCCTGCGAGAGATCCTATATTCCGGCGAGTGATCCTATATTCCGGCGAGTGATCCTATATTCTGGCGAGAGATCCTATATTCCGGCGAGTGATCCTATATTCCGGCGAGTGATCCTATATTCTGGCGAGAGATCCTATATTCCGGCGAGAGATCCTGTATTCCGGCGAGAGATCCTAATGTCTGGCAAAAGATCCTATATTCCGGCGAGAGATCCTATATTCCGGCGAGTGATCCTATATTCCGGCGAGTGATCCTATATTCTGGCGAGCGATCCTATATTCCGGCGAGTGATCCTATATTCTGGCAAGAGATCCTAATGTCTGGCGAAAGATCCTATATTCGGCAAGGGATCCAATTTTCCAGCAAGAGATTCTATATTCGGGCAAGAGATTCTATATTCCGGTGAGTGATCCTATATTCGGGCAAGGGATCCAATATTCCGGCGAGAGATCCTATTGTCCTGTGAGAGATCCTATATTCGGGCAAGGGATCCTAATGTCTGGCGAAAGATCCTATATTCCGGCGAGAGATCCTATATTCTGGCGAGAGATCCTATATTCCGGCGAGAGATCCTATATTCCGGCGAGAGATCCTATATTCCGGCGAGAGATCCTATTGTCCTGTGAGAGATCCTATATTCCGGCGAGAGATCCTATATTCCGGCGAGAGATCCTATTGTCCTGTGAGAGATCCTATATTCCGGCGAGTGATCCTATATTCCGGCGAGTGATCCTATATTCCGGCGAGAGATCCTATATTCCGGCGAGAGATCCTATATTCTGGCGAGAGATCCTATATTCCGGCGAGAGATCCTATATTCCGGCGAGAGATCCTATTGTCCTGTGAGAGATCCTATATTCCGGCGAGTGATCCTATATTCCGGCGAGTGATCCTATATTCCGGCGAGAGATCCTATTGTCCTGTGAGAGATCATATATTTGGGCAAGGGATCCAATATTCCAGTGAGAGATCCTATATTCTGGCGAGAGATCCTATTGTCCTGTGAGAGATCATATATTCCGGTGAGAGATCCTATATTCGGGCAAGTGATCATATTGTCCTGCGAGTGATCCTATATTCTGGCGAGAGATCCTATATTCCGGCGAGTGATCCTATATTCCGGTGAGAGATCCTATATTCCGGCGAGTGATCCTATATTCCGGCGAGAGATCCTATATTCTGGCGAGAGATCCTATATTCCGGCGAGAGATCCTATATGCTGGCAAGAGATCCTATATTCCGGTGAGAGATCCTATATTCGGGCAAGGGATCCTATTGTCCTGCGAGAGATCCTATATTCCGGCGAGAGATCCTATATTCCGGCGAGAGATCCTAATGTCTGGCAAAAGATCCTATATTCCGGCGAGAGATCCTATATTCCGGCGAGTGATCCTATATTCTGGCGAGAGATCCTATATTCCAGCGAGAGATCCTATATTCCGGCGAGTGATCCTATATGCTGGCAAGAGATCCTATATTCCGGCGAGAGATCCTATATTCTGGCGAGAGATCCTATATTCCAGCGAGAGATCCTATATTCCGGCGAGAGATCCTATATTCCGGCGAGAGATCCTAATGTCTGGCAAAAGATCCTATATTCCGGCGAGAGATCCTATATTCCGGCGAGTGATCCTATATTCTCGCAAGAGATCCTATATTCCGGCGAGAGATCCTAATGTCTGGCGAAAGATCCTATATTCGGCAAGGGATCCAATTTTCCAGCAAGAGATCCTATATTCGGGCAAGAGATTCTATATTCCGGCGACTGATCCTATATTCCGGCGAGTGATCCTATATTCTGGCGAGAGATCCTATATTCGGGCAAGGGATCCAATATTCCAGCGAGAGATCCTATTGTCCTGTGAGAGATCCTATATTCCGGTGAGAGATCCTATCGTCCTGTGCGAGATCCTATATTCTGGCGAGAGATCCTAATGTCTGGCGAAAGATCCTATATTCTGGTGAGAGATCCTATATTCTGGCGAAAGATCCTATATTCTGGTGAGAGATCCTATATTCCGGCGAGAGATCCTATATTCTGGCGAGAGATCCTATATTCCGGCGAGAGATCCTATTGTCCTGTGAGAGATCCCATATTCTGGCGAGAGATCCTATATTCGGGCAAGGGATCCAATATTCCGGCAAAAGATCCTATATTCCAGCGAGAGATCCAATATTCCGGCGCGAGATCCTATTGTCCTGTGAGAGATCCTATATTCCGGCGAGAGATCCTATATTCTGGCGAGAGATCCTATATTCTGGCGAGAGATCCTATATTCCAGCGAGAGATCCTATATTCTGGCGAGAGATCCTATATTCCGGCGAGAGATCCTATATTCTGGCGAGAGATCCTATATTCTGGCGAGAGATGCTATATTCGGGCAAGGGATTCTATTGTCCGGCGAGAGATCCTGTATTCCGGTGAGAGATCCTATATTCCGGCGAGAGATCCTATATTCTGGCGAGAGATTCTATATTCCAGCGAGTGATCCTATATTCTGGCAAAAGATCCTATATTCTGGCGAGAGATCCTATATTCTGGCGAGAGATCCTATATTCCGTCGAGAGATCCTATATTCTGGCGCAAGATCCTATATTCCGGCGAGAGATCCTATATTCTGGTGAGAGATCCTATATTCCGACGAAAGATCCTATATTCCAGCGAGAGATCTGATATTCGGGCGAGAGATCCTATTGTCCGGCGAGAGATTCTATTTTCCGGCGAGAGATCCTATAGGCTGGCGAAAGATCCAATAGTGTGGCGAGAGATCCTACAGTAATATAAAAGCGAAATACTGCAGATGCTGGAAACCTGAAATAAAAACAGAAAGTGCTGGAAATACCCAGCAGGTCCTGCAGCATCTGTGGAGAGAGAAGCAGAGTTAACGTTTCAGGTCTATAACCTTCCATCAGAACTGGCAACAGTTAGAAAAGAAATCAGTTTCAAGCATGTGAAGTGGGGCGTGGGGGCAGATTGGTGGGGAAGAGAACAAAAGGGGAAGGTGTTTGATAGGGCAGAGGGCAGGAGAGATTCAATAACAAAGCTATCCTGTGACAAAGGCAAAGAGTGTGTTAATGCTTGTGGTGAAAGACAAAGCATTCGTCCAGAGAGTGTGTTAATAGATGAAAAATAGGCACATGGTTAAAAAATAAAATAAAATAAAGAATATTAAAATATTTTTTAAAAGGCCAGTCAAGCTCTGAAGTTATTGAACTCAATGTTCAGTCTGTAAGGCTGTAGAGTGCCAAATCGAAAGATCAGGTGCTGCACCTCGAGCTTGCGTTGATGTTCACTGGAACACTGGAGCAGGCCAAAAGCAGAAAAGTTGGCATGAGAGCTTGGGGGTGTTGGGGGGTTGTTGAAATGGCCAGCAACCAGAAGCTCAGGGTCATGCATGCGGACTGAGCGAAGGTGTCCCGCAAAGTAGTCACCCAATCTGCGTTTGGTCTCTGCAATATAGAGGCGACCACATTGTGAGCAGCGAATACAGTATACTACAATGAAGGAAGTCCAAGTAAATCGCTACTTCACCTGGAAGGACTGTTTGGGGCTTTTGGATGGTGAGGAGAGTGGAGGTAAAAGGGCAGGTATTACACCTCCTGCGATTGCAGGGGAAGGTGCTGTGGGAAGGGGACGAGGAGGTGGGGGTGATGGAGGAGTGGACCAGGGTGGGGAGGGAACGATCCCTTCGGAATGCTGACAGGGGAGGGGAGGGGAAGATGTGTTTGGTGGTGGCATCACACTGGAGGTGGCAGAAATAGCGGAGGATGATCCTCTGGATGTGGAGGCTGTGGGGTGGAAAGTGAGGACTAGGGAAATCCTGTCACGGTTCTGGGAGGGAGGTGAAGGGGTGAGGGCACAAATGTGGGAAATGGGTCGGACACGGTTGAGGGCCCTGTCAACCACAGTGGGGGGGGAATACTTGGTTGAGGAAAAAGGAAGACATGTCAGAAGCACTGTTGTGCAAGGTTGCATCATCAGAACAGATGCGTTGGAGATGGAGGAAATGGGAGAATGGAATGGAGTCCTTATGGGAAACCGAGTGTGGGGAAATGTAGTCAAGGTAGCCGTGGGTGTCTGTGGGCTTATAATGAATATTGGTAGACAGTCTTTCCCCAGAGATGGAGACAGAGAGGTCGAGGAAGGGAAGGGAAGTGTTGGAGATAGACCGTGTAAAGGTGAGCGAAGGGTGGAAATTGGAAGCAAAGTTGATGAAGTTTTCCAGTTTGGGATGAGGGCAGGAAAAGGCAACAATACAGTCATCAATGTACCGGAAAAAGAGGTGAGGGAGGGGGCCTGAGCAAGATTAGAACAAGGAATGTTCAACATATCCCATAAAAAGACAGACATAACTAGGACCCATGTAGGTACCCATAGCAACATCTTCTACTTGAAGGAAGTGAGTGGAGTTGAAGGAGAAGTTGTTCAATGTGAGAACAAGTTCAGCCAGGCAGAGGAGGGTGATAGTGGATGGGGACTGGTTGGGCCTCTGTTCATGGAAGAAACAGACATCCTTCAGACTATCCTGGTGGGAGATGGAGGTGTCGAGAGATTGGACATCCATAGTGGAGGAGGTGGTTAGGGCCAGGAAACTGGAAATTGCTGAAATGACGTAGGGCCTCAGAAGAGTCATGGATGTAGGTGGGAAGATACTGGAATAGGGGAGAAAAGATAGAGTCAAGATAGGAAGAAATAAGTTCAGTGGGGAAGGAACAGGCTGAAACAATGGGTCTGCCGGGACAGTCCTGTTTGTGGGTTTTGGGATGGAGGTAGAAGCGGGCTGTCCGGAGTTGTGGGACAGCTTTGTTATTTAATCCGTCCTACCCTCTGCCCTATCACACACCTTCCCTTTTGTTCTCTTCCCCATCACACCTCCCCACTCCCTTCATTTGCTTAAAACCTAATTCTTTTCTAACTGTTGCCAGTTCTGATGAAACGCTATCTCTGCTTCTCTCTCGACAGATGCTGCCTGACCTGCTGAGTATTTCCAGCACTTTATGTTTTTATATAAGAGATCATATAGCCTGGCAAATAAACCAATAGTCTGGCAAGAGATCCTATACTCCGGAGAAAGATCTTATAGGCTGGCAAAAGATCCAATAGTCCAGGGAGAGATCCTACAGTCTGGCGAGAGATTACTGGAATATTATATGGATCTGAGGATTACAGTTAGTATCCAAGAACTACATAGTAGCATATTACTGGGCTTCCATCCAACTTAATGTAAGGTTAGTTTGCTAGAACGATCTAGCCATAAGCATTTCCTGTGATAAATCGAGCAGCGCCATCTTTAATCCTGGCAGCTGCCTGAACATTGCAGACACTGACGTTCCAGTTGAAGAGCCTGCATTTGCGCATATGCAAGTACTGCGCCACCTAGTGATTGCATTGTCAGCAAACACAGCCTTTATATAGCACGTTTAACATAGTAAAACAAGGTGCTTCATAGCAGCGTTAATCAAAACAAAATTGACACTGAATCTCATAAGGAGATATTAGGACAGGTGACCATAAGCTTGGTCTAACAGGTAGGTTTTAAGGTGTGTCTTAAAGGGGAGAATGTGATGGGGAGGTTTAGGGAGGGAATTCCAGAGCTTAGGGCCCAGGCAGCTGAAGGCACAGCCGCCAATGCTGAAATGGTTAAAATCAGGGACGTGCAAAAGGCCAGAATTATATCTTGGAGGTTTGTCGGCAATGTTCCCTCTAAACCTCTTTCATTGTGCACAGCCACCTCATTTCAATGCGCAGTACCCTTAATTTGTTTTTGTGTGTGGCTGTACATGCACGGTATCCCTAAAGCGGACAACTTTGAGTGGCCCCTTTCGGGTTGCTATGTGGCCACGCATGCGTGTAACTTACAGGGAACATTGTTTGTGGAGATTACAGAGATAGGGAGGGATGAGGCCATGGAGGGATTTGAAAACAAGGGTGAGAATTTTAAAATCGAGATGTTGCTGGACTGGAAGCCAGTGTCGGCCAGCAAGCAGAGGGGTGATGTGTGGATATGACTAGCACGAAAGAGGATGTTTGTGGTTGTTGCAGGTCAATCATCTCAGCCCCAAGAGATCACTGCAGGAGTTCCTCAGGGTAGTGTCCGAGGCCCAACCATCTTCAGCTGCATCATCAATGACCTTCCCTTCGACATACAGTCAGAAATGGGGATGGCTGCTGATGATTGAACAGTGTTTAGTACCAATTGCAACTCCTCAGATACTGAAGCAGTCCGTGCCCACATGCAGTAAGACTTGGACAATATTCAGGCTTGGGCTGATAAGTGGAATGTGACATTTGTGCCACACAAATGCCAGGCAATGACCATCTCCAACACGAAAGAGGCTAACCACCTCCCCGTGACATTCAACAGCATTACAAGTGCCAAATGTCTCACCGTCAACATCCTGGGAGTCACCATTGCCCAGAAACCACTGGACCAGACACATCAATCCTGGTCAGAGCAGGTCAGAGGCTGGGAATTGTGTGGCGAGTAACTCACCTCCTGACTCTCCAAATCCTTTCCACCATCTACAAGGCACATGTCAGTCGTGTGATGGAATACTCTCCACTTGCCTGGATAAGTGAAACTCCCACAACATTCAAGTTGCTCAACACCATCTAAGACAAAGCAGCCCACTTGATCAGCACCTGATCCACCACCTTAAACATTCACTCCCCAAACCACCAGCGCACAGTGGCAGCAGTGTGTACCATCTACAAGATGCAATGCAGCAACTTACCAAGGCTCCTTCGGCAGCATCTTCCAAACTCGCAACCTCTGCCACCTAGAACACCATCACCTGCAGGTTCCCCTCCAAGACTTGGAACTATATTTTTTCTGGGGAGATGGTGGTAAAGTGGTAATGTCACTGGACTAGCAATCCAGAGACCTGGGGTAATACCCTGCGGACATGGGTTCAAATCCCACCATGGCAGCTGGTGGAATTTAAAGGCGGCTCAGCGGTGCTGTGGTTAGCACCGCAGCCTCACAGCTCCAGCAACCCGGGTTCAATTCTGGGTACTGCCTGTGTGGAGTTTGCAAGTTCTCCCTGTGATCGCGTGGGTTTCCACCGGGTGCTCTGGTTTCCTCCCACAGCCAAAGATTTGCAGGTTGATAGGTAAATTGGCTGTTGTAAATTGTCCCTAGTGTAGGTAGGTGAATGGTGGGGATGTGGTAGGGAATATGGGATGAATGTAGGATTAGTATGGATGGGTGGTTGTTGGTTGGCAAAGACTCAGTGGGCCGAAGGGCCTGTTTCAGTGCTGTATAACTCTATATCACCGTTCCTTCAGTGTTGCTGGGTCAAAATCCTGGAATTCCCTTCCTAACAGCACTGTGGGTGTACCTACACCACATGGACTGCAGGGGTTCAAAGCAGTGACTCACCACCACCTTCTCAAGGGCAATTTGGGATGGGTAATAAATGCTGGCGATGCTCACATCCCATGAATGAATAAAAAAGACTCGGTGAGATTTAATATACGGGCAGCAGAGTTTTGGATAGGCTCAAGCTTATGGAAGGTGAAAGGTCTCAGTCAAGAAGAGACAGTACAGAAAGTGGGCACCAAGTAGGGAGCAGGGCAAAGATTAGTGGAGGTGACTGGCTATGTGGACAACGGGTGGATTTTAAGGAGTGTTTTGAAGGTGCGGAGAGTGATAGCAAGCCGGGGGTTCACACAAAGAGAACTCTTTATGACTGAAGGCTCCATCTCTAAAAATGGGATGAAGGGAGAGGGAGCAAGGAGCTCACAGGTGGAAGAATAGGCATGGTTTGCTTTGTAAGGCAGGGGAAGGTTGCAGAAATGGTGGTGGAGGGATTTGAAAACAAAGGAAAAGATTTTGAGTTTGACGTGCTAAAGAACATGCAGCAATGTGGGACTTTGATATAGGAGCAGGTATGAAAGAAATTACTTACATTTCCACAGCGCTTTTCAGGCCTCAGGACGTCCCAAACACTTTATAGCCAATGAAATACTTTTGAACGGTCGTCACTGTTGTAATGTTTGCACAACGGCAGTCAAAGTGCGCACAGCAAGATCCCACAAACAGCAATGAGATAATGATCAAATAATCTGTTTTTGTGATGCTGTTTGATTGGCAAGGAAAACAGGGAGAACTCCCTTGCTCTTCTTCACAAGAGTGATGTGGTACCGCCTATAGAGAGGGCCTCGGTTTAATCTCTCAGTTTCATGCAGGGCAGCACTCCCTCAGTATAGCACTGCGGTGTCAGGATAGATACTGGGTGGGACTTCAATCTCTGGGTGGGACTTGAACCGACAACCGCCAGACTCAGAAGTGAGTGTGCTGACCTAGGGGTTATTTAGGTGAAGCTGAAGAAATCAGGGTGAATGTCAAAGTAAAGTCCTTGTTTTCACTTTTACATACCTGGCTCAATTTTACACACCTGTGTCATGAACTGGCTGGAAACTAGCGGAATTAAACACAACACAGAAAAAGCAGAAGGTGGAAGGGAAAAGCTATAAAATGATTGAAGGTCAGAATCAGTTTTCACCCCGCGGCAACTTGGATCAGCAGATGGCCCTGTGCTTGTTGTGCATTGGAGCGCCCGGTGCTGACCATTGCTTTACTCAGTGAACAGCTGCTTCATTGGCTTCAGTGCTCAAGTCCCCAGGAAGCCAAGTTCCTCCAACCCCTTCTCTGTGGACAATATAAATCTTCCCCTTGACTCTGCCCCTGATTGTTTTCCACCTGTGCGTCTTTCTGCCCTGAGCACTTTCTCGCTTTCTGCAGTATTTTCAGGTTCTGATGTTTGGACTCAAGTTCTTAAAGGAGAAGATTGCTGTTTTTTTCACTCATATTGGAGGTGGTGAAATCAGTTATGGTGCATCTGAATCTGGGTGGAAACTGACACTCCAACCTACCTGCATATAGCTGATGAGAAAATCTATTGTCTAGGTGCTGAGACGTGGCTGCTAGTGAACCAAGTGTTGCTGCATTTCCCACCCAGGACTAGGGAAGTTTAAAAGTTTGATCAGTACGGATATTATTTGTGCCTTCCTCAGCACTGGGAATGGGCAGTCTGCTTTGGGTCCTGACATGCCCCCATGTGACATCAGCTCTTGTTGTCAAAGAAGCCCCAAAATGTCTAACTTTTAAAACAAATTTATTTAACGTTAGAGTTATTGGCATGTTTCTGTGTTTGTCTCATTCAATGTTACCTAAACCAGTGAAACAGGAATAGTTGAGTTAAGGAGCTGTCATTCTCTTGTTTGTTTGTACGTTACAGGAATGGGGTAAGTATAATGGAAGATAGGTTGGTGTTTACAGATACTGGAGTGTAGGTGTTTGAGTCATAGCAGAGCCTGATACTCAGATCCACCACTTTAGATGGAAGCTGGCCTAACATTGTAGCAGCTTATCTTGGAGAGGAAAAAGCTTCGCCATCTTATTTCAGTTACGTGGAGAAAGTAGAGAAGCTGGGATTGTTCCTTGGAGCGGAGAAGGTTAATAGGAGATTTAATAGAGATGTTCAAAACCACAATGGTTTTTGATAGAATAGATAGGGAGAAACAGTTTCCATTGTCAGGAGATTCAGTAACCGGAGGACATAGAGTTAAGGTGCGAGATGAGGAGAATTTATTTGACACAAAGAGTTGTTATGATCTGGAATGCTCCGCCAGAAAGGGTGGTGGAAGTAGATTCAATAGTAACTTTCAAAAGGGAATTGTATAAATACTTGAAGGGGAAAATTTGCAGGACTATAAGGCGACAGCAGGGTGGAATGGGAATAATTGGACAGCTCTTTCAAATAGCTGGCACAGGCACAATGGGCCGAATGGCCCCCGTCTGTGCTGTAAGATTCTATAAGGAAGCCTTGGGGTTTAGCTCCTTCCCACCCAGCTGAAACTGGGTTAAAATTTTTAAATTTTAAAATGCTTGATTTTTCCAGGGTACGAGGCATCTGCCTGAGTGACTTTGTAGATTGGGGTCCTATCTTGCCAATAGGACACTGACGCTGTCTTAAACCAGCGCGCCCTCACCTCAAACACTGCACCACTTCCCCCACCTACACCAACAGCTACAACCAAGTCCGAAACCAGAGATGCCTTTTCAGGTAGGTTTGAGACTTTCTGTTGTGGGACCAGGAGGAACAGCCATCCAATCTAATCTTCAACATTGACATGCTTTCTGCTTCAACCATTTATCTTAGAAGCAAATTCCACATCCTCATAACTCTGTGTGCAGAAATATCTCCTGTGCCCTGTTCCAAATCTCTTACATTTAATCTTGTATCTAAAGCCCTTCATTCTAAACTCCTCAACCATCGGAAACAACCACCTTTTATCTATCCTGTCCCATACTTTCATTATTTTAAACATCTATAGCATATCGTTCCATCATTTGTGTCTATCTAATGAAAAACCCTAATTCTGCATGACTTCCATTTGCTGTGCCTTAGCTCAGTGGGTATCACTCTCATCTCTAAGGCAAAAGATCATGGGTTCCAGTCCCAGGCACATTATCCAGCCTGACGCTCCAGTGCAGCACTGAGGGAGTGCTGCACTGTTGGAGGTGCTGGGTTTTGGATGTGCCCATGGCAATATTTTGAAGATTGGGGGCAGTTCCGCCTGGGGTACTGGCCAATATTTATCCCTCAACCAACACCTAAAGAGGAGCAGGAGTCACTATTTAACATAGAGGAAGATTATACATTGCTGTTTGTGGGAGCTTGCTGTGCACAATTTGGCTGCCGCATTTCCTGCATTATAACAGTGAGCACACTTCAAAAGCTATTTGTTGGCTGTGATAAATTTTGGGAAGTTCTGAGGCCACGGTTATTGAAATACAAATGTTTCTTTCTCTTTATGGTAAGGCCTCCTATCTCCTATGTATTGTGAGGTGGGATCTGGTCAACTTTATTTTCAAAGGCTCTACATTTGGGTTTAATAGCAGATAATATGAATTAGATTTCCAGTAGAGAGAGAAAAGTTTTTTTTGAGAGAAAGGCAGTTTTCAGTGAAGACAGTTCTTCCCTCACTTGCTGTGTTTAAACCCCTAGGGTCCAAGCCCACCCTCTTACCTTGGTCTTTCAGGTTAGCTCTGCAGGGTCTGATATCTGTATCTATCTGCAGCTGTGTAATTCTGTTCTCCTTACAGTATTCCTCTTTTACATTGGTTTAACATTGTCCAAATGTCGAGGGGGTCATCACACCTGGAAGTTTCCAATCACAACCTCTGAAAGGTTCGATAACCCTTGTGGAGTAATGATGGGCCCTGAATCTACTTCACTGGGGGAACACATTAGGAGGTGCACATCTAAGGTGCTGAAACTGAGCAGGCTCAGTACTGTGCGCCTTAAGTAACCAGGACCAGGAGATAATAACGGGGGTCAAATAAAAAAAGGAAAAGAATGTAACAAACAATTAAAGCAAGAGAAAGGGTAATTTATAAACTCAGGGACCTCTTCTAATTGTAACATTCAATGTATCTTTACTGTGTAAAAACCGTGTCGATGCCTCAGTTTTTTGGCTATATTCCTGTACCTAGAAGCCATGTGAAGATCAAAATCTGGGACCATGTTTTTTATCAGCTGTCGGCAACTGTTTCACCTCCCAAGCATGTCATTGCCGAGTGGATAAAAATAGCTCTTTCCTCATCGGTAATGGTAGTTGCACAAAAACGGAGTTAATTATTAATATTCTCCTGTGTAGTCTTTCAGATTCAGCATTTATGTCTTTTACCAGCTCATTCAAAACTCTGCTGCCCGTATCCTAATTTGCACCAAGTCCTGTTCACCCATCACCCCTGTGCTCGCTGACCTATATTGGCTCCTGGACCAGCAGTGCCTCAATTTTAAAATTCTCATCCTTGTTTTCAAATCTCTCCATGGTTTCATCTCTGTAATCTCCTCCAGCCCAGAACCGTCAAGATTTCTATGTTTTACCAACTCTGGCCTCTTGCACATTCAGATTTTAAATTGCTCCACCATTGGCGGCCGTGCCTTCAGCTGCCGAGGTTTTGGAATTCCCTCCCTAAACCTCTCTACCTCTACCTACCTCTCTTCCCTCCTTTAGGATTCTCCCAGAAAACCTACACCTTGACAAGGTTTTAGTCATCTGTCCTAATATCTCCTGATATGGCTCAGTGGCACATTTTGTCTGATAATGTTCCTGTGAAGTGGACCTTTTACTGCATTAAAGGTGCTATATAAATGTAATTATGACCTGTAGAATCATACTGTCATAGAGTTATACAGCACAGAAACAGGCCCTTTGGTGCATCGTGTCTGTGCTGGCCATCAAGCACCTATCTATTTTAATCCCATTTTCCAGCACTTGGCCCGTGGCCTTGTATGCTATGGCATTTCAAGTGCTCATCTAAATACTTCTTAAATGTTGTGAGGGTTCCTGCCTCTACCACCCCTTTAGGCAGTGCATTCCAGATTCCAACCACCCTCTGGGTTAAAATTCTTTTCCTCAAATCCCCTCTAAACCTCCTGCCCCTTACCGTAAATCTATGCCCCCTGGTTATTGACACCTCCGCTAAGGGAAAAAGTTTCTTCATATCTATCCTATCTATGCCCCTCATAATTTTGTATACCTCAATCAGGTCCCCCCTCAGCCTTCTCTGCTTTAAGGAAAACAACCCTAGATTATCTGGTCTCTCTTCATAGCTGAAATGCTCCAGCCCAAGCAACATCCTGGTGAATCTCCTCTGCACCCTCTCCAGTGCAATCACATCCTTCCTATAGTGTGGTGACCAGAACTGTACACAGTATTCCAGCTGTGGCCTAACTAGCATTTTATACAGCTCCATCATAACCTCCCTGCTCTTATATTCTATTCTCAGCTGATAAAAGGCAAGTATCCCATATGCCTTCCTAACCACCTTATCTACCTGAGCTGCTGCCTTCAGTGATCTATGGACAAGTACACCAAGGTCCCTCTGACCCTCTGTACTTCCAGGGTCCTACCATCCATTGTATTATTCCATTGCCTTGTTAGTCCTCCCAAAATGCATCACCTCACACTTCTCAGGATTAAATTCCATTTGCCACTGCTCCGCCCATCTTACCAGCCCATCTATATCGTCCTGTAATCTAAGGCTTTCCTCCTCACTATTTACGACACCACCAATTTTCGTGCCATCTGCGAACTTACTGATCATACCTCCTATATTCACGTCTAAATCATTAATGTACAATACAAACAGCAAAGGTTCCAGCACCGATCCCTGTGGTACACCACTGGTCACAGGCTTCCACATGCAAAAACAACCCTCGACCATCACCCTCTGCCTCCTGCCACTAAAACAATTTTGGATCCAATTTGCAGAATTGCCCTGGATCCCATGGGCTCTTACCTTCTTAACCAATCTCCCATGCGGGACCTTATCAAAAGCCTTACTGAAGTCCATGTAGACTACATTAACTGCTTTACACTCATCCACACACCTCGTCACCTCCTCAAAAAATTCAATCAAATTTGTTAGACAAGATCTCCCCGTGACAAAGCCAAGCTGACTATCCATGATTAATCCCTGCCTCTCCAAGTGGAGATTAATCCTGCCCCTCAGAAATCTTTCCAATATTTTTCCTACCACTGATGTTAGACTGACTGGCCTGTAATTACCTGGTTTATTCCTGCTACCCTTCTTGAATAAAGGTACCCATATATAGCCACGTCCAGGTCATTAATATATGTTAAAAAGGGCAGTGGTCTGAATGTTAAACATGGGGAACACCACTTCCCTTCAGTCTGAAAAACAACCATTCACCACTACTATCTGCTTTCTGCCCTTAGTCAATATCATATCCATGCTGCTGCAGACCTTTTAATCCGTTGGGGCTTCAATTTTGCTAACAAATCTGTTATGGGATACTTAAAGAGGGCCACCTTAAGAAGCTGTAAGTGAAGATCAACAGTGGAAGTGATGTCGTGTCATGCATGACCAGGGGGTTGTTGATGTACCCCGACAGAATTAGACATGTGTTGGTGTGATCACTGCATATATACACATTGTATCTATGTTCTAGTTAAGTTATAATAAAAACACATATTTTCTTTGGACATTACTTGCAATCCTGTGAAGAATCTTACAATAGGTCACATAACAAAGGAACAAGTAATATTACATCGTGGCAATGTTTAGGATTTTTTTTTATGAAGAACACCAAATATTACATCGTTGATAGGTTTGTGTTTTTCTGAAGAACACACTAAGAGAGAACAAGGTACAGCTGATTCCCTACCTGGAGTGACTGAAGATTCAGGCAGAGAGCAGTTGGCAGGAGAGCCCACGACAGTGCAGTGAGCTAGGACCACAGACCAAACCCAGGGAGGTGTTAAAACTCTGTGAGTACAGCAGGCAATTTGCCAGAGGATCAGAACTTTCAACTAATCTGGCAGTGAGTCGAAAAATTTTAAAAGAAGTAGCTACAGATATAACTGCTTTAGCTTTCCTTTTTTTTTGCTTTGTGGATGGGGTCTAAACCAAAGAGAGCAGGAAGATGTGACCAGCACCACTGGGGTCCAAAGCAATGTAAAAGCAATGTAAAAGGATGGTTGTGGCAGCTGCCAGTACTGCTAGCTGCAGTGCTTGCCATACAGAAAAAACAAACTGCTCTCAAACCAGCTCAGAGTTTTAAAACAAAGACAAGTATGTAAACAAAGAACAAGCTTTGTAAACCAAAGCCGCTGTCAGCTCACTCTTAAAAGGGGCAGACCTGTAAAATCAAACCTGTCTAAGCTGTACCTGTAAAACAGAAAACTTGTGAGAAACCTGTATTTGTGCAACAACAGCATCATCCAGAAAATGGCTTTCAGGTATCCAGTTATGGACTGGAAGGCATCGGACATAGAATTTAAACTGTTTTGACAGCAGATGGAACTGTGTTTCCTGGATCAGAAGGACCCTAACAAGTTTTGGACAGTCTTGGAGGAGCAACTCAAGGTGAAGGTCCATTTCTGAGTACATAGGCTTGAGCATATGACTTACTGGCAAAGGCAGGATAAGTCTATTGATCAGTTTGCTGTAAGGTGCCAGGACAAAGATCAAGAATGCAACTTCACAGATATTGAATTGTCAGAATAGGTTATAAAGCTAGTAATCACGTCTACCCCAAATAGAGGACTTTCAAAAAGAACTGCTAGAAAAAAAGAAAGAGCACACCATAAATGCATTACTTAATGATGGAAGGAAATTTGAAGCCATCATGCCTGGGCACCAACAGTTACAAGCGCTGGGAGTGGCTACAACAATTAGTATGGCAACCAAGGCTCAAATGTCAGCTAAGCTTTATGGCAAGTGTGGCCTGGCTCACCCAATTCACCAATGTCCGGCGTCCCAGGACCAGTGCAAAGCTTGTGGTATGCGAGGACATTGGGTAAGGCAGTGCAGAAGACCGAGCTCAGATACTGCACACAGGAACGGTGGCAGATCACATGCAGAGAGAATGCTCGCAAGACAGGGTGGAAAATGCAACAAAAGGTAATGCCGACACACAACAAAAGCCCAAGCAGGTACATCAGGTCAGCAGAGAGACAGATTGTCAGGAGGACACGAATGAAGAATTCACTCGTACGAACAGGGAGCAAGCGATTCACATAGTTAACTTGGATCATCATGCCAATTCTATTATGCAATCTGAGGCATTCGCCATGATCAGGATTGTATGTCCACAGAAGAGTGGGCAGCATAAGTTCAGAGTAAAAATCAACACCAGGGCAAGTGCAAATATTCTACCCCATACATATACTGAAGGTCTTAAAGAAATGGGAATCTACGGTATGACCCACCACGGCTAGGCTGACTGCCTACAATGGTTCTCCAATCAAGTGCATTGGAACGATAACCTTGCAGGGCAGCTCTGGGAGTTCCAAATGTTTTATATTGTAGACACAACTGGACCAGCCGTCGGAGGACTTCCAGTATGCCAGGGTTTATGAATTGTCACAATACAGGAAGTCAGTAACACACTGAAGATAGTAGAAAATATCCAGTCGCGTGTATTGGATTGGTCCATGTAAAGGATGACACAAAGGCTGGGAGTCATGACACGATGAAGCGATATGACAGGAAATGTCTCATCGGGCTTCAGTTTGTAGCAGCAAGTACCCGGAGGACAGAGGGATTGTCGGTGATTGGTGATGCTGCCAGTCATCATTTTCCTCAGCTTTCTGAACAAAGGAAGATGAAGATGTCATATCACAGGCAAGCAGGACCAGAATTAGTTCGATTGCGAGTAGGACAGAATGTCAGTGTCCTCAATCATGCGCCAGGAACTTGGTTTCTTTCGAAGGTTGCTAGGATATGCGACCAGCCCAGCTCGTATGAGGTCCACACACCCAATGGTGCAATTCTCAGACTGAACTGAAGTCAACTTAGAGAGCTGTACAACACTACATGTGACACCCTGTGGCATAGCGGACATGTTCAAAGATGAAGTCTGAAGATGAACTTACAGAGGCTACGAGCACAGAGGACAAACATGATAGCCAGGATTCTGAGTCACCAGAGTCTCAGAGAAGTCATCAAGATGAGATCAGCTCTGGGAAGAGGTTTACGAAAACAAGATTGGGATGAATTATTAAACCTCCTCCATATTGTAGAGTGTGTTAAACTTATTTACTTGTAAATAACATATTGTTTCAATCATATGTATTTAGTCTGAATGGCAACATCATTGTATATTGCACATATGTTTTTACCTTTGGAAAAAAATGGGATGGATGTTGTGGGATGACCTTAAGAAGCTGTAAGTGAAGATCACCAGAGGAAGCGATGTCACATTGCACATGACCAGGGAGTTTTTGGTGTAGCCCGACATTGAGATGTGTGTTGGTGTGGCTCCTGCAGTAGCTATATATATATAGCATGGAGTGGGCTTCGCCATCAGAAACTCCTTGCTCAGCATGATAGAGCCTCCCTCAAATGGCTCGGAACGCATACTGTCCATCCGACTGCTCACCACCTCTGGTCCAAGGCTAAGGGAGTAAACCCTAACAGAAAATCCGGAGCGGAACCCCGTAGGCGGTCATGTGTCACCTTTGGCATGTTTCCGGCAGTTCCTGCAGCCATACTGGTGCCAAACGTCGTGTCCTGCACTCCTTTGGACCCCACCAGAAAGGCCGAGAGGGGGGTTTTGACGACTGGGCAACTCTCAACCTCCATAAATTTGCCCAGGCATGCGCCATGGAGAGGTCACTCCATAGTTGCCTCACAGCGACTGAAACAACACGGAAGGCAGCAGTTACGGGTTATAAGTCCAGATAAATTGGCGTAGAAACTGGGCGCCACGGGTTGCCTTTGTCGGTGGGAGAGGTCATTGCACCTCACTGGACAGCTACCGCCCGCCTCAAACCGGGCAGCCCCCGGTCAATAAGGTTCTGTCCCGCCACAGTCTGCCTGCTTCAATGGGTGCTTGGAGCTCAGGGTCATTGCCCGAAAGGTGGACTGATACACCGCACCAAACAACATGAAAAAAGGAAAGAAGGTACCAGCCCTTCGCTTTGCAAGCTGGAACGTCAGAACTATGTGTCCTGGCCTGTCGGAAGACCTTACACAAATCAACGATTCTCGGAAGACCGCCATCATTAACAACGAGCTCAGTAGACTCAATGTGGACATTGCAGCACTTCAGGAGACTCGCCTCCCCGCGAGTGGCTCTCTAGCAGAGCAAGACTACACCTTCTTCTGGCAGGGCAGGGATCCTGAAGAACCAAGACAGCATGGAGTGGGCTTCGCCATCAGAAACTCCTTGCTCAGCATGATAGAGCCTCCCTCAAATGGCTCGGAACGCATACTGTCCATCCGACTGCTCACCACCTCTGGTCCAGTACACCTACACAGCATCTATGCTCCAACACTCTGTTCCGCACCTGAAGCTAAAGACCAGTTCTATGAACAACTCCATAACATCATTAGCAGCATCCCCAACACCGAACACCTATTCCTGCTGGGGGACTTTAATGCCAGGGTTGGGGCCGACCATGACTCATGGCCCTCCTGCCTTGGGCGCTATGGCGTTGGAAGGATGAATGAGAACGGGCAGAGACTGCTTGAGTTGTGTACCTATCATAACCTCTGCATCACCAACTCGTTCTTTCACACTAAACCCTGTCACCAGGTTTCATGGAGGCACCCAAGATCACGTCGTTGGCACCAGCTAGACCTCATTGTCACAAGGCGAGCCGCCTTAAACAGTGTTCAAATCACACGCAGCTTCCACAGTGCGGACTGCGACACCGACCACTCCCTGGTGTGCAGCAAGGTTAGACTCAGACCAAAGAAGTTGCATCATTCCAAGCAGAAGGGCCACCCGCGCATCAACACGAGCAGAATTTCTCACCCACAGCTGTTACAAAAATTTCTAAATTCACTTGTAACAGCCCTTCAAAACACTCCCACAGGGGATGCTGAGACCAAGTGGGCCCACATCAGAGACGCCATCTATGAGTCAGCTTTGACCACCTACGGCAAAAGTGCGAAGAGAAATGCAGACTGGTTTCAATCTCATAATGAAGAGTTGGAACCTGTCATAGCCGCTAAGCGCATTGCACTTTTGAACTACAAGAAAGCCCCCAGCGATTTAACATCCGCAGCACTTAAAGCAGCCAGAAGTACTGCACAAAGAACAGCTAGGCGTTGCGCAAACGACTACTGGCAACACCTATGCAGTCATATTCAGCTGGCCTCAGACACCGGAAACATCAGAGGAATGTATGATGGCATGAAGAGAGCTCTTGGGCCAACCATCAAGAAGATCACCCCCCTCAAATCTAAATCGGGGGACATAATCACTGACCAACGCAAACAGATGGACCGCTGGGTTGAGCACTACCTAGAACTGTACTCCAGGGAGAATGCTGTCACTGAGACTGCCCTCAATGCAGCCCAGCCTCTACCAGTCATGGATGAGCTGGACATACAGCCAACCAAATCGGAACTCAGTGATGCCATTGATTCCCTAGCCAGCGGAAAAGCCCCTGGGAAGGACAGCATTACCCCTGAAATAATCAAGAGTGCCAAGCCTGCTATACTCTCAGCACTACATGAACTGCTATGCCTGTGCTGGGACGAGGGAGCAGTATCCCAGGACATGCGCGATGCCAACATCATCACCCTCTATAAAAACAAAGGTGACCGCGGTGACTGCAACAACTACCGTGGAATCTCCCTGCTCAGCATAGTGGGGAAAGTCTTTGCTCGAGTCGCTCTGAACAGGCTCCAGAAGCTGGCCGAGCGCGTCTACCCTGAGGCACAGTGTGGCTTTCGTGCAGAGAGATCGACTATTGACATGCTGTTCTCCCTTCGTCAGATACAGGAGAAATGCCGTGAACAACAGATGCCCCTCTACATTGCTTTCATTGATCTCACCAAAGCCTTTGACCTCGTCAGCAGACGTGGTCTCTTCAGACTACTAGAAAAGATCGGATGTCCACCAAAGCTACTAAGTATCATCACCTCATTCCATGACAATATGAAAGGCACAATTCAACATGGTGGCTCCTCATCAGAGCCCTTTCCTATCCTGAGTGGTGTGAAACAGGGCTGTGTTCTCGCACCCACACTTTTTGGGATTTTCTTCTCCCTGCTGCTTTCACATGCGTTCAAATCCTCTGAAGAAGGAATTTTCCTCCACACAAGATCAGGGGGCAGGTTGTTCAACCTTGCCCGTCTAAGAGCGAAGTCCAAAGTACGGAAAGTCCTCATCAGAGAACTCCTCTTTGCTGACGATGCTGCTTTAACATCTCACACTGAAGAATGCCTGCAGAGTCTCATCGACAGGTTTGCGTCTGCCTGCAATGAATTTGGCCTAACCATCAGCCTCAAGAAAACGAACATCATGGGGCAGGATGTCAGAAATGCTCCATCCATCAATATTGGCGACCACGCTCTGGAAGTGGTTCAAGAGTTCACCTACCTAGGCTCAACTATCACCAGTAACCTGTCTCTAGATGCAGAAATCAACAAGCGCATGGGTAAGGCTTCCACTGCTATGTTCAGACTGGCCAAGAGAGTGTGGGAAAATGGCGCACTGACACGGAACACAAAAGTCCGAGTGTATCAGGCCTGTGTCCTCAGTACCTTGCTCTACGGCAGCGAGGCCTGGACAACGTATGCCAGCCAAGAGCGACGTCTCAATTCATTCCATCTTCGCTGCCTTCGGAGAATACTTGGCATCAGGTGGCAGGACTATATCTCCAACACAGAAGTCCTTGAAGCGGCCAACATCCCCAGCTTATACACACTACTGAGTCAGCGGCGCTTGAGATGGCTTGGCCATGTGAGCCGCATGGAAGATGGCAGGATCCCCAAAGACACATTGTACAGCGAGCTCGCCACTGGTATCAGACCCACCGGCCGTCCATGTCTCCGTTATAAAGACGTCTGCAAACGCGACATGAAATCGTGTGACATTGATCACAAGTCGTGGGAGTCAGTTGCCAGCATTCGCCAGAGCTGGCGGGCAGCCATAAAGACAGGGCTAAATTGTGGCGAGTCGAAGAGACTTAGTAGTTGGCAGGAAAAAAGACAGAGGCGCAAGGGGAGAGCCAACTGTGCAACAGCCCCAACAAACAAATTTCTCTGCAGCACCTGTGGAAGAGCCTGTCACTCCAGAATTGGCCTTTATAGCCACTCCAGGCGCTGCTTCACAAACCACTGACCACCTCCAGGCGCGTATCCATTGTCTCTCGAGATAAGGAGGCCCAAAAGAATATATATATATAATTCTGGTTAAGTTATAATAAAAACCCATGTTTTGTTCGGATATTACTTGCAGTCCTGTGAATCTTACAATAGTTCACATACCAAAGGAACAAGTAATATTACAAAATGTATTCTGTGACACTTTTATCAAACAGCTTTTACAAGTCCATATACACGTCAACTGCACTATATTCACCAACTCTCTCTGTTACTTCATCAAAGAATTCAATCAAGTTAGTCAAACATGATTGAACTTTAACAAATCCATGCTGCCTTTCATTTACTAACCCATATTTTTCCAAGTGCAATTAACTTTTACCTCTTACATACTGCAGCTACAGTGCACCAGTGTTAGAGAGGTTGGATCTTAGATTTTGCGGCAGGGGTACTAATCAAGTAAGCTGCGCTCTCTTGGATCATTGAGCTTCTTGAGTGTTGTTGTGACTTCATCATCTAGGTGAATGGTAAATGTTCCATCACACTCCTGAAGAGCCTTGTCGATGGTGGAGAGGCACTGAGGTGAGGCATCATGGGGTGAGCCACTCATCGCAGAGCACCCTACCTCTGCCCTTCGAGCCATACCGTTGATATAACTGGTCAATGGGATATGATGATGCTGTTTCATTGAAGGTAAAGGAAGAAGGTTGGTCCATAAGCAAGGAAATATTCACAAGTGCTTCCCAGCGAAGCCCAGGCCAATAGATTTGTAATGTTTTTGGAAAATGTTATACTTAGTAAATACAAAAGTCACATCGATGAGGCCGTTAGTGATTCAAAGTAGAAACCACTGTCTGGATCTTCACTTTAAACAGACGTGAGGAAGATCTTTAGCAACCAGACAATTGTCCGCATGTTGAACTTGGCCAAACCAGAGGATTGTGGTCAGAATCTACTGCTCATGCCCATAGATCATACTTTCTCCCTCAATCACTGACTATTCCATTTCTCATAGCAATAGCCAGCAGCTCCAGTGAATAATGGCATGCGTTCTCCCCTCAGTCATCTCTGTTTGTAACATATACTTACATTATGAATCACAGGAACAGACAATAGACAGGCCTGAAATTTCTTTGGAGCTGCTCCCACTCTGCTGATGTAATTTTGCTGGAAATTCCATTTCTGTGTGTAAACTGAGTTCCCAAATCCATTCTGTTGAAGTTATGATGAGTAAGTGGTTCAGAGGAAATTCCTGGTTGTGGACAGGAGCAATGTCATTTGCCCCATTCTAGTTCATCCATCCATTGGAAGGTACAGGTCACCTATCACACCATTCATCTCTTCCTGAAATGACTTCAGGTTATTTGCTTCTATGGCCCTTATGTAATGGTTCATTGCTAGTGTTCATCACTCTCTCTCTATGAGATAAACCTCCTTACATCAGTCCAAATTTTGTCTTTCACTCTTCTTATACATGGCTCAGTGGGTATCACTCTCACCTCTGAGTCAAAACTGGCTTCAGGCCCTACTGTAGAGACTCCAGTGCAGCACTGAGGGAGTGCAGCAATGTTAGGGAGCTCTCTCTTTGATGAGACATTATACCGAGACCCTTCCTAATCTCTCAGATGGATGTAAAAGATCCCATGGCACCATTCAAAGAAGAGCAGGAGAGTTCTCTCCAGTGTCCTGACCAATATTTATCCCTCAACCAACCTCACTAAAACAGATTATCTAGTCATTAACTCATTGTTGTTTGTGGGATCTTGCTGTGCGCAAATTGGTTGTGTGTTTCCTACAACAGTGACCATACTTCAAAAAAGTACTTCATTGGCTGTAAAGTGTATTGGGCTTTCCTGAGGCTATATAAATGCCAGTTGTTTCTTTATTGTTTGGCGGCAGAGCAATGAGAATTCCAGTCTGTCATCAGGACCACAGATCACGTTAACAGAGATACTGAAGCTTATTCATGCCTCTACCCACATTCAGTATGCTGTCCATATCCTATCTCACACCAAGCTCTGTTCACCCATCACCCCTGTCCTTGCTGACCTACTTAAACTTCTGGTCCCCCAACACCTCAGATTAAAAATTCAGATCCTTGTGTTTAAATTTGTTCCGAGCTTCTTACCTCCCACTTCCCAGTCCTGTAACCACCTACTCTCTATCCCTAAGACTCTGGCCTCTTGTGCACCCCTGCTCCAATTACCCAACCACTGTCCGCCATGCCTTCGGCTGCCTGGGCCCCAATCTATGGATTCCCTCCTTGTCCCCTCTGTCTTCCCCTTTAAGACCTTCTGAGAAACCCGCCCTTTTGGCCTAGCGTTTGGTCACACTTCCTAATATCTTTGTCTCAGCATCCATTTTTTTTGATTATGAGTCTGTGAAGCACTTTGGGATATTTTTCTATGTTAAAGTTGCTATATAAATGCAAATTGCTACTGTTGTACTGTATTCAGCCTGTAATGTGTGTATGAGGGCTGCCTCATAGAGCTTGGAGGCTTCATGTAAAACTTTATCACTAATACAGCAACTCACTGATTGTCCACAAGAATGATCATGGGTTCCAGCCTTGGTGGGGATAGGGTTATACCATGGAGTGTGGAGAAGATGCCGTGTATCTGTTCCTCAGGAACTTGTACTGTGCAACAACCCACAGGATTGGATGTGCGATCGGTGCCTTCAACATGTGGAGCATCACAATAACAGAGGGAGGACAGCAATCTTACCTCATGAGTTATCTTCTCATTGAATAAAGTAATTTTGCATCGGCAAAAATGCTTCCATAAAGCTGCACTAAATTTTGGTGTCACAAATTGCAGCTGCTGTGTCAGGTCTCCCCTTCCTGAGTTCATAAAGCACTACCTATACATTTATTATAACAGCCCTGTCAGGAGGTAGTTTGTGGTTTATATTTCAAACCATAAGAGCAGTTAAAATACTTTTTTTTGGATGGACATAACTCTCTCATACAAAATATCAGAGTTTGATAATAGAAAGTTTGTGGAAAGCATGTTGTTTAAACCATTTAAGGATTCAAGATTTGATTGGTAATGAGTTGCAGGCCTTCCTTTGGAACTACAGCCTGAGTCAATTGTCCATCAATTTAAGTTAGTTTAAACCAAAATTGCAATCTGGAGTTCCTGTCATTGCTAACTTCACTGATTAGCCTATATTACATTGTACTTTTTGTGCAGTCACGTGTTTTACATTAAATTTTATTACTTAAATAAATGAATACAATAAAAGACCTTTCACAACCTCAGAATGCCTCAAAGTGCTTTACAGCCAATGAAGTCCCTTTGAAGTGTAGCTGCTGTTTTAATGTAGAGAAATACATTCGAGAGGGTGCAGAGGGGATTTACCAGAATGGTCCCATAGAAAAAAAAATAGGAGCAGGAGTAAGCCGTTCGGCCCTGATCGTCTAATTCAGTACTCTGTTTCCACTTTCTCCCCATATCCCTTGATCCTTTTGGCATTAAGAAAGTTATTTAATGACTTGGCCCCCACTGCCTTCTGTAGTAGAGAATTCCACAGGTTCACCACCCTCTGAGTGAAGAAATTTCTCCTCATCTCGGTTCTGAATGGCATACCCCGTATCCTGAGACTGTGACCCCTGGTTCTGGACTCTCCAGCCATTGGGAACATCCTCCTTGCATCTAGCGAATCCCAGGAATAAGGGAGTTAGGTGGGGAGATTGCAGAAGCTAGGACTGTTCTATATAGAGCAGAAAAGGTTAAGAGGAAATTTAATCGAGGTGTTCAAAACTCTGAATGGTTTTGATAGTGTAAATGAAACACTGTTTCCATTGACAGGCTGATAATCAGAGGACACAGATTTCAGGTAATTGGCAAAAAGAACAAGAGGAGAGGTAAGGAAAAATTATTTTACAGAGTGAATTATTATGATCTGGGATGTACTGCCTGAAAGTGTGGTAAAAACAATTTCAATATTAACATTTAAAAAGATAATGGATATCTACTTGAAAAGGAAATATTTGCAGAGCTATGAGGAAAGAGTAGCAGTGTGGGACAAACTGGATAGGTGGTACAGGCATGAAGGGCTGAAAGGCCTCTTTTCTGTGATGTAGCATTCTATGATTCTATGTGAATCACCTTATATTGCTGCTTATTGGAAAAAGAGAACTAACAGAGGGATGGCAGGCAGCTCAGGCTATGTCCACCCACTGTTAACCTTGCACTCCTAACCATACACTGAGGCACAGGCATTGCTTTGTCAGAGGATTGCTGCATGCAAAAGTTCCAATCCCCGAGTGAGGCTGTGAAACATATCAGACGGCATGAGTGCATTATGTGACAATCTGACTAATTTCAATGTCAGGTAGTCTTCAGAAGCATCTCAATCACGGTATGTCATGAAAGAAGGCATGCCAAGGGTGATCAATGGGAACACAACATGTTCGGCTAGACTCACTAAAATGCTACCTACAAACCCTGGCACACCAGCCTGCCTGTGACACTGGGGAACCAAGCTCCAGATTAGCACAGGGAAGCAGGAACATGCAGCATAGGGCTGGTACAGTCAGTCACAGTAACATTCAGCTGCAGCATCAAATCTGTGGCCTCATCCTTCCAGGCATGCTACAATGCTGATCCAGTACCCTAGAAAGGCAACCAGTGCCAACCTCAGACTCACCAACCATCAAGGAAGGGATTTGGGTTCTGGGTTTTTCTGTCAATTGATGCAGACTCTGCTTTGTTCCTCCTTGTTGGTATTCTGCTCACTTTATTTTTGCCTGTCACAATCCGCCTCAGACTTGCTTACATTTTGTCAGTTGAAATGCCTGTTGAGTCTTTCCAAAGGTTGTAAAAGAATTCAGCTTCCTCCCAATTCTTACCTTTAAGAAGAACTTACATTGCTTCAGCATCTTTCATGACCTTGGGTCATCTCAAAGCACTTTAGAGTCAATGAAGTATTTTGTTTTGAAGTACAGCCATTGTTTCTGGCAGAAATGGACACCAATTTGTATAACAGCAAGGCCCCACAGACAGCAACCAGATACATGAGTAAATAACTGGCTTTTAGTGATGTTGTTAGAGGGTTAAATATTGACCAAGGTACCCAGGGAAAACTCTACTCCTCTTCCTGCAATAGTGCTGTGGGATCTCTTGCATCCATTTCAGAAAGCAGACAAGGCATTGGCTTCTGTCTTTCAGACTGCACCGATACCTCTTAGCCAATGAAGAATCTTTGAGATGTAGTCATTGATGTAAATGTGGTAACCATTATGCACACAGCAAGATCCCACAAATGGAAATGTGACAATGACCAGACAATCTGTTTAAGATGTTGGTTGAGCAATAGATATTGAGCAGGGCAATGGGGCGAACTCCCCCCGCTCTTCTTCAAAAAAGTGTCATGGGATCTTTTGCAGCCAAATGAAGCCTTGGTTTAACATCTCATCTGAAAATTAGTACCTCTGACAGTGTAGCACTCCCTCAGTACTGCACCTAAATGTTAGCCTAGATTATGTGCACAAATCCTGGAGTGGGACTTAAACCCACAATCTCCCGACCCAGCCACAGCTTTCATCTGAAATCTATTCTTCCCTTTGCTTCCATTGTTAAGATATTTCCCTGCACAAAACCAATGCTATGGTAATTACGATAATGAGTTACTCACAGAATATTGGACGTATTTGACACATCTGTCCAGCTATGCACCCCTTTCTAATCCTTTGTGACTGAACTGTATCTGTACCAGAAAATTTAGATCAGTGTAGGCTGTCTAGTGGGGAAAGTAATTCAGTGAATTTAAATTATGTGCTGTTAAGAAGAAGATAGTTTCAAAGCAACAAATAAGGTAATTATTTGACCAGTGCAAAACCTGTCAAGTTTTGAGCTGCTTGTACTGAAATTCAACAGGTCAAGTTGAATTAATTTAATTAATGTCTGGTGAACTCCCCCGGAGTTGCTCACTCTATATCAGGCATTATGCTGTTGTATAACAGCAGCTGCTAATGTGTGATTGTGTTTATCTGTCCTTTGTTCATTCCCTTGTTTGTATTTTGTCCGTTTAAGGTGAGATAGCTGAAATGTGATGGACTCAAAGCCTTGCCATGGCTAGACGTGAGCTCAGAATGAAATATACTGTCAGTAATTCACTGATGTGAGTTTAGAGTGCTGCCTTTCAGAGATGTTACATCTTTTATGTCCACCCTGTCAGATAAAAAGGAAAAGAAAGAGTTGCATTTAAATAATGCTTTTCATAATCATCTTGCTCGCAAAGCACTTTACAGCCAATGAAACAGTTCTGAAGTGCAGTTACTGTTGTAATGTAGGAAATGCAGCAGCCAATTTGCGCACAGCAAGCTCCCGCAAAGAGCATTTGCATGTGATTATGTAAATGATTTTATGCATATTGCATGTGATAATGACTAGATCTCTGTTTTTGTGATGTTGATTGAGGGATAAATATTGCCCAGGATACTGGGAAGAATCTCCTCTGCTCTTCGAAATAGTGTCATGGGATATTTTACATCCACTTGCGAGAGCAGAGGGTGCTTCAGTTTAACGCCTTATCCAAAAGATGGCATCTCTGACAGTGCAGCACTCCCTCAGTACTACACTGTACTGTCAGCCTTGTGTTTTGTGCTCAAGTCCTGGACAGAGGGGCACTCAGGTCAAAACCTCCCTGTACATGGATGACGTCGCCGTCTTCTGCTTGGACCCACTGTCCGTGCGCAGACTGATGAGCATCTGCGACCAGTTCGAACTGGCCTCGAGAGCCAAAGTTAACCACGGCAAGAGCGAGGCCATGTTCTTTGGGAACTGGGCTGACCGATCCTTTGTCCCCTTCACCGTCAGGTCAGATTACCTGAAGGTGCTGGGGATATGGTTCGGAAGGGCCGGGGCGTGCACCAAAACATGGGAGGAGCGAGTAGCCAAGGTACGACAAAAGTTGGGCATGCGGGGGCAGCGATCTCTCTCCATTGTGGGTAAGAACCTGGTCATCAGGTGCGAGGCGCTCACGTTGTTGCTCTACGTGGCGCAGGTCTGGCCCATACCCCACTCCTGCGCCGTGGCAGTCACCCGAGCCATTTTCCGCTTCGTCTGGGGATCTAAATTGGACCGGGTCCGGAGGGACACTATGTTCAAATCTCTGGACAAGGGTGGGAAAAATGTACCCAACGTGGCCCTCATCCTGATGACTACCTTCGTGTGCGGCTGCATCAAGCTGTGTGTAGATCCCCAGTACGCAAACTCCAAGTGTCACTACGTGCTGAGGTTCTATCTGTCCCCGGTGTTGCGAAGGATGGGCCTGGTCACATTGCCGCGGAACGCTCCATGCAGTTGGGCGGTGCCGTACCACCTATCCTTCGTGGAGCAGTTTCTGCAGGAAAACACCTTTGACCACCGGTCCATCAGGCAGTGGTCTGCACGGAATGTCCTCAAGGCCCTACAGGAAAAGGAGACGGGGGATCCTGTCGGATGGTTCCCCGAGCAGACCGTCAAAGTCATTTGGCGGAATGCCTCATCACCAGAACTTTCAAACAAGCACCAAGAGGTAGCTTGGCTGGTGGTGAGAAGGGCCCTCCCCGTCAGATCCTTCATGCACACCCGAAGTCTCGCCCCCTCCGCACAGTGCCCCCGCGTTGGCTGTGGTGGGGAAGAGACGGTCGCCCACCTCCTCCTGGAATGTGCCTTTGCAAAGCAGGTGTGGAAAGAGATGCAGTGGTTTTTGTCAAGGTTCATCCCAAGCAGCTCTGTAACACAGGAGTCTGTGCTCTCCGGGCTGTTCCCAGGGACGCACACAGAGACAAACATCAACTGCTGCTGGAGGACTATCAATTTGGTGAAAGACACCCTTTGGTCTGCCCGAAACTTGCTGGTCTTCCAGCGCTAAGAGTTGTCCATGACCGAATGTTGCAGACTGGCACATTCCAAGGTCCAGGACTACGTGCTGAGGGACGCACTAAAGCTTGGGGCAGCCGCAGCAAAGGCTCAATGGGGAAAGACCACAGTGTAAGGTTCCCCCACCAAGCTGGACTGAGGGGCTGGATCCATGGGAAACCCCTCGAACTGTATCGTTAATATTCTCAATTGCTGTAAATGTAAAACTGTAATTGACATGACAATTGTGAAACGGAAGGGTTGGGAAGAAACTCATGACAGTATTGAAGGAAACTGATCTCCCTTGCAATATTTGTATTTTTTGGTGCTGTTTGGAAACTGTTTGGCAATGTAATTTTTACAGATTTTTATGAATAAAGTATATTTTGGAAATAAAAAAAAGAAAAGATCCCAGGGTACTATTCGAAGAAAGGCAAGGGAGTTCACTCTGTAGCTTGGCCAATATTTGTTCCTTTAACAGCACCAAAAACAAATTATCTGGTCATTGTCACTGTTTGTGGGAGTTTGCTGGGTGCACATTGACTGCCGTGTTTCCTACATTACAATAGTGACTACACTTCAAAGATGCTTCATTGGCTGTAAAGCACTTTGGGACATCCTGAGGTCATGGAAAGCACTTTGGAAATGCAAGTCTTTTTTTTCATTTTTTGGTAGGCAAAATATTTCCAGATTGGTTTGGAAAGTCATTAAAGTTGCTTAAAATGAAATAATTTAGCTAATGTTTCTAAGTTGTAATTTTTTTCTGCATAGCTGAATTCTTTAAGCCTGACAATAATTATTTTTTCTAGGTTACTTTGTTGTTCTAAATAAAATGAAAGCATTAAAATGAAAGCAAAATACCGCTGATGCTGGAAATCTGAAATAAAAACAGAATGTGCTGGTCAGGCAGCATCTGTGGAGAGAGAAGCAGAGTTAATGTTTCAGGTCTGTGACCTTTCATCAGAACTGGCAAAGTTTGGAAATGTAATAGGTTTTAAGCAAGTGAAGTTGGAAGCTGGGAGTTTGGCGGGGAGCGAGGTGGTTCGGTGGGGAACAGAACAAAAGGGAAGGTGTATGATAGGGCAGAGGGCAGGAGAGATTAATGACAGAGGTGTCATGGGACAAAGGCAAAGAGAGTGTTAATGGTTGTGTTGAAAGACAAAGCATTAGTCCAGAGAGAGTGTTAATGGCAGAATAATGAGCATTATTTGATTGTAAATATTTGGGTAGGAAAAGAATTGTGAGGAGAGATAATGTGATGTTTGCCAGGGCTGGGGCAGGCATGCGTGAAGAGATGTGCAGCAAATGTATGTCAAACACAGGAAGCACTGATAGTTGCTTCTTGTGTTGAAAAATGTTAGTGATTTAATTTAGAACATGTTCCTCTGTGGACAGATATTATACCATTCTCCTTTTATTCAAGTGATTTAATCAGTTGAATGAGGTGCCCTGTAAGTAGAGTCTGAGTCTTTTTACTGTATCAGGTTTTTGATGAAAGAGAAGTCTTGTTCAATGTCATGCTTAATTAGAGACATTGCGAAGCTCCAATTCAGTTGTGTAACAGGACTGCCAGGCACATAGTTCTGTTGTCTGGTTTTCAGTTAGTTTTTTACTCATCACATGTCTATAGATAGAGTTTTGTTAAGCAAGGGGATTAGGGGTTACGGAACCAAAGTAGGTAGATGGAGTTAGGATGCAAATCAGCCATGGTCTAATTGAATGGTGGAGCAGGATCGAGGGGCTGAAGTATCTCCTCCTGTTCCTATAACTGAAACAATTTCATAGCATCATTCAGCAGAGAGGGAGGCCATTTGACCCATCATGCCAGTGCTGGCTCCCTGAAAGAGCTATCCAACTAATCCCACTCCCCTGTTCTTTTCCCATCGTCCTGCAAATTTTTCCTTTTCAAGTATTTACCAATTCTCTTTTGAAAGTTTCTTTTGAAATCTCCCTCCACCACCCTTTCAGGCACTGCATTCCAGATCACAACAACTCTCTAAGTTAAAAAGAAATTCTCGTCATCTCCTGCCCAGATTTTTTGCCAATTATCTTAAATGCCCTCTGGTTACTGTCCCTTCTACCAGTTTCTCCTTATCAAAACGTTGGTGGGGGTTGTATATAGACCCCCAAACAGCAATGGTGATCTAGAGGATGGCATTAAACAAGAAATTAGTGATGCATGCAATAAGGGTGCAACTGTAATTATGGGTGAGTTTAATCTACATCTAGATTGGGCAAACCAAATTAGCAATAATACTGTAGAGGAGGAATTCCTGGAGTGCGTACATGATGGTTTTTGGACCAATACGTTGAGGAACCAACTCAAGAACAGGCCATCCTAGACAGGGTATTGTGTAATGAGAAAGGATTAGTTAAAAATCTTGTTGTGCGGGCTCCCTTGGGGAAGAGCAACCATAACATGTTAGAATTCTTCATTAAGATGGAGAGCGAGAGAGTTGATTCCAAGACTAGGGTCCTGAAAGGAAACTATGAAGGTATGAGGCGCGAGTTGGCTATGACAGATTGGGGAACATTACTTAAAGGGTTGACAGTGGATAGGCAATGGCTAGCATTTAAAGAGTTCATGGATGAATTCCAACAATTGTTCATTCCTTCTGGCACAAAAATAAAACAGGAAGGGTGGCTCAACCGTGGCTTACAAAAGAAATTAGGAATAGTATTAGCTCCAAGGAGGAGAAATATAAAATGGCCAGAACAAGCAGCAAACTTGAGGATTGGGGGCAGTTTAGAATTCAGCAAAGGAGGACAAAGGGATTGATTAAGAAGGGGAAAATAGAGTATGAGAGTAAGCTTGCAGAGAACATAAAAACTGACTGTAAAGGCTTCTATGGCTATGTGAAGAGAAAAAGATTAGCGAAGACAAATGTGGGTACCTTACAGTCAGAAGCGGGGGAATTTATAATGGGGAACAAAGAAATGGCAGACCAATTAAGTACATACTTTGGTTCAGTCTTCACAAAGGAGGACACAAATTACCTCCCAGAAATGTTGGGGAACATAGGGCCTAGTGAGAAGGAGGAACTCAGCATTAGTATGAAATCAGTATTAGTAGGGAAATGGTGTTAGGGAAATTGATGGGATTGAAGGCCAATAAATCCCCAGAGCCTAATAATCTACATCCCAGAGTACTTAAGGAAGTGGCCCTAGAAATAGTAGATGCATTGCTGGTCATTTTTCAAAATTCAATGGACTATATAACAGTTTCAATGGATTGGACGGTAGCTAATGTAACCGCTCCCCCCCCCCCACTATTTAAAAAATGGAGGCAGAGAGAAAACAGGGAATTATAGACCGGTTAGCCTGACATCAGTAGTGGGGAAAATGCTAGAGTCCATTATAAAAGATGTAATAGCAGAGCACTTGGAAAACAATGACATGATCAGACAAAGTCAACATGGATTTACGAAAGGGAAATGACAGATTTACTGGAATTTTTTGAGGATGTAGCTAGTAGAATAGATAAGGGAGAACCAGTGGATGTTGTGTATTTGGACTTTCAGAAGGCTTTCGATAAGGTCCCACATAAGACATTAGCGTGCAAAATTGGGGGTAAGGTACTGACATGGATAGGGAACTGGTTGGCAGACAGGAAACAAAGAGTAGGAATAAATGGGTCTTTTTCCGAGTGGCAGGCAGTGACTAGTGGGGTACCGCAGGGATCAGTGCTAGGACCCCAGATATTCACAATATATATTAATGATATAGATGAGGGAATTAAATGTAAGATATCCAAGTTTGCAAATGACACAAAGCTGTGTGAGATGTGAGGAGAATGCAGAGAAGCTCCAGTGTGATAGGACAGGTTGTGTGAGTGGGCAAATACATGGCAGATGCAGTATAATGTGGATAAATGTGAGGTTATCCACTTTGGTGGCAAAAACAGAAAGGCAGATTATTATCTGAATGGTGATAGATTGGGAAAGGGGGAGTTGCAGCGACACCTGGGTGTCCTTGTGCACCAGTCACTGAAAGTAAGCATGCAGGTGCAGCAGACAGTGAAGAAGGCAAATGGTATGTTGGCCTTCATCGCGAGAGGATTCGAGTACAGGAGCAAGAATGTCTTGCTGCAATTATACAAGGCCTTGGTGAGACCACATGTGGAGTAATGTGTGCAGTTTTGGTCTTCTTACCTGAGGAAGGATGTTCTTGCTATGGAGGGAGTGTAGCGAAGGTTCACCAGACTGATTCCTGGGATGTCAGGGACTGACATATGAAGAGCGATTGGGTCGATTAGGCTTGTATTTGCTAGAGTTTAGAAGAATGAGGGGGGATCTCATAGAAACCTACAAAAGTCTAACAGGACTGGACAGACTAGATGCAGGAAGGATGTTCCCGGTGGCGGGGGAGTCCAGGATGAGGGGTCACAATCTAAGGATAAGGGGTAAGCCATTTAGGACTGAGATGAGGAGGGATTTCTTCACCCAGGCAGTGGTGAACCTGTGGAATTCTCTACCACAGAAAGCAGTTGAGGCCAAATCATTAAATATATTCAAGAAAGAGTTAGATATAGTTCTTAGGGCTAAAGGAATTGATGGATACGGGGAGAAAGTGGGAACAGGGTACTGAGTTTGGACGATCAGTCATGATCGTATTGAATGGCGGTGCAGGCTCGAAGGGCCGAATGGCCTACTCCTGCTCCTACTTTCTATGTTTCTATGTAAAACAAATAAGGGTAGCGAAAATCTGGAACTCTCTCCCAAAAAACTATTGAGACTGGGATTCAATTGAGAATGTCAAAACTGAAATTGATATATTTGTTAGGTGAGGGTATGAGGTGTTAAGGAACTAAGGTATGCAGACGGAGTTAAAATACAGATCAGCCATGATCTAACTGAATGGCAGAATAGGCTCGAGGGACTAAATAGCCTCCTCCTGTGTTCCTAATGCCACTCATATTCTTATATTTCTTATATTCTTTAACTTCCTCCAGTAATTTCTCTTTTTATTTTACTCACATATTCACTGAACCTTCTTCAGATAGGAAGCAAGGTTCAGGAAGTGTGGATGTCAACTTCTCTACAGCTAGGGCTCGGCACTCAGTGACGAAGGAATGATGGAGCAGTGTGAAGTGAATAAATGTCTGCCTCTTCCTCTTCTACCTCCCTACAGATGAGCAGCCCAGCCACAATAATAGGTGGAATAGTTCAGTATAGTATCTGCCTGATCTAGGCAGCCATTGGGTTTGAACCCACAGCCTCTGAAGTACGGGGTGGGGGGCACTCTTGTCACCTCATTATGCTTGTTGTTTACAACATTTGTCACAGTAGAGCAATGATAAATTAAAAGCTCAAATATTCAACATTCCAAATATCCTTCAGCTCTTAAGTTTCAGAAATGTTACTTTCAGATTACTTCCTGTGTAACTAACATAGGTACATGGACAAAATAATACATGACATGAATGTGCTTTCCCTTATCAATAAACCAATAGTGCTGTTTGCACAGAGTTACAGGATTTGGTTGTGTCTTTATATACTGCCATTCAATGTTTTGCTTATTTTCCTTCTCACTTTCCTGGCAATGTGTTGACTTTTATTTAAGATAATAAATGGAATGAGTCTGATTTCAAGCCTCTCTGCTGGATGCTCAGTTCAACCATCCACGGTGCATTACCCAGCTGGTAAGTGGATGTTATAGAACTGAGATCAGCAACCAACTGGCCACAATGCTGGAGATTAGCCCTCCAGCCAAAGGAAAGCTCGCCAACTCTGCAGACCACGAGGCTGGCACAGATACCATGAGCTCCCACCACACCACTCTCTGTGGTGTCTGGGCCCAGCCTGCACTGCAAGCCCACTACCTTCTGCCTTTGCCTGAAGCTGAGAAGATTTATACCCCGTGTGTGACCTACATGGGCTAGCGTCTATACCTGTGAAAGTGAGTATCTTATTGATGGACTGGAAAGGTCAAAGAGAACACAGGCAACGCATTACAATGAAACTTACTAAACTGGTCATTTCAGTTCCAGCGATCCACTGTGTATCTCATGTAACTCACACAGGCTGCTGTTAACATTCAGTGCAGCATCTAAAACAAATTTAAAATAAATCTGTGCGTATTTAGCAGGTTAATAGACCATTATCTAATATGCCCTCTTTAATTGTAGGTCCTTGTAGTTTCCCATGTATCTGGGAGTAGATACGGTTTATTATAATTGTCACATTTTCCACTGTTTGTGCAAGATACAGTGGGATGTTGTTACGGCATTAACGTGCAGTGCTCTGGAATGCTTTGATGTGAATTCAGCCCTACTACTCCCTCCATCTAAGACTCTGCTGCCCCTATCCCAACATTCACCAAGTCACCAAATGCATCTGTGCTTGCTAACCTACAGTGGCTCCTGGTTAAGCGATACCTTAATTTTAAAATTATTATCCTTGGCCGTAATCTTCCAATCCTCCTTAGATACAGAGATGGTGTCAGATGACTGGAAAATTGAAAATTTTACACTCGTGTTCAAAAAAAGATTGTAAGGATAAACCCAGCACCTACAGTTTAACTTCAATGGTAGGAAAGCTTTTAGAAATGATAATCTGGGACAAAATTAATAGTCACTTAGACAAGTGTGGATTAACTAAGGAAGGCCAGCACAGATTTGTTAAGGGTAAATCGTGTTTAATTAACTTGAATGAGTTTTTTGCAGAGGTAACAAAGAGTGTTGATGAGGGTAATGCAGTTGATGCGGTCTATATGGATTTCCAAAAGACTTTTGATAAAATGCCACATAACAGGTTTGTCAGCAAAACTGAAGCTCATGGAATAGAAGGGACAGTGGCAGCATGGATACAAAGTTGGCTGAGTGACAGGAAACAGAAAATAATGGTGAACAATTGTTTTTCAGACCGGAGGAAAGTATACATGGGGTTCCCCACCAGTCAGTATTAGGACCACTGCTTTTCTGAGCTATATTAATGACCTAGACGTGGGTGTACAAGGCACAATATCAAACTTTCAGATGACACAAAACTTGGAATTGCAGTGAACTGTGAGGCGGATAGTGATAGACTTCAAGATGACATGGACAGGCTGGTGGAATTGGCAGAACCATGGCAGATGAAATTTAATGGAGAGAAGTGTGAAGTGATACATTTTGGTAGGAAGACTAAGGAGAGGCAATCTAAAATAAAGGGTACAATTCTAAAAGGGGCGCAGGAACAGAGAGCGCTTGGGGTATAATGTGCACAAATCGTTGAGGTGGCAGGGCAGGTTGAACGTAAGAAGATAAGAAATAGCAGCAGGAATAGGCCATATAGCCCCTTGAGCCTGGTCCGCCATTCAATACGATCACTGCCAATCTTCTGCCTCAACTCCACTTTCCCTTTGGCTCCCCTCATCCTTTGAGTTCCTGAAAAACCAATAAATCTGTATCAGTCTTGAATATACTCAATGATGGAGCATCCACAAGACTCTGCGACAGAGAATTCCAAAGATTCACAACCCTTTGAGTGAAGAAGTTTCTCCTCATCGCAAAATGATCGGCCCCTTATCCTGTTCTAGATTCCCCAGCCAGGGGAAACAAGCTCTTGGTGTATACCCTATCAAGCCCCTCCAGAATCTTGTATGTTTCAATGAGATCAGCTCTCATTCTTCTAAACTCCAGACAGTATCGGCCCAGAGAGTTGCGATAGTGGTTAAAAAGGCATATGGGAACCTGGTTTTATGAAGAGAGGCATAGAGTACAAAAGCGAGGAAGTTATGACGAACCTTTATAAAACTTTGGTTGAGCCTCAACTGAGAGTATTGTGCCCAATTCTGGGCACCACACTTTAGAAAAGATGTGAAGGCTTTAGAGAGGGTGCAGAGAGGTTTAAGAGCATGGTTCTAGGGATGAGGGACTTCAGTTATGTGGATAGATTGGAAAAGCTGGGGTTGTTCCCCTTAGAGAAGAGAAGGTTGAGAGGAAGATTCAATCATGGCTTTCAGAAGGGAATTGATAAGCACCTGAAGGGAGAATTTGCAGGGCTACTGGGGAAAGGGAGTAGTACTAGCTAAGTTGCTCTTGCAGAGAGCTGGCATGGGCTCAATGGACCAAATGGCCTCCTTCTGTGCTGTAACCATTCAATAATTCTATGATTGTTTTCCAATGCATCCAATGTTCCTCCTTATTGCTGTAATCTCTTCCAAACCCACAACCCTCTGAGATATCTGCGCTCCTCTAATTTTGGCCTTTTGTGCATCTCTGATTTTAATTGCTTCTCCATTGGCGGCTGTACCTTCAGCTACCTAGTCCCTAAGCTCTGGAATTCCCTCTCTATCTCCCCCTCTCCTTCTTTAAGATCCTCCTCTTTCACCAAGCTTTTGGTTACCTTTACTAATATTTCCTTATGTGGCTTGGTGTTATTTTCAGTTTGATAATGTTCCTGTGCAGCACCTTGGGATATTTTACTACATTAAAGATATTATATAAGTTGTTGATATTGTTGCCTGGTGAGTCACTGATCTTGACTGTATGTTAAGGAGATGACGCTGAGTGAGACTCAGCTATTTTCTCTCTGGGAACATAGGAACAGACGGAGGCCATTCAGCCCCTCCAGCCTGTTCTGCCATTCAATTAGATCACGGCTGTACCTCAACTGTATTTACCCACCATTGAGAGAGAAAATGGAGTACTCTGATTGAAAGGGTTTCATGCAGCTTATAGTGGCTGCCTCTAAAGTACGTGGACAAGCAATGGTGAATAGTCCAGGGAGATCGATAGGGCTCAATTGTTTTTTTTTAAATATTGGGCACAAAATGAAGCACCATTGTTAGAAATCACTAACTACAGCAAAATCTTTCTCCTCAGATACAAGATATGAGCATCAAAATTTAATATGTTCTCCAGGAATCTACCCACTCTGCAATGTCTTCTTGCACTGGAATACAGTTCTCACATTATGTTCCTCTGACCTTGGTCTGAATGTCTCCCGCTCGCTCTGCAGCCCCCACAGTGGCAGAGCCTGCAGTCACTGCCCTCTGGAATGGACTTTACCTCTTCTAACTTTCTCACTACCTGCAGCACTTCCATTTGTCACTGCACTGTCTGATGTCCATCACTCTTCCTGTGATGTGCCTTTGAGCATTTTGATCAGTTAAAAAGTGCCCTAAAATGTAATTTTTTTTGTTAGTTCATGGGATGTGAGCATCTCTGGCAAGGCCCAGCATTTATTGCCCATCCCTAATTGCCCTTGAGAAGGTGGTGGTGAGCCACCTACTTGAACCACTGCAGTCCATGTGGTGTAGCTACACCGACAGTGCTGTTAGGGAGGGATTTCCAGGATTTTGACCCAGCGACAGTGAAGGAACGGCGATATATTTCTAAGTCAGGATGGTGTGTGGCTTGGAGGGGAACTTGCAAGTGGTGGTGTTCCCATTCATTTGCTGGTCATGTTTTTCCAGGTGGTAGAACTTGTGAGTTTAGAAGGTGCTGTTGAAGGAGGTTTGGTGAGTTCCTTCAGTACATCTTGTAAATGGTATATACTGCTACCATTCTGTGCTGGTGGTGGAGGGAATGAATGTTTAAAGTGGTGGATGTGGTGCCGATCAAGCGGGCTGCTTTGTCCTTGATGGCATCGAGCTTCTTAAGCGTTGTTAGAGCTGCACTAACCAAGGAAAGTGGAGGGTATTCCATCACACTCCTGACTTGTTCCTTGTAGATGGTGGACAGGTTTTGGGGAATCAAGAGGTAAGTTACTTCATAGATCATAGAGAGATACAGCACTGAAACAGGCCCTTTGGCCCACCGAGTCTGTGCCGACCATCAACCATCCATTTATACTCATCCTACATGAACCCCATATGCCCTACCACATCCCCACCTTCCCTCAATTCTCCTACCACCTACCTACACTAGGGGCAATTTACAATGGCCAATTTACCTATCAACAAGTCTTTACTTTCTGCAGAATTCCCAGTCTCTGACCTGCTCTTGTAGCCACAGTATTTATATGGCTGGTCCAGTTAAGTTTCTGCTCAATGGTAACTCCCAGGATGTTGATGGTAGGGATTCAGCGATGGTAATGCCGTTGAATGACAAGAGGAAATGGTTAGATTCTCTCTTGTTGGAGATGGTCATTGCATGGCAATTCTGTGGCACGAATATGACTTGTCACTTATCAGCCCAAGCCTGAGTGTTGTCCAGGTTCTGCGGGTGGACATGGACTGTTTCAGTAACTGAGGAGTCTCAAATGATACTGAATACGGTGCAATCATCAACGAGCATCCCCACTTCTGACCTTATGATGGAGGGAAGGTCATTGATGAAGCAGCTGAAGATTTATTGGGCTGAGGACACAACACTGAGGAACATCTGCAGTGATGTCCTGGGGGTTCAGCTGCTGTTTAAGATAAACACTGGATAAGGATTTTTTGTTGGTCCCACAAGTTTATAAGAATGATGACTAGTTATGTTTTGTTTTCTATTAAGTCTCTATAAAGGAACTTAAATATTTATTATTGATTTAACTCAGAATGATGTAAACAGGAGTTCTTTAATACCAATAAGCCCTACCTGCGCAAATGTGGGTGACAAAAGAAAGACCCATATTAGTTTAATATTTTCTTGATTCTTTGGGTCATTTAGTTTTTGTCTAGTTTCTCCTGTGTCCTGTACTTTCTTTTTCTTGCTCCTCTATTATCAGTAGAGTTCCCAATCTCTGTGTATCCCTTTCACGTCCTTCTTTACGTTTTCCCCAATCTGTATCTATTAACTTTTTAAAAATGCAATGTGTGGACCTTCATGAAGCTAACATGCATTGATGATAGATGGGTTGTCTGTATCTGAGCAGAATGCTTTCTGGAACAGTATTAAATTTTGAGTTGATTAGATAGGTCCAGATACTTCTGGCTGAACAGTCTCTGGACCCACCACAGACTGAAGACTTTGCAGAAAGACCATGTTTCAATTCTTTGTAGAAAGCCAGTAGTTGAATTTTAAATATATAGCAAACTTCAGTTGCAGTGAATAACTTGGCTGGGCATATGATGATGTTCAGGCACTCCACAGCTGCAATTTCCTCGGGTCTATCCTACAGTATGTATAAATCATTTCAAAACCTTTAGACCTCCTCTGACTATACATAGTGCCATGAAGTGCAGAATTTCTATTCTTACATTATTTAGAAAATATCATTTAACTATCATTATATTTTCCCACAAAAATAAAATAAAAGGAAAGGGGCTTGTGTTCTCATTATTTCCCTTTCTTTAATTGTTACGATTTGTGAACTATTTTGATGATGAATCACTTGACAAACCTGCTCTATCATTATTCATTTTAACTAAACTCTTCCTTCTGAATTTCCCTAACCTTGGCACTAATTTAGAACTGTCAGAGTATACAGGATCAGTTCCTGCTTTCTGTATAAATGTTTCTCTCTCTGCGTTTCTTCTTTCCGTTTGAGTGGGAGGTAGTCAGTGAGATGGAGAAAGGGTCCACTTACAGTATATGGAGGGTGCTGTCACCTCACCCTTAACCTCTACATCCATTCTGCTCTGCATTCCCCTCAAAGGGTGGGTGGTGTGAGGCCAGAAGCACTCTCAACCCTAACCTGCTTCTCTCTTCTACTCCTCCATCCTACCTTCAACAGTAACAACTTGTTATGGCCAGGTGAAGAGGGGGTCTCAGGGTCCCCTCTCACCCTTCCTCTTATTTGACCGCAACAGGATTTATTCCTTTTTTAAACAGTGGTTGTGCTTACCACCTCACTGAATGTTTTCCATTTTTCCTTCAATGTGATTGTGAAAGAACCAATCAGACAGGTTTTCTTGAGTTTAAATAAGACAGAGGTAAGTTTATTATACTTAACACTCTAACCCCGATTTAAAATACTAAAAAATATGCAACACCTTCACACAAGAATCACACACACACAAATAAATTACGCAGGGAAAAATAGATTTGGTGGTTGGGGGATGGTGGTGAAGTAGTAATGTCACTGGACTAGGAATCCAGAGGTTCAGACTAGTGCTCTGGGGACATGGATTTAAATCCCACCACGGCAGATGGTGAAATTTGAATTCAATTAATCAATCTTGAATTAGAAAGCTAGTCTAATGATGACCATGAAACTATTGTTGATTGTTGTAAAAACCCATCTGGTTCACTAACGTCCTTTAGGGAAGAAAATCTGCTATCCCTACCCGGTCTGGCCTACATGTGACTCCAGACCCACAGCAATGTGGGTGGCTCTTAAAATGCTCTCTGAAATGGCCAAGAAAGCTACTCAGTTCAAGGGCAAATAGGGATGGGCAATAAATGCTGGCCTTGCCAGTGATGCCCACATCCCATGACTGAATAAAAAAAAATTAAGTCCAGAATAATTGGAACTGAAATATACATGTGTGAAATGGATGATCTAGTAGCCCTTGGCTGAAGCTGTATTCTTGATGACTGTACTGCTAATGAAGCCATTTTAGGTAATTCAATCACTTGGAGAAAGCCACTATCCTGGCTAGGATTCTTGTTAGACTTCTTGTCTCCAGTTCACTCTCCTGATATTTCAGATGCAAATTGCAGTGGCCATCTTGGCTTCTAGATTTTTAAAAGTTAACTTGTAGGATTTTTTCATTAAAATTCTAATGTAAGTTTCCAACCGAAGGAATTAATATTGGTTTGGCATATAGGGTTTTCCTGACATACTCTTTAAATGTACTTCATGTTCTGAAGTCGTGAAAAGGTGCTATTTATATGCAAGTTCATTCCTTCCTGTATATTTCCATCAGAGGTATTGTTTGCTTCGAAAATACAATTTACTACAGTTTAAAAAATAAATCAAATGAAAATAATGAAAGATGTCATCTGTCTTCTTCTTTATCAGTTTCTTTGGTGCTGCTATTTACTCAGAGACTTGTTGGGAGCCAGGTTGAGGGAGCTGATATTGCACAGGAAACCCAGAGGTAAGTTCAGCATGCCTGTCAGTAGTTTGTTAGCTCAGTCAGTTCATTAGCAATTTACTTGTGGGTTACCTATGCCGTCCAATCAGCAGCAGTCAGTGTGATGACAACCTGGGTGTCGCGATCTCAACTCCAGTATTTAAAAAGGCAAAACCAATGTTGCAATTTGAAGCAGTTGGGACGTTTGGAACAGAGATAACAATCATTGAAGACGGAATCACAACAGTCAAGGAGCGATACTCTTCTGCAGAAATGGGTGAAAGAAACTTGCCGCTGCCACAAAGAAGTTGTGGCTACAGTGTGCCGAGGAGGTCAGCAGAAAGAGCATTGGGCCACGCTCCTTGATTCATTGCAGGAAGAGCTTTAATGGCCTAACCATGTCAGGAAAGGTGAGTATAGTGACATATTCACCTACATCCTGCTGTGAGCATCACCCCAACCCCTCACTCTGCCTTGTTAGGCCTACTTCATCCCATCACTCCTCAGACCCACTTACCTTACACACCCAGCTATTCTTCTCTTTCCATGCACTTCCTCATATCCCTATCTATCCATCACCACTGTCACTCACCCTCATCCTCATGCAATGTCATCCCTCTCTCTCATAGTCACCCTCATGAAATGCACTGCATCCATCAGGTGATTGTACGCCATTGCACTCACTCAGAGGCTTGCTCTTTCCCTTGTTGCTGAAGAGAGCACAGAACACGGGGCAGAAGGAGAGAACCAGAGATCGGCCTACACACATTTCTCAGCTCACAAAAGCAGAGGAGGAGGCGTTGGAGATCAGTGACTTCTCAGAGTGCCTGCCTGTCAGAGATGAGAAGATAAGGGTGTCTCAGCTACCTGGTGAGACAATTAAATATTAGCGACCCACATGTGATACAGCACTCAGTCATGTTGCCTTGATTATAACAGCGAGTAGAACCACCTCCATAATGATAACTTGCAACATTCTTAACTTGCTAACATTAATTCATGTCTTTTATCTCTAACAGGGCCTTCACACTTGCAGCAAGAATTTCTGGAGGTCATGCATGATTCCTCAGAGGAGCTGAGCCCTTCTGAGTATACGCTGTCATGGGACCCATGCGGACTGTGCACCAGCTCAGATACTCACACTTCAGTGGGGTCAGTAAGGCAGATAGTTGGGTTTTCACCTGATGACTCACACTTCACAAGTAAGGAAGAACAGATGGTGGAGATAGGGACAGAGGCGGAAAGTCAACATCAGAGGACGCAGCCCTCTCCAAGCTCTGCTCAGCTCGACACAGATGCTGTACCTTGAGGGGGCCATCAATGAGGAGGAGAATCATTGAGCAGCAGCAGATGATGTATGATGCACTGACAGGCCTTCCAAACACACTGACCATGATCACAGGGAATGAAGGAATCTGCCTCAAACATGAATGACTCGATGTTGCAGGCCATTGCGATCTGGCGTCTTCTTGCATGGATAGAATGGCCTGCTGCGTGGAGAATCAAATATTTTAATCCATGCTTGCCTTAACCCCAGCTTCGCCAACTCTGGATAACAGCACATCTATCACCTTAAGTAGAATGAAAGGTTCCATAGCCTTGGTCTTACAGCACCATACTGATCTGAATCAAAATGTTCTCCAGCACAAAGGTAGCGGCTGGATTGAGAGAGGGATGATGGCGATCGGGGATACGAAAGTGGGAGCTCCTCTCAAAATGTTTCCACTTCTCACCTGTTGCCCCAACCACCCACTATCAGTCAGTATCCCATATGCTGCCTGGTTTCCCAGTGGATGAGACTGCCTGTGCACAGGCACAGGTGGAGCAGTCTTTGGCAGGGCCCTCACAGGCTCCAAAACCCAGAGAACCTCGGCAACAAGCATGTGAGCAGCCAGAGCAGGGATCGGGGCAGGGATCGGGGCAGGGATCGGGGCAGGGTGTCTCTACCTCCGCTGAAGCCATAGGGGTTGCACGAGGTAGGTGCAGTAGGAAAAGGAAGAGTTAAGATTTGTAGTCGCAAACGGTCTGCACATGGGTGACTGAGAAAATGTTTCTTCGATAAGTTTCTGTTGTTTATTTAGCTCACATAAATGTTATTCTTTTTCACCACTTTCCCATCTTGTTCATTCTGCTGGATGGCAAGTCACCTTTCAACTTGTTTGAATAGGAAGACATGAATTGATAGGAACCAATGGATGATGTTTGCAGGTCTGCTCTGTGTCAGTGGTATTGGAAGGGGTGGTGGGAAGGGAAGAGAGGCCCTTGCGTGTGCTTGTGACATGCCTCCACTGCTGCAACCTAATTAAACCTCGTATTAATGAGGGTAACGCTGGCATCACAGGTGGCAGCTGATGGTGCACGGCCCTCATCATCCTCCTCTTCACCCTGCTCCTTCTCCCCACTCCGTATCACCCTGCTCCTCTGTCTGCCGCAGTGCTGTAAATAAACCAGTTGGTGATTTGATACAAGTGTGATATCTGCATTGCTCTGAGATAAATCAGATATACATACCATATCCAGCAACCCGGCGTAAACATAACATCTGCTGCACCCCCTCTCTGCCTCTCCCCTCTCTGCCGCTCCTCCTCTCTGCTGCTGCCCTCTCGGCTGCTCCTGCTGCTCCCCCTTTCCGTTGCTCCCCCTCTCTGCTGCTGCCTTCTCTGCCATTCCCCTCTCTGCTGCCCCCCTCCCTGCCATTCTCCTCTCTGCTGCTCCCACTCTCTGCCGCTCTCCCTCTCTGCCGCTCTCCCTCTCTGCCGCTCTCCCTCTCTGCCGCTCTCCCTCTCTGCCGCTCCCCCTCTCTGTCACTGCCCTCTTGGCTACTCCCCCTCTCTGTTGCCTCTCCTCTCTGCTGTTGCCCTCTCTGCTGTCCATCTACAGATCTCTGAACAGCAACTTGCTGCTACTGCTAGTGATATTGCTCCTTCAGGTTTAATCTAAGGTAGTCAAGACGCCAACCATCCTTATGCGATTGAGGACTCCAAAGTGCAGAAAGTAAACTCTAAGCGAAAGTATCAGGAACAAACCCTTTCCCGTGAGCAGGTAAGAAAGTAGCTGTGAGGATTGAGTGTTTACTACAGTATTTCCATGAGATTGATTCAGCTCCCTCACTTACCGCTGTGTTTTTGCTCGCTTGCAATGAGCCATGAAACCCCTGGACCCTAAGTTAAATCTAAAAGTCAGCTGAAATATCTCTTTAATTGAATGATTAGCATATGTTAATAAGCAACCCCTGCATGGAAGCCTAAAGCTCCCCAGTTAAACCCGGAAGTCAATGGGTCAGCTTCCCAAAGTGTTGTCAATTTTCTCAGGTTTAACACCCCTCATTTCCTAACCCACGCTCTTTGCTGAGTTAAAATTACCCTGTTTTTCTGTCTTATAAATTTTAACAATTAGAATCTCTGGTGTAAATGTTTATTATCACTCCCTGGGCAGTAATCTGCCTGAGCGGATCACATTCCCATGGATGAACTCACCCAATTGCATTCCATTGCTATTAATAAGCAGTGCACAAAGCCAAAGGACAGTGGCCTAGATTGTCTATAGCAATAATTTGTTTTGTGCAGCCTATTGCTAAGGAGTAATACCTTTGTACGCTTATGTATGCTGTGGAATTGAATGGGATGTGCTCAGTATGCACCCCTTTGTACAGGAGTGTCTTCCACTTATTCTACTGATCCTAATCGTACTTGTGAAATGACAAGCTGCAAACTAGAAAACTAGAACATTTTCATAGTGTTGTAGCGGATAGTACCTGATTGTCCTGATGAATAATCTTGTTATAAAACATGATAGGCTAGTGGTTACAGTACCAGACGAACATCTCAAAGGTCAGGATTTCCCAGTCTTACCATGGTAAGGAATCAGTTTCAATAAATCTGATCATTTGCAGGCTATCATCAGATTGTAGTCAAACGCCAGCTAGTTTACTAATGTACTTCAAGGAAGGGAATCTACCTACCCTACATGATTTGTTCTACACGTGATTCCAGCCCCTCACTGTGGAGACTCTTAATGCTCTCAGGGTAACTAAGACTGTAAAGAGTCCATAGAAAAGACAAGGTTAACCAGCAATTCCCAAGATATTTGGAAGTTTTCTAGAAGTAAAGAAAGAATTTGCATTTCTATAGCACCTTTTACATCCTCAGGATGTCCCAAAGCACTTTACAGCCAATGAAATACTTTTGAAGCGTAATCACTGTTGTAATAGCACCTCCAACAATGCAGCACTCGGACACATATAGCAGCTTAATCAGATAAGGACTGGAGTAAACAGTGCTACTGAAACAAAAAGAAAAACTTGCATTTATATAGTGCCTTTCACACCCTCAGGGCATCCCAAAACACTTTTACAGCCAATGAAGTATTTTGGAAGAGTAATCATTGCTGTAATGTAGGAAATGTAGCAGCCAATTTACACACTGCACGCTTCCACAAACAGCAAGGTGATAATGATCAGATCATCTATTTTAGTGATGTTAATTGAGGGATAACTATTAGCCAAAACACCGGGGATAACTCCTCTGCTCTTCTTCAAAATCATGCCATGGGATCTTTTACATCCACCTGAGAAGACAGACAGTTTTGGTTTAACATTTGATCAGAAAGACAGCACCTCCAGCAGTGCAGCACTTCCTCAGTACGACACTGGAGTATCAGCCTTGATTTTTGGCTGACGTCCCTGGAGTGAGTCTTGAATCCACAACATTCTGAGTCAGAGGCAAGAGTTCGAGCAACTATGTCACAGCTAACACTATTGTTTAATGTGTGTTAGTTATTGCAAGAAATAACACATGCGAGCTTAAATAAAAACAAGAAATGCTGGAAATACGCAGCAGGTCTGGAAGCAACTGTGGAGAGAGAAGCAGAGTTAACATTTCAGGTCAGTGACCCTTCATCAGAACTAGCAGATATCAGAAATGTGAAAGGTTTTAAGCAAGTAAAGCGGGGGTGGGGCAAGAGATAACAAAGGAGGTGTAGATAGGACAAGGTCACAGAGAATAAATGACCAGAAGGTCGTGGAGCAAAGGCAAACAATATGTTAATGGTGTGTTGAAGGACAAAGCATTAGTACAGATAGGGTGGTAATGAACTGAAAACTGAACAGCCACAAGCACAAACATGAAAAAAAAGTGGGTAGGCAAACTGAACAAACTAAGATAAAATAAAATAAACACAAAAAAAAAGAAAAAACAAAGGATAACTAAAAAGAAAAAAGACAAAATAACTAAAAATACAAGTAAAGGGCGGGGTGGGGGTGGTGGATCTGTCATGCTCTGAAATTATTGAACTCGATGTTCAGTCCGGCAGGCTGTAGCGTGCCTATTCGGTAAATGAGATTCTGTTCCTCGAGCTTGCGTTGATGTTCACTGGAACACTGCAGCAATCCCAGGACAGAGATGTGAGCATGAGAGCAGGGGGAAGTGTTGAAATGGCAAGCAACGGGATGCTCGGGGTCATGCTTTCGGACTGAGTGGAGGTGTTCCGCAAAGTGGTCACCCAGTCTGCATTTGGTCTCCCCAATGTAGAGGAGACCACATTGTGAGCAGCGAATACAGTATACTACATTGAAAGAAGTACAAGTAAATCGCTGCTTCACCTGAAAGGGGCGTTTGGGGCCTGGGATAGTGAGGAGAGTGGAGGTAAATGGGCAGGTATTACACCTCCTGCAATTGCAGGGGAAGGTGCCGTAGGAAGGGGACGAGGTGGTGGGGTTAATGGAGAAGTGGAAATATTTCAGATTTCCAGCATCCACAGTATTTTGCTTTTATACATGAGAGCTTACTTAGTTCTGTTATTTTTTTTAAACTGAGAAATATATCTTCAACTATATGAACATGAAAATGTTTATGAATCCCAGGACAGGACATCAGGCAGTTCTGCCTGTTCCTCTTGCCAAACAAGGCCAAATGGTTTGTCAACACTTTTTCATGAAGGCAATTACCCTTTAAACAAAAATAGTTCCCCCATGGGCAGTCCATGATCATTAGTAATGACTGTGATAAATTCTACAGCAGTAATACATCATATTTTAATGCATCATTGGACACACCATCAGGAAGTTCCAGGGCTGTTGAAAGGAAGGAGAACGAGGTACGTGTGGTAGAGAGCCAGTGTCACAGACAGTTGACTGTCTGTCTGCCAACCTCTTTTGTCTCAAGTGCTATACTCAGCTAAAGTTCCGTGAGCATTCTTTCTGCGTGTTCTGTTATTATTCAATATTATTCTGTAAACAATTATCTTTTCAATGAAATATACATCCGAAACAAAGTTTTAAAATTAGTTCCGATCTTTCTGACATAAGGCAAGACATTTGTATTGAATTATACGAATTTGTTAGGTTTTGAATGGAGCTTAATGATCTCAGTGGAATTTTTAAAGGTGGACACAAAAGCATTATTAAGATCTATAGGTAAACGCAGTTGATAAATATGCAGCTTAGAGTTCCAACACACTACCTGTAGGTTTCTTGTGGGGTTTTCTCTGTCAAGCTTGGGAGCACTCGGGGTGATAACCAACTTACCAACTTCTAATTGAAACCCAACATTCCACCTGGTCACAATAGCTAGCCCCCAAAACTCACAGACCTTCTGGTTGTGCCCCAGATACTATTGCATCAGTCAATGCAACATTTAATACCCCGACAATCTCTGTGCTCGGGGAATCCCTTCTTATACTTGCTTTATATGGCAAAGCCTAAGGACACCAATTTAACCCAATCATTACAACATTATTATTTGAACAGTCCAATTGCAAAAGATGTCATATACCCATCTGCCCACGAAGTCAGGTCAGACTCTCAAGATCTCTGACTTTCCACACTTCGACTCCTATCAGCTCATCAATGTTCCAGTGCCAAACAAGAAAAACATGGTGCCTTGGTACCCAGGTATCTAGGATTCAGGACACTCTGCTTTCTATCTGGGCCTCTGGAATTCTTTTAGTTCTCACAAAGAAGCCTGACTGTTTTCATGCTTGGCTAGATTCTGCTGAAATTTACCTTCTAACCATTTGGTTCCTTTCAAAACCTTCAGGATCAAAACACTTGGTCAATGACGTCCCCAACTATAATTCCTCATCAAGTCACCTCTCACTTCAAGGTGGATTACAAGCAGGAATTTAAAAAAAAGTTCAGAAGATTCAGTTTAACAGTCAGTCATAGTATTTAAGTTAGTTCTTGTTAATTAGCAAGGAATCCTGACGTTGGGATTTCCCAGAATTCTTGAATAGCTTTTATCTGGAGTACAAAATTTAACCAGTTTAAAAATTCATCATTTCCAGGTCATTAATGCTCTAATTTTGCAAGTCACTTACACATGAAAATGGACTTGTATACAGCAGAATTTAAAACACAAAATGCTGGGAATACTTTGTAATTAAGGCCACAATCAGATCAGCCATGATCTTATTGAAAGGTGGAGCAGACTTGAGGGGCCGAATGGCCTCATCCTGCTCCTATTTTTTTAAAATCTTAATCATCAGGTCTGGCAGCAGTTGCGATAACATTTCAGGTTGGTGATCTTCTGTCAGAACTTGAACTTCCCCTTTCTTAGCTATTCACGCTTCTTTTGCTTCTCTCATGTCTTAATGCTTTTGCCCATTACTTGAATGCGATCATCTCCTGCCACCTCCACCAACACCCCCACCCACACCCCCCCCCCCAACCACCTCACCACCTCACCATACAGCAGTGCTGCTCTAGCTAAGACTGGTTAACTCTGCACAGAGAAAGGATAACACTGGACTATCACCCAGTTAGTTCCACACTGTTATATATCTTCACAGGTTTGTCTGTCCACTGCTGATAGTCCCTGATAGGTGTGAGAAAGGCTTCACATGACATTGCTGATTACAGCAAGGCTTTTGTGAGGAAGTGTCAAGTAAAGGCCAGAAATGACAAAGAAAAACTTGCATTTATGTTACGCCTTTCACATTCTCACTGTGTCTCAAAGGGCTTTATAGCCAAAGAACTTCTGCTTGAAGTATAGTCACTGTTGTAGGAAATGAGGCAGCCAATTAGTGATATGACCAAATCATCTGTTTTAGTGACATTGGTTGAGGGATAAATGTTGGCCAGGACACCTGTAAGAGCTCCCCTACTGTCAAGAAGAAAAGATCTAACAGCCAAACTGTCACAGGTCTATCTCCTAGGTTGAGGATAGTCAGGGTGCAAGGTGCTGCCTTCCTCTTGCCACGAATGCTACTTAGAACAAATGAAACATAAGAAATAGGAGGAGGAGGAGGCCATTCGGCCCCTCAAGCCTGCCCCACCATTCAATAAGATCATAGATGATCAGCCCCAGACTTTGGTGCAGGGAGACCAAGGAATGGAAAGAAAGTGAAATTGAGTCCTCCCCTTAAGTATTCATGGTATGGTACAGCTGAGGGTGCTCACTTTGCGCAGGGAAGGATAGTCTACTAGTAATGTAGTCTGGTTGCTTGTGAACTTTGAAAGGGATTACCTTGCTGCTGTAATTTCACATTTCAGCTGTCTCATATTGAAAGCAACCATTTCACAGTTTCCGAGAGTAGTTCCACTGTGCTTTATGCAGCCACTCTTATTAACCAATTATTTTGTGATGTGAACTTCAGTACAATACAGAATTATTGCTGCTTATTAAAAGTAAACTGTTGGGGTTTTACTCATTCAACTACAGAAATAGCGCAGAGATTTATGTGCTGTGAACTGGATCATGTTGCCAGATTGTTCAGGTAGGGATCTGTTTTTTATGAGCCCACATGTGGCGAGATTCTGTCTGAGCAACAGGAGAGAGTATTGTTAATGGGCTTTAATATATATATATATTTCAAAGGTTCTTTCAACATAAAACATTTTACATTTTCTATTCATTTGACACTTATTTCCCTTTTTTGCAGGAATTGATTTCAAAATTAAAGCAGTAGAATTAGATGGGAAAAAAATCAAGTTACAGATATGGTAAGTACTAATAGTTCACAACGAGCACAATTTTCACTCAGTCTGATTTGCCTGTTGAATCAAATCGAAGAATGATTACAGCACAGAAGGCCATCATTCCACCGTCGTATCCGTGCCAGCTCTCTGCAAGAGCAACTCAGCTGGTCCCACTCCCTCCCCTTTTCCCCCTAGCCCTGCAAACGTTTTCTCTTCAGATAATTATCCAATTTGCTTTTGAAAGCTATGATTGACTCTGCCTCCACCACACGCTCAGGCAGTACCTTCCAGATCCTAACCACTCGCTGTGTGAAAAACCTTTTCCTGATGTCGCCTTTGGTAGTTTTGCCATTCACCTTAAATCAATGTCCGCTAGTTCTCGAAACTTCCTCTCCCTATCCACTCTGTCCAGACCCCTCCTGATTTTGACCACTTCTATTAAATCTCCTCTCAACCTTCTCTAAGGAGATCAGCTCCAGCTTCTCCAATCTATCCACGTAACTGAAGTCCCTCATCTTTGGAGGCATTCTCGTAAATCTTTTCTGCACTCTATCTAATGCTTTCACATCCTTCCTGAAGTGTGGTGCCCAGAATTGAACACAATACTTCAGTTTGAGGCCGAACCAGTGTTTTATAAAGGTTTATCGTAACTTCTTTGCTTTTGTACTCTGTGCCCCTATTTATAAAACCCAGGATCACATATGCTTTATTAAGCGCTTTTGCTATCTGCCCTGCCACCTGTTAACTCTAACCCTAATCCTAACCCTAACCCTGCCACCTTCAATGATTTATTCACATATACCCCCAGACCCCTCTGCTCCTGCACCCCTTTTAGAGTTGTATCCTTTAATTTGTATTGCCTCTCCTCATTTTTTCTTACCAAAATCTATGGGTGGAATGGCCTCCTCCTGCACTGTAACAATTCTGTGATTCTCTACATTAAATTTCATCTGTCATGTGTCTGCCCATTCCACCAGCCTGTCTATGTCCTTCTGAAGTCTATCACTATCCTTCTTGCAGTTCACAATACTTTCAAATTTGGTGTTATCAGCAAATTTTGGAATTGTGCTCTCCACACACAAGACTAGGTCCTCAATGTAGATCAAGAAAAGCAGTGGTCCTAATACTGACCCCCAGGGAACCTCTCTGTATATCTCCCTCCAGTCCAAAAAAGAACCATTCACCACTACTCTGTTTCCTGTCACTCAATCGGCTTTGTATCCATGCTGCCACTGTCCCTTTTGTTCCATAGGCTTTAACTTTGCTGGCCAGCTTATTATGTGGCACTTTATCAAATGCCTTTTGGAAGTCCATGTACACCACATCAACTGCATTACCCTCATCAAACCTCTCTGTTACCTCATCAAAAAACTCAATCAAGTTAGTTAAACAAGATTTGCCTTTAACAAATCTGTGCTGGCTTTCCTTAATGAATCCACATTTTCCCAAGTGACTGTTAATTTTGTCCTGGATTATCATTTCTAAAAGCTTTCTCGTCATCAAGGTTAAACTGACTGACCTGTAGTTGCTGGGCTTATTCTTGCACCCTTTTTTGAACAGGGCTGTAATATGTAGGATTTACTGATCTAAATATATGTATATAACTAAACTATACCGGCTTAGACAACAACAGAACTTAGAAACAGGAGAAGGCCATTTAGCCCCTTGAACCTGTTCTGCCATTCAATGAGATGTTAGGTTGGTCTGTGACCTAACTCCATATCCCTTGATTCCTTTGGCTAAAAAGATCTATCAATCTCAGTTTTAAAATTAACAATTGATCTAGAATCAGAGAGATAATGAGAGTTTCAAACTTTTACCACCCTTTGTGTGTAGAAGTGTTTCCTAATTTCACTCCTGAAAGGTCTGGCTCTAATATTTTGATTATGACCCCTAGTCCTAGACTCTCCAGTTCGTGGAAAAAGTTGCTCCCAATGTACCCTGTCTGTTCCCCTTAATATCTTGATACTTCAATCAAATCACCTTTCATCTTCTAAATTCCAGGGAATTCAACTCTGTGTACTCTCTCCCCTCACAATGTAATCCTCCGAGTCCTGGTATCTTTCTGGTAAAGCTACGCTGCACTACCTCCTTTCTACAATGTGGTGCCCAAAACTGCTCTCAGAACTCCAGGTGTGGTCTGACCAGGGCTTTGTATGGCTGAAGCATGACTTCTCTTCCCTTCTATTCTGATCCTCTACATATAAAAGCCAGCATTCTGTTTGATTATTTTCTGGATCTGTTCATGACATTTTAATGATCTGTGTACCTGGGTCCCTAGGTCTCTCTTTGGGCCTCCACTGTTTCTAATTTCTCACTATTTAGAAAGTACCCTGTTCTATCCTTTTTAGGTCCAAATGCTGGAAATGCTCAGCAGGTCAGGCAGCATCTGTACAGAAAAAAGCAAAGTTAACGTTTCATGTTGATGTCCTTATATTGTTATGACAGATTCTTTGTAGATTGTTAAAAGTAGCCATGAGATTATACCTGAATTGGAATTTCTCAGCTATCCTAGGATTCTGGCAGGAATGATGTTCCATTATTACAATCTGGCTGTATGTAATTGTGGAGTCAAAAAGGCACAGGAGGCCATTCAGCCCATCGAGTCCATTCCAGCTCTCTGTAGCGCAATCCAATCAGTCCCATTCCCTGGCTGTGTTCCCGTTGCTCTGTAAGTTCATTTCCCTCACATGCCCATCCAATTTCCTTTTGAAATGATTCATCGTCTCTGCTTCCACCATTCTTGTAGGCAACGAGTTTCAGGTTATTATCACTCACCACGTAAAAAAAAATTCTTCATATTCCTTCTGCATGTCTTGCCCAAAACCTTAAATCTGTGCCCCCTAGTCCTTGTACCATTGGCTAGTAGGAACAGCTTTTCTTTGCCTACCCTATTCAAACCTGTCATAATGTTGTACAATTCTATCAAATCTCCTCTCAATCTCCTTTGCTACAAGGAGAACAACCCCAGCTTCTTCAACCTAACCTTGTAGCTAAAATTCCCTCATTGCTGGAACCATCTGGTAAATCTCCTCTGCACCCTCTCAAGGACCCTCACATCCTTCCTAAAGTGTGGTGACCAGAACTGGACACAATACTCTTAGTTGTGGCCTAACCAGAGTTTTATAAAGTTTCAGCATAACTTACCTGCTTTTGTACTCAATACCTCTATTTATGAAGCCCAAGAACATGTATACTTTGCTAACTCCTTTCTCAATATGCACTGCCACCTTCAAAGATCTATACACATGAACTGCTAGGTCACTCTGTCCCTGCACACTCTTTAGAACTGTACCATTTAGTCTATATTACCTCGCCCTATCCCTTTTGCCAAAATGCATCATCTCACATTTCTCTGTATTGAATTCCATCTGCCACTTGTCTGCCCATTCTGCCACCCTGTCTATATCCTGTTGCAGTCGATTGGTATCATCCTCACTGTTTTCCATACCTCCCAAGTTTGGCGTCATTCGCAAATTTTGAAATTTTACTCTGTATTTCGGTATCCAGGTCATTTATATATGTCAAAAAAAGCAGTGGTCCTAGCACTGAACCTTAAGTTCTACCAACTTTCTGTCTGAAAAACAATTATTTACCATGACTCGCTGCTTTCTGTCCTTAAGCCAACTTTTTATCCAAGCTGACACTGATACTCCTATTCCATGAGCCTCAGTTTTGTTAACCAGCCTTTTATGTGACACTTTGTCAAAGGCTTTCTTAAAATCTATATAGACAACATCCCTTCATCAACCTTCTCTTGTTAATCATAAAAATCCATTAGACTAGACAAACACGATCTGCCTTTTACAGATCCATGCTGGCTTTCCCAAATAAACTCTCCAAGTGCCTGTTGATTTTTTTCCCCCTGATTATTGTTGCTAAAACCTTACCCACCATGAATGTTAAACTGACTGGCCTGTTGGAATGTCCTTACACCCTTTCTTGAATAAGGGTGTCACATTTGTCACTTGCCAATTCTCTGGCACCTCATATCTTGAGAAGATTGTAAGATTATGGCAAGCCCTTCTGTTATCTCCACACACACTTCCTTTAGCAACCTAGGATGCAAGCCATCCTGACCAGGCGATGTATCCACTCTAACTATAGTGAGCCTTTCCAGTACATCCTTCCTATCAATTTTCACCCCATTCATTGCCTCTACCCTCTCCACTTCTACTGATATTTTGTCAGCACCCTCTTCCTTCGTAAACACTGATACAAAGTACTCATTATTCTAGCCTTGCCCTGCACCTCTAAACATATATCATCCCCTTTGTTCCTAATAGGCACCACCTGCCTCTTACTACCATTTTACTATTTACATGCTGGTGGAAAATTTTTGGGTTCCCTTTTATGTTAACTGCCATTCTATTCTCATATTCTCTCTTTCCCAGTGGTATTTTCCTCTTCACTTCCCCTCTCAACTTATTGTATTTGGCCTGGTTCTCATTTGAAGAATTCACTTGACATGCATCATACACCCTCTTCTTTGTTTCATCATATTCTCTATCTCCCTAGTTATCCAAGGAGCCGTGGCTTTAGTTCCCTTACCTTTCACCCTTGTTGGAATGTACCTAGCCTGTGCCTGAAACATCATCTCCTCAAAGATCACCCATTGCTCTGTTATAGTTTTTTGTCAATTTTTCTGGTTTCTGCGAGTCTGGCTAGATCCCCTCTCATCCCATTGACATTAGCCCTCTTCTAATTTACAAGTTCTACTTTAGTTTGTTCCTTGCTCTTTTCCATTGAAAATCTAAACCCTTTGATACAATGATCACTCTTACCCAAGTGTTCCCACAGACACTTGGTCCACTTGATCCACCTCATTCCCCAGCACCAGATCCAGACTAATTGTCTGTGCAAAGCAATGACAATTTTAACACTGAATGTGTTTAGTTAGGATAATCAATCTGATTGGCTGCGTTGTTTGTTTAAGGTTTTATTGTTTGAGGAGCTTTTGTCTTTTCCATCTCTCCATTTAGGTTGCTTTTGCCCTGCTACTTGACAAAGGTTGGGTAGGTTACTTTCATGCATCACTGCTGAACATTGATTTGAGAAAGTGAGAGAGACCCATGTTGTCTTAGCCTGAGAATTTTTCTTTCTTGTCTTTCATGTCTGGAATTGTAGGGAATGTGTGAAAACCTGCACAGAACCTTGGTTTCTCAAGCTGGACTAAAATACTTACACAATATGAAATAATGTGTACTGGTGCCACCACAAGATTCTTTTCAACCTTGTATATCGTTGTTGTTTAAATGAAATAGCTACTTGTGTTTGTTAAGAGCTCGTTTAATCCTGCACAGGTCTGTTGAGCTCTTGCAATACAAGGAGGAGACGGGAAGCAGTGTTGGCAAATTGAGTCCTATGGACCGAATTGTGGAATGCAATAGCACAGAAAGAGGCTGTTCAGCCTGTCCAGTGTGTGTTCTTCCCCCGCCCCCCACCTCCAAACATGCCAATTAGCCGATAATCCAGTTCCTCACCTTCCTTTACCCTTTCAATGAACTTTTTCAAGCAATATCTAATCTGTTTTAAAACCATGTATGGACTCTGTTAAATTACCAGGTTATGTGGAACTCCACATGCTAACGACCCTGTATATATCTATTTATTTAAAAATATATTGTTGTTTTTGTGGTTATCTCACTGTACTGCTGTGTTAATGACCGTTGTTGGTCAGGTGTTACCACGTTATCATAGCCTTTCATAATACAGATGACTTCTATCAGAATCTCTTGACCTTCTTGAGATGTTAAATTGAGGCCCTGTCTGATCTCTCAGATGAATGTTAAAGATTCCATGGCACTTTTTCAAAGAGCAGGGGAGTTTTCTCGGGTGTCCTGGCCAATATTTATCTGAACTAACATCACTAAAACAGATTACCTGGTCATTATCACATTGCTATTTCTGGGAGCTTGCTGTGCACAAATTGTCTGCCGCTTTTCTTAAATTACAACAGTGACTACACTTCAAACATACTTCATTGGCTGTAAAGCACTTTGGGCCATCCTGAGGTCATGAAAGGTGCTATATAAATGCAAGTATATTTTTTCTTTTTCTCAGTTTTAGTAGGGAGAATCACTTTGTAACAATAATCCCTCATCCCTGGTGACAACACAAAAAATCTACACTTCAAATTTTCTATTGCTTTCATATCCTTTTGATGACGGCAAAGCCATTGTTGTGTGAGGCCTATTCATATAAGTGCGTGGACCCTGTCTTTTTGCGCAGTTACACAAGCGCGATAACCTAAAGGGGCTGACTTGTGATGGGCCTGTGCGGGAGCTTGTGGAGGGCCATGCAGCTTAGAGCAAGCATTAGTCCCTGCTATTTTGGGTTACGTTAATCTGCAGAAAGCTGTCCAAGTTGGAAGTTAGCAAATGTAACACCGCTATTCAAGAAAGGAGAGAGAGAGAAAACAGGGAGCTCCAGGCCTGTTAGCTTCACATCAGTCATGGGGAAAGTGTTGGAACCTACAGGTCAGTGTGGTTTTACGAAAGGGAAATAGTGTTTGATAAATTGATTAAGGTTTTTTGAGGATGTAACTAGTATATAGCCAATAAAGGGGAGCCAGTAGATGTAATACAGTTGGATTTCCAAAAGACATTCAATAACTAAAAGGTTAATATGCAAGATAAGGGCTCATGGAGCTGGGGGTGATATATTAGCATGGATGGAGGATTGGTTACCGGACAGGAGGCAGAAAGTAGGGATAAATGGGACATTTTCAAGTTGGCAGGCTGTAATTAGTGTCGCAAGGATGAGTGCTGGGGCTTCAGCTGTTCACAATCGATAATACTTGTTTTTTGTCTGTCTGGACTGTTTTGATTGGTCAGTTTAAGGGGCGCGTCTCTTGGTGGATTTACTTGGTGGGTGGTGCCTGGCGCACATGGAGGCATGCAGAGGACTGGAGCACTTGACGCACGTGCAGCTGCCAATAGTTAGTGGTGGGGAGGGGTAGAGTAGTTGGTGGAGAACAAAAACTGCAGAAGGTAAGGGGAGCCCAACGACAAAGTTACCCTGACTGGAGAGAGCATTTCCATGAGGGATGGGGATGGCATAGGAGGGGTGGATGAGATGATGGAATTAAGTATGGCAAAATGACAGGGGAAATTATTTGATACAATTTATTATTCAAAAGCTATTCTTTGTGCTAAAAATCAAGATTCAAGAGATTTGAATGATGAAGTTTTAGAAAAGTTGTCAGGTGAATTAAAAGAATACATCAGCATTGATTCTACAGACGAAGATGTTTGCAGTCTATATCCTCCAGAGTTTCGACACAGTTTAACTCCAATGAACATGCCACTACACGCACTTAGACTTAAGGAAGGAGCAGTTATAATGTTGCTATGAAACTTGAACTCTAAACAAGGACTTTGTCATGGAACCAGATTGGTAGTTAGGAAGCTGTTTTCTTCAATGATAGATGTTATTATAATCTGCCTGAATTATAACAGTTAGATTTCAAAGAAATAGAATGTTTAATGCACTGCCAGAGAGTGTGATGGAGGCAGATTCAATCGAGGCTAGCAAGAGAGAACTGGATTGTTATCTAAAAAGGAAGAATATGCAGGGCTATGGGGAGAGGGTGGGGGAATGGCACCAAGTTAATTGCTCACTCGGAGAGCCGGTGTAGACAGAATGGGCCGAATGGCCTCCTTCTGTGCTGTAACAAATTCTGTGATTCTGTGTTTGATGAGGGTAGTGCTTTTGATATGGTCCAAATGGATTTTAGCAAAGCTTTTAATAAGGTCCCACATGGCAGAGTGGACACAAAAGTAAAAGCCCGTGGGATCCAAGGGAAATTGGCAAATTGGATCCAAAATTTTGTCGGAGGCAGGAAGCAAAGAGTAAAGACTGATGGGTGTTTTTGTAACTGGAGGGCTGTTTCTGGTGGGGTTCCGCAGAGCTTAGTACTAGTTTCCTTGGTTTTTTTGTGGTATATATCAATGATTTGGACTTGAATGTAGGGCAGAAGTTTGCAGATGACACAAAAATTAGCCACGTGGTTGACAATGAAGAAGAAAGCTGTAAACTACAGGAAGGTATCAATAGACGAGTCAGGTGGGCAGAACATGGCAAATGGTGTTCAATCTGGAGAAGTGTGAGGAAATGTATTTGGGGAAGGCTAACAAGGCAAGGGAATACACAATTAATGGTAGGATACTGAGAAGTGTAGAGGAACAGAGGACCTTGGAGTGCATGTCCACAGATCCCTGAAGGTGGCTGGACAGGTAGATAAGGTGGTCAAGAAGGCGTATGGGATACTTGCCTTAATTAGCTGAGGCATAGAGTATAAGAGCAGGGATGTTATGTTGGAACTGTATAAAATTCTGGTTAGGTCCCAGCTGGAGTACTGCGTGCAGTTCTGGTCACCATACTGTAGGAAAGATGTGATTGCATTAGAGAGAGTACAAAAGAGATTTATGAGGAGGTTGCCTGGTCTGGAGAATTTTAGTTATGAGGAAAGATTGGATAGGCTTGGTTTGTTTGGAATAGAGGAGAATGAGGGGAGATCTAATTGAAGTGTATAAAATTATGAGGGGTCTAGAGAGAGTGGGTAGGAAGATCTTATTCCCCTTGGTTGAGGGGTTCATAACTGGGGGGCATAGATTTAGGGTAAGAAGTAGGAGATTTAGAGGGGATGAGGGGAAATCTTTTCACCCAGAGGGTGATGGGGATCTGGAACTCACTGCCTGAAAGGGTGCTCGAGGCGGAAATCCTCATAACATTTACAAAGTACTTGGATATGCACTTGAAGTGCTGTAACCTACAAGGCTATGGATCAAGAGCTGGAAAATGGAATTAGGTTGGATGGGTCCTTGTTGGCTGGTGAGGATGTGATGGGCCGAATCGTTTTCTTCCGTGCTGTAAATTTTGATTCGAAGCTTTCTATGAGTTGGGTGACGTTACGGAGGTGGAAATGATCCTACAAGGTCAGAGGTGTCAGGAGGGCGGATGCAGAGCTGGGGACTCCCAGAAAATCTTGTTCAATTTCATTTACTGTGCTCCTATTCCTCTAATATTTGCTCTCTTGGAATAATCTACTCCTTTCTTGGTTCTCACTGGTAAATGATCTCAAATTATTGTGGCCCATTGCCTCTAAGTTGTAAATGTCACCCTCAAAACAACAACTTTCATTTCTGTAGTGCCTTTTACATAGTAAAATGTTCCAAGGCTCTTCACACTGGCATTAGGAAACAAAATTTGACATTAGGCCACATAAGGAAATATTAGGATGGATGACCAAAAGCTTGGTCAATGAGATAGGTTTTAAAGAGTGTCTAAAGAAGTAGAGAGCGACAGAGAGGCAGAGAGGTTTAGGGACGGAACTCCAGAGATGAGGGCCTAGACAGGTGAAGACAAGGCCGCCAACAGTGAAGCAATCTCTCCTAATGAGTCAGTCAGGATGCAAGCCCAGTTTCAAAGGCCAATAACAATGCTTTGATTACAAACAGAAGAAAGATTGGGGTACACAGGGCTCTTCATACAATCTTAAACACCTACAGTGTTGCTACACGTTAGGCACAGGCTTCTTGTATAATGAACACTCAAGTGTGTATCTCTGTGCAGATGGCACACTGTAATCTGACTAGGAAGCATCTGGTGGCACTGAGAGTATGGGCTGCAAGGGAGGCCCCTTCCCTCATGTTGAGAACTTCTTTCTCTTATTTGAATAGTGCCAGAAAATCTTCTATATCCAATTAACCAGGTAGGTGTGGCCTCAGTTTAATGTCTCACCTGAAAGGCAGCACCTCTGACAGTGTAGCACTCCCTTGGCACTGCAGTGAAGTGTCAGCCTAGATTATGTGCTTATGGGAGTGGAGTGGGGTTTGAACCCACATCTTCTGACTCAGAAAGCATATCAGGAGCTTGTCCGTTGTAGTGAGCACACAATACACGTTTCTCTGTTCGTTAATCTTGCATGATACCAATAAAGAGAAAGGCAGTTTAACTCTGACACCGTCTGTGCCACCTGTTTGCTGCAGACGTTGCTTCTGTTCTATTCACACTGGCAGCCAATAAAACCAATGAGGATCCTGACAGCTGTTGGTGCTCCTGACACCCCGTATTGAGGTAGAAGCAATTCTAGACACTAAAGCAGTGCAGAAAGATTGGCACAACTGTAGTCTCCCATGAAGGTAGATGTGACAGACGGCACCACCTGACAGCTGTGATTTAGGATGGTTCTACTCGTTCAACTCATTCTTTAATTACTGGGCTGCCTCTTATACCACTGTCCCTCTCAGTTTGATATGATGTGCAAAGGTGACCACTTTTCTTTAAATTTATGAATCCAGATCATAGATTAAATGAGGAACAGAAGTGGTTCCAGCACTAATCCCTGAGAACCACCCTACCCCCCAACTCAATAGCCACACCCCTGATATAACTCCTTAAATGATTGCCCATTGTTTCCTACCCTTCAGCCAGTGCCTTATCTGTTCCCAGAGTTTCCCTTCCTAACAGCACTGTGGGTGTACCAACACCCCATGGACTGCAGTGGTTCAAGAAGGCAGCTCACCACCACCTTCTCGAGGGCAATAAATGCTGCCCGAGCCAGTGATGCCCCATCCCAAAAACGAATAAAAAAAAAAGTTTGCCTGAATTCCCAGAACTTTATGTTTAATTACAAGCCTTACTTGTATAACTTTAGAAATTAAGGGCACTACATTCTTCCCACATTTTTCTTGGGCTGTCGCTTCCTCAAAGAGGTTAGCCAGACAGAATCTTCCCCTGCTGAATCTGTGCTCACTGCTAATAACTCAATTATTACTGTACAGATGATCCTCAAACTTAATAATCTATTCCATATTTCACATGAACTGGAATAAGAGTAATGTGTCCACAATATCTTATGTCTGTTTTGTCCCCCTTTCTGAATATTAGCCTGTTTCCAATCTGATGGTACATCCCCAGTGTCTACTGATTCCCTCCTCATGATTATTAATGCATCACAAATCTCACCCCCGGTCTCATTCGGTTCTCTGAGTATTTATTTGTTTTGGACCATTTGACGTCCAGGATTCCCATCTCATTTATGACAAGGTTTTACTGGAGATATGTCTGTTTGAGGAAGATGTTGCTCATATTTTGCTTTGTGAATATTTGAAGGAAGTATTCACTCTGAGTGTTTACGATTTCGTACTGATCCTCAGATTGGAACTTGCATCCAATATGGTTTTTGATTCTGCTCTGATTCAGTCCACGCACAGTTGGACCAATGACGGATGATAACTGAAGATTTTCTCAGCCAGGGAGCAGGTAGTGAATCAGCTGTTTCCTTTCAAATGGAAATGGAACATCTAACTCTGCAGGAGTGATATCAATCACCCCACAACTACATAGTCTACTGTGGAAGGATTTAAATTTTAACCACCCCATCTCGACTCACCATCCCAGTAACACCCTTGAATCGAATATTGCCGCAATGATGATGAACTGTGTTGACTGACATGTTCCCTCTTTGCTGCATCGTTTGTCCCAGATAACACTTCCTGAAAGTTCTTTATTTCTGCACTGCAAAGATTTCAGAGAAATATTCCAGACTCTAGTTAATCTTGCTTAGTTTCATCAATGTTTTTCCTGATGACATCAGCCTAAAGAGAGCAACTACCTTCTCCATTTTAATTTCAGCAGCAGCATAAAAATTACAAACTAGATAGCAAATAAACTATTGATAGGAATAATAACAAGAAATGCTGGAAATACTCAGCAGGTCTGGCAGCATCTGTGGAGAGAGAAGCAGAGTTAACATTTCAGGTCAGTGACCCTTCTTCAGAACTGGCAAATATTAGAAATGTGAAAGGTTATAAGTAAGTAAAGCAGGGGTGGGGCAAGGAGATAACAAAGGAGAAGGTGTAGATAGGACAAGATCGCAGAATAGCTGACCAGAAGGTCGTGGAGCAAAGGCAAACAATATGTTTTCACAGCCACATCTCTTTCCTTAGTGACTGTCTCCGGCTCCGACTTATTCCATGTGGATTCCAACTGCAGTTTCACCCATCATGTTCTGAATCCACCCAGGATCACAGGTATCTCCAAGAAATACAACGTTCCTCGGACTGCTATTCTCGCTGCATCCTGAGATCCACAATCAGTGCTATGCACCGCCACATGTACACACTGAACCTCTCTCTCCAGCAGCACCGCCTCACCTTATCTCAAATCTGTTCTACTCCGCAGTTTCATTTCATCCTTCATCTCATCTGAAGCGTTAACAAAAGACTTTTTTTCTTCCTTTCAGGTGTCAAGGAACGCAAGCTCCAGCAGCTGATCGGGACTAATGCCCCTCCAGATCCTTCTTCCCCTTCACTTCCCTCTGACCCCACTCCTTCTGATCTGACCCCTTGCCGTGTATTCACTATACCCTCTGACCTCCCCCTCTCTGATGCTGAACGCTCTGTACTCAGCAAAGGTCTCAGTTTTATCCCCTTACGTCCCCACCTCAATGAATTTCGCGCTCGGCATGATGTTGAGCTCTTCTTCCGTTGCCTCTGCCTCTGGGCTCACGTCTTTGACCAGGAGTCCCCCCACCTCAGACCAGCAGACTCATTCACCCGCCTCCAGCATTCTCCCTCTACCTGGACCCCTCCCCCTGGCCTCTTACCCGGTGTTGATATTTTCATTGAAAACTGTCAGCGAGACATTGGTCATCTCAATTTCTCTGCCCCCCTCACTCACTCTAACCTGTCCCCCTCTGAACTTGAGGCACTCCGTTCTCTCAGGTCTAATCCCAACATGGTCATCAAACCTGCAGACAAGGGTGGTGCTGTTGTTGTATGGCGTACCGACCTCTACCTTGCAGAGGCTCAGCGCCAACTCTCAGACACTTCTTCCTACCTCCCTCTGGACCATGACCCCACCAGCGAACATCAAGCTATTGTCCACAGGACTGTCACTGACCTCATCTCCTCTGGAGATCTTCCCTCTACAGCTTCCAACCTCATAGTACTACAACCCCGGACAGCCCGTTTCTATCTCCTTCCCAAACAGGACTGTCCCGGCAGACCCATTGTGTCAGCCTGTTCCTGCGCCACTGAACTTATTTCTTCCTATCTTGACTCTGTCTTTTCTCCCCGTTCCAGTCTCTTCCCACCTACATTCGTGACTCTTCTGAGGCCCTACGTCATTTCAGCAATTTCCAGTTTCCTGGCCCTAACCACCTCCTCCACTATGGACTTACAATCTTTCTACACCTCCATCCCCCACCAGGATGGTTTGAAGGCTCTCCGCTTCTTCCTTGAACAGAGGCCCAACCAATCCCCATCCACCACCACTCTCCTCCGCCTGGCTAAATTTGTTCTCACATTGAACAACTTCTCCTTCAACTCCACTCACTTCCTTCAAGTAAAAAGTGTTACTATGGGTACCCGCATGGGTCCTAGTTATGCCTGTCTTTTTGTGGGATATGTCGAACATTCCTTGTTCCAGTCCTACTCAGGCTACCTCCCCCAACTCTTTTACCGGTACATTGATGACTGTATCAGTGCCGTTTCCTGCTCCCGAACTGGAAAACTTTATCAACTTTGCTTCTAATTTCCACCCTCTCTCACCTTTACATGGTTCATCTCTGACACTTCCCTTCCTTGACTTCTCTATTTCTATCTCTGGGGATAGGCTGTCTACTAATATCCATTATAAGCCTACCAACTCCCACAGCTACCTCGACTACACTTCTTCACACCCTGCCTCCTGTAAGGACTCCATTCCATTCTCCCAGTTTCTCCGTCTCCGACGCATCTGCTCTGATGATGCTACCTTCCATGACAGCGCTTCTGATATGTCTTCCTTTTTCCTCAACAGAGGATTCCCCCCACTGTTGTTGACAGGGCCCTCAACCGTATCCGGACCATTTCCCACACCTCTACCCTCACCCCTTCCCCTCCCTGCCAGAACCGCGACAGGGTTCCCCATGTCCTCACTTTCCACCCCATCAGCCTCCATATCCAAAGGATCATCCTCCGCCATTTCTGCCACCTCCAGCGTGATGGCACTACCAAACGCATCTTCCCCTCCCTTCCCCTGTCAGCATTCCGAAAGGATCATTCCCTCCATGACACCCTGGTCCACTTCTCCATTACCCCCACCACCTCATCCCCTTCCCATGGCACCTTTCCCTGCAATTGCAGGAGGTGTAATACCTGCCCCTTTACCTCCTCTCTCCTCACTATCCCAGGCCCCAAACTCTCCTTTCAGGTGAAGCAGCGATTTACTTGTACTTCTTTCAATGTAGTATACTGGTCACAATGTAGTCTCCTCTACATTGGGGAGACCAAATGCAGACTGGGTGACCACTTTGCGGTGCACCGCTGCTCAGTCCGCAAGCAGGACCCCGAGCTTCCGGTTGCTTGCCAGTTCAACACTCCCCCCTGCTCACATGTTCACATCTCTGTCCTGGGATTGCTGCAGTGTTCCACTGAACATCAACGCAAGCTCGAGGAACAGCATCTCATTTACTGATTAGGCACACTACAGCCTGTCGGACTGAACATTGAGTTCAATAATTTCAGAGCATGTCGGGCCCCCTATTTTACTTTTATTTTTAGTTTTCTTTTTCTTTTTCTTTTTTTATATTTTTTTTGTGCTTATTTTATTTTATTTCATCTTAGTTTGTTCAGTTTGCTTACCCACAGTTTTTTTTCATGTTTGTGCTTGTGGCTGTTCAGTTTTCAGTCCATTAACACCCTATCTGTACTAATGCTTTGTCTTTCAACACATCATTAACATATTGTTTGCCTTTGCTCCATGACCTTCTGGTCAGCTCTTCTGAGACCTTGTCCTATCTACACCTTCTCCTTTGTTATCTCCTTGCCCCACCCCTGCTTTGCTTGCTTATAACCTTTCACATTTCTAATATTTGCCAGTTCTGAAGAAGGGTCAAATGACCTGAACTGTTAACTCTGCTTCTCTCTCCACAGATGCTGCCAGACCTGCTGAGTATTTCCGGCATTTTTTGTTTTTATTTCAGATTTCCAGCATCCGCAGTATTTTGCTTTTAAATTATTGATAGGGTCGATTTTTCAAGTCTGTAATTCCTGGGAGGGAACGTCGGCCACTGACTACACAACACCTGGAAACCGCGGTCTGCATATGGTTACCATGTCTGTCACAATCCTCCGTCCAGTCTGATAACATCACCTAAGCTATGCCAGGAAACAGGTGGTGAAGGTGGCTAGAAATATGTGAAGCCTCAAGAAAACCCAATTCTATCTATCAGCATGTCGGTATGTTCAGAGTTCTCCAGTGCTGGTAATGCAGAATCCCATGTGGTACGTTGGAGGGAAAACCCATCTCTTGTTGCTGGATCTGCCTCAACCCCAAAGCACTTCTGGTTTGGGATGGGCTGTTCCAAGCCAGTACAAAGACAGAGACATATAGCTGGGCTGTTAGCCCTCAGTAGCACTGTGACTGCAGCATTGATATATATAGCAGCTACCAGGCAGACTATGCCTAGGGCTGGGGCTGCTCCTCATTGTTCTGTATCAACTCAAAAGATCTGTAAAAAAAAAAACAGTAGTAAAGCGCTACACACTGCTCCCACCGCCCGTGAAACATCCATCCACACATGAGGGTTAATCCTACCTCGAAGGCTGGTCCCTGGCACAAGGGAAGAGACTGCGAGAGGAATCCTGATCGGGGAGCAGGAGGGAAGCCCAGGGCGGGGCAGGCCCACGGGATCACTCCTGCTGCTCCAGACCAATATGGAATCTTCAAATAAATTAAAAAACTTACCTTACCGGGCCTCTTGTAACCCTGGCTCCTGTTGCCAGCAGAATTGGCTGCATGAGGAAGCCATCACTGCTCTCCTGCTCAGGCCTCAGTTTAAAGGAGCTGATCCAGCTAATTCCAGTATGCACTGCTGGCTTCCAGTCAGCAATGAAAGGTTGAAAAATTAAAAGTTGACTCTTTAATCTTTGATCCAGTTTTCTTGGAGGCAATGAGAAAATATTATAAATGCATTCAAGAATAATCTATCATCGATTATCAGATCTGGCTCAACGCTGCCACACATTTAGGTGTACTGTGCTCTGTAATTGATTGGCTTGATATGAGTCCATTGCCTAGATTTTCCCTTGAGTTATGCCAGACCTCCTCTGTTAGAAGTGAAACCAGGTGTACAATCCATATATCCTTATATGAGCAGGTACATTATATTTTATGCAAATGACAGAAATATATCATCGAAAGTATACCTATCATTTTTGCCAGCAACCCTGGAGACAAGGAATGCTTGTTCATTCCTGCCATCCAGTGTTGCTATGGTGACAGAGAGGCCCTTTAAAATTGAAAGCCTAGGCGATCCATTTTCAGTTCCTTATCCCACGCCCCCACCCGATTTACACGACAGCACAAAGGTCGCTGGGCACAGCACACTGTGACAACCCTCCCATACCCACTGTGGCCAATCTCCCAACACTCCATTGCCAGGCAAAGTTCTCAGCAATGGCTGGGGAACACAACTGGAAAATGCGAGTGGTTCTGAGGCCAAGGTCATACACCCTACAATGAAAACATGGTTGCCAGCAGAGGTGTCCAGAGTGTGCGGTGAGCCTAGGTCCTACGAGATTACAACATCTAGCGGAGTGGTGTTGAAAAGGAACCAAAGCAAACTGACAGAGGTGTGCAGTACTCCAATTGTGCACAGCGGTCTCGAGGCAGCACACTCCTACAGTGGGGGTGTGACAGATCAACAAGACGGCAACGAACGCATTGACAACATGCCTCTCAGAAGGTTGTGCGACTTTGGAACTCTCTGCCTCAGAAGGTGGAGGCAGGGTCATTGAATAATCTTAAGGCGGGTTAGATAGATTCTTGTTAGGCAAGGGAATCAAAGGTTATCAGGGTAGATGGGAATGTGGAATTTGAGACACAAACAGATCAACCATGATCTTATTGAATGGCGGAGCAGGCTCGAAGGGCCAAATGGCCTGCTTCTGCTCCTAATTCGTATGTTCGTATGTATGCTCATAAACCCAGGACAGCCAAGCGTGAAATCCATATCCCCAGAACGTTATACCATAACCAGATCTGGAAGAGTTGTCAAACCACCAGTACGGGATATGGACTCCTAAGCCTCGACATTTATAAGTTTCACAATCTCTATTCATGGGCAAATAATTTTGATGTATCTAATTTTGTGTATTTTTACTTTTAGCATACAAGACTTATCTTTGGAAAGAACGGGGATATTGTGTGATTGACTTTAAGAGTGATATCCCTTTAAGATCTTAGCTTATTATGCAAATGAGCTGAGTACCAGGATGCAGTCATGTGACTACATGCCAGTCTCTCTACTGCTGTAACACTAAGAGGCAAGTGGTAATGTCACTGAACTAGTAATCCAGAGATCTGGGTTAATACCCTGGCAACATGGGTTCAAATCCCACCATGGCAGCCGGTGGAATTTAAATTCAATTAATTAATAAACTCAATTAATTGATAAAAATCTGGAATTGCAAGCTAGTCTCAGTTTCATGGCACCATTACCATCATCGATTGTCATAAAAACTCATCTGGTTCACTAATGTCCTTTAGGGAAGGAAATCTGCTGTCCTTACCTGACCTGGCTTACATGTGATTCCAGACCCACAGCAATGTGATTGACACTTAACTGTCCTCTGAAACGGCCTAGCAAGTCACTCAAGGGCAATTAGGGATGGGCAACAAATGCTGGCCTTGCCAGCGATGCCCACATCCCATGAAAGAATTAAAAAAGTCCTGTAAATAGTTGTATATACTTGTTAGCTCTTAATAAACCTGTTTGAGATCTTCAATCAACTGAACTCCACGCATCTCATTTTTGTTGCATCAGACAACATAAAAAGCTTCTCATTACAGGTTCAGGGGCACATTCTTGGGACAGGCTGATGTCCTGCTGGAGAGTGCCAGAATATTCCAACAGTCATCAATCCTTTGCCTCTGTTACAGCAAGGAGGTAGGAGGACAATGGACTGTTTAAACAGTCATGAATATATGAGTGGAAAATGGGAATCTGTCACCCTCCCATTGAGTGGAATAGCTCCTCCAGCACTTTCCATATCGTTGTGGTATCTTTCTGGTCCTCTTAAGATAATCCAGAGGTATTGATTCTGTGTAATTCCTCATTTCCAATTGCTATCAGTATCTTCACAGCCTGTTTCTCTGGTTCTATCATTGCTTGGTCTTTGAACAGTTGGAACTAGCATAGGATATCTATGGGCTTTCCAGTTCATGCTGGGAAATTTGGTATCCAATTTCCTGCTGTTCTTTTGTTTTAAAACTTGCTTTAAGACTTGTTCTATGACTCTTCACTGTTTCCCCTTTAAGAGACACTGCTATTTGTACTAGCTGCTTTGATTGACAGAAGCAGGTGTTTGCTAGTGCTGTGTGTTTATCTTGCTTTTAATATTTAAGACTGTTCTGTTTACATAGCTGCTCATGAGCTGCTAGAGTTTGTTTATGCTCTTCACCTTCCAGTAGTTTTAATGGTTTATTTTACTGTGGCTTCCTAAATGGAAGCTCTTATTTATGCTCCAGCAGTTCAATGTTTTTTTTAAACTTTGGCTGCACGAATGAAGGCTCTGCAGTGATCTGAGGTTTTCTGCACTTTTTCTAACAGACGCCTCCTGTAATGGCGCCAACCTCAATCAGCTTGGGAAAGGAGTCAGGTCTTCCCCATTTTTTTCTGCATGAAGCTTTTGAAGAAAAACGATCTTTTGAATCTTTGTTTTTAAGCAGCATCCCTCAATCACTGGCACAATGACTCACCTGATCTTCTTGCAGCCTGTCATTCTGAGCTCTGTCTGCTACAGCTGGACGTAAGTCCCTTTTTTCTTTACTGTTTGAGCCAGTAAATGTTTTAAACTTTTCTCTCTAGTGGCTGTAGGAAAGTCGTTTTCAGAGCTGTTTTACCTGTGGTCTTCAACGTAAACTTTTTTTCTCACCATATCTGCCATCATATAATGAGTTCTTTTACGTTGTCTGATGCGTGGAGTCCAGTTATGCTGAAGATCTAACAGGTTTATTCACAGCTAACAAGTATATACAGTGCAGAGCTAACTATTTACAGAACTTGCCTCTAGGTGTTACAGTTGCAGGGTGACTCTGGCTCTGAGTCACATGACTGCATCGTGGTACTTGGCTCAATAGCTTACTAAGATCTTAGGGGGACATCACTCTTAAAGGCAATCATACAACATATAGTACCTGCCTACATCATTGCGAGCACCACACCTTAGGAAGAATATATTGGCCTTGCAGGGAGTGCAGCATAGGTTTACCAGAATGATACCTCCTGAACACCAAGGGTTAAATTACAAAGAGAGATTAAACAAAGTAGGATTCTGTTCCCTGGAATTTAGAAGGTTAAGGAATGATTTGATCAAAGTTTTCAAGATATTAAGGGGATCTGATAGGGTATCTAGGGAGCAACTAATTCCGCTGGTTGGGGAGTCTAGGACCAGGAGCTATAGTTTAAAAATTAGAGCCAGACCTTTCAGGAGTGAAATTAAGGAACACTTCTACATACAAAGGGTGGTAGAAGTTTGGAACTCTCTTCCGTAAACGGCAATTGACACTAGCTCAATTGTAAATGTTAAAATTGAGACTGATAGATTTTTGTTATCCAAAGGTTATGAAGGGATATGGGGCAAAGATGGATATATGGAGTTAGTTTGCAGCTCAGCCATGAATGGTGGAACAGCTCGAGGGGTTAAATGGTCTCCTCCTGTTCCTATGTTTGCTTCAATAAAGTTGATTAATAATTATAGTCTGCATGAAGCAGGCCTAGGGTTTGATATTTCGCAGCAAATACAGTGAGAATTTTACGTGAATTCCAGTAATCAATTACTGTAATCAGGGCTAGCTGCTATCCCCGGGCTATACTAACTCAGCACAGCAGAGAGCAGGGACACAGGTTTCAGACTGTAAAGAACGTGATCTGTTTTAGGAAATGATTGCTAATATAGCAGATCCCATGGCACTATTTTGTAGAAGAGCAGGGGAGTTCATCCCAGTGTCCTGGTCAATAGTCATTACCAAGACAGATGGGGGTAGAGTTTCTGCTTTGGGGGCAATCAGTGATCGGGATGCAAATTGTGCTGAAAATTGTGCTACTTTTAAGAAGTTTGTTTCCCTAATTTTCCACTCAAGCTCATTTGCATATTGCTGAATGCCAAATCTGTCATGAGCCAACGCAATCAGGCAACACTTCAGAATGTAACTTTTTAAAAATAAAACTTTGCTTTAACAAATATTCCTTGATTTTTGAGGGTAGTAACTTGATGCAGTTGGATTAATAGAACTGAAAATGGGTTTATCACAAAAAATAAGCATTTGAAATCAGAGTTTCTATTTGACCAGCTGCAAGTAACCCAATTTTAAATAATTGAAAATGGCTTTAAAAAAACAATACAGAACTATTTGCTAGTTACATTGGTGTACAGTAGTCAAGGTTCTTAGTAAAATAGAAAAAAATTATATTCCAAAGCTTTCAAAGCATGCCTATTAGTGCCCTTGAGTCCAAAAGCTCCAGTTTAATTTTTGGAGCCTCCTCAAATGCCCAAAAATGAGCACAATTAGCGGCCCAATAGTGATTAATTTACCCCGGGGGTGTGGTCAGTTTTGTAGGCGGGGCTAACCTTCAGCACAATTTTTTTTCAAAACTCGCACCAAAGATCAAGGAAACTCAATTTGTGCTGACATTCTGTGATCTTTTGCATTGGTTTGGGTGATTTTGGATGAATTGCACCGAAAAATATCAGCTCAACCAAGTGGAAAATCCAGGCCATGATCTGGTCATTTATCACATTGCTGTTTGTGGGAGCTTGTTGGCTGAAAGTTAGCTGCTGTGTGTCCTACATTACAACACTGAGTATACTTTAAAAGTACTTCATTAACTATAAGGTGCTTTGGGATGTCCTGAGCTTGTGAAAGATGCTGTAGAAATACAAGTCTTTCTTTAGCCATTGAAATGATGTGACATTTATGTCACTCAGTGTTACCAGGGAATGAATACCTGGCATGCGTTAAATAGCAACAACACACACTAGGAATGTGCTTTGTATTGTTCCAGTATCAGGCCCACCCCTGCCAGTTATAGCAAGGGTCACGGGTAGTGAGGCGTCCATCTCCATTAACCTGACTGCTCAGCCCAGCGGACTTCTCAGTTCCATCGAATGTGTCCCTTTGAGTTTCACACGATCATTATCAACTTGCTGCAGAGTTTGACAAATTACTGCTTCTCCTCCCACGACTGTGTTTGAAGATGGAATTGTTAGAAGATGCCAAAAAGTCTGGATGATTTACTGAGGATGTTCCTCTTCTCATCACTGAATGGCTTCCTGCAGCAACAACTGGGCAGCCGGGAAATGTCTATTTCTGGGGATTTTCATGTATTCAATATTTGGTTTCGTTATTTGAGACTTTTTTAAAGACAATTTTACCAGCAGTGGGAGAGATTGTAGATTTAATAATTAACATTGTGCTAATTATAATGGTCTGACCATGAATGAACAGATTACTAATGGTCAGTTTACTATTCTGTCATGACTGGGTTACATTAAGCAATTGTTTCCCAGTGTTTGAACTTTTCCTTCCACTGATCCCAGTATAAGGGGAATATTATTCTGGGGAATTTATTATCATATGTTGAAGCCGAGCAGGACATTCTATAAATAGAGCCCAAATTGTCTCAAACTGGTTCTGTCGTGTTTTCAAGGATGGTGCCAATAGTCGCATTATCACAACGTCCCACCGGGCCCCACTGTTGGTGTCACCAGACACCTCTCAGAGCGAGTTAATAAATCAAGTGCTGGCAGCTGCACACAGCACGCAGGGTGTAAAGAAACAGCCCCCACTTCCAGACCCCACTCTCCCCCTCCACCACTCCCAGCAATACCCCTAGACCCAGCCCCCACTCCCAGACCCTCACTGAGACAGTGCTTAAAGCTCCATTAGATAAACTGCAGCCTGAAGGAATCCAAAATATTTCCTTAGGCTGACCCAAGACAAGTTTGAAAAGATGGGCTGCGCATGTATTAAATGAACTCACTGGCTTAAAGCTGACAATGACCTTGGTACAGACAGCAAGACATTTGGCCAAACTCAGCCTCTCCTCCATGTCTGGGGTTGTTGCACAGCAGTGTGTAAGGTTAGATATACTCCTAACATCTCCCGTGTCATCACATTTATCCTTGTAAGTAGCACTTAATTTGATAGAGGAGTTATAGTCATATGCTTAAGATAAAGACGCAGCCTGTCATGGTAAATAGTTTTGCACATTATGGAAACAACACAATAAAACATACAGCAAAAAGTCCTCATTAAATTTAAGCACGTCTATTGTGGGGAATTGGGAAGCATTAAGAGAGAGTGATATCATGGCAACAAACCACCTTACGATGCAGTAATCTATTAGTGAAACACCAGAGCCTTGAAACAACTGTTTCAGCAATGCTGAGAAGTTAACGGAGCATTGCTTCATGTTTCTGTGTGAGTTATTGGTAGCTGGTTAAATTTCCTCATCATTTAGCTCTTTCCTGGTGTCACACATTACTCCTCACACAAAGGGCCATCGAATGGTGCAGGAGATGCAGTGGCACTGAGGAGAGAGTTAAACAGCTGAAAAAAACAGCTCTGATGAGCCTTGGGCTACAGATTAATACTCCTGAAGATTGAAGTACTGTAGATGGCAAGGAATCAGGTCTACGATCAGGCACTGGGAATTCTGTCAGAATGAGTTGGAGATGGAAGGACAGACTGCATGGGTCTGACAGCCAATCACCTTGAACCCCTTCATCTTCTGTTCCACCTAACCTTCAGGTGACAGGTGAGCAGGCTGAGCAGGAGCGGGACCTGGAATGGGCAGGTTGTCTTATGAGGGAAGGTTAGACAAGCTAGGCTTGTATCTGCTGGAGTTTAGAAGAGTAAGAGGTGACTTGACTGAAACATATAAGATCCTGAGGGGTCTTGACAGGGTGGTTGTGGAAAGGATGTTTCCTCTTGGAGAATCTAGAACGAGGGATCACTATTTCGAAATAAGGGGTCGTCCATTTAAGACAGAAATGAGGAGAATTTTTTTCTCTCAGAGGGTCATGAAACTTTGGAATTCTCTTCCTCAAAAGGTAGTGGAAGCAGAGTCTTTGAATATTTTTAAGGCAAAAGTAGATAGATTCTTGATAAGCAAGGGAATGAAAGGTTATCGGGGCTAGGCGGGAAAGTGGAGTTGAGGTTACAATCAGATCAGCCATGATCTTATTGAATGGCGGAGCAGGCTTGAGGAGCCGAATGGCCTACTCCTAATTCATATGTTTGTATGTATGCTGTGTCCAGTAACCTCAGCAGGTAACAGTGCTGTGTCCAGTAACCTCAGGAAGGGGCAGTGCTGTGTCCAGTAACCTCAGGAGGGGGCAGTGCTGTGTCCAGTAACCTTAGGAGGGGGCAGTGCTGTATCCAGTAACCTCAGGAGGGGGCAGTGCTGTGTCCAGTAACCTCAGGAGGGGGCAGTGCTGTGTCCAGTAACCTCAGGAGGGGGCAGTGCTGTATCCAGTAACCTCAGGAGGGGGCAGTGCTGTGTCCAGTAACCTCAGGAGGGGGCAGTGCTGTGTCCAGTAACCTCAGGAGGGGGCAGTGCTGTGTCCAGTAACCTCAGGAGGGGGCAGTGCTGTGTCCAGTAACCTCAGGAGGGGGCAGTGCTGTGTCCAGTAACCTCAGGAGGGGGCAGTGCTGTGTGCAGTAACCTCAGGAGGGGGCAGTGTTGTGTCCAGTAACCTCAGGAGGGGGCAGTGTTGTGTCCAGTAACCTCAGGAGGGGGCAGTGTTGTGTCCAGTAACCTCAGGAGGGGGCAGTGCTGTGTCCAGTAACCTCAGGAGGGGGCAGTGCTGCGTCCAGTAACCTCAGGAGGGGGCAGTGCTGCGTCCAGTAACCTCAGGAGGTAACAGTGCTGCGTCCAGTAACCTCAGGAGGTAACAGTGCTGAGTCCAGTAACCTCAGGAGGGAGAAGTGTTGTGTCCAGTAACCTCAGGAGGTAACAGTGCTGCGTCCAGTAACCTCAGGAGGTAACAGTGCTGTGTCCAGTAACCTCAGGAGGTAACAGTGCTGTGTCCAGTAACCTCAGGAGGTAACAGTGCTGTGTCCAGTAACCTCAGGAGGTAACAGTGCTGTGTCCAGTAACCTCAGGAGGTAACAGTGCTGTGTCCAGTAACCTCAGAATGTAACAGTGCGGAGTCAAGTAACCTCAGGAGGTAACAGTGCTGAGTCAAGTAACCTCAGGAGGTAACAGTGCTGTGTCCAGTAACCTCAGGAGGTAACAGTGCTGTGTCCAGTAACCTCAGGAGGTAACAGTGCTGTGTCCAGTAACCTCAGAATGTAACAGTGCGGAGTCAAGTAACCTCAGGAGGTAACAGCGCTGTGTCCAGTAACCTCAGGAGGTAACAGTGCTGTGTCCAGTAACCTCAGGAGGTAACAGTGCTGTGTCCAGTAACCTCAGGAGGTAACAGCGCTGTGTCCAGTAACCTCAGGAGGTAACAGCGCTGTGTCCAGTAACCTCAGGAGGTAACAGTGCTGTGTCCAGTAACCTCAGGTAATAGCAGTGCTGTGTCCAGTAACCTCAGGAGGTAACAGTGCTGTGTCCAGTAACCTCAGGAGGTAACAGTGCTGTGTCCAGTAACCTCAGGTAATAGCAGTGCTGTGTCCAGTAACCTCAGGAGGTAACAGTGCTGTGTCCAGTAACCTCAGGTAATAGCAGTGCTGTGTCCAGTAACCTCAGGAGGTAACAGCGCTGTGTCCAGTAACCTCAGGAGGGGGCAGTGCTGTGTCCAGTAACCTCAGGAGGGGGCAGTGCTGTGTCCAGTAACCTCAGGAGGTAACAGTGCTGTGTCCAGTAACCTCAGGAGGTAACAGTGCTGTGTCCAGTAACCTCAGGAGGGGGCAGTGCTGTGTCCAGTAACCTCAGGAGGGGGCAGTGCTGTGTCCAGTAACCTCAGGAGGGGGCAGTGTTGTGTCCAGTAACCTCAGGAGGGGGCAGTGCTGTGTCCAGTAACCTCAGGAGGGGGCAGTGTTGTGTCCAGTAACCTCAGGAGGGGGCAGTGCTGTGTCCAGTAACCTCAGGAGGGGGCAGTGCTGCGTCCAGTAACCTCAGGAGGGGGCAGTGTTGTGTCCAGTAACCTCAGGAGGGGGCAGTGCTGCGTCCAGTAACCTCAGGAGGTAACAGTGCTGCGTCCAGTAACCTCAGGAGGTAACAGTGCTGCGTCCAGTAACCTCAGGAGGTAACAGTGCTGCGTCCAGTAACCTCAGGAGGTAACAGTGCTGCGTCCAGTAACCTCAGGAGGTAACAGTGCTGAGTCCAGTAACCTCAGGAGGTAACAGTGCTGTGTCCAGTAACCTCAGGAGGTAACAGTGCTGTGTCCAGTAACCTCAGGAGGTAACAGTGCTGTGTCCAGTAACCTCAGGAGGTAACAGTGCTGTGTCCAGTAACCTCAGGAGGTAACAGTGCTGTGTCCAGTAACCTCAGAATGTAACAGTGCGGAGTCAAGTAACCTCAGGAGGTAACAGTGCTGTGTCCAGTAACCTCAGGAGGTAACAGTGCTGAGTCAAGTAACCTCAGGAGGTAACAGCGCTGTGTCCAGTAACCTCAGGAGGGAGAAGTGTTGTGTCCAGTAACCTCAGGAGGTAACAGTGCTGTGTCCAGTAACCTCAGGAGGTAACAGTGCTGTGTCCAGTAACCTCAGGAGGTAACAGTGCTGTGTCCAGTAACCTCAGAATGTAACAGTGCGGAGTCAAGTAACCTCAGGAGGTAACAGTGCTGAGTCAAGTAACCTCAGGAGGTAACAGCGCTGTGTCCAGTAACCTCAGGAGGTAACAGCGCTGTGTCCAGTAACCTCAGGAGGTAACAGCGCTGTGTCCAGTAACCTCAGGAGGTAACAGTGCTGTGTCCAGTAACCTCAGGTAATAGCAGTGCTGTGTCCAGTAACCTCAGGAGGTAACAGTGCTGTGTCCAGTAACCTCAGGAGGTAACAGTGCTGTGTCCAGTACCCTCAGGAGGTAACAGTGCTGTGTCCAGTACCCTCAGGAGGTAACAGTGCTGTGTCCAGTACCCTCAGGAGGTAACAGTGCTGTGTCCAGTACCCTCAGGAGGTAACAGTGCTGTGTCCAGTTACCTCAGGTAATAGCAGTGCTGTGTCCAGTAACCTCAGGAAGTGGAAGTGCTGTGTCCAGTAACGTCAGGAGGTGGCAGTGTTGTGTCCAGTAACCTCAGGAGGTGGAAGTGTTGTGTCCAGTAACCTCAGGAGTGGTTCAGACATACTAAAAATATCAGTTCTGATAGGATCATCTCGGGAAAGCCAGATCTCCAAATTCTCAACCCTCAGCTTTTGCCTGCAACCGAGCCCCAGGCCTTAGTCCTCATCAGCTGGCTTTCAGCCACCAGGCCCAATCCTGAGCCCCAACCTGCAGACCCCAGTCCCATCCCCGAATTCCAGGCCCTCCTCCAGCCTCCAGATGCAACTTTTTCCCCAAACCCACCTCCAACCCCAGGGCCAGGCCCCTGTCCCTGCACCCATCCCCCACACGCAGTGCCCAAACCCCAGCTCCAGCCTAAAATGAAAAATTTCATCAACTTTGTTTTCATCCTCCAGCCCTACCTCCCGTTCATATGGTCCATCTCCGACTCCTTCCTGGGGACAGACTGTCAACCAATATTCACTCTAAACCTACTGACTCCCACAGCTACCTTGACTACACTTTCTCACCCTATCTCTTGTAAGGACTCTATTCCATTCTTCCAGTTTCTCCATCTCCATCTGCATTGCATCTGTTCTGACGATGCAAACCTCTATTCTATCACTTCCATTCTGTCATCCAATTTCCTCAACTGGGGAGTCCCCCCACTGTGGTTGACAGGGCCCTCGACTGTATTCGTCCTTTCTGTCCCATTTCCTGCAATTTTGCTCTCACCCCTTCTCCCCACCCCTCCCAGAACACGACAGGGTCCCTTTTGTCATCTTCCACATTCAATGGATCATCCTCCACTATTTCCGTCACCTCCAGTGTGATGCCACACCAAACATATCTCCCACTCCTCAAACACCCCATCCCCTTCCCACAGCACCTTTCCATGCAAGTGCAGGAGATGCCCCTTTACCTCCTTCTTTCCCATTGCCCAGGGCCTCAACACCCTTTCCAGGTGAAACACTAATTTACTTGTACTTCTTTCAATTTAGTATCATGTATTCGCTGGTCACGATTTGATCCCCTCTACACTGGGGAGACGAAATGCAGATTGGGAGATTGCTTTGTGGAATACCTCCGCTCAGTCCGTAAGCATCCTTCTCATCTGTTATCTTTGAACATCCAGTCGTAATTTGTGTGCAGAACACACAGTCTATAATTCTAAAGCAGAGAGGAGAAAAATCACAAATTAACATATCCTGAGACAAAGTAAAAGGCAAGTTCTGATCTGGGCAGCAAAGAAATAATATCTGTTAGGATTTGCATCACTGTTTATAAAATATGAAAATTATGAAGCGATCAGTGCTGCAGGTTTTTGTAATTAAATGATCAGTGCTGCAGATTGCTGCAGTTCAGATTGATCTATAAAATGATTAATTCCACTAAACCTAGAAGCTGCAGTTAAGTGTGATATTATAACCGAGTTTTGCTATCCCACAAAAATATTACGCAATGCTGCATGTTGCCCTCTGGATCACTTGTGACCAGTGCTGATCTCAAGGGTATGCTTGAAAATATTTGATAGTTTATGTAATTTATCAAATTGCTACAGCCTCATATTGATTCTTGGATAGTGTTAAGTCTTGGAATGTCATTTATCATGTGAGAGTTTGGGACAGTCATTTTTTTCTAGATTTCATATATGTGTAAGGACACAATTTTTAAAAAAAACACATAAACCTTTATAAAGCTCTGGTTAGGCCCCAACTGGAGTTTTGCATCCAGTTCTGGTCACAACACTTCAGGAAGGATGTGAGGTTCCTTGAGAGGGTGCAGAGGAGATTTCCCTGAATGGTTCCAGGGAGATTTTAGGTACAAGGTTAGGTTGGAAAAGCTGGGGTTGTTCTCCTTAGAAAAAAGGAGATTGAGGGGAAATTTTAATTGAAGTGTACAAGATTATGACAGGTTTAGAAAAGTTAGACAAGGAAGGACTTGATGGACCGAATGGTCTCCTTTTGTGCCGTATATGACTCTATATGGCCTGTAGTTAAATTACTCTATAAACATGACCCAGGTTTCTGGTCTTCTGTCATTTTAATTCTCTGCTGCACTCTCACTCTGACCTCTCTATCCTTGGCCACCTACACTATTCCAATGAAACTCAATGCAAGCGTGAGGAACAGCACCTCATCTTTCAATTAGGCATCTTACAGCCTTCCAGACTCAGCACTGAGTTAAACAATTTCAGATCATAAACACTGCTCCCATGTTTTTGGACAGCAGCTGCTGTTATCCTTTACAGCTCCTCTAGAGTTTCTTTTCTTGTCTTTTTTATTTGTTCATGGGATGTGGGTGTCGCTGGCTCGGCCAGCATTTATTACCCAGCCCTAATTTCCCTCAAGAAGGTGGTGGTGGGCTGTCTTTTTGAACCACTGCAGTCCATGTGGTGTAGGTACACCCACAGTGCTGTTAGCAAGGGAGTTCCAGGATTTTGACCCAGCGACAGTGAAGGAACGGCGATATAGTTCCAAGTCCTTTTTGTGCCCTTTTGCCTGACATCATCACCCCTTTTGTCATTTAATCTCTTCTGCTTTCCACCCTATCACAGACCTTCCCTTTTGTTCTTTCCTCCCCTCCCCTCTTTCCCCGCCTCTGTACTTGCATAAAACCTGTCACATCTCTAACCTTTTCCATTTCTGAAAAAAGATCGTTGACCTGAAATGTTGGGGGAGTTTTCCCAGCCAAGGTGAGGCGAGTTTGTGTGTATGCAAGGAGTTAAATCTCCTGAAATTGACTTTGGGTCAGGATCCCGACAGCTTCCCACCTTCTACCAGGTTTCACAGGGGTGGGATTGAAGGCAAGTGAGGAACCCTGTAGGGTAAGTTCGGGTAAGTAATTATGTACTTAAAAAGTTAATTAAGAGCTCTTTTAACCCTCAATCCTGGATTTAACAGCTAGGGACACCTGTTTCCCAAGCCATCAGCAACTCGCCAAGATCATTGAGGCGAGTGCACAGTGGGGAGAGTTTCTTCAGTGAAATTGATAGGCTCGGAACGCTTTGATCAGTGAAACTGAAGAGCTTCAGCCATGGCCAGGTGAGAGGCTGCTGTTCAAAGTATTTCTTCTCTCAGAGAGGACTATCACTCCTTGACAAGTGATTGTCAACTTCTTGGAAGACACTTCACCTGCACGTCACTCATCTTCAGCTTCATTTCCCTGCGGCCAGCCTTCAACACAGCGTGGGAGCAGCTTATACAGATCCACTTTCCATCCCTGCTGAGGGTCAAGTAAAATGGAGGCTGGGAAGGCAGACCTGGTCACATATGTCTAAGTCAGAAAGAGCATGTGTGACATATATTGGCAAATACAACAGGCATACAACAATAACATCCCACAAACACAAAATGAGCAAAGTGAGCAGTTGATTGGTTTTTGTGAGGGGTAGATTTTGGCCAAGGGACTGGTAGAACTTTCTGCTCTTCATAAGGTATTTTACACCCCCATGAACAATGAGGCAGGACCTTTGTATAATCTCTCATCCAAAAGATGGAGCTTCCGACAGTGCTGCACTCGAGTGTCAGCCTGGATTGCCTGCTTAACATCTGAGTGAGAGGTAAGTGCGTTACTATTGAGCCAAGCAGTTGGTTTGTAGATATGGTAAGGATAGATTGCCTCAGCTGTATGTGTTCTTCCTTCCCATTCCTCATCTTCCTCTTGAGCAAGTGGAGAGGTAAGTCTGGAGGCATCTGTTTTCTTAATTATGGTTCTGGCAATTTAAATTTCATCTGTGAACAAGCCACAAATGAAAAATACAGGGCCCCAAAAATATTTTGAAAATGCAAGAAAGCCAGTGAAAACTCAAAGCTGAAGCCCATCCAATGCACAATGTGTGATAAGTCCTCCTACAGGCTGTCCCCTGCAGGAAGCTAATGGTGAAGTTTCAGCTAACCGGTGAAGGTTCTAATGACATTGCCTTTAAATGTCATGCCATTAATGTCTTCGCTGCCCCAGCCTTCTCCTGAGGTCCATATGGTATTGGTGAACTCGGCACATTCCCACTGACAAACCCAGGAGATAGCTCTCTGAAATAATTTCAATGGAGTTGCATAATTTCTGGAGCTGTAAGGTGGACATTGGATGTAATGCATTGAAATCGGGACCTGGGCTTACCAAAACAGGCAAGAAGTTTAGGGCTATTCATCCAATCATTGTCGATGCTACCAAAGCACCAAGCTGGGGAATCAGCCTTTGGAAGTGCTGTTTTAAGATCCCATTCTGGTTGTAGCAGGAACCTCGATACTGCTGTGCTCAGTTTTGGTCTATATGCATCAAGTTCCATTCATCAATCACCCCTGTGCTCACTAACCTACATTGGCTCACGGTCTGGCAGCACCTCAGTTTTAAAATTCTCATCCTTGTTTTCAAATCCCTCCATGGTCTCGGCCCCTCCCTATCTCTATAATCTCCTCCAACCCCGCAATCCCCGAGATCTCTGCACTCCCTCAATTCCCTGATTTTCATAGCCCTTCAATTAACAGCCCTTCCTTCAGCTTCCAAGGCCCTATGGAATTCCCTCCCTAAACCTCTCCCCTCTTTTTTCTCCTTTAAGACACTCTCTAAAGTCCAACTCTTTGCCCTAATATCGTCTTGTAAAGCCTGGCTCGGGTATAAAATTAAAACCCGACCCGGTCCACACCCGACCACAGCCAACCCGAGCCCGAGCCCGAGCCATTTAATTTTATTTCATGCCCGACCCGACACGACACGAGTATCCTTCATCTGTTCCAGCAGCAGGCTATTCCTGCAGCTGGGGTTGTGGGCAATCATGGGTAAGCCTGATCCCGTGACTTCCCGGAAGCAGTGTCCAGCCCAACCCAGCCCGAGCCCGAATGCTGGACTCGGAATTTCGACCTGACCTGACCCAAACCCGACAGGTAGTCTTGTGTAGCTCAGTGTCAAATTTTGTATGACAATGCTCCCATAAGGTGCCTTGGGACACTTTACTACCTTAAAGGCACTATATAAATGCAAGTTGTTGTTCCTGTGTTTGGCACAAGGGTGTCATTAGTCACAGAGGAGTGGGTAGCCTTGAAATTAGATACGGATTTGGAAATGAAGAATATAAAAGCGATACTGACATGAGATTAGAGTAGATAGCCCCATTGGAAATCGAATGCTGCCACAAGTGTGATGGATTGTAAAGACATAAAGTAGTTCATCTCATGTCAGGGCTTTTCCAGAATCATCAACAGTTAATAAGTAAACCATGAACTGTGGGGGCTCATTCCCAAAGGGACATGTTTCATGGTAATCCATGCTTTAAGCTGTCACAACATTTGGAGGTTTCTCTTTGAATAATACTGTTTCTACATTGGATATTAGATCAATAACAGTATGCTCGATATTAGCTCAAAAACTCATATTAATTGACCCTTACCTCCTCCCCAATAAAATAATGACTGAAAATAAAGATTTACAAAGATGTAACCGTACTCCAGCCTACAGTATTTCACTGAACCTTGCCGAAATGAAGAAAGATTTACCTGTGGTTACATCAAATATTGTTCAAGTTTCAGTGAATACGGTCTTGACTGTTTCTTAGATTCTTGACCTGGCTGCCTCCATAGCAACTGTGGAGCATCCCTGAGGGATAGGCCTTCTGAGCAAATGTAAGCGGCTTCACCATGCAGATAGGAGGACCTGCAGGCTTGGTGACAGGAGGAAGAACAGAGCAAAGGACAAAAGGACGGAGAGCTATCTAAGGCAGACGCATTGCGAGCAGAATATTCTGTCAAGCAATGATTGACCGAACTTTTAGTTAAAAGCAGCTCTTGAGCCCAACATGAACACTCTGATGGTCCTTTCTGCACCACACTTGACCTGTAACATGCTGTGGCAAATGCCACTTGCTTCACAGTGTAGGTCTCCAACACTGAGGTTCATGTGTCCCTTACGGCCAACTAAACCATTCCAAAGAATGTGCAAATAGTTTATTTTCCTACTCTACATGTGTCCCTGCATCAGTGTCAGGCGATGGTCAGTGCTTGGACCACCATTGTTTCTAGTTTACATCAAAGACTTGGATTCTGAAACTTAATTTAAATTGTTTAAACTTGTAGATGTTAACTTTTATAAACAACAGCAAATTGCATTTATATCGCAGTTTTAACATCGCAAGGCACTTTACAGGAACATTGTCAACCAAAATTTGACACCAAGCCACATAAGAAATTATGAGGACAGATGACCAAAAGCTTGGTCAAGGAGGTCGGTTTTAAAGAGAGAGGGAGAAAGAGAGGTAGAAAGTTGGAGAGGCTTAGGGAGGGAATTCCAGAGCTTAGGGTCTGCACAGCTGAAAACACCACCACCAATGGTGGAGCAATTAAAATCGAGGATGCTCAAGAGGCCAGAATTGGAAGAGTGCAGATATCTCGGAGGGTTGTAGGGCTGGAGGGATTTGAAAACAAGGATGAGAATTTTAAAATTGAGACATTTCTGAATGGGGTACCAATTTAAGTGAGTGAGCACAGGGGTGAAGGGTGAACAGAATTTAGTGTGAGTTAGGACTCGGCAGCAGATTATTTGATGAGTTCAAGTTATAAAAGTTGGAAGATGAGAGGTCGGCTGGGAAAGATTTGGAATAGTCAAGTCTCGAGGTAACAAAGCATAGAAGAGTGTTTCAGGAGCAGATAAACTGAGGCAGAGGCTGAGTTAGGTGATGTTCTGGAGATAGAAGTAGATATGTGGTCAGAAGTTCATCTTGGGGTCAAATAGGACAGCAAACTTGCAGTCTGGTTCAACCTCAGACAGTTGCCAGGGAGAAGTATGGAGTCAGTGGCGAGGAAATGGAGTTTATGGCAGAGACTGAAAGACAAGTGCTGGTTAGTTCTCAGCTGGAGTATTGTGTTCAATTCGGGGCAGGAAGGATATCAAAGCCTTAGGGTGCAGACAAGATTTACTAGGATGGTACCAGGAATGTGGGACTTCAGTTACATGGACTCACTGAAGAAGCTGGGTTTCCTTAGAGCAGAGAAAGTTAAGAGGAAATTTGATACAGATACACATTCATGAACAGTTTTGATAGAGTAAATAAGGAGAAACGTTTTCCAGTGTCAGAAGGGTCAGTAACCAAAGGACACAGATTTAAGGCGAATGGCAAAAGAACCAGAGGCAACATGAGGAAAATAAAGTTATGCAGTGATTTGTTGTAGTCTGCCACGTACAGACGGAAAGGGTGGTGGAAGCAGATTCAATAGTAACTTTGAAAAGGAAGTGGATAAATACACGAAGGGAAAAAATTTGCAGGGCTATTGGGAAAGAGCAGAGAAGTGGGATTAATTGGATAGCTGAGTGAAAGAGCTGACATGGGCAGGATGGGGGCAAATGGCTTCCTTCTGCGCTGCTGTGATACTAGATCAAACTAGGAGGGGCAGTGAAATTGGTGGAGGCAGCCCAGAAACTGCAAATGAGCTAAACAGAATATGTTAGTGTGCTGAACAAGGAGAGATGAAAGTTAGCTCTTTACCACTGCAGCACCACTGTGCTAATGTAGCTGGAAGTCTGGTTTCTGGAGATGGTACAACCTATCAATGGCTTTATTGGTGAGGTGAAGCCTTCTGATCCACTGCTGTTCAATGAGATTGGGGTAACTTTTTATCCTTTGTGGTACACTTGCTGCCTTGGTAATAGAGGGTCCGAGTAATTCACGCCCTATAATATCATACCTTCATGGCCTTTCATTGCTGCTTCTCTTCCTGAAAAAGCAAGGCAGTACTGGCTGATGATCCCAAGCTGCTGTGAACAGAAATAGTTGGGTCACTCCATAAATATTTTATTTGCTCATTTGCATGAGTGACCTCTGCTGACTCACTCCACTTCACTCCACTGTTTATTGTCGCCTTTATAATGACTGTCATTAGGAAGGGAAATATGATCAAATTTGCATGTATCCAACCTCTGTGCCATGTCTGTGCATCAAGTTCCATTACTTCCTAGAGGAATTTTAGGGGAATTGGCGACAATGAGCGAACACTGGGTTATTGATAATGCATAAAATTACTGCATGTTATTGTAAACTAAGCATTTGTTAGGTGTAACACAAAGTGGAATTTCACCCATAAAGAATTGGTTCTGATGAAATCAAGCAAATGTTATATTACTCATACCTTTGGGATGAATACCAAGGAAAGCAATTGGCAGCTCTGTCCAATACAGAGTAATAAAGTCCCACTGCAGAGCTCACTGGGACTCGTAGAAGTCTTGAGCATGGAGACACTCACGTATCTATCTCCCTGGTGGGTTCCTACTGAGGCGTATTTAGTGAGGCATTTAATGAGCCAGGCCTACAGTTATTAATGTAATGAGATACAGGAAATGTATCTGACTCCTGCAATGTCCTCTGTTGGTGTCTGGAATGTCCCTGTGGTCTATATGCTAAGGGGATTGGTGAGCATCACTATCACTGGCAGCGGGAATAAATAACTGTTACTGCTCAAGGTAGAAATATTTCAGTCACAGCATAATGCACAGGTCTTCTGGCTAGCTGCGATAGTTAACCAACCACCAGGGTAGATTGTTGCAGCAAGTGATGAATCTCCTATGCCATTTGCCACTGTGATAATAGCCATGGCACAATGGGCGTGACCAATGGACGAAGGTTTTTCTGTGCACCTTTTGTAACAACATGATGAAGACTGGGTTTGCTAATATAAAGCACAGTCAATATTCCCCTCAATCATTTTAAAATATACACTGCAAAACTGCATGTGTTTTGTAAGCTAACTTTAACAAGCTCTTCACAGCCCATCAGCAAACCCTGAAGAAAGTGATTTTCTCCGGTGTTTTCCTTACACCAACTTACGATTCTCATGAAAGTAGAGTTGTTAAAAAAAACAAAGATCATTGATCTACTTTTGCTCCCCAGTTTAGACACAAAGGGAGAGTTTTTTGACGCTAGTTTTTGTCACTGGCCAATGTGCAGTAATTGTATCAAACGAGCAAAAAAAGTCTTTATGTTTTCTAGTTCAGATCCAAAAAGAGATCTGAAATGTTAGCAACATTTTATAAAGAGACAGAGTGAAATTTAGGCACCGTCAAAAGCCAATAAACTGAGAGAGATGAGTTTTGGTCTGACAGCCTGCAATATGTGTAATGAGGGGAAGAAAGTGATAAAGGAAAAGTATTTTATTCAGAGCTCAGCTGGACAGATGGTTGTTGTGATTCCCATGCTACATAATGATACCATTTGAGCATGGGCACTAGCTCAGCAGTGTCTGCACAGGATAACAATAGGAGATCAATAGGTACGTAGACAGGTAAAAAAAGTGGAGGGAACAGGGAGGCTTTAGTGAGTGGGAAAGCGTTAGCGAGTGGGGAAACTGTAGTGAGTGGGGAGATGAGCAAGTGAGGAGACTGTAATGAGCAGGGAGACTGCAGTGAAAGGGAAGACTGTAGTGAGCGAGGAGACGGTAATGAGCAGGGAGACTGTCGTCAGCGGGGAGACTGTAGTGAGTGGAGAGACTGTAGTGAGTGGGGAGACTGTATGAGAGGGGTGACAGTCGCGGGTGGGGAGACAGTAATGAGTGAGGAGATGGTAGTGAGTGAGAAGACTCATGAGCAGGAAGACTGTAGTGAGTGGGAAGACTGTTGCGAGCGGGGAGAATATAGTAAGCAGGGAGCCTATAGTAAGCAGGGAGACTCTAGCGGGTGGAGATATGGTAGTGAGCGAGGAGACTGTAGTGATTGGGGTGACTGTAGTGATTGGGTCACTGTAGTGAGTGGGGAGATGTAGCGAGCAGGGAGATTGCAGTGAGTGGGGAGACTGCAAGGAGACAGAAGACTGTAGTGAGCGGGGAGACTGCAGCGAGTGGAGAGATGGTAGTGAGAGGGGAGACTGTAGTGAGTGGGGAGACTGTATGAGAGGGGTGACAGCGCATGGGGAGACTGTAATGAGTGAGGAGATGGTAGTGAGTGAGAAGACTCATGAGCAGGGAGACTGTAGTGAGTGGGAAGACTGTTGTGAGCGGGGAGACTGTAAGTAAGCAGGGAGACTCTAGCGGGTGGGGATATGGTCGTGAGCGAGGAGACTGTAGTGATTGGGGTGACTGTAGTGATTGGGGTGACTGTAGTGATTGGGGTGACTGTAGTGAGTGGGGTGACTGTAGTGAGCGGGGAAACTGTAATGAGCAGGGAGACTCTAGCAGGTGGGGATACGGTAGTGAGCGAGGAGACTGTAGTGAGTGGGGTGACTGTAGTCAGCGGGGAGACTGTAGTGAGCTGGGAGACTGGAACTTGTTAACTTTTAGTGATTTGTGTACCTGGGTAGCCAAATTCCTTTGCTTTTACACAGTTTCCAGCTAGACTCTTGTCATGAAGAAAATATTTCGTTTTTCTGGCCTGTATTCCAAAAGTGAATGACCTCACACTATCTCACATTGAATTCCTAAATCACCTCTGCTACCATCTACATAATTTGCTGTTCCTCCCAATTCAGTCCCCTGATTTTTACTGGGGTGGGATTTCCAAGGCAGGAAGGAGTTCTTGTTGGGAAACCCAGAAGTCCAGGTTTCAGAGAGTGTGTGTTCTACAAATTTGGATTATAAAACTCTCTATTCCTTTATCCAAGTTATTGATATAGAATCATAGAATCATACACTCGGTAAACTAGAAATACCTTGAGGTCCTTTTGTGGCAGTAAATGGGAACAAAGAAATTGGTCCTCAGGCCTCACCTAAATAGTCAGGACGAGTTATTGTGTCTCTACAGGCAACTTGCCCGACAGAAGCTATAGCTTTCAGGCTGCTTGCCTGGATGACAGTGGCCCTTAGGTAAATCCTGGGAAAGGAGACAACCGATAGCTGGAGGTAGAAGGCACTCCTACTTCTCCAGGCTCCACAGAAATTATTTTTTAAATTTCACTAATCTTTTTGACCACTGGCTAGGCCACATCCACATCCTTGAAAACTTTTGGTTTGGACATTTTTCAACTGTCTAGGGGGAGCAGGGCATTGCATCCCCAAATCAGTCCTTTCTGCACCTAGTTTACACCCAAAAATGGGCTTAGAATACTCCTGAGCCCAGGTCTCTCCCTTTTATGCAGTTTTCCATCTGAGAAGGTATTAGGTAGGCCAGCTGCTTCTATTGCTGTGCCTATTGTCATTCAGGACCAAACTATTTGTGGCACAGGGTGAATCTCTGCCTTCCCCACTTAGTACCGTGCAGTGACACATAGTGACTTAATCAGCCCCCTGCAGGAGAACAGAGGGTGATCCCCTAGCAGAAAGGCACTATAAGGAAAACGGGGAGTGAAGAACCAGAATATCACCAGTCTCACCCATAACATTTTACAGATGGGTTATACTTTGCTCTTGTATCGTAAACTAGATTTTGCAGTAGTTTAATTACTTCTGATTTCTTCAGTATATTTTGCACCAATAAATTCACATATCTGACAACTTATGGAACTACCAAAAAAAAAATCACACAAAACTAGGTGGGAGGGTGAGTTGTGAAGAGGATGCAAAGAGGCTTCAGGGTGATTTGGACAAGTTGAGTGAGTGGACAAATGCATGGCAGATGCAGTATAATGTGGATAAATGTGAGGATATCCACTTTGGTAGCAAAAACAGGAAGGCAGATTATTATCTGAACGGCTATAAACTGAGAGAGGGGAATATGCAGCGAGACCTGGGTGTTCTCGTACACCCGTCGCTGAAGGTAAGCATGCAGGTCCAACAGGCGGTAAAAAAGGCAAATGGTATGTTGGCCTTCATAGTGAGAGGATTCGAGAACAGGAGAAGGGATGTCTTGCTGCAATTATACAGGGCCTTGGTGAGGCCACACCTGGAATATTGTGTGCGGTTTTGGTCTCCTTATCTGAGGAAGGATGTTCTTGCTATAGAGGGAGTGCGGTAAAGATTTACCAGACTGATTCCTGGGATGGCCGGACTGACGTATGAGGAGAGATTGAGTCGGTTAGGATTATATTCACTGGAGTTCAGAAGAGTGAGGGGGGATCTCATAGAAACCTATAAAATTCGAACAGGACTTGACAGGGTAGATGCAGGAAGGATGTTCCCGAAGGTGGGGGAGTCTAGAAACAGGGGTCATAGTCTAAGGATATAGGGTAAACCATTCAGGACTGAGATGAAGAGAAATTTCTTCACCCAAAGAGTGGTGAACCTGTGGAATTCGCTACCACAGAAAGCAGTTGAGGCCAAAACATTGTATGTTTTCAAGAAGGAGTTAGATATAGCTCTTGGGATTAAAGGGATCAAAGGATATGGAGGGAAAGCGGTAACAGGCTACTGAGTTGGATGATCAGCCATGATCATAATGAATGGCGGAGCAGGCTTGAAGGGCCGAATGGCCTACTCCTGCTCCTATTTTCTATGTTTCTATGTTTCTACAATGAGGTAGAAGGTCATTCAACCAACCATGCCTGGGCTGGCTCTTTAAAAGAACCATTCAATTTAGTTTTTTTCTCAAAAACCTGCAAATTAGTCCTCTTCAAGTACATGTCCATTTGCCCTCTGATGGTTCCTATGGAATCTGCTTCCACCAATCTTTCAGGTAGTGCATTCCAATCTTAAAACCCTGCATGTGAAGAAATTTCTCCTCCTTTCCCCCTCTAGTCTTTTGCCGATTATTTGAAATCTAAGACCTCTGGATACCGACTCATTTGCCAGAGGAAACAGTTTCTCCCTAATTGCTCTGCCAAAACTCCCCGTAACCGTGGTCATTCATCCCTGGTAAACCTCCTCGCCACCTTCTCCAAGATTTTGACATTCCTCCTAAAATGTGGGGCTGAATTTGTGTTGGAGGTGGGTTTCCTGGTGCCAGGCCGAAAAGGCGGGGAAAGCCGGCCTCTGCCTTTTCACGCACTCCCCACCCCCTTTAAAGACAGGGATCCTGCCTCCATGAGCTGCCAGCTAATCAGAGGGTGCCAGCTCAGTGGTATAGGCAGCTCCACTGGGAGCGGTGGCCACTGTCAGTACTGCAGACGCCTCGGAACCAGGCCCAGTGGTGGAGCCCCGGAACAGAGGTAGGTGAGGTGGGGTCACTAGGGACAGTCCAAAAGTCCTGGAGAGGAGTGTGGGTGGGGTGGGTGTGCAGTCCAGGGGGAGGGGGGTCCCAGAGGATAAACTGGTTTCCAGTGGGGGTCCTCCGTGGGCCACAGATTACCCACGGAGCAGGGACCCCCCCCCACCAAGCCCGTTGGGATGGTGCCTTGTGTTACAAAGTGACCTCCCCGCATGGTGGAGGCCTCACCTGCCACTGGTAAGATTCCAGTGGCGGCAGGAAGAGGCCCTATATTGGCCATTAATAGGCCAGTTAAAGGCCTCAATTGGGCAGAAGGCCATTGTCGGCCTATCCCGCCCCTGGGAAGATCACTTGGTGTTGGGCACTGCTCCCCACCCCCCCCCCCCACCGCCTCCCATCGCACTACTCTGTGCTCCCTGCCTCAACCCCGCCTCAGGGGGCCACATAAATTCCAGCCATGGTGTCTAGAATTGTGCACAATGCTGCAGCTGAGGCCTAACTAGTAATTTGCAAAGGTTTAGCATGATTCTCTTGTTTTTGCATTTTAATGCCCCTATTTACAAAGTCAAATATCCCATTTTTTTTGTAATCGTCTTATCAACTTGCCCTGTGAATTTAAACCCCCAAGTCCCTCTGCTCTTGCAACCCCTTCATAAAGGTACCATTTAGATTATACTGCCTCTCCATATTGTTTCTCCCAAAAGGTATTGCTTCACACTTAATTCACATTAAGTTGCATCTGGCATGTTTCTGCCTATTTCACCAGTCTGTTTAAGTACCCCTGAAGTCTACTACTATCCTGTTCACTATTACTATGTTGCAAAGCTTTGCATCATTTGCAAACATTAACAGTGTATTCCCTATGTGCAAGTCTGGGTTATTTATACATAACAACAACTTATGTTTCTATAAGCTCCTTTAATGTAATAGAACATTCCAACGCATGTCACAAGAGCATTATAAAACAAATTATGACACCAAATCATTAAAGGAGATAATATGTCAGGTGACCAAAAGCTTGGTTAAAATAGGTAGGTTTTAAGGAGTGTCTTAAAGGAGGAAAGCGAGGTGGAGAGGCGGAGAGGTGTAGGGAGGGTATTCCAGAGCTTGGGGCCTAGGCAACTGAAGGCACGGCCACCAATGGCCAGAATTAGAGGAACACAGATAGCTTGGAGGGTTGTGGGGCTGGAAAAGATTACAGAGATAGGGAGTGGTGAAGCCATTGAGGGATTTGGAAACAAGGATGAGAATTTTAAAATCAAGATGACTTTTGACTGGGAGCCAGTGTAGGTCAGTGAGCACAGGAGTAATAGGTGATAGACAAGACAAGCAATGGTCTTAATAATGGCCCCTGCGGACTCCACTGGATACTTCTTTCCAATCAGAGAAACATGAAATTACCTCAACTCTGCCTCCAACCCGTTAGCCAATTACTTACCCAAGTTACCATCATTCCTTTAATCCCGTATGTTTCTATTTTCTGAAAAATCCATATATATGATGAAAAGCTGAGGCCTCGGTACAGATCTCAGGGTAATACCACTTGTCACATTCCACCAGTCAGTGTACATACCCTGCATCCCCACTCTCTGTCTTCTGCCTCCTGCCTCCCAACCAATTTCACACCCATGTCACAAGGTTACCTGTAATTCCACGTGCTCTGACTTTTGCTGATAATCTCTTCTGCAGAACATTATCTAATGCCTTCTGGAAGTCCATATAGACAACATTCATAGGCACTCCTCTGTCCACCACATTAGTGACCCCCACAAAAAAAATCAACCAGATTAATCAGACAAGTCCTATCCCTCACAGATCCATGCTGTCTTGCTTTGATGAGCTCATACTTATCCAAGTGTTCAAATCAAGGGCTCAGAAAAGCAAGTCAGCATGGATTTGTGAAGGGTTGATCATGTCTGGGAGTTACAGTTGACATGAGGGCTATTATTGATGCGCTAGCACTATCTGAGAATGGAAGAAAGCTCCTGTGGCATGCAGGATGGATTGAGCAGCTAAAGCAATTTACCGAAAGGTTTCTTGCTCGTTATCCAGGGCTCAGAGAGCTAGCGAGGCATCAGGCCCAGTGAAGTCACTCTCAGGATTGTTGAAAGCAAAGGCCCACCTCAGAGAGTAAAATCTAAAATACAGAAGCCAAAGAGTACATGGGGCAGGAAAGACCCCAAAACATAACAGTCCCTAAGACCAAGAATATCACTCAGTGTCTGAATTTCATCATTACTTTAATGTTTTTGAAATATTAGTTTTAGGGCATCATTTAAAGTAACATCTCTTCTTGTCCCTCAGTCATGTAATTTGCATAACAGCAATTGTACTAATTAGAGTAGCTTAATTGGACAGCTAATTGGACTGTGGCAGCTAATCAAAGAAGGAGAGAAATTCTGATGAATAACTCTGTAAATATTTCACTATATATATCTGGCAAGGAGCCATGGTTAACACCTTCTGTTTCACTGTGATAAATGATTCTGTATTTAGACAGTAACATTTCTGATCGTGTAATACTTACATGCAGCCAATTCTAACTATACACAGACAGTATTTGGTACACACAAAAACCTTCCCTCAATTACACATTTCTTTAGAAATCTGGCATGCATTATTTTTCAACAGCAGGCGTTTGCAAATTTGTCCCACACATAATAGAGCTACAGAGTTTTATTGCTCTCAGTAGGTTTGGGGAATGATATACCAAGTTTAAAGCTACTATAGATTGCAGGTGTACCACTGGGCACCAGAAGGCAGTTGAACCCAATGAAATTGTGATCAAATTTTATATTTATGAATTTTATGTTTATTGTGCTTAACAATGAACCTGATGAGTCGTTAAAAAAAGTGTCCTCCATGCCAATACATGCAATATGCTGAAATATAGATGAAACAGTACCTACCCAACTGCAACATCAGTATTTTGCTTAGTGCTATTGGTGGAGAAAGCTATTTTCATTGCTCCGGGACTGTTTTGTTGCTGTAAATGCTTAAGTGCTGGGCTTTGGTTCTTGTCCTACTTTTCCAATGCACCTGTCCTCGTGATTCTGTTCTTTAATTCATTGCGATTCCCCTTTTATTAGGAGTATAATAATGCTAACTATTTCAACTTGAAACGTTCCCTTCCAAACAATTCCTTTGAGCGATCAGTGCTGCTTGATCTGAATGTAGAATAGGCAACATAAATGTTGGCAATGCAGTGATCTGTTTAGAATAATAATGAAGAGTTGAGAGCTACGCAGGAGATAGAAACAGAGGAGACATGGCTGTACTATGCCTGACTTCATTTTCATACAATGATTTAGGTCCTTCACATTGAATAAATTTGTAAATGCTGATTTAATGAGTAGAACATTCTGTGTTATATACTCCCTCATGAGTAGTGACAAACTCCAAACTCCACCATGGGTACTGTTAGTAGTTAAATGACATTGGTTTCATTGGTTAGTTGAACTGGTTATTATGTCTATTCCCATCTGGTCCATTATCATTAAGAGCTAATTACATGGTCACTTTACGATATCATTGGCTGTTTCAGAGTCTTGGGTAGAATCAATGCCACATAAATTAAATGATATATTTATTGATTGAATTAAGTCTTTTGTGCAACATGAAACAGTTCTTTTGGGGGAATAAATGGGCAAATTATGAAGGCCCAGTGCAACCTTGTGTGAATTCATTAATATGCTGAATGTGTCCATAATCGTATATGTTGTTTCCATTGGATCCAAACCATGAAGAGGAATTAATGGATGGCAATACTATGATCTAAAATCACAATGGATGCCTACCATAAACAATTTATAAAGAGAACTTTACAGGCCTCTGAATTACCTCAATACCAATTACATTGCAGTGATTGCAGGAAGTCACACCATTCACCAGCAGAGGGAATTACAAACAAGTTTCCTGCGGTAAGGTTATTTAAATGTTTTTGGTGCAGCTCTGGTGTAACTTGAGCGTAGGAATTGTGTGCATTGCACAACCACCTCCCCTAATCAACTATTCCAGGCAACTACAGTGCAGTAAAGGCTTGCTACCCGACCCGAACCCGACGGGACCCGACAAAATGTGTCGGGTTCGGGTCAGGTCGGGTCTCTCTTCCGGGTCCAGCTTTTGGGCTCGGGTCGGGCCGGGCCCGCGTTGGGCCGGGTCCAGGTCGGACACACACAGTATTAATTGGACTTGAAAGATTGTTTAAAAAGATGAAGATTGGAGCCACAAAGTCAGTGATTGTTTGGTCACTAGTTAAACAGAAACCCACGGAGTTGTGCCCAGACAGGTTGTTCCACACTGTACTGGTATCTGTCTTGCCGAAAATAAATACAGCAATCTCTTGAAGGCTCTGAAAATACCATTATACATTACCTAGACTCCTGCTTTTCAGGTTGAAATACTTGCTGCAAGTTTATCCAGTGAGCAGCTGAGATGCAGAGACCAGGAAGGTCCTGAATGATAAATTATTATAAAATATACAGTATGTATATAAAAAATATAAAATGATCACTGTCAGGACTCTCGTTTACACACATACAGTACGAGTGTCTCCATCTCAGCTGCTCGCTGGATAAACTTGCAGCAAGTATTTCAAACTGAAAAAGTGAAAAAAGGATTCGGAATCGGAAGGCAGGTAAAATGAACATTTCGGGGGTCAGGTTGGGCTCGGGTCAGGTTGGACTCAGCTCGGGTCAGGCGCGGGTCGGGTCGGACACGGGAAAAAATGGAAGGACTCGGGCCGGGTCGGGCTCGGGTCCAATGTGGTTCCGTTGGGTTCGGGTCAGGTTTTTTTTTCAGACGTGAGCAGGCCTTTACAGTGCAGCAACTTTGACAGCATAGTACAGACTCCTAGTGAGGAGGTGGTGGCATAATGGTAATGTCATTAAACTAGTAACCAACAACCCAGGCTAATGCTCTGGAGACACAAGTTTGAATCCCACCACGGCAGATGGTGGAATTTGAATTCAATTAATAATCTGGAATGTAAAAAGAAAACTAGTCTGGTGGCGATCATGAAACCATTGTTGATTGTTGTAAAAACCCATCTGCTTCACTAATGTCCTGCCATCCTTACCTCATGGCCTATATGTGACTCCAGACCCACAGCAATGTGGTTGACTCTTAATGACCTCTGAAATGGCCTAGCAAGAGCATTCGGTTCTATCAAAACTGCTACAAAGCCTAAAAAAAGGAATGAAACCGGACGGACCACGTGGCATCGACCGAGGCACCAGAAACAACCACGGCAAACCCAGCCCTGTCGACCCTGTAAAGTCCTCCTTACTAACATCTGGGGGCTTGTGCCAAAATTGGGAGAGCTGTCCCACAGACTAGTCAAGCAACAGCCTGACATAGTCATACTCAGTGAATCATACCTTACCATGCCCCTGACATCACCATCACTATCCCTGGGTATGTCCTGTCCCACCGACAGGACAGACCCACCAGAGGTGGTGGCAGAGTGGTATACAGTCGGGAGGGAGTTGCCCTGGGAGTCCTCAACATTGACTCCAGACCCCATGAAGTTTCATGGCATCAGGTCAAACGTGGGCAAGGAAACCTCCTGCTGACAGAACCATAGAAAAATTACAACACAGAAGAAGGCCATTCAGCTCGTCGTGTCTGTGCTGGCTGAAAAAACTAGCCGCCCAATCCAATCCCACCTTCCAGCACTGATTACCACCTATGTCCACTTCAATGTCCATCACCAAGAGTGGCTCAGTAGCACCACTACTGGCCGAGTCCTAAAGGACATAGCTGCAAGACTGAGTATCCATGAGGCGCTGTGGACCATCAGCAGCAGCAGAATTGTATTCAACCACAATCTATAACTTCATGGCGAGGCATATTTCCCACTCTACCATTACCATCAAGCCAGAGGGTCAACCCTGGTTCAATGAAGAGTGCACGAGGGCATGCCAGGAGCAGCACCAGCATACTTAAAAATGAAGTGTCAGCCTGGTGAAGCTACAACACAGGACTACTTGCATGCCAAACAGCGGAAGCAACATGCAATAGACAGGGCTAAGCAATCCCACAACCAACGGATCAGATCTAAGCTCTGCAGTCCTGCCACATCCCGTCGTGAATAGTGGTGGACAATTAAACAACTGACAGGAGCGGAGGCTCCACAAACATCCCTATCCTCAATGATAGGGGAGCCCAGCACATCAGTTTAAAAGACAAGGCCAAAGCATTTGCATCCATCTTCAGCCAGAAGTGCCGAGTGGCTGATTCATCTCGGACTCTTCCTGAGCATCACAGGTGTCAGTCTTCAGCCAATCCGATTCACTCCACGTGATATCAAGAAATGGTTGAAGGCACTGAATATGACAAAGGCTTTGAGGTTTGACAACATTCCAGCAATAATACTGAAGACTTGTGCTCCAGAACTAGCTGCCCCCCTTGCCAAGCTGTTTCAGTACAGCTACAAAACTGGCATCTACCAGGCAATGTGGAAAATTGCCCAGATGTGTCCTGTGCACAAAAAGCAGGACAAATCTGACCTGGCCAATTAACACCCCATCAGTCTACTCCCGATCAACAGAAAAGTTATGGAAGCAGTTGTTGACATTGCTATCAAGCAGCATTTGCTCAATAATAACTTGCTCAGTGATGCTCAGTTTGGGCTCTGCCAGGGCCACTCTGCTCCTGACCTCATTACAGCCTTGGTCCAAACGTGGACAACGAGCTGAACTCAAGAGGTGAGGTGAGTGTGACTGCTTTTGACATCCGATGTGGCCTGACTCTACCAACCTAGATGCGGCCTGAATCTCCCGACCCGGACACGGCCTGAATCTCCTGGCCCGGACATGGCCTGGATGCGGCCTGACACTCCAGGCCCCGATGTGGCCTGACTCTACCAACCTAGATGCGGCCTGAATCTCCCGACCCGGACACGGCCTGAATCTCCTGGCCCGGACACGGCCTGAATCTCCTGGCCTGGATGCGGCCTGACTCTCCAGGCCCCGATGTGGCCTGACTCTACCAACCTGGATGCGGCCTGAAACTCCCGACCCGGACATGGCCTGAATCTCCTGGCCCGGACACGGCCTGAATCTCCTGGCCTGGATGCGGCCTGACACTCCAGGCCCTGAAGTGGCCTGACTCTCCAGGCCTGGATACTGCCCAGATACACTGAGTCATAGAATAATAGAATCATAGACTAATACACAGAAGGAAATTATTCAGCCCATTATGTTTGTTCTGACTGTTTGCTAGAAATATCCAATTAATCCCACTCCCCTGCCCTTTCCCGATAGCAGTGTAATATTTTTCTAAATACCAATTAATTTTGTCCTGGATCTTTGTCTCTAAAAATTTCTCCATTACAACTACAGGTTACTGGCTGTAGTTTCCGGGTTTATCCCTCTCCCCTTTTTTTTGAACAGAGGTATAACATTTGCAATCCCCAGTACTCTGATATCACCCCCATATCCAAGGAGGATTGGCAGATTGTGGCCACAGCTTCTGTATTTCCACCACTACTTCCCTCAGTAACCTAGAATGTATCACATCCAAACAAGGTGAATTCTCTACTTTGAGAACTGCCAACCTTTTAAGTACCTTCCCTTTATCTAATTTTATTCTATCCAATAGCATTACTGCCTCCTCCTTCACTCTTTGTGTTTTCTCAGAGACTCATTGATGTGCATGGCCCAGCCAGGGATGCCCACATCCCGTGAATGAATAAAAAAATGTAAATGAGAATGCTCTGACTAAAAAGACCCAACGCTCTCTCATGTTTCTACGTAAAGAGTATATCTTCCAAAACTGGCTGCAACAATTGCAATTCCTTGGCCTCCTTGCAACCAAATAGTTTTTTTTATTATTGCACCAACTGTGGTAGTGGATTTTTGCAGGAATCAATTTTCGATACAATTCCAACTTCTGTGATCTTTTTAGCTAAATTCCCAGTAAAGTTCTTTTGTCTTAAAAATCTATGTTTCCCAAAAGTAGCGATTATCTTTGCTATGAGCGGCTCTGGGAAATGAATCAATCCTTTTTGGCCTCTACAATTCCAAAATATTCAATAAGCTCCATATCTATTGTCAACCACAGAATGATTTGTCTAGCTGATTTTCTTCCTGTTGTTGAATTCTGTGCATCTTCTTTAATTCAACATTTAAACTATTGATGATTTCTTCTTAACCTGGAGAGTAAACTTACCATTAGATCTTGAATTCCTTATAGATTCAATTCGATGGAAATAGAATTGGCTGTGAGTGTTTATGGTCTTGTGTGGAGCATTAATACCAGTATGGACCTCTTGGGTAAAATGGTCTGTTTCTGCTCTGTCAATACTACGTAAGAAATAGTTTTCGGTTACCCAATGACATAAATATATAAGGGGTGACTTTATGGCTCTGTTGACCTGGTGGATAATCTAGCCAGCACACTGACCTCCATCTCCCAAATTACAACTCTAAAATTACAAATTGAATCCAGTGTGAATTATAGATGGGTGTCTCAGTTTTGTTCTTGTAACTTTTACTTTTAACTGTCTTGATAGTTACAGGGGAAGAATTCTTATGGCATTGCATCATAATCGCTCCATCTCCTTAAATCCACACAAAACATTTTTCCTTAAAGTGCCTGTCAACCAGTGGAATAAACCTGCTGACCAGGGGCTCCCAACAGAAATGGGGAAGAGAAAATGTTTTGCTCCTAGCATGGGTCACTCATTCCTATACTACACATCACAGAAACAAAGCACAATTGCCTCAAATCTCATAGGAGGCAATCAAGAACTGGTGCCACTTATGCCCCTGCCTCATACCACATCACTCGCAAACTCTTTGCCACTTCCTTTAAATAGTCACTTGTTTTCTCGCCCGTCCCTTATTTATAAAACATCATGTTCTCTGCCTCATCGTGAGCAGCACCACGGGAGATGCACTAGATATATCTGAATGCTATTAGCAGGGGTATCTGTGCAGTCTGAAAGACAGAAACCATCCTCCTCCAAAACCTCTCCTCTATTTTCCAGCTCAGTGGTTCCAATAGTAGCATCTCTAGTAAAGGTTTCTCTTCCCATTCCCACAATGTTACCTCCTAAATCTCCCAAGGATCAATTTTTGGGTCCTCTCCCCATCTGCCATCTCAGGAAGACATAAAAGATCCCATGGCAATATTTTAAGAAAGAGCAAAGGACCTCTCCCTCGGATTCTGATCATCATCACTAAAAACAAATTATCTGCTCATTTATTTCATTGCTGTTTGTGGAGCCTTGCTGTGTGCTAATTAGCTCCCATTTCTGCCTGAAACAATGGCTGTACTTCAAATAAAGTCACTTTCTTGGCTGTAAAGTGGTCTGGGAGGTCCAGCAGTCATGAAAGGTCCTATATAAATGCAAGTTTTTCTTTCTATCTATAATTAAGACTATCTATTTTCACCTCCATACCACTGCCTGCACCCATCCTTACCTTAGCCCCACAGCCACAGAAAGTCTCACCCACCCTCCAACACCTCCAAATTTCATAGCACATTTGGCCTCCTAATGATCATTGTTTTGAACTTCAATTCATCTAACTACAACAGCTTGCATTCTTATTGTGCCTTCAAGGTAGAAAAATAACTCAGGGTGCTTCACAATCTAAAAATTGAATGGTAAATCAAAGAAGGTGATATTAGGAGGGGTGATCAACAGCTTCATGAAAGAGGTTGGTTTTAAAGGAGGAGAGGAATCAAAAGGGTTTAGAGATGGAATTCCAGAGTGTGGGACCAAGGTGGCAGAGGGCGAGTTTCCTCATCCATGTCGTTGTTGAGTTCAGACTCCACTGTTGTAATGCTTTCCTGTCTGGCCTCCCATTCTCCACAGTGCATAAATTTCATCCCATACAAAACTTTGCTTCGTCTATCCTATCCCACACCACAAGGGGTGATAGAGTTTTCAAGAGGCTAAAAGCAGAAGAACAGAAAGTTCAGGGGAAGTATTCTAGGGCTGTAGTAGGTTACCGAGATGGAGGGGTGAAGTCATCAAGAGATTTAAGCACATGGATGATTTATTTGAAATTAGAGGCTTTGGGGTACTGGGAACCAGTGTAGTTCAGCGAGGACATGGGTGATGACTAAGTGAGACCTGGTGTGGGAGAGGATAAGGGTGGCTGGTTGAAACTCTGGGTTGAATTTTTGGGGCCTTCCAAAAGGGGAAATGGAGGCAGGGGTGGTTCTGAAAATACCAATGCTGGGTGGCATGTCAATTTCAAGGTGCCAATACCAGTGCCAGAAATAATCACCAGGGCGGGGGTAGGGTGGGACAGGGATCCTGCTCTTCTCCCAATTGAGGTTGATTAAATCAGTTAAAAAATTCATTTAGAGCTTGTCAAGGGGTGACCTTTCAATTTTTAAAGGTAACCCACGCCTTTAGAAACTGACCAGCTGAAGGCAGGCAGATAAAGTGTGGGGTGCCAGTCATGGCTGCGCCAGGGCATCACACTGGCCTCATAAGCTGGTCAGTGGAGCAAAGGGAGACTTGGCACTTGGTAAGGGGGTACCTTTGGTGATGCACAGCTGGCAGGGAGAGTGGGCACTCAGCACTGGGCATTGAATGGGGTTGGCACCCCCCCTGGAATTGGGGGGGGGGCAGAAGAGCAGGGGGCAAGGCTACCAAGGACAATTGGATGGTCACTTGCCTAGAAGGAAGGCTCCAATTGGCAATGCGGGCACGACTGTCAGATTTTGGGCCCACTGGCAATGAGGGGCAACACCATCCACAGGAAGGGCAGAACCCCAGGCATCAGGAAGGCATGGGAGAGGGAAAAAGGGCAGGAAAGCAACAGAGGCCAAATCCTCAACAGAGAATCTACCACTGAAGACCAAGCTACCTGGAGATGACTGAGAACCAGTGCCGCAGGTGACTGCAACTCTCCTGGCAGATTCCCAGAGATCTGTGACCTTGTCATCGAAGACCTCGCACCTCTCAGCACTGGTCGCCATGCCCTACCAGTAGCTGTCAAAGTCACTGTGGCCTTGAACATCTTCACTTCTGGCTCCTTTCAAAAAACAGCTGCTCACCACTGCATCTCACTGGTCACTGATGCCCTCACTGCCATAGCTGGACAGCACATTCATTGAAGGACAGACATGGCCTCACAGGGACCGAAGGCATTGGGTTTCACCTCTGTCTCTGGATTTTCCCAGGTGCAGGGCATCATCAATTGTATCCATGTGACCATCATGGCACCCAGTGACCTGCCAGTGAGATTCATCAGCTGGAAGGGTTTCCACTCCCTCAATGTTTAACTGGTCTGTGATGACAACAAGAGCTTCCTTCATTTGTATGCTTATTTTCCTGGCAGCTGCCATGACTCTTTCATGCTCTGCCAATCCAGGCTGTCTCAGATCTTCACGCCAACCCCCAAAGTGCTTGGATGGATCCCAAGAATCAAAGGACATCCCTTGAAGAGATGGCTACTGACCCCTCTCTGGGAGACCCAGACAGAGGCACAGAGACGATACAACCAATGCCACCCGCTCATCAGGACAACCATTGAGCAGGCCATCAGGCTTCTAAAGCCGTGATTCTGGTGCCTGGATCGGTCAGATGGTGTTCTCCAATATCCTCCTGCAAGGGTCTCGGTCATTCTGGTGGTCTGCTGTGCTCTCCACTACATGGCCCTCCAGAGAGGTGTGGACCTTGAGGGCAGTGAGGCCCTGGAAGGGGACAGCTCATTGGGACAGGAGCAGGAGCAGGAGGTGAGAGAGGAGCGGGAAGGGGAGGTGGAGGGAGATGAGGCTGAACAGAGACGTGCCCCTGCTGCACGACAAAGTGGCCTCCTCCTGCCACCCTCTGGGAAGAAGACCTCCCTCCTCTCCCTCACGGCTTCCAGCGTTAGATCCAGGTCGGCATTGATGAAGCGAGGGTTTGCCCTCGGTGCCAGGCCTCCAGCTCCCCTGGGACATCTCACTTCCCTCTGGTGAAGTGGAAAGCTTTGGCACAAACCACTGATCTCTCCCTCAGGACAACCAGCAGCGTCAGTGATGGCTGTGTGTGGTGTCTAAATGAATCCCACATTTCATCTCACCCACCTCCATTCCCGCCCCCACTGGCTCTAAGTGGACAGAAAACCCATCTCCTTATCAAGTAAGGGCTTATCCTTAGGAAAATCTGAATTTTAATCATTTTCCCACCTGAGGAGGGTTTCTGACTCAAAAACAGACCGACTCCTGTTTCCTGCCTCTGTGGCGAAAATTCAGCCCTCTGTGTTAGCTGTGGCTCAGTGGGTAGCAACTCTCAACTCTGAGTCAGAAGATTCTGGATTCAAATTGCACTTCTGAGCCTTGATCACAAAAATCTAGCCTGACACTCCAGTGCAGTACTGAGGAGGTGCTGCACTGACGGAGATGCCTTCTTTCAGATGAGATGTTAAACCAAGGACACAACTGCCTCCTCAGGTGGACATATTAAATCCCACAGCACTATTTGAAGAAGAATAGGGGAGTTCTCCCTGGCATCCTGGCCAATATTTATCCCTCAACTAACATCACTAAAATAGATTATCTTGACATTGTCATATGGCTGATTGTGGGATCTTGCTATGTGTACATTGGCTGCAGTATTTTCCACATTACAACAGTGATTACACTTCAAGAATATATCATTGGCTGTAAAGTGCATTGGGACATCCTGAGGTTGTGAAAGTTGCTATAGAAATGAAGGCTGGGATCTTGTGTTGGAGACTGGTCCCCTGGCACCAGGCTGAAAAGGTGGAAAAAGCCTGCCTCTGCCCTTTTGTGCCCACCCCCGGAGTGATCCTTCAGTCTTTTAAAATTTAAGTTTCACAAGCCGGGATTCCCGTCCCTTTAAAGATGTAGATCCCGTCTTGAAGAGCTGCCGGCCAATCAGAGGGCAGAACCATCGGGAGTGATGGCCACTGCTAGTACTGCAGAGGCCTTGGACATAGGCCCAGCACTGGAACACCAGACCTCAGGTACGTGAGGCGGGATTGCTGGGGCTAGTCTGGAAGGCCCCGTCCAGGAGCAGTGGCAGGGGGTGGGGTGGTTGTGCAGTCCGGGGGGGCGGGGGGGGGGGTTCCTGGAGGGTAAAGTAGGACGTCCATGGGCCATGGATGAGGGGCCCACCCCCAAGCCCACAGGGAGTGCACCTCATATTACAAGGTGCCCTCCGCACGTCGCGGAGACACCCCCCCCCTCCTCACTAGTAAGATCCTAGCGGCAGCAGAAAGAGGCCCTTAATTGGCCATTAATAGGCCACTTAAGGGCCTCAATTGGCCTCTGGGCGGGAAGGCCTTTGTCAGCCAATCTCGCCCCGGGCAAGATCGCTTGGTGACTAGGAGGTAGTGGGCCCCTTGCCGCTCTGTCACCTGTGACGTCTCTCCATGCCCACCCTCCTCCGACCTGGCCTCATAAAATCCGGGCCGATGTCTTTCTGTCATTATAAGACTGGGATCTTTCAAGCTGACATGTTCAGTGGAAAAGGGGACCAGCAAAAGGAGGCCACGCAGGTTGGATTTTTGGCTCTCTCGCCGGCAACTGCACAAAATGATAGAAAACTTCACTTTGACAGGCCTTGTGGGTGAAGCATTCTCTTCCAGTGCCACACTTTGGATATTATCGGGATGTTCTTCATAAAGAGCGGATTAGATAGCCAGACAGATACCTTAGAACTGTTTAAGAAGTTGCAATGAGGAAGAGGAAATTGCAGGGCTGTTCTGAATGGAATGATTAAACTGGGACAAAACATTTTTCCTGCTCTGTAATTCTCTTGTGTGCAGTGGTGACTGGTGATGTTCTTACAGCTGACACACTCATGACTCACGCCCAATCAATTCAGCCCATCACTGTGGCCCATCGGAGAGGTAGAATTTCTTTGAATGCACTCACTACAAAGCAGGAACAAAGACCCATTCTCTCCGAGAAAGAAAGGTTAAAAAAAAAAACACCCAAAAATAATTCAGTTTTGAAAATGGAAATTCAGCTACCTTGCAGTTTTCTGCATGGAATGTTCTAAAATGGAAATTGCTTTTTCTCACGTTTGTGCATTCTGCAGTCATGATGAGTCTGACAGTTCCAGGTGAGGCTGAGTTGAGTCTTACACGTCTTACAGACGAGCTGCCTCTGATTGGTGTACAGTTATTTCTGGTGTTCCCCAAGGATCTATCCTTAGCCCCCTCCAATTTCTCATCTACATGCTGCCCCCGTGTCAGTTTTCACATGTACGCTGACAACACCCAGCTCTACTTCACCACCACCTCTCTCGACCCCTCCGCTGTCTCTAATTTATCAGTATTCTTATCTGGCATCCAGTACTGGATGACCAGAAATTTCCTCCAATAACTATTGGGAAGACTGAAACCATTGTTTTCGGTCCCTGCCATAAACTCTGCTCCCTCACCACTGATTCCATCCCTCTCCCTGACAACTGTTTGAGGCTGAACCTGACTGTTTGCAACCTTGATGTCATACGTGTCCTGAGATGAGCTTTCAATCACATATCCACATCATCACTAAGATAGCTAACATTGCCCATCTCCACCCCGTCTCAGCTCATCTGCTGCTAAAACCCTCATCTATGCCTTTGTTACCTCTAGGCTTCACTATTTCAATGCAATCCTGGCTGGCCTCCTACATTCTACCCTCCAGAAACTTGAGGTCATCCAAAACTCTACTGCCCGTGTCCCAGCTCGCACCAAGTCCCATCACTCATGTGCTAGCTGACTGACACTGGCTCCTGGTTAAACAATGCCTTGATTTTAAAATTCTCATCCTTCAAATCCCTCCATAGCCTGGCCCCTCCCTATCTCTGTTATTTCCCTGAGTCCTATAACCGTACAAGATATCTCCGGTCCTCTACGGTGGCTGAACCTCTGTCTGTCCATCATTGCTCCAGTTTGCAAGCTGTACAACAAAAACTTACATTTATTTCACACCTATAATGTAGTAAAAGGTGTTTCACAGGAGCGTTATCGAAGAAAATTTGAAACCATGTTACAGAAGGAGATATTAGGGCATATGGGAGAATTTAACTTTCATATGGATTGGGATAAGCAGACTAGCATATGTCAGAAAGGTAGTGAATTTCTAGAGTTATCTGGAATGGTTTTCTGAAACAATGCCTGGGATTTTACCGGAAGCAAGCAAGTGCTGTGGCTGGGACTGAAAGTGGGTTGCATGGCTGCGCGGGCAAGGGGGATGGAGTTGCGATCACGGTATTCTCAGGATTGGTCAATTAATGGTGGGGGAGCCGGAAAGTCAGGTAGCGTGGGCAGGGGGTCACTCGGGCTCCTAAAACGCCAACACCATCATTAAAAGGCAGCCAAGCAGCATTTATTGATGCAGCAGCCCCGTTGTTGGGAAATTGCCAGAGTCTATAATGAAAGATATAATGACTGAGCTAATATAGCATTTATCGTTTTTATTTCAGATTTCCAGCATCCGCAGTATTTTGCTTTTATTTTAATGACTGAGTGCCTTGAAAATTTTCAGCTGATTAGAGAAAGCCAACATGGATTTATAAAGGGTAGGTCAGGCCTGACAAATCTGATTGAATTTTTTGAAGAGGTGACTAAAGTGGACAGGGCAATGTCTATGGATGTTACTTATATGGACTTCCAGAAGGCATTTGATAAAGTCACACACAAGCGTTGGTTAGCTATAGTTGAATCTCATGAAATTGGAAAAAAAAAACTTTCATTCATATAGTACTTTACATGACCACTGGATATCTCAAAGCGCTTTACAGCCAATTCAGTACTTTTGAAGTGTGGTCATTGTTGTAGGAAATGCGGCAGCCAATTTGCACACAGCAAACTCCCACAAACAGCAATGTGATAATGAGGAGATAATCTGTTTTTGTGATGTTGACTGAGGGATAGGTTTTGACCAGGACACCAGGTTAACTCCCCTGCTCTTCTTCGAATGGTGCCATGGGATCTTTTGCACACACCTGAGAGGGCAGACAGGGCCTTGTTTTAATGTCTCATCTGAAAGACAGCACTTCTAACAGTGCAGCATTCCCTCAGTAATGCATTGGAGTGTCAGCCTTTATTGGCCTGGTTAGGAAATTGGCTGAACAGAAGGAGATAGTCCGGAGGGATAATGAACAGGTAGTCTATTTGGCAGGATGTGACTATTGGTGTCCTGCAAGGATCTGTGTTGGGGCTTCATGCATTTATTGATGACTTAGACGATGGGATATAAATCCCCAGATCCAAATTTGCTGATGTCACAAAGATATGTGGTAAGCAGTGTAGATGGAAGCGTAAAATTACAAAGAGATATTGATAGAACCATAGAAAAGTTATGGCATAGAAAGAGGCCATTCAGCCCATCATGTCTGCGCTGGCTGAAAAAACTAACCGCCCAATCTAATCCCACCTTCCAGCACCTGGTCCATAGCCTTGCAGGTTGCAGAACTTTAGTTGAGGTTAAATGAGTTGAGGGTTTCTGCCTTCACCCTATGGGTGAAAACAATTTTCCTCATGTCCCCTCTAATCCTTTTACCAATCTGTGCCCCCGGTAATTGACCTCTCCGCTAGGGGAACCAGGTCCTTCTTGTCTACTCTATCTAGGCCCCTCATAATTTTGTACACCTCAATTAAGTCAGCCCTCAGCCTTCTGTGTTCTAAGGAAAACAACCCTAGCCTATCCAATTTTTCCTCCTAGCTGCAATTTTCAAGCCCTGGCAACATTCTTGTAAATCGTCTCTGTACTCTCTCCAGAGCAATTATGTTCTTCCTATAATGTGGTGACCAGAATTGTATGCAGTACTCCAACTGTGGCCTAACCAGAGTTTTATACAGTTCCAGCATTACATCCCTGCTTTGGTATTCTATACCTTGGTCAATAAAGGAAAGCATTCCATATGCCTTCTTCACCACTTTATCTACCCATCCTGACACCTTCAGGGACCTGTGGACATGGACTCCAAGGTGTCTCACTTCCTCTACCCCTCTCAATAATCTCCCGTTTATTGTATAGTCCCTTGCTTTGTTTGCCCTCCCCAAATGCATGACCTCACACTTTTCCCGATTGAATTCCATTTGCCACTTTTCCGCCCACTCAACCAAATCATTGCTATCATTCTGCAGTCTACATCTATCCATTTACATGGCCAATTTTTGTGTCAATTTACAAATTTCCCAATCATGCCTTCCACATTTAAGTCCAAATCATTAATATATACCACAAACAGCAAGGGACCCAATACTGAGCTCTGTGGAATGCCACTGGAAACCGCCTTCCATTTGCAAAAACATCCATCGACCTTTGTTTTCTGTCACTGAGACAATTTTGTATCCAACTCGCCACACTCCCCAGTATCCCATGGGCTTTTGCTTTTCTGACCAGTCTGCCATCTGGGACCTTGTCAAATGCCTTACTAAAATCCATGTAGACAACATCCACTGCACTTTCCTCATCAATCCTCCTTGTTACTTACTCAAAAATTTCAATTAAGTTAGTAAGACATGACCTTCCCTTAACAAATCCATGCTGACTATCCCTGATTAATCTGTGCCTTTCTAAGTGACAGTTTATCCTATCTCTCAGAATTGATTCTAATAATTTGCCTACCACCGAGGTGAGGCTGACCAGCCTATAATTATTTGGTCTATTCCTCGCACCCTTTTTAAACAATGGTACTATGTTTGCAGACCTCCAATCCTCTGGTACCTCACCTGTATCGAGTGAGGATTTGAAGATGATCCTCAGAGCATCCACAATTCCTCCCTGGCTTCCTTTAACAACCTGGGATACAATCCATCCAGCCCTGGTGATTTATCCACTTTCAAGGATGTCAGACCCTCTAGCACTTCCTCTCACATTATACTTATCGTATCTAAAATTTCACACTCTTTCTCTTTAACTACAATGTCTGCATCATCCCTCTCCTTTGTGAAAACAGAGACAAAGTACTCATTAAGAACCCTTCCCATATCTTGTGCATCCACACATAAATTCCCTTGTACATCTTTGATAGGCCCTACCCTTTCCTTAGTTATCCTCTTAATGTACTGATAAAACATCTTTGGGTTTTCCCCGATTTTACCTGCAAATAGTTTTTCATGTCCACTTTTTGCTTTCCTAATTTCCATTTTTACTTCACCCCTGTACTTTTTATACTCCTCTAGGCTTTCTAAAGTATTAAGTGTTTTGTGACTGTCATAAGCTTTCTTTTTCTGCTTTATCTTAACCTGTATGTTTCTAGATAACAAGGGGGCTCTAGATTTGGCAGTACCACCCTTTTTCTTTGTGCGGGCATGTCTACACTGTGCCTGTAGAATCTCACTTTTGAATGCCTCCCACTGGTTTACCACTGATTTTCCTTCAAGTAGCTGTATCCAGTCCACTTTTGCCAGATCACCTCTCAGCTTCGTAAAATTTGCCTTCCCCCAATTTAGAACTTTTACTGCTGTTCTATCCTTGTCATTTTCCATAATGATGCTAAATCTAACTGTATTATGATCACTATCTCCAAAACAGTCACCCACTGCTACTTCATCCACTTGCCCAGCTTCATTACCGAAGACTAAATCTAGAATTGCGCCCCTTCTCGTTGGGCTTGTTACGTGGTGGCTAAAAAAGTTCTCTTGAATGCAGTTCAAGAATTTTGTGCCCTCTGTGCCCTTCACACTGTTTGTATCTCAGTTGATATTGGGGTAGTTGAAATCCTCAACTATTATTACCCTATTGTTTTTTCACTCAGAAATTTGCCTACATATTTGTTCTTCTATCTCTCTCTCACTATTTGGGGGTCTATTGTACACTCTTAGTAGTGTGGCTGCCCCTTTTCTATTTCTGAGCTCAACCCATATGGCCTCATTTAGCATATCATCCCTAGATAGATTAAGTGAATGGACAAAACTGTGGCAAAGGGATTTCAGTGTAGGCAAATGTGAGGTCATCCATTTTGGACTTTAAAAGGATCGAACAGAGTAGTTCCTAAAAGGTGAAAAGCTAGAAAGGGTATAGGTCCAAAGAGACTTGGGGATCCTGATACATAGATTATTCAAATATCATTGATCAGGTACAGAATATAATCAAAAATGCTAATGAAATGTTTGCCTTTATATCAAGAGAATTAAAATACAAGTGGGTAGAAGTCATGCTTCAGCTATACAAAGCCCTGGTTAGACCACACCTGGAGCACTGTGAGCTGTTCTGGGCACCACACCTTAGGAAAGATATTTTGGCCTTGGGGGGAGTGCAGCATACATTTACTAGATTGATACATGGACTCTATGAGGAGAGATTAAACATACTAGGGTTGTATTCCCTGGAATTTAGAAGGTTAAGGGATGATTTGATTGAAGTTTTTAAGATATTAAGGGGAACAGATAGGGTAGATAATGGGAAACCTTTTCCGCTAGCTGCGGAGTCTAGGGCTAGGGGACACAGTCGAAAAATTAGATCCAGCCCTTTCAGGAGTGAAATTAGGAAACACTTCTTCACATAAAGGGTGGTAGAAGTTTGGAACTCTCTTCCACAAAAGGCAATTGGTGCTAGATAACCAAAAACTTGATCAACGAGGTAGGTTTTGAGGACCATTTTAAAGAAGGAAAGAGGTAAAGAGGTGGAGAGGTTTAGGGAAGGAATTCCAAAGCTTAGGGCTTTGGCAGCTGAATGTATGGCCACCAATAGGAACTAAAATCAGGGTGCTCAAGAGGCCAGAATTTGAGAAGCACAGAGCTCTGAGAGGGTTGTAATGACACTTGTTCCAGAATCTCGTTAGGAGAAGCACACACTGTACAGAGGGGGCTCCAGAGCAAACTCTTACCAACAGAGTCCGGTTCACATCAGTGCAATGGTCTGTCCAGAATCTGCTGCCACTGTGGCCTCACAGAGACAGAGAACCATCAGACCTAATCTGTGTATTGACCCTCTCCATACTTCTCTGATTTTCTCACCCACAGTGGCGCAGTGGTTAGCACCGCAGCCTCACAGCTTCAGCGACCCGGGTTCAGTTCTGGGTACTGCCTGTGCAGAGTTTGCAAGTTCTCCCTGTGACTGCGTGGGTTTCCACCAGGTGCTCTGGTTTCCTCCCACAACCAAAGACTTGCAGGTTGATAGGTAAATTGGCCATTGTAAATTGCCCCTAGTGTAAAAACGGCAAAAGTGCGAAGAGAAATGCAGACTGGTTTCAATCTCATAATGAAGAGCTGGAACCTGTCATAGCTGCTAAGCGCATTGCACTGTTGAACTACAAGGAAGCCCCCAGCGATTTAACATCCGCAGCACTTAAAGCAGCCAGAAGCACTGCACAAAGAACAGCCAGGCGCTGCGCAAACGACTACTGGCAACACCTATGCAGTCATATTCAGCTGGCCTCAGACACCGGAAACATCAGAGGAATGTATGATGGCATTAAGACAGCTCTTGGGCCAACCATCAAGAAGATCGCCCCCCACAAATCTAAATCAGGGGACATAATCACTGACCAACGCAAACAAATGGACTGCTGGGTTGAGCACTACCTAGAACTGTACTCCAGGGAAAATGTTGTCACTGAGACTGCCCTCAATGCAGCCCAGCCTCTACCAGTCATGGATGAGCTGGACATACAGCCAACCAAATCGGAACTCAGTGATGCCATTGATTCTCTAGCCAGCGGAAAATCCCCTGGGAAGGACAGCATTACCCCCGAAATAATCAAGAGTGCCAAGCTTGCTATACTCTCAGCACTACCTGAACTGCTATGCCTGTGCTGGGACGAGGGAGCAGTACCCCAGGACATGCGCGATGCCAATATCATCACCCTCTATAAAAACAAAGGTGACCGCGGTGACTGCAACAACTACCGTGGAATCTCCCTGCTCAGCATAGTGGAGAAAGTCTTTGCTCGAGTCGCTCTAAACAGGCTTCAGAAGCTGGCCGAGCGCGTCTACCCTGAGGCACAACGTGGCTTTCGTGCAGAGTGATCGACCGTTGACATGCTGTTCTCCCTTCGTCAGATACAGGAGAAATGCCGCTAACAACAGATGCCCCTCTACATTGCTTTCATTGATCTCACCAAAGCCTTTGACCTCGTCAGCAGACGTGATCTCTTCAGACTGCTAGAAAAGATTGGATGCCCACCAAAGCTACTAAGTATCATCACCTCATTCCATGACAATATGAAAGGCACAATTCAACATGGTGGCTCCTCATCAGAGCCCTTTCCTATCCTGAGTGGCGTGAAACAGGGCTGTGTTCTCGCACCCACACTTTTTGGGATTTTCTTCTCCCTGCTGCTTTCACATGTGTTCAAGTCCTCTGAAGAAGGAATTTTCCTCCACACAAGATCAGGGGGCAGGTTGTTCAACCTTGCCCATCTAAGAGCGAAGTCCAAAGTACGGAAAGTCCTCATCAGGGAACTCCTCTTTGCTGACGATGCTGCTTTAACATCTCACACTGAAGAGTGCCTGCAGAGTCTCATCGACAGGTTTGCGGCTGCCTGCAATGAATTTGGCCTAACCATCAGCCTCAAGAAAACGAACATCATGGGGCAGGACGTCAGAAATGCTCCATCCATCAATATTGGTGACCATGCTCTGGAAGTGGTTCAAGAGTTCACCTACCTAGGCTCAACTATCACCAGTAACCTGTCTCTAGATGCAGAAATCAACAAGCGCATGGGAAAGGCTTCCACTGCTATGTCCAGACTGGCCAAGAGAGTGTGGGAAAATGGCGCACTTGACACGGAACACAAAAGTCCGAGTGTATCAGGCCTGTGTCCTCAGTACCTTGCTCTATGGCAGCGAGGCCTGGACAACGTATGTCAGCCAAGAGCGACGTCTCAATTCATTCCATCTTCGCTGCCTCCGGAGAATACTTGGCATCAGGTGGCAGGACCGTATCTCCAACACAGAAGTCCTCGAGGCAGCCAACATCCCCAGCTTATACACACTACTGAGTCAGCGGCGCTTGAGATGGCTTGGCCATGTGAGCCGCATGGAAGATGGCAGGATCCCCAAAGACACATTGTACAGCGAGCTCGCCACTGGTATCAGACCCACTGGCCGTCCATGTCTCCGCTTTAAAGACGTCTGCAAATGCGACATGAAATCCTGTGACATTGATCACAAGTCGTGGGAGTCAGTTGCCAGCGTCCGCCAGAGCTGGCGGGCAGCCATAAAGGCGGGGCTAAAGTGTGGCGAGTCGAAGAGACTTAGTAGTTGGCAGGAAAAAAGACAGAGGCGCAAGGGGAGAGCCAACTGTGTAACAGCCCCAAGAAACAAATTTCTCTGCAGCACCTGTGGAAGAGCCTGTCACTCTAGAATTGGCCTTTATAGCCACTCCAGGCACTGCTCCACACACCACTGACCACCTCCAGGCGCGTATCCATTGTCTCTCGAGATAAGGAGGCCAAAGAAGAAATTTCCCCTAGTGTACATAGGTGGTAGGAGAATTGAGGGAAGGTGGGGATGTGGTAGGGAATATGGGATTAATGTAGGATTAGTATAAATGGGTGGTTGACGGTCGGCACAGACTTGGTGGGCCGAAGGGCCTGTTTCAGTGTTGTATCTCTGTCTGACTCAATTCTAACCCAGTCTGTCCAATGAGAAGGGGATGAGTTTGAGGGATAGTAAAATAGGATAGGCTCCCAGTTGAGGGTCTCACAGCCCCTAACAGTTTCCAGGACAGAGTGGGCTCTGGGTGTGTGATGTGTTCAGATGTAGTTGGCTTGAGAATCATTCATTCACCGGTATAAGTCAGGGATGGGTTCTCTGTTTACACTCAAAATGTCTATGATGCTGAAGTTTGACTGATTTCACGGTGCAAGTGGAACATTTGGTTCCCGACACGTCGATATTTCTGGGAACAAAAGCTATTTATTTTTTGTGCTGATCAAACTGATGAGGTAATTTCCCACCCCCGCACTACCCCCCTACCTTGTTCACATCAGCCTTTCCGCCTCATCTCATTTGTGGAGAGAAGGGCCAGGATATGTCACATGAAGTTGAAGATCAACAGCGCAACTTAAACTAGTCAGAGCTATCGATGCCCCTTCCTGACACATGCTCCAAACAAGGGCATGGGAGGGAGCAAGTGGAAAATGAAAGAGTTCATAGTTAAAATAGGGGAGGCTGCAATATAGCTGCTTGATGCACTGGCTGATAGACAGGACTCGTGTGCATTACCATTCGGTCAGTATGATTCCACACCATTACTGTGTATTTGACTGCTCCGTTATGGTTAGTTACTAACTTGTAACTGAGAGGAATATTTAGTAAAGTTGAATGCTGCTGTGATTTGCCAACACAAGAGATAAAAATTAACTCTGATTAAACATGCACTCAGTGAGCTAAGAGCAAATTAAACCCTGAGGAGGTTAATCACACTCCTTTGTAATTGTTTGATGTTTTTTTCTCCTCATTAAGGTTTTCAAGTGATGTAATTGTATCTACACAAGTGGAGGTAAAGTCTGATCAGCAGCCAATTAAAACAACACCGACATCCTGTTAAACGTTAAGCCCCTGCACTTACTGAATCAATTAGGAAAGGAATGCAGCTGTAGGTTCGGAATATCGGAACAGATTGGGAAGCGTGGCTCTTTTCCGGCAATTTGGCTATTAATGAACATCAGAATAGGAGTAGGCCTGGTCCTTCCTCTCCACTCTATCTAGCCCCTCGAACCTGTTCCACCTGATCTGGATTTTAACTCGATCTTCCTGCCTTGATTTTATATACCTTAATACCCTTGCCCAACAAAAATTTATCAACCTCAGTTTTGAAATTTTCAATTGACCCCCTAGCCTCAACAGCCTTTAAGGGAAGAGAGTTCCAGATTTCCATGATCCTTTGTGCTGGATTTTGTGGCATCAGCGGGGCTCCCAGCACCAGACCAAAAAGGCAGGGTTCCAAGCTCCCACCCCCCCCCAACCCCCGCCGCGATCCTACATTGTTCCAAACCTATGTGCCCGACACCGGAGACCTCTGTCCCTTTAAAGACAGGATTCCCGCTTCCAAGAGCTGCTGGCCAATCACAGGGTCAGGGCAGTTCAGCAGTATCAACAGCACCACCAGGAGCGGTGGCCACTGCCTGTACTGCACAGGCCTTGAGCCCAGGCCAGTGCTGGAACCCCGGACCTCAGGTAAGTGAGGCGGGCTCACCAATCTGGAAGGCCCTGGTGAGGGGGTGTGGAAGGGTGGTCATGAAGTCCAGAGAAGTGCAGTTTTTGCCAGCGGGTGTCCTCCGTTGGCCATGAAGGAGGGACCCTCCCCAAGCCCGCAGGGAGGGCACCTCATATTTAAAGGCGACCTCCCTGCATGGCAGAGGCATCCCTGCTGTTAATAGGCCACTTAAGGGCCTCAATTGTCTCTGGGAAGGAAGGTCATCATCGGCCTATCCCACCCCCGACAAAAATCGCTTGGAAACGGGAGGCGATGGGCCCTCCGCCCCCTGACTCCCGTCGCAATTCTATGGACCCCCCGCCTCTGACCCCGTCTCAGGGGGCCCATAAAATTCAGCCCTTTGTGTGCAGAAGTGCTTCCTGACATCACGCCTGAATGGCCTAATTCTAATTATAGGTTATGCTCCCTTATTCTGGACTCCCTCCATCAGAGGAAATAGTTTTTCTCTATCTACCCTATCAAATGTTTCAATCAACTTAAACATCTCAATTCATTTACCCCTTAATCTTCTACACTCGAGGGAATACAAGCCTAGTCTATGTAACTTGTCCTTATAACTTCACGCTTTTAGCCTCAGTATTATTCTGGTCAATCTGTGCTGCATCCTCTTGAAGGCCAATGTATCCTTCCTAAGATGTGAATTATAGAATCATAGAGATTTATGGCACAGAAAGAGACCATTCGGCCCATCATGTCTGTGCTGGCCAAAAAAGTCTATCGAACCTAATCCCACTTTCCAACTCTTGGTGCGTAGCCTTGTACATTAGAGCACTTCAAGTGCACATCCAAGTATTTTTTAAAAGCGTTGAGGATTTCTACCCCTATCACCCTTTCATGCAGTGAGCTCCAGACCCGCAACACCCTCTGGGTGCAAACAATTCTCCTCAACTGCCCTTTAATCCTTCTACCAATTACTTTAAATCTATGCCCCTTGACCTCTTTGCTAAGAGAAATACATCCTTCCTATACACTCTGTCTAGGTCTCCTCATAATTTTTTAAATCTCAATTAAATCTCAATTCCAAAGAAAACAACCCCAGTATATCCAATCTTTCATCATAGCTAAAATTCTCCATTCCTGGCAACATCCTCGTAAAACTCCTCGGTGGTCTAACTAGTTTTTTACGTAGTTCTAGCATTCCTGCTCTTCTACTCTAAGCCTCTGCTAATAAAGGAAAGTATCCCTTATGTATTCTTAACCACCTTTTTCTTTGTCCTGTCAACTTCAAGTATCTGTGGACATGCACCTCAAGGTCCCTCTGTTCCTCTACCTTTCTCAGTATATTACTATTTATTGTGTATTCCCTTGCCTTGTTAGCCTTCCCCAAATGCATTACCTCACACTTCTCCGGACTGAATTCCCTTTGCTACATTTCTATCCACCTGATCAGTCGATGATATCTTCCTGCAGTCTACAGATTTCTTCTTCATTGTCAACCACAGAGATAATTTTTATGTCATCCACAAACTTCTTAATCATGCCCCCTACATTTAAGTCTAAATCATCGATATATACCATGAAAAGAAAAGAACCGAGTACTGTGTGCCCTGTGGAACCCCACTGAAAACAGCCTGCCAGTCACAAAAACACCTGTCAACCATTACCCTTTGTTTCTTGCCACTGAGCCAATTTTGGATCCAACTCACCACTTTCCCTTAGATCCCATGGGCTTTTACTTTTTTGACAGGTCTGCATGTGGAACCTTGTCAAAAACCTTTTTTAAAATCCATGTAGACTATACCAAATATGCTACCCTCATCGACCCTCCTGAAAATTCAATCAGGTTAGTCAGACACAACCGTCCCTTAACAAATCCATACTGAATCTCCCTGATTATTAGTGTGCCTTTCTAAATGATGATTAATGTTGTCCCTCAGATTTTCTACCAATCATTGCTCATCACCGAGGTTGGGCTGACTGGCTTGTAATTACTCAGGCTATCCCTTCTTCCCTTTTTAAATAACGGTACAATCTTAGCAGTCCTCCTGCACCATGTCTGTTGCCAGAGAGGTTTGGAAAATGATGATCAGATCCTCCACTATTTCCTGCCTTTGTTCTCTTAACAATCTGGGATACATTTCATCAGGGCCTGGTGATTTGTTGACTTTCAAAGGTGCTCAACCTCTTAATATTTTCTCTGTTGTGCCCAGAACTGAACATCGTATTCAAAATGGGGTCTGACCAGAGCTTTATATAATTGTAACATAACTTTCACGTCTTTGCATTCCGGCCCACTTGAGATAAAGGCCAACATTCCGTGTACCTTTTAATTATCTTTTTGTACATATCCACTAATTCTTAGTGATACCTTTACTTGGAGCCCTAAATCTCCCTGCTCGTCCATAGTTCCTAGATTTTTGCCATTTAGAAAATCCTCTGATCTATCTTTTTTGGATCCAAAGAGGATGACCTCACACTTTCCCCCATTGACCTTAATCGATTAATGTCCCTTTGCAACTTTCTGCTCCTGTGCTATTTAACTTGCTTAGATTTGTTTATAGGACTCTGAAGTGCCAACAAAAAGGCAAGCAGATCACCTTCTATTCACATTTACTGGCAAAGGTCTCAGATTTACTTACTTTGCTTCATTAATTTGTAACTCAGAGCATTTCATTACTAGTGCAGTGTTAAGCCATGTGTCGCTGGGCTGTAATCTTTCATTTGCTACATTTTTTCACATACTGGAACATCCAAGAGGACACCTAGAGAAAAAATATCCCATGAGCCGCCGAGAAATTTCCTTTTTCCCTGACAAGGAAAGGCAATTGCGACAGTAGTGGCACAGACAGTGATCTCAGCAGGATGTTGCTAAGAATATCTTGTTATTTTCTGTAAGCGTATTTTACCTTGAGTTTACAGCACCTAAACTATCTAAACTCCTGGACAGCTGCAAAAAAGGTGCTCACAAAATGTAATCCACATGACAGTGACTTCACTGTAAATTCAGCTTGAGGCTCTGCCTGAATTAAGAACAGCTCTGTTGAGAACTTCATGAAAGTCCTTTGTAAATCTTGTAACCTCCTTTGGTGATAGCGGGGTGGTATCAGAGAACTGGAGAAGTGCAAATGTTATACCTGCTCAAAAAAGGGGAGAGGGATAAACCCGGCAACTACAGGCCAGTCAGCATAACATCAGTGGTGGGGAGCTTATTAGAGACAATAATCCAGCACAAAATTAATTGCCACTTGTAAAATCAATGGTTAATAAATGACAGCCAGCACAGATTTATTAAAGGCAAATCATGTTTAACTGACTTAATTGAGTTTTCTGATGAAGTAATGGAGAGGGTTGATAAGGATAGGGCAGTTGATGTTGTATATATGGACTTTCAAAAGGCATTTGATACCACATTAGAGACTTGTGGCTGCGGGGATACAAAATTGGCTAAGAGACAGAAATCAGACAGTTTGGTTGCTATGGTGAATCATTTTTCAGACTGGAGGGAAATATACAGTTGTGTTTCCCAAGGGTTGGTATTAGGATCATTGCTATTTTTGATATATATAAATTACCTGGATGTGGGTATATAGACCAGAATTTCAAAGGCTGCAGATGATAGGAACCTCGGATATGGAGCAAACAATGAGGAGGATAGTAATAGACTTCAGAAAGACATAGATAGACCGATGGAATGGGCACTCACATGGCAGATCAAGTTTAAAGCTGAAAAGCGTGAAGTAATACAGTTTGAAAGGAAGAATGAGGAAAAGCAATATAAACTAAATGGTACAATTTGTAAGGGGGTGCAGGAACATGGAGACCTGGGGCTGTAAATACAGAAACCTTTCAATGTGACAATATGAGCTGATAAGGCTGTTAAAAAGGCGTTCAGGACTTTGGCTTTATAAGTAGTGGCACAGAGTATAAAAGCAATGAAGTTATGCTAAACCTTTATAAATCACTGGTTAGGTCCCAGCTGGAATATTGTGTCCAAACTGGGCACCACACCAGAGGAAGGATGTCAAGGCCTTGGAGAGGTTGCAGAGGAGATTTATTGGAATGGTGCCAGGGATGAGAGAATTCAGTTATGTGAAGAGACTGGAGAAGCTGGGATTGTTCGGCTTAGAGCAACTCTTAGGTTAAGGGGGAATTTAACAGACATGTTCAAAATCATGAAGGGTTTTGATTGAGTAAATAAGGAGAAATTGTGCCGTCTGGAAGGAGGGTCGGTAACCAGAAGATACAGATTTAAAATATTTGGAAGAAGTGAGATGAGAAATTTGGTTACACAGCGAGTTTTTCTGACCTGGAATGTGCTGTCTGAAAGGTGGTGGGAGCATAGCATCTTTCAAAAGAAAATTTGATAAATACTTGAAGGGGAGGAAATTTCAAGGATTTGGGGTAAGAGTAGATATCTTTCAAAGAGCGGGCACAGGCATGATGGATCAAATGGTCTCCTTCTATGTTGTAAGATTCTAAGCGTGTAACTTTTACAGGTGGGTCTGGGTCAGATTAAAGAGGTCAAAATGTCACAAATCTGAAACAGGAACCCACCCATATCCAAGGTGGGATGGGCGCAGTGATCGACCAATCCACTCCCAGGAGATGGGTCAGTCAGTAAAACATTTTAAGGAAGCTTCCTGCTTCTAGTTTAACAAGGTTTAGTTTAACAAGGTTTCTATTTTTAACCCATGTTGGCTGGGTTTCCCGGACCCCGGAAAATCCAGAAGGAAATTCCCCCACCCCTCCAAATCCTGAGTTTTACTCTCAAGTTTAGCTGCTTCTACAACTCATTAAAATAATTATTTTACCTGGAGAATCCTATTGAGACCTAAACGTTCAAGTCATAGAGTCATTTATGGCATAGAAGGAGGCCATTTGGCTCATCAAGTCCATGCTGGCTCTTCACTTCTATTCCTTGTTTCCAGGATGCCTCCTCATATGAACATACGAATTGGGAGGCCATTCGGCCTCACGTGCCTGCTCCGCCATTCGATAAGATCATGGCTGACCTGTTTCTGTCTCGAATTCCACACTTCCATCTACCCCCGATAACCCTTAATTCCCTTGCCTAACAAGAATCAATCTACCTCTACCACCTTCTGAGGCAGAGAGTTCCAAAGTCGCACAACCCTCTGAGAGAAAAAAATTCTCCTCAACTCTGTCCTAAAAGGGCGACCCCTAATTTTAAAACATTGCCCCCTAGTTCTGGACTCCCCCACAAGAGGAAACATCCTTTCCAAATCCACCTTGTCAAGACCGTTCAGGATCTTACATACTTCAATCAAGTCTCCCCTCACTCTTCTAAACTCCAGTGAAAACAAGCCCAGTCTGTCCAACCTTTCCTCATAAGACAACCTGCTCATTCCAGGTATCAATCTAGTAAACCTCCTCTGAACTGACTCCAACACATTTACATCCTTCCTTAAAAAAGACTAAAACTGCACACAGTATTCAAGATGTGGTCTCACCAGTGCAGCAGTACTCATCTACCACCTCACCGTCCAGTCAGCTGGCAAATGAATCACCCTTTTACCGTAGCCTGTTTGCAATCCACTCATGCCAATTGACTCACTATGTGCTGATCCCAACTCTATACTAGTCTTCAAGATAAGTGCAGTGTCAGTATCTGAGCTGGTTGCTGCAAGTGTCAGATCAAGTGATGGAGTCCCTTCATCAGTGCAGTGCTGTGGCTGTGCCTCTCCCTCCTTGGGTAAATAGAATAGAAAATAGAATATCAGAGAAGAAGGAGCCATTTCTGACACTACCTAATTGGTGGAATAAGCAGAGAGGAACTCATGCATTGGCACACAGTGGCCGTTGCGTGAGCAGAGCTTATTGAGTGTTTCAGGTGGAGGCATTGGGGTAATTGTGGGGGAGTGCACCTGTAGGGGTCAGTGGGGCACAGCACGGGGATTCAGGCAGCCATTCCCATACAATTGGTGGCAAGTGAGGCCACCCCTGGACATGGGTGTGAGTTGGCAATGAGTAGTGCTGAAGAGCAGCTGCGCGAGCAACAAATGCAGCCCCTTGGTGCAGAGTGACTCAGTGGTGATGCCCAAGGAGCAGGGAGGGCATGAAGGCGCTACACTCACCATAGGGTGTACTGCCAAAGACTCAGCTTCCTGCACATGTCGGACATGCTTATCAAGGCAGATGGTTGCTGACTTGTGTGCCTTTGAGGAGGAGGACCTCAGGCCTCGCTGGTTGTGTGGGCATGCCCTGCTAGTAGCCGTGAAAGTGACAGTGGCCTTGAACTTGTTTGCATCTGGGTCATTTCAAGGGGCAACAAAGGACCTATTTGGCATCTCGCAAGCAGCCCCATCATAGCAGCAGGCAAGTGACAGATGCCCTGTATGAGACGGCATCAGAGTACATTGACTTCCAGACTGACTGGGCCACTCAGTCCCAGACTGGCATGGGCTTTGCCTCCATGGTAGGATTCCCTCAGGTGCAGGGCATGATTGACTGCACCTATGTGGCTATTAAGGCTCTGGCGGAGCAACTGGAGACTTTTATCAACAGGAAAGGATTCCACTCCTTCAATGCACAGTGTTTTCTGCAGGTGTGTGCAAGGTTTCCCAGTAGTTGCCATGACTCCTTTACCCTGAGGCAATCGCAGGTGCCACAGCTGTTCATACCACCAGAGACATTATGTGGATGGCTGCTGGGGGACAAGGCTTATCTGTTGAAGAAATGACTGCTGTGCACAACCCTACAACGGAGGCACAGTGTCGCTACACTGCTGCCATTTCTGCACAAGGCCACCATACAGCAGGCCATCGGATTCCTGAAGATGCAGTTCTAGTGCATTGATTGGTTGGGGGGGGGGGGCCCTCCAGTACACACCCTCAATGGTTTCTTGCATGATGGTGGTATGCTGTGCTCTGCACAACATAGCCCTCTGGAGAGGTATGGATCTTGATGAGGAAGATGCGGAGGAGTGGCACCCTTTGGAGGAGGAGAATGAGGAGAAAGACATGGTGGAGCATGGTAATCCTGCACTGCAAGACCTTCCAGAGGTCAGACTGAGATGCCAAGCCATTGACCAGGATGGCAGGGAAGCTCAGGCTGCACTGATCCAGGCATGCTTCTCCTGAGAACAGCACAGCCTAGATTGCAATTGGCCCAGTATCATACCTCCCGCACAAGGAGTGGCTGCATTCAAAATGCCCGCCCAGCAGACACGTCAGTTGTTTCCCCATAATGTTTGGAAGACACGTTGCCACTGGCCAAACAGTGTCCCCGAGCGCGCACCCTCGAGTGGCACATCCTTAATGCACTCAAAATAATGGGATCACACAAATAAGAGTGCTACTATGAACTATCTCATTACATTGAGGGTTAATCAGTGAAGCAGTACAAAAATCACCCAAATGCACCACAAAGTGAAACTACTGACATGGCACCATCCTCATGTGACTGCTTCTACGGGGTGCGCCCTCTGTACCTGAGGAGGAAGTGTAAGCAGGCTGCTTGCTTGTGTCTGCATGCAGCAGAGATGTCCATCGTATCCGTCCACGGCGTTGTGGCACCAGTGGGGGCACCACCACAGGCTGCCACACCTGTGTTGGTGAAGGGGCAGTCTCAGTCATGGAGGCTTTTGTGTTGATGGTGTCTCAGTCAGAGGGGCTAAGCGGCCAGCCGATGTCGATGGTGGACCTTGAGGGGTGGCTCCCTCAACATCATCCCTGCTTGCCCCAGCCCTTTCATGGCATGCATACACATCCAACGGAACCAGCAGCTGGGGGGCATCTGGTTGCCCATCCATGCATCTTTGAACCATCAGTGCAACTGACTGGTCAATGTTACAGAATGTGGCATGCATCTTGTGCATGGCAGTGCAATGTTCCTGCATCAACTCAGTGTGATAACACTATGGCTCTCCATGAGGTTGACCACTCTTTCCGTGGAGGAGCTCATATGCTAATCTGCCTGAGATATTGTGGAACACATCTCATGAATGGACTCCTCCCTTCTTTGCCCAAGGCTCTGTACTGCGTAAGGCGAACTCGGGCATTTGGGCATGTATCTCCCCTTGCTGCTCCAGAAAGACCTGCCTTGTGCGTGACCCACAAGGCTCTGCATCTTCGCCCAGTTGACTATGGCTGGAGCTGGCCTCTATCCTCTGAGGGGAACTGCCCTCAGCTACCTCTGCCTCCGTAGCCTCCTCCTGCTCATTTGTGAAGTGCTGGTCACGTTGTGCCACCCATTCTAAACCCGTGTGACGTCCCCCCAAATAGAGTGTATCTGCACTGGTGGAGGGTGTGCTTGACTCTTGTGATGGTGCTGTCTCAGATGCATGTTCCTCCTCTGTAGTTGCTGCTATTGGCACAGTGGTATGCTGAGGCTGCCCTTCCTGTGGGAGACATGAGACATTGATTGGGAAATCTGTTATGCAGAGCTGCAGCAATCCATAACAGCTTATACATTGGCATGGACTATATAAACGAGGATGGAGCTCCACCCTCTTCACATGAAAATAGTAACATGCTTTCACCCTCTTTCGGATGGACACCCATCTCGCCCTCGCTGACACCCTGCCCGGCTGCCAACCTGACACTTACAAGGGCCTTCTCCTCCATGGTCATTAGTATAGCAAGATGCGCCACTCGACGAGTGGTACGACCCTTTTCTCATGCATTTTGTTCTCTTTTTTTCCTGAAAAGTCAAGAGCGAGAAAGTTAATATCTTCACCACATCCTGCGGCTCACTCATACATTATGTCCATGGGTCCAGTGTCATGTCCTCCACAAGTGCTTGTGGCATGAGCATTGCCCACAGCTCAGGAGTGCACCTGGGCACACATATCCTCACTGTTCCTGAGCACACATGCTGCTCTGCTTATTGATCTGGCTCTAGAACATGGGTGGATCATTGCACTTACCTTGCCAGATCTCAGAAGGTCATTGAAGCGCTTCCTGCACTGCTCCACATCCTGCTGACCACACAGCAGCTACTCACCTCATGAGCCACCTCCATCCATGCCTGCCTTGTCTGGCTGGCTGGCCTCCTCCTGCTGCTTTCCGGAAAAATCCTGTCACTTGGCCATGGTAGGAGCTTTTCAGTTTTGCTGGTCGAAGGCTTCCCAGCCTGTCAGTTTCACTGACGAAGCTCCTCCCACTCTGCACCCACCCCAGTGACCCTGGCAAGTTGCTGACAGCTCGGGAAATAGGCGCACTGGCTGTTAAAACCGGAAGGGTTGGTTTGAATAGCAGTTAATAACCTATTTGAATATTTTAATTACTTACATGATAGCTTCAAGGGGCTCCCCGTTCGCCTGCAAACCCTCCTGGGGGGGGCGGGGGAGCGAGGGAAACCTGGAAGTGGGTGGATGATGTTGAGAACCCTACTCGATGTCACTTTTGGGGGATTTAACTCCCTGCATGCACTTGAACCCGCCTCTGCTTGCCCATGAAACATTCCTCCACTCTCCAACAACGTGTTGGGTATGGTAGCATAGTGATTGTGTTACTGGACTACTAATCAGGAAATTTGGATTAATAATCTGGTAGACATGAGTTCAAATCTCACCACAGCAGTTCGGGAATTTAAATTCAGCTAATTAAATAAATCTGGAATATAAAGCTAGCACCAGTAATGGTGATCATGAAACTACTGAATTGTTGTGTAAACTCAACTGTTTCACTAATGTCCTTCAGGGAAGGAAACCTACTGTCCTTACTTGGTCTTGCTTGTACAATACTCCAGACCCACAGCAATGTGATTGATTCTTAAGTGCCCTCTGAAATAGCCCAGCAAGCCACTCAGGTGCTTCTCAAGGGCATTTATGGAATAACAATAAATGTTAGCCTTGGCAATGATAGCTACATCCTGTGAATGAATAAATTTAGAAAACACACTGCGTCCAATAAGCTGTACCGACAGCTGTATTAAACATGCTTGCTGCCTCATACTATCTCTGCATCCACTGTATGCAACACAATGTTTGAAACCCACTGTTTCCAAAATGCTGGTTTGAACAGGGTGTAATGTAGTGATAGATAGGGCTTTAATATATGATGGATATCACATCACAACTAGGAGTTAAAGTAGTATTGTAAAGTGAGACAGTTGACCTGTTCAAAAGAACGTTCTTTTAAATTAGGTCAGTGAAACTAATTGAAGTTTCAAAACAGTGCAGTGATTAACCAAAAAAAACTCCTTGAGCTGGTGGAATAGGTCTGGATATTCTTATCCTTTCCTGAGTGATAAGGGATGAAACTGTGCCAAAAACTGATTCATTAGGAAGTGCTACATTCATGAGACCAATCATTTAATGATAAAGTACGCTGCAGTGGGTCAGAATGACCACATGCTGACTGATAATTGCGGAACTGTTCAACTGATGCGTTTGGTGATTTTTCTAATAAAGGTTATTCTGAGTGCATTTGTAAAATCTATGTTTCATTGCTTGGGATAACTACTGTGCAAAATTATGTTAGTGTGTGTACCAATTAGGAGTTATTAATGAACCTCAATCTAGAATTTTACAATGGCTTTGTTTTCTGTGGAGCTGACTTGTGCTTATTGACAAGACTAGTTTATCCTCTGTATCAATCATCATAGACAACAATCAGACAACAACCTTTTCTCTACCATCTTGCACTCAGAACATTGTTTACTTATCAGGAGAGGAAAATAGATTCACAGACATCTTCTGTCTCTCCTTTTGAGACTTTTTGACCATTTTTCCAGGGAAAGGATTTGGAAATGAGTTATATTTAAATGCTCTGTTTATCATTAAAGTGGGGTTACACCAAGGTTGCCAACCCTCCAGGATTATCTTCAGGAATTAAAAATGAATCTCCTGGACATTGCTGCAAGCAAACCTGGGAGGAAAATCATTGGGTCTTCTTTACTTTGTTTATTAACTATAAAAAGATAGAGAAAAAAGGCTGTTTGACTGGTTGGGGCAGTTGGTGGTGGTGGTGGGGTCATGTGATAAACCCTCCAGGAAGACGAGGGTTTGCAACCCTACTTCACACAGCAACAACAACAACAAAAACAATTTACATTCATGGAGCTCCTACAATGTAGGAGAAATATTCCAAGACATTTCCTAGAGATGTAGTTAAAAAGAAAAGAGTGCTGAGGCAATGAAGGAGCTATTAGGAGGGGGTTACTGAAGGCTTGGTCAAGGAAAAGAGTTTTAAGAAAGGTTGTAGTGGAGAAGAGGGAGGTGGATAATTTTAGGGAGGTGGAGAGGTTTAGAGAGATGAAGAGGTTTAGGGAGGTGGAAAGGTGGAGAGGTTTAAGGAGGTGGAGAGACAAAGTGTGGAGGTGGTGGTGTAGTGGTATTGTCACTATTGCAAGTGGTATTGCAATAAAGAAATAAGAAATTTACAAATGGATATGGGTAGGTTAGGTGAATGGGCCAAAATTTGGCAGATGGAGTTTAATGTAGATAAGTGTGAGGTTATCCATTTTGGTTGGAAGAATAGAAAGGCAAATTATTATCTAAATGGGAGAAACTTCAGAGTGCTTCGGTGCAGAGGGATCTGGGTGTCCTCATGCATGAATCGCAGAAAACTAATATGCAGGTGCAGCAGGTAATAAGGAAGGCAAATGGAATTTTGGCATTTATTGCTAAAGGAATAGAGTATAAAAGTAGGGAAGTGTTGCTGCAACTGTACAAGGCATCAGTGAGACCGCACCTGGAGTATTGCGTACAGTTTTGGTCCTCTTACTTGAGGAGGAATGTTGCATTGGAGGCAGTTCAGAGGAAGTTCACTAGATTGATTCCAGAGATGAGGGGTTTGTGTTATGAAGAGAGATTGAATAGTTTAGGCCTTAGCTCTCTAGAGTTTAGAAGAATGAGAGGAGATCTAATTGAGGTATATAAGATGATTAAGGGGGTTGACAAAGTAGATGTGAAGAAGATTTTTCCACTGGTGGGGCAATCTAGAACAAGAGGTCATAGTTTTAGGATAAGGGGTAGCAGATTTAAAACAGAGATGAGGAGAAATTACTTCTCTCAAGGTCGTGAGACTGTGTTATTCACTACCCCAGAGTGCGGTGGATGCCGGGACATTGAGTAAATTTGAGGAGGAGATAGACAGATTTTTAATTAGTAGTGAGTTGAAGGGTTATGGAGAATGGGCAGGAAAGTGGAGTTGAGGCCGAGATGAGATCAGCCATGATCGTATTGAATGGCAGAGCAGGCTTGAGGGGCTGAATTTCCGCCTCCTGCTCCTAGTTCTTACATTCTTATGTTCTTATGTCACTGGACTAGTAAACCAGAGACCCAGGGTATTGCTCCAGGGACATGGGTTCGACTCCTGCCATAGCAGATGGTGGAATTTGAATTCAATTAATAATAAAAAAAATCTGGAATTAAAAAACGAGTCCAATGATGGCCATGAAACCATTGACAATTGCCGCAAAAAACCCATCTGGTTCACTAATGTCCGTTAGCGAAGGAAATCTGCTGTCCTTATCTGGTCTGGCCTACGTGTAACTCCAGACCCACAGCGAGGTTGTTGACTCTTAAAATGCCCTCTGAAATGGCCTAGTAAGCCACTCAGTTGTACCTAACCACTAAAACGTCAATAAGAAAGGAAACCAGACGGGCCAAAAGGCATCGACCTGGGCACCGGAAATGACAACAGCAAACCCAGCTGTGTTGACCCTGCAAAGTCCTCCTTACTAACATCTGGGGGCTTGTGCCAAAGTTGGGAGAGCTGTCCCACAGACCAAGCAACAGCCTGACATAGTCATACTCACCGAATCATACCTTACAGATAATGTCCCAGGCACGACCATCACCATCCTTGGGTACGTCCTGTCTCACCGGTGGTACAATATCAGGTGGGAGTTGCCCTGGGAGTCCTCATAATCGACTCCTGACCGGATGAAGTCTCATGGCATCAGGCCAAATATGGGCAAGGAAACCTCCTGCTGATATCACCTACCACCCCACCTCAGCTAATGAATCAGTACTCCTCAAAGCTGAACACCACTTGGAGGAAGCACTGAGGGTGGCAAGGGTGCAGAAAGTACTCTGGGTAGGTGACTTCAATGTCCACCAGTCTTCAGCCAATTCGATTCACTCCGTGTGATATCAAGAAACGACTGAAGGCACTGGATACTGCAAAGGCTATGGGCCCTGACAACATTCTGGCAATAGTACCGAAGACCTGTGCTCCAGAACTTGTCGCACCCCTAACTGTTCCAGTACAGCTCCAACACTGGCATCTACCCGGCAATGTGAAAAATTGTCCAGGTATGTCCTGTAGACAAAAAGCAGGACAAATGGAACCTGGCCAATTACTGCCCCATCAATCTACTCTCGATCATCAGTAAAGTGATGGAAGGTGTCTTTGACAGTGCCATCAAGCGGCACTTGCTTAGCAATAACCTGCTCAGTGACGCTCAGTTTGGATTCTGCCAGGACCACTCAGCTCCTGACCTCATTACAGCCTTGGTTCAATCATGGACAAAAGAGCTGAACTCCAGAGGTGAGGTGAGAGTGACTGCCCTTGGCATCAAGGCAGCATTTGACTGAGTATGGCATCAAGGAGCCCTAGCAAAACTGAAGTCAATGGCAAACAGGGGGAAAACTCTCCACTGGTTGGAATTGTAACTAGCGCAAAGGAAGATGGTTGTGGTTGTTGGAGGTCAATCATCTGAGCTTCAGAACATCACTGCAGGAGTTCCTCAGGGTACTGTTCTAGACCCAAACATCTTCAGCTGCTTCGTCAATCACCTTCCCTCCATCACAAGGTCACAAGTTCGCTGATGATTGCACAATGTTCAGCATCATTTGCAACTCTTCAGATACTGAAGCAGCCCATGTCCAGATGCAGCAAGACCTGGACAACATCCAGACTTGGGCTGATGAGTAGCAAGTAAAATTTGTGCCACACAAATGCCAGGCAATGACCATCTCCAACAAGATGGTCTCTCCCCTTGAGGTTCAATGACATTACCATTGCTGAATCTCCCACTATCAATATCCTGGGGGTTACCATTGACCAGAAACTGAACTGCAGTAGCCATATAAATACCGTGGCTACAAGAGCAGGTCAGAGGCTAGGAATCCTGCGGCGAGTAACTCACCTCCTGACTCCCCAAAGCCTGTCCATCATCTACAAGTCAGGAGTGTGATGGAATACTCTCCACTTGCCTGGATGGGTGCAGCTCCAACAACACTCAAGAAGCTTGACACCATCCAGGACAAAGCAGCCCACTTGATTGGCACCCCATACACAAACATTCACCCCCTCCACCACCGACGCACAATGGCAGTAGTGTGTACTATCTACAAGATGCACTGCAGCAATGCACCAAGGCTACTCAGGCAGCACCTTCCAAACCTGCGACCTCTACCAGCTAGAAGAACAAGGCAGCAGATGCATGGGAACCCCACCACCTGCAAATTCCCCTCAAAGCCACACACCATCCTGACTTGGAACTATATCGCCGTTCCTTCACTGTCGCTGGGCCAAAATCTTGGAACTCCCTTAATAACAGCACTGTGGGTGTATCTACACCACATGGACTGCAGCAGTTGAAGAAGGCAGCTCACCATCACCTTCTCAAGGGCAATTAGGGATGAGCAATAAATGTTGGCCTAGCCAGTGACACCCACATCCCATGAAACGATTAAAAAAAAGGTGGAGAGATTGAGGGAGGTGGAGAGGTTTAGGGACTTGGAGAGGATAAGGGAGCTGGAGAGGTTTAGAGAGGTGCAGAGGTTTAGGGAGGTGGAGAGATGAAGAGGTTTAGGGAGGTGAAGAGGTTTAGGGAGGTGGAGAGATTTAGAAAGGTGCAGAGGTTCAGGGAGGCGGAGAGATGAGGCTTAGGGAGGTGGAAAGATGAAGAGGTTTAGGGAGGTGGAGAGGTTTAGGGGAGTGGAGAGGTTTCGGGAGGTGAAGAGGTTTAGGGAAGTGGAGAAGTTTAGTGAGGTGGAGAGGTTTAGGGAGGTGGAGAGGTTTAGGGAGATGAAGTGGTTTAGGGAGGTGGAGAGACGAAGCAGGAAGGCAGTGGTGTAGTGATATTGTCACTCGACTAGTAGCCCAGAGACCCAGGGTATTCTTGTGGGGACATGGGTTTGAATCCTACCATAGCAGAAGGTGGAATTTGAATTCAATTAATAATAAAAAAAAAATCTGGAATTATAAAGCTAGTCTAATGATAGCCATGAAACTATTGTCGATTGTCACAAAAACCCCACCTGGTTCACTAATATCTGTTCAGGAAGGAAATCTGCTGTTCTTACCTGGTCTGGCCTACGTGTGACTCCAGACCCACAGTGAGAATGTTGACTGTTAAAATGCCCTTTGAAATGGCCTAGCAAGTCACTCAGTTGTACCTAACCACTAAAACATTGATAAGGAATGAAACCAGACGGACCAACCAGCATTGACCTAGGCACTGGAAATGATAAAGGCAAACCCAGCCCTGTTGACCCTGCAAAGTCCTCCTTACTAACATCTGGGGGCTTGTGCAAAAGTTGGGAGAGCTGTCCACAGACCAGTCAAGCAACAGCCTGACAAAGTCATACTCACAGAATCATACCTTACAGACAATGTCCCAGACACGACCATCATCATCCCTAGGTATGTCCTGTCCCACCGGCAGGATGACCCAGCAGAATTGGCAGCACAGTGTTACACAGTCGAGATGGAGTTTTTAAAAATTCATTCATGGGATGTGGGCGCCGCTGGCCAAGCCAGCATTTATTGCCCATCCCTAATGGCCCTTGAGAAGGTGGTGGTTAGCCTGGGAGTCCTCAACATTGAATCCCGACCCCAAGAAGTCTCATGGCATCAGGTCAAACATGGGCAAGGAAACCTCCTGCTGATTACCACTCCCCCCGCCTCAACTGATGAATCAGTGCTTCTCCATGCTGAACACGACTTGAACAAAGAACAAAGAACAGTACAGCACAGGAACAGGCCAGTCGGCCCTCCAAGCCTGCGCCGATCTTGATGCCTGCCGAAACTAACACCTTCTGCACTTCCGGGGCCCATATCCCTCTATTCCCTTCCTATTCATGTATTTGTCAAGCTGTCTCTTAAACGTCGCTATCGTATCTGCTTCCACCACCTCCCCTGGCAGCAAGTTCCAGGCACTCACCACCCTCTGTGTAAAAAATTTGCCTCGCACATCCCCTCTAAATTTTGCCCCTCACACCTTAAACCTATGTCCCCTAGTAACTGACTGTTCCACCCTGGGAAAAATCTTCTGACTATCCACTCTGTCCATGCCGCTCATAACTTTGTAAACCTCTATCATGTCGCCCCTCCACCTCCATCGTTCCAGTGAAAACAATCTGAGTTTTTCCAACCTCTCCTCATAGCTAATGCCCTCCAGACCAAGCAACATCCTGGTAAACCTCCTCTGTACCCTCTCCAAAGCCTCCACGTCCTTCTGGTAGTGTGGCGACCAGAATTGCAAGCAATATTCTAAGTGTGGCCTAACTAAGCTTCTGTACAGCTGCAACATGACTGGCCAATTTTCATACTCTATGCCCCGACCGATGAAGGCAAGCATGCCGTATGCCTTCTTGACTACCTTATCCACCTGCGTTGCCACTTTCAGTGACCTGTGGACCTGTACGCCCAGATCTCTCTGCCTGTCAATACTCCTAAGGGCTCTGCCATTTACTGTATACCTCCCACCTGCATTAGAACTTCCAAAATGGATTACCTCACATTGGAGGAAACACAGAGGGTGGCAAGGGTGAAGAAAGTACTCTGGGTGGGAGACTTCAATGTCCATCACCAAGAGTGACTTGATAGCACCACTACTGATCGAGCTGGCCGAGTCCTAAAAGACATAGCTGCTAGACTGGTCTGGGGCAGGTGGTGAGGGAATCAACAAGAGTGAAAAACATACTTGACCTCATCCTCACCAATCTGCCTGCCGCAGATGCATCTGTCCATGACAGTATTGGCGGGAGTGACCACAGCACAGTCCTTGTGGAGACGAAGTCCCACCTTCACATTGAAGATATCCTCTGTTGTGTTGTGTGGCCATGCTAAATGGAATAGATTTCGAACAGATCTAGCAATGCAAAACTGGGCAGCCATGAGGCGCTGTGGACCATCAGCAGCAGCAGAACTGTACTCAACCACAATTTGTAACTTCTTGGCCCAGCATATCCCCCACTCTACCATTACCATCAAGCCGGGGAATCAACCCTGGTTCAATGAAGAGTGCAGGAGGGCATGCCAGAAGTAGCACCAGGCATACCTCAAAATGGAGTGACAATCTGGTGAAGCTACAAGCCAGGTGAACTTGCATGTCAAACAGTGTAAGCAGCATGCAATAGACAGAGCAAAGCGATGCAACCCCTGGAGGTACAGTGAGATCTGAGACCCAGGATCAGGAGGTAGCGGGACATCTGAGACCCAGCACCAGGAAGTACTGGGACATCTGAGACCCAGCGTGAAGAGATACTGGGAGATATGAGACCCTGCACTAGGAGATGCAGTGACAACTGAGACCCAGTAGGAAGAGGTACAGGGACATCTGAGACACAACACCAGGAGGTACAGTGACATCTGAGTTGCAACAACAGGAGGTACAGGGACACCTGTGAACCAGCACCAGAAGCTACAGCGACATCTGAGACCCAGCATCAGGAGGTACAGGGACATCAGAGACCCAGCACCAGGAGGTACAGTAACATCTGAGACCCAGAACCAGGAGGTACAGGGACATCTGAGACCCAGCATGAAGAGGTACAGGGACAGCTAAGACCCATCATGAAGAGGTACAGTGACATCTGAGACACAGCACCAGGAGGTACAGGGACATCTGACACCCAGCATGAAGAGGTACAGGGACATCAGAGATTCATCACCAGGAGGTACAGGGACATCTGAGACTCAGCACCAGGAGGTACAGGGACATCTGACACCCAGCAGAGGGAGGTGCAGGGACAGCTGACACCCAGTATCAGGAGGTACATCGACATCTGAGACTCAGCATCCGGAGGTACAGGGACATCTGAGACCCAGCACCAGGCGGTACAGTAACATCTGAGACCCAGAACCAGGAGGTACAGGGACATCTGAGACCCAGCATGAAGAGGTACAGGGACAGCTGAGACCCAGCATGAAGAGGTACAGCGACATCTGAGACACAGCACCAGGAGGTACAGGGACATCTGACACCCAGCATGAAGAGGTACAGGGACATCTGAGACCCAGCACCAGGAGGTACAGGGTCATCTGAGACCCAGCACCAAGGGGGTACAGTGACATCTGAGACCCAACATCAGGAGGCAGTGGGACTTCTGAGACTCAGCATGAAGTGGTACAGGGACATCTGAGACCCAGCACCAGGAGGTACAGGGACATCTGATACCAACATGAAGAGGTACAGGGACATCTGAGACCCAGCATGAAGAGGTACAGGGTCATCTGACACTCAGCACCAGAAGGTACAGGGACATCTGAGACCCAGCACCAGTACGTACAGGGATATCTGAAACTCAGCATGAAGAGCCACAGGGACATCTGACACTCAGCACCAGGAGGTACAGGGACATTTGAGATGCAACACCAGGAGGTCAAGGGACAACTGAGACCCAGCACCAGGTGGTACAGTGACATCTGAAACCCAGCATGAAGAGGTACAGGGCCATCAGAGACCCAGCACCAGGAGGTACAGGGACATCTGAGACCCAGCATCCGGAGGTACAGGGACATCTGAGACCCAGCACCAGGCGGTACAGTAACATCTGTGACTCAGCACCAGGATATACAGGGACATCTGAGACCCAGCACCAGCAGGTACAGGGAAATCTGAGTCACAACACCTGGAGGTACAGGGACGTCTGAGTCCCAGCATCAGGAGGTACCAGGATATGTGAGGCACAAAACCAGGAGGTACAGGGGCACCTGTTCCCCAGCACCAGGAGGTACGGGGAAATCTGAGATGCCACACCAGGAGGTATAGGGACATCTGAGACCCAGCACCAGGAGGTACCGGAATATCTGAGACACAACACCAGGAGGTACAGTGACATCTGAGAGGCAGCACAAGGAGGTACAGGGACATCTGAGACCCAGCACAAGGAGATACAGGGACATCTGGGTCCCAGCATAAAGCGTTACAGGGACATCTGAGACCTGGCACCAGGAGGTAGAGGGACATCTGTGACCAAGCATGAAGAGATACAGTGTCATCTGAGACCAGCACCATGAGGTAGAGGGACATCTGAGACCCAGCACCAGGACGTAGAGGGACATCTGTGACCAAGCATGAAGACATACAGTGTCATCTGAGAGGCAGCACAAGGAGGTAGAGGGACATTTGAGATGCAGCACCAGGAGGTACAGGGACATCTGAGTCCCAGCATGAATAGGTACAGGGACATCTGAGATGTATCACCAGGAGGTACAGTGATATCTGAGACCCAGCCCAAGGAGGTACAGTGACATCTGAGGCCCAGCAACAGGAGGTACAGGGACATCTGAGACTGAACACCAGGAGGTACAGGGACATATGACACCCAGCACCAGGAGCTACAGGGACAAATGTGATCCAGCACCAGGAGATACATGGGCATCAGTGACCGAGCACCAGCAGGTGCAGGGATATCGAGACACAACATCAGGAGGCACACAGACAACTGTAACCCAGCACCAGGAGGTACAGGGACATCTGTGATGTATCACCAGGAGGTACAGTGACATCTGCGATGCAACACCAGGAAGTACAGGGACATCTGAGATTCCGCACCAGGAGGTTCAGGGGTTTATGAGACCCAGCACCAGCAGCTACAGGGACATCTGGGACCCAGAACGAGAAGGTACAGAGACATCTGAGATCCAGCACCAGGATGTACAGGGATATATGCGACCCAGCACCAGGAGGTACAGGGACATCTATGACCCAGCACCAGAAAGTACAGGTACATCTGAGACCCAGCACCAGGAGGCACAGGGACATCTGAGACCCAGCATGAAGAGGTACAGGGACAACTGCGACCCAGCACCAGGAGGTACAGGGACATCTGAGACTCAGCACCAGGAGGTACAGGGACATCTGCTACCCAGCACCAGGATGTAGCAGGATATCTGAGGCACAACACCAGGAGGTACAGGGATACCTGTCACCCAGCAGCAGGAGGTTCAGGGACATCTGAGGCCCAGCACCTGGAGGTACAGGGAAATCTGAGACCCAGCACCAGGAGGTACAGGGACATCTGAGACCAGCACCAGGAGGTACAGGGAGATCTGAGACGCAGCATGAAGAGGTACTGGGACAACTGCCACCCAGCACCAGGAGGTGCAGGGACATCTGAAACCCAGCATGAAGAGGTACAGGGACATCTGAGATGCAACACCAGGAGGTACAGGGACATCTGAGACCCAGCACCAGGAGGTACAGGGACATCTGAGACCCAGCACCAGGGGGTACAGGGACAACTGAAACCCAGCATGAAGAGGTACAGGGAAATCTGAAACTGAGCACCAGGAGGTACAGGGACATCTGACATGCAACACCACTCGGTACAGGGACATCTGAAATGCAGCACCAGGAGATACAGGGACATCAGAGACCCAGCATGAAGATGTACTGGGACATCTGAGACCCAGCACCAGGAGGTACAGTGACATCTGAGACCCGGCACCAGGAGGTACAGGGACATCTGTGACCCAGCACCAGGAGATACAGGGACATCTGTAACCCAGCACCAGGAGATACAGGGACATCTGAGAACCAGCACCAGCAGATACAGGGACATCTGAGACTCAACACCTGGAGGTACAGGGACATCTGAGACCCAGCACCAGGAGGTACAGGGACCTCTGAGACGCAGCACCAGCAGGTAGCAGGATATCTGAGGCACAACAACAGGAGGTACAGGGACACCTGTTACCCAGCACCAGGAGCTACAGGGACATCTGATACCCAGCACCAAGAGGTACAGGGACATCTGAGATGTATTACCAGGAGGTACAGTGATATCTGAGACACAGCCCAAGGAGGTACAGGGACATCTGAGGCCCAGCACCAGGAGGTACAGGGACATCTGACACACAGAACCAGGAGGCACAGGGACATCTGAGACCCAGCAACAGGACGTATAGGGTCATCTGAGCCCAGCACCAGGAGATACAGGGACATCTGTAACCCAGCCCCAGGAGATACAGGGACATCTGAGACCCAGCAGCAGGAGGTAACGGGACATCTGACACACAGTACCAGGAGGTACAGGGATATCTGAGACCCAGCACCAGGAGTGACATCAACATCTGAGACTCAGCATCAGGAGGTACAGGGACATCTGAGACCCAGCACCAGGAGGGACAGGGAAATTTGACATCCAACACCAGGAGGTATAGGGACATCTGACACCCAGTATCAGGAGGTACAGGGTCATCTGAGACCCAGCATCAGGACATGCAGTGAATTCTGAGACCCAGCACCAGGCGGTATAGGGACATCTGACACCCAGTATCAGGAGGGACAGGGACATCTGAGACCCAGCACCAGGAGGTACCGGGACATCTGTGACCCAGCCCCACGAGATACAGGGACATCTGAGACCCAGCACCAGGAGGTTCAGGGGTTTATGAGACCCAGCACCAGCAGCTACAGGGACATCTGGGACCCAGAACGAGAAGGTACAGAGACATCTGAGATCCAGCACCAGGATGTACAGGGATATATGCGACCCAGCACCAGGAGGTACAGGGACATCTATGACCCAGCACCAGAAAGTACAGGTACATCTGAGACCCAGCACCAGGAGGCACAGGGACATCTGAGACCCAGCATGAAGAGGTACAGGGACATCTGCTACCCAGCACCAGGATGTAGCAGGATATCTGAGGCACAACACCAGGAGGTACAGGGATACCTGTCACCCAGCAGCAGGAGGTTCAGGGACATCTGAGACCCAGCACCTGGAGGTACAGGGAAATCTGAGACCCAGCACCAGGAGGTACAGGGACATCTGAGACCAGCACCAGGAGGTACAGGGAGATCTGAGACGCAGCATGAAGAGGTACTGGGACAACTGCCACCCAGCACCAGGAGGTGCAGGGACATCTGAAACCCAGCATGAAGAGGTACAGGGACATCTGAGATGCAACACCAGGAGGTACAAGGACATCTGAGACCCAGCACCAGGAGGTACAGGGACATCTGAGACCCAGCACCAGGGGGTACAGGGACAACTGAAACCCAGCATGAAGAGGTACAGGGAAATCTGAAACTGAGCACCAGGAGGTACAGGGACATCTGACATGCAACACCACTCGGTACAGGGACATCTGAAATGCAGCACCAGGAGATACAGGGACATCAGAGACCCAGCATGAAGATGTACTGGGACATCTGAGACCCAGCACCAGGAGGTACAGTGACATCTGAGACCCGGCACCAGGAGGTACAGGGACATCTGTGACCCAGCACCAGGAGATACAGGGACATCTGTAACCCAGCACCAGGAGATACAGGGACATCTGAGAACCAGCACCAGCAGATGCAGGGACATCTGAGACTCAACACCTGGAGGTACAGGGACATCTGAGACCCAGCACCAGGAGGTACAGGGACCTCTGAGACGCAGCACCAGCAGGTAGCAGGATATCTGAGGCACAACAACAGGATGAAGATGTACTGGGACATCTGAGACCCAGCACCAGGAGGTACAGGGACATCTGAGACTCAACACCTGGAGGTACAGGGACATCTGAGACCCAGCACCAGGAGGTACAGGGACCTCTGAGACGCAGCACCAGCAGGTAGCAGGATATCTGAGGCACAACAACAGGATGAAGATGTACAGGGACATCTGATACCCAGCACCAAGAGGTACAGGGACATCTGAGTTGTATTACCAGGAGGTACAGTGATATCTGAGACACAGCCCAAGGAGGTACAGGGACATCTGAGGCCCAGCACCAGGAGGTACAGGGACATCTGACACACAGAACCAGGAGGCACAGGGACGTCTGAGACCCAGCACCAGGAGGTACAGGGACATCTGTAACCCAGCCCCAGGAGATACAGGGACATCTGAGACCCAGCAACAGGAAGTATAGGGTCATCTGAGCCCAGCACCAGGAGATACAGGGACATCTGTAACCAGCCCCAGGAGATACAGGGACATCTGAGACCCAGCACCAGGAGGTAAAGGGACATCGGCGACCCAGCACTAGTAGGTACAGGGACATCTGATGCCCAGCATGTAGAGGTACAGTGAGATCTGAGACCCAACAGCAGGAGGTACAGTGTCATCTGAGACCCAGCAGCAGGAGGTAACGGGACATCTGACACACAGTACCAGGAGGTACAGGGATATCTGAGACCCAGCACCAGGTGTGACATCAACATCTGAGACTCAGCATCAGGAGGTACAGGGACATCTGAGACCCAGCACCAGGAGGGACAGGGAAATTTGACATCCAACACCAGGAGGTATAGGGACATCTGACACCCAGTATCAGGAGGTACAGGGTCATCTGAGACCCAGCATCAGGACATGCAGTGAATTCTGAGACCCAGCACCAGGCGGTATAGGGACATCTGACACCCAGTATCAGGAGGGACAGGGACATCTGAGACCCAGCACCAGGAGGTACTGGGACATCTGTGACCCAGCCCCACGAGATACAGGGACATCTGAGACCCAGCACCAGGAGGTATAGGGACAACTGAGACCCAGAACCAGGAGTTACAGGGTCAACTGAGACGCATCACCAGGAGGTACAGGGACATCTGAATCCCAGCACCAGGAGGAACACGGACATCTGTGACCCATCCCCAGGAGATACAGGGACATCTGAGACACAACACCTGGAGGTTCAGGGACATCTGAGACCCAGCACCAGGAGGTACTTGGATTATTGAGACCCAGCACCAGGAGGTACAGGGACATCTGACACCCAGCAGCATGACGTAAAGTGACTTCTGAGACCCAGCACCAGGAGATACAGGTACATCAGTGACCCAGCACCAGGAGGTACAGGGACATCTGACACCCGGCATGAGGTGGTACAGGGACATCTGAGACCCAGCAACAGGGAGTACAGGGACATCTGAGACCCAGCACCAAGACGTCTAGGGTCATCTGAGCCCAGCACCAGGAGATATAGGAACATCTGTAACCCAGCCCCAGGAGATACAGGGACATTTGAGACCCAGCACCAGGAGGTACAGGGACATCTGATACCCAGCATGTAGAGGTACAATGAGATCTGAGACACAACAGCAGGAGGTACAGTGTCATCTGAGACCCAGCACCAAGAGGTACAGTGACATCTGAGATGCAACACCAGGAGGTACAGGGACATCTGCGATCCCGCACCAGGAGGTACAGGGTTGACTGAGACCCAGCACCATGAATCTGCGACATCTGAGACCCAGCACCAGGAGGTACAGTAACATCTGATAGGCAACACAAGGAGGTGCGGGGACATCTGAGACCCACCATCACGAGGTACAGGGACATCTGAGACCCAGCACCAGGAGGTACAGTAACATCTGATAGGCAGCACAAGAAGGTGCAGGGACATCTGAGACCCAGCACCAGGAGGGACAGGGACATCTGAGACACACATAAAGAGGTACAGGGAGATCGGAGACCCAGCACCAGGAGGTACAGGGACATTGAGATGCAACACCAGGAGATACAGGCATATCTGAGACCCAGCGCCAGGAGCTACAGTGACATCTGAGATGCAACACCACGAGGTACCGTGACATCTGAGACACGGCATGAAGAGGTACAGGGCCATCTGTGACAGAGCACCAGGAGGTACAGGGACTTCGGAGACCCAGAATGAAGAGGTGCATGGACAGCTGAGTCCCAGCACCAGGAGACACAGGGAAATCTGAGACCCAGCACCAGGAGGTGAAGGGACATCTGAGACCCAGCACCAGCAGGTACAGGGACATCTGTGACCTAGTATGAAGAGTTACAGGGACATCTGAGACCCAGCACCTGGGTATACAGGCATTACAGCAACCCAGCACCAGGAGGTACAGGGACATCTGAAATGCAACACCAGGAGGTACAGAGATCTGATAGTCAGCACCAGGAGGTATAGGGACATCTGAGATGCAACACCAGGAGGGACAGTGAGATCTGATAGCCTGCACCAGGAGGTACAGGGACATCTGCGACCCAGCAAAAGGAGGTACATTGACATCTGAGACCCAGCATCAGGAGGTACAGGGACATCTGGGACCCAGCACCAGGGGGTAAAGAGATATCTGAGACCCGGCGCCAGGAGGTACAGGGACATCTGAGACACAGCACCTGGAGTTACAGCAACATCTGAGATTCAGCACCAGGCGATACAACGACATCTGAGACCCAGTATTAAGAGGCACAGGGACATGTGAGACCTAGCACCAGGAGGTACAGTGAAATCTGATAGCCAACACCAGGAGGTACAGGGACATCTGAGACCCAGCATCAGGAGGTACAGGGACATCTGAGACCCAGCACCAGGAGGTACAGGGACATCTGTGACGAAGCACTAAGAGATAGAGAGACATCTGAGACCCAGCACCAGGAGGTACAGTGACATCTGAGACCCAGCATGAGGAGGTACAGGGACATCTGAGAAGCACAATGAAGAGGTACAGGGACATCTGAGATCCAGCACCAGGGGGTAAAGGGATATCTGAGACCCAGCACGTGGAGTTACAGCAACATCTGAGACTCAGCACCAGGCGGTACAGCGACATCTGAGACCCAGTATGAAGAGGTACCGGGACATGTGAGACCTAGCACCAGGAGGTGCAGGCATTACTGAGACCCAGCACCAGGAGGTGGAGGCACATCTGAGATGCAACACCAGGAGGTACAGGGACATCTGAGACCCAGCATCAGGAGGTACAGGGACATCTGAGACCCAGCACCAGGAGGTACAGGTACATTTGTGACCAAGCACTAAGAGATACAGTGACATCTGAGCCCCAGCACCAGGAGGTACAGTGACATCTGAGACACAGCATGAGGAGGTACAGGGACATCTGAGACGCACATTGAAGAGGTAAAGGGACATCTGAGCCCCAGCACCAGGAGGTACAGGGACATCTGAGAACCAACATCAGGAGGTACAGGGACATATGAGACCCAGCATGAAGAGATACAGGGAAATCTGAGACCCAGCACCAGGAGGTGAAGGGACATCTGAGACCCAGCACCAGCAGGTACAGGGACATCTGTGACCTAGTATGAGGAGTTACAGGGACATCTGAGACCCAGCACCTGGGTGCACAGGCATTACAGCAACCCAGCACCAGGAGGTACAGGGACATCTGAAATGCAACACCAGGAGGTACAGAGATCTGATAGTCAGCACCAGGAGGTATAGGGACATCTGAGATGCAACACCAGGAGGGACAGTGAGATCCGATAGCCTGCACCAGGAGGTACAGGGACATCTGCGACCCAGCAAAAGGAGGTACATTGACATCTACGACCCAGCATCAGGAGGTACAGGGACATCTGAGACCCAGCACCAGGGGGTAAAGAGATATCTGAGACCCAGCGCCAGGAGGTACAGGGACATCTGAGACACAGCACCTGGAGTTACAGCAACATCTGAGATTCAGCACCAGGCGATACAGCGACATCTCAGACCCAGTATTAAGAGGCACCGGGACATGTGAGACCTAGCACCAGGAGGTACAGGGATTACTGAGACCCAGCACCAGGAGGTGGAAGGCCATCTGAGATGCAACACCAGGAGGTACAGTGAAATCTGATAGCCAACACCAGGAGGTACAGGGACATCTGAGACCCAGCATCAGGAGGTACAGGGACATCTGAGACCCAGCACCAGGAGGTACAGGGACATCTGTGACGAAGCACTAAGAGATAGAGAGACATCTGAGACGCAGCACCAGGAGGTACAGTGACATCTGAGACCCAGCACCAGGAGGTACAGGGATTACTGAGACCCAGCACCATGAAACAGTGACATCTGAAACCCAGCACCAGGAGGTACAGTGACATCTGAGACACAGCATGAGGAGGTACAGGGACATCTGAGACCCAGTACCTGGAGGTACAGGGACATCTGAGACCCAACATCAGGAGGTACAGGGACATCTGAGACCCAGCACCAGGATGTACAGGGACATCTGTGATCAAGCACTAAGTGATACAGTGACATCTGAGACCCAGCACTAAGTGATACAGTGATATCTGAGAACCAGCACCTCGAGGTACAGGGATATCCGAGTCCCAGCACCAGGAGGTACAGGGATTATTGAGACCCAGCACCATGAAACAGTGACATCTGAAACCCAGCACCAGGAGGTACAGGGACATCTGAGACCCAGCACCAGGAGGTGCAGGGACAACTGAGACCCAGAACCAGGAGGTACAGAGACAACTGAGACGTATCACCAGGAGGTACAGGGACATCTGAGTCCCAGCCCCAGGAGGTACACGGACATCTGTGACACAAACCCAGGAGATACAGGGACATCTGAGACCCAAAACCAGGAGGTACAGGCACATCTGAGACCCAGAACCAGGAGGTACAGGGACAACTGAGACGTATAACCAGGAGGTACAGTGATATTTGAGACCCAGCACAAGGAGGTACATGGACATCTGAGACCCAGCACCAGGAGGTACTGGGATTATTGAGACCCAGCACCAGGGGGTACAGGGACATCTGAGATTCAACACAAGGAGGTACAGTGAGATCTGAGACCCAGCACCAGGGGGTACAGGGACATCTGAGACTCAGCATCAGGAGGTACAGGGAACTTGTACACCCAGCACCAGGAGGTATAGGGACATCTGACACCCAGTATCAAGAGGTACAGGGTCATCTGAAACCCAGCTTCAGGACGTACAGTGACTTCTGAGGCCCAGCACCAAGAGGTACAGGGACATTTGACACCCAGTATCAGGAGGTACAGGGACATCTGAGACCCAGCACCAGGAGGTACATGTACATCTGTGACCCAGCCCCATGAGATACAGGAACATCTGAGACCCAGCACCAGGAGGTACAGGGACAATTGAGACCCAGAACCAGGAGGTACTGGGATTATTGAGACCCAGCACCAGGAGGTACAGTGACATCTGAGACGTAGCATGAGGAGGTAGAGTGACATCAGAGACGCAGCATGAGGAGGTACCGGGACATCTGAGATGCAGAATGAAGAGGTACATGGACAACAGAGTCCCAGCACCAGGAGATACAGGGACATCTGAGACACAGCACCAGGAGGTACAGGGACATCTGAGACCCTGCACCAGGAGATACAGGTACATCTGAGACCCAACACCAGGAGGTACAGAAACAACTGAGACCCAGCACCAGGAAGTACAGGGACAATTGAGACGTATCACCAGGAGATACTGTGACATCTGATACCCAGCATCAGGAGGTACAGGGACATCTGAGACACAACACCTGGAGGTCCAGGGACATCTGAGACCAAGCACCAGGAGCTACAGCGACATCTGAGGCCCAGTATGAAGAGTTACAGGGACATCTGAGACCCGGCACCTGGGTGTACAGGCATTGCAGCGACCCTGAACCAGGAAGTACAGGGACATCTGTGACTCAGCACCAGGAGGGACTGGGACATCTGAGACCCAGCATGAAGAGGTACAGGGCCACCTGTGACCCAGCACCAGGAGGTACAGGCACATCTGAGACGCAGAATGAAGAGGTAAATGGACACCTGAATCCCAGCACCAGGAGATACAGGGACATCTGAGACCCAGCATCAGGAGGTACAGGGACATCTGAGACCCAGCACCAGGAGGTACAGGGACATCTGTGACCCAGCACCAGGAGATACAGGGACATCTGACACCCAGCACCAGGAGGCACTGGGACATCTGAGACACGGCATGAAGAGGTACAGGGCCATCTGTGACCAAGCACCAGGAGGTACAGGGACATCTGAGACCCAGCACCAGGAGGTACAGGGACATCAGAGACCCAGCACCAGGAGGTACAGGGACATCTGCGAACCAACACCAGGAGATACAGGGACAACTGAGACGTACTACCAGGAGGTACATTGACATCTGAGACCCAGCATCAGGAGGCAAAGAGACATCTGAGACTCAGCATCAGGAGGTAAAGAGACATCTGAGACCCAGCACCAGCAGGTACAGGGACATGTGAGACGCAGTACCTGGAGTTACAGCAACATCTGGGACTCAGCACCAGGCGGTACAGCGACATCTGAGACCAAGTATGAAGAGGTCCTGGGACATGTGAGACCAAGCACCAGGAGGTACAGGTATTACTGAGACCCAGCACCAGGAGGTGGACGGACATCTGAGATGCAACACCAGGAGGTACAGTGAAATCTGAGACCCAGCATCAGGAGGTACAGGGACATCTGAGACCCAGCACCAGGAGGTACAGGATCATCTGTGACCAAACACTAAGCGATACAGGGACATCTGAAACCCAGCACCAGGAGGTACAGTGACATCTGAGACCCAGCATGAGGAGGTACAGGGACATCTGAGACGCACAATGAAGAGGTACAGGGACATCTGAGACCCAGCACCAGGAGGTACCGGGACATCTGAGACCCAGCACCAGGAGCTACAGAGACATCTGAGACCCAACACCAGGAGGTACAGGGACAGCTGAGATCCAGCATGAAGAGATACAGGGACATCTGACACCCAGCGCCAGGAGGTACTGGGACATCTGTGGTCCAGTATGAGGAGTTACAGGGACATCTGAGACCTAGCACCTGGGTGTACAGGCATTACAGCGACCCAGCACCAGGAGGTACAGGGACATCTGTGACCAAGCACTAAGAGATACATTGACATCTGAGACCCAGCATCAGGAGGTAAAGAGACATCTGAGACCCAGCACCAGGAGGTACAGTGACATCTGAGACACAGCACCTAGAGTTACAGCAACATCTGAGACTCAGCACCAGGCGGGACAGCAACATCTGAGACCAAGTATGAAGAGCTCCCAGGACATGTGAGACCGAGCACCAGGAGGTACAGGGATTACTGAGACCCAGCACCAGGAGGTGGAGGGACATCTGAGATGCAACACCAGGAGGTACAGTGAAATCTGATAGCCAGCATCAGGAGGTACAGGGACATCTGAGACCAAACAATAAGAGATACAGTGACATCTGAGACCCAGAACCAGGAGGTACAGTGATATCTGAGACCCAGCATCAGGAGGTACAGGGACATCTGAGACCCAGTACCAGGAGGTACAGGGACATCAGTGACCAAACAATAAGAGATACAGTGACATCTGAGACCCAGCACCAGGAGGTACAGGGACATCTGAGACCCAGCATGAGGAGGTACAGGGACATCTGAGACCCAGCACCAGGAGGTACAGGGACATCTGTGACCCAGCACCAGGAGATACAGGTACATCTGAGACCCAACACCAGGAGGTACAGGAACAACTGAGATTCAACACAAGGAGGTACAGTGAGATCTGATAGCCAGCACCAGCAGGTACAGGGACATCTGAGACACAGCACCAGGAGGTACAGGGACATTTGAGACCCAACACCAGGAGGTACAGGGACATCTGACACCCAGTAGCGCGACGTACAGCGACTTCTGAGACCCTGCACCAGGAGGTACAGGGACATCCGAGACCCAGCACCAGGAGGTACAGGGACATCTGTCACCCAGCATCAGGTGGTACAGGGACATCTGAGAACCAGCACCAGGGGGCACAGGGACATCATAGACCCAGCACCAGGGTGTACAGGGACATCTGAGACCCAGCACCAGGACGTACAGGGTCATCTGAGGCCAGCACCAGGAGGTACAGAGACATCTGTAACCCAGCCCCAGAAGATACAGGGACATCTGAGACCCAACACCTGGAGGTAAAGGGACATCTGTGACCCAGCACTAGGGGGTACAGGGACATCTGATACCCAGCATGTAGAGGTACATTGAGATCTGAGACACAACAGCAGGAGGTACAGTGTCATCTGAGCCCCAGCACCAAGAGGTACAGTGACATCTGAGACCCAGCAGGAGGAGGTAACGGGACATCTGACACCCAAAACCAGGAGGTACAGGGATATCTGAGACCCAGCAGCAGGAGGTAACGGGACACCTGACACCCAGTACCAGGAGGTACAGGGATATCTGAGATTCAGCATCAGGAGGTACAGGGACATCTGAGACCCAGCATGAAGAGGTACAGCGACATCTGAGACCGAGCACCAGGGGGTACAGAGACATCAGAGAATCAGCACCAGGAGGTACATTGACATCTGAGACCCAGCACCAGGGGGTACAGGGACATCTGAGACCCAGCACCAGGAGTTACATCAACATCTGAGACTCAGCATCAGGAGGTACAGGGAACTTGTACACCCAGCACCAGGAGGTATAGGGACATCTGACACCCAGTATCAAGAGGTACAGGGTCATCTCAAACCCATCTTCAGGACGTACAGTGACTTCTGAGGCCCAGCACCAAGAGGTACAGGGACATTTGACACCCAGTATCAGGAGGTACAGGGACATCTGAGACCCAGCACCAGGAGGTACAGGGACAATTGAGACCCAGAACCAGGAGGTACTGGGATTATTGAGACCCAGCACCAGGAGGTACAGTGACATCTGAAATGCAACACAAGGAGGTACAGGGACATCCGAGACCCAGCACCAGGAGGTACAGTGACATCTGAGACGTAGCATGAGGAGGTAGAGTGACATCAGAGACGCAGCATGAGGAGGTACCGGGACATCTGAGATGCAGAATGAAGAGGTACATGGACAACAGAGTCCCAGCACCAGGAGATACAGGGACATCTGAGACACAGCACCAGGAGGTACAGGGACATCTGAGACCCTGCACCAGGAGATACAGGTACATCTGAGACCCAACACCAGGAGGTACAGAAACAACTGAGACCCAGCACCAGGAAGTACAGGGACAATTGAGACGTATCACCAGGAGATACTGTGACATCTGATACCCAGCATCAGGAGGTACAGGGACATCTGAGACACAACACCTGGAGGTCCAGGGACATCTGAGACCAAGCACCAGGAGCTACAGCGACATCTGAGACCCAGTCTGAAGTGGTACAGGGAAATCTGAGACCCAGCACCAGCAGGTACAGGGACATCTGTGGCCCAGTATGAAGAGTTACAGGGACATCTGAGACCCGGCACCTGGGTGTACAGGCATTGCAGCGACCCTGAATCAGGAAGTACAGGGACATCTGTGACTCAGCACCAGGAGGGACTGGGATATCTGAGACCCAGCATGAAGAGGTACAGGGCCACCTGTGACCCAGCACCAGGAGGTACAGGCACATCTGAGACCCAGAATGAAGAGGTACATGAACAACTGAGTCCCAGCACCCGGAGATACATAGACATCTGTGACCCAGCACCAGGAGTTACAGGAACATCTGAGCCCAACACCAGGAGCTACAAGGACAACTGAGACCCAGCACCAGGAGGCACTGGGACATCTGAGACACGGCATGAAGAGGTACAGGGCCATCTGTGACCAAGCACCAGGAGGTACAGGGACATCTGAGACGCAGAATGAAGAGGTAAATGGACACCTGAATCCCAGCACCAGGAGATACAGGGACATCTGAGACCCAGCATCAGGAGGTACAGGGACATCTGAGACCCAGCACCAGGAGGTACAGGGACATCTGACACCCAGCACCAGGAGGCACTGGGACATCTGAGACACGGCATGAAGAGGTACAGGGCCATCTGTGACCAAGCACCAGGAGGTACAGGGACATCTGAGACCCAGCACCAGGAGGTACAGGGACATCAGAGACCCAGCACCAGGAGGTACAGGGACATCTGCGAACCAGCATCAGGAGGTAAAGAGACATCTGAGACCCAGCACCAGCAGGTACAGGGACATGTGAGACGCAGTACCTGGAGTTACAGCAACATCTGGGACTCAGCACCAGGCGGTACAGCGACATCTGAGACCAAGTATGAAGAGGTCCTGGGACATGTGAGACCTAGCACCAGGAGGTACAGGTATTACTGAGACCCAGCACCAGGAGGTGGACGGACATCTGAGATGCAACACCAGGAGGTACAGTGAAATCTGAGACCCAACATCAGGAGGTACAGGGACATCTGAGACCCAGCACCAGGAGGTACAGGATCATCTGTGACCAAACACTAAGCGATACAGGGACATCTGAAACCCAGCACCAGGAGGTACAGTGACATCTGAGACCCAGCATGAGGAGGTACAGGGACATCTGAGACGCACAATGAAGAGGTACAGGGACATCTGAGACCCAGCACCAGGAGGTACCGGGACATCTGAGACCCAGCACCAGGAGCTACAGAGACATCTGAGACCCAACACCAGGAGGTCCAGGGACAGCTGAGATCCAGCATGAAGAGATACAGGGACATCTGAAACCCAGCGCCAGGAGGTACTGGGACATCTGTGGTCCAGTATGAGGAGTTACAGGGACATCTGAGACCTAGCACCTGGGTGTACAGGCATTACAGCGACCCAGAACCAGGAGGTACAGGGACATCTGAGATGCAACACCAGGAGGTACAGAGATCTGACAGTCAGCACCAGGAGGTACAGGGACATCTGAGACCCAGCACCAGGAGGTACAGGGACATCTGTGACCAAGCACTAAGAGATACATTGACATCTGAGACCCAGCATCAGGAGGTAAAGAGACATCTGAGACCCAGCACCAGGAGGTACAGTGACATCTGAGACACAGCACCTGGAGTTACAGCAACATCTGAGACTCAGCACCAGGCGGGACAGCAACATCTGAGACCAAGTATGAAGAGCTCCCAGGACATGTGAGACCGAGCACCAGGAGGTACAGGGATTACTGAGACCCAGCACCAGGAGGTGGAGGGACATCCGAGACCCAGCACCAGGAGGTACAGGGACATCTGTCACCCAGCATCAGGTGGTACAGGGACATCTGAGAACCAGCACCAGGGGGCACAGGGACATCATAGACCCAGCACCAGGGTGTACAGGGACATCTGAGACCCAGCACCAGGACGTACAGGGTCATCTGAGGCCAGCACCAGGAGGTACAGAGACATCTGTAACCCAGCCCCAGAAGATACAGGGACATCTGAGACCCAACACCTGGAGGTAAAGGGACATCTGTGACCCAGCACTAGGGGGTACAGGGACATCTGATACCCAGCATGTAGAGGTACATTGAGATCTGAGACACAACAGCAGGAGGTACAGTGTCATCTGAGCCCCAGCACCAAGAGGTACAGTGACATCTGAGACCCAGCAGGAGGAGGTAACGGGACATCTGACACCCAAAACCAGGAGGTACAGGGATATCTGAGACCCAGCAGCAGGAGGTAACGGGACACCTGACACCCAGTACCAGGAGGTACAGGGATATCTGAGATTCAGCATCAGGAGGTACAGGGACATCTGAGACCCAGCATGAAGAGGTACAGCGACATCTGAGACCGAGCACCAGGGGGTACAGAGACATCAGAGAATCAGCACCAGGAGGTACATTGACATCTGAGACCCAGCACCAGGGGGTACAGGGACATCTGAGACCCAGCACCAGGAGTTACATCAACATCTGAGACTCAGCATCAGGAGGTACAGGGAACTTGTACACCCAGCACCAGGAGGTATAGGGACATCTGACACCCAGTATCAAGAGGTACAGGGTCATCTCAAACCCATCTTCAGGACGTACAGTGACTTCTGAGGCCCAGCACCAAGAGGTACAGGGACATTTGACACCCAGTATCAGGAGGTACAGGGACATCTGAGACCCAGCACCAGGAGGTACAGGGACAATTGAGACCCAGAACCAGGAGGTACTGGGATTATTGAGACCCAGCACCAGGAGGTACAGTGACATCTGAAATGCAACACAAGGAGGTACAGGGACATCCGAGACCCAGCACCAGGAGGTACAGTGACATCTGAGACGTAGCATGAGGAGGTAGAGTGACATCAGAGACGCAGCATGAGGAGGTACCGGGACATCTGAGATGCAGAATGAAGAGGTACATGGACAACAGAGTCCCAGCACCAGGAGATACAGGGACATCTGAGACACAGCACCAGGAGGTACAGGGACATCTGAGACCCTGCACCAGGAGATACAGGTACATCTGAGACCCAACACCAGGAGGTACAGAAACAACTGAGACCCAGCACCAGGAAGTACAGGGACAATTGAGACGTATCACCAGGAGATACTGTGACATCTGATACCCAGCATCAGGAGGTACAGGGACATCTGAGACACAACACCTGGAGGTCCAGGGACATCTGAGACCAAGCACCAGGAGCTACAGCGACATCTGAGACCCAGTCTGAAGTGGTACAGGGAAATCTGAGACCCAGCACCAGCAGGTACAGGGACATCTGTGGCCCAGTATGAAGAGTTACAGGGACATCTGAGACCCGGCACCTGGGTGTACAGGCATTGCAGCGACCCTGAATCAGGAAGTACAGGGACATCTGTGACTCAGCACCAGGAGGGACTGGGATATCTGAGACCCAGCATGAAGAGGTACAGGGCCACCTGTGACCCAGCACCAGGAGGTACAGGCACATCTGAGACCCAGAATGAAGAGGTACATGAACAACTGAGTCCCAGCACCCGGAGATACATAGACATCTGTGACCCAGCACCAGGAGTTACAGGAACATCTGAGCCCAACACCAGGAGCTACAAGGACAACTGAGACCCAGCACCAGGAGGCACTGGGACATCTGAGACACGGCATGAAGAGGTACAGGGCCATCTGTGACCAAGCACCAGGAGGTACAGGGACATCTGAGACGCAGAATGAAGAGGTAAATGGACACCTGAATCCCAGCACCAGGAGATACAGGGACATCTGAGACCCAGCATCAGGAGGTACAGGGACATCTGAGACCCAGCACCAGGAGGTACAGGGACATCTGACACCCAGCACCAGGAGGCACTGGGACATCTGAGACACGGCATGAAGAGGTACAGGGCCATCTGTGACCAAGCACCAGGAGGTACAGGGACATCTGAGACCCAGCACCAGGAGGTACAGGGACATCAGAGACCCAGCACCAGGAGGTACAGGGACATCTGCGAACCAGCATCAGGAGGTAAAGAGACATCTGAGACCCAGCACCAGCAGGTACAGGGACATGTGAGACGCAGTACCTGGAGTTACAGCAACATCTGGGACTCAGCACCAGGCGGTACAGCGACATCTGAGACCAAGTATGAAGAGGTCCTGGGACATGTGAGACCTAGCACCAGGAGGTACAGGTATTACTGAGACCCAGCACCAGGAGGTGGACGGACATCTGAGATGCAACACCAGGAGGTACAGTGAAATCTGAGACCCAACATCAGGAGGTACAGGGACATCTGAGACCCAGCACCAGGAGGTACAGGATCATCTGTGACCAAACACTAAGCGATACAGGGACATCTGAAACCCAGCACCAGGAGGTACAGTGACATCTGAGACCCAGCATGAGGAGGTACAGGGACATCTGAGACGCACAATGAAGAGGTACAGGGACATCTGAGACCCAGCACCAGGAGGTACCGGGACATCTGAGACCCAGCACCAGGAGCTACAGAGACATCTGAGACCCAACACCAGGAGGTCCAGGGACAGCTGAGATCCAGCATGAAGAGATACAGGGACATCTGAAACCCAGCGCCAGGAGGTACTGGGACATCTGTGGTCCAGTATGAGGAGTTACAGGGACATCTGAGACCTAGCACCTGGGTGTACAGGCATTACAGCGACCCAGAACCAGGAGGTACAGGGACATCTGAGATGCAACACCAGGAGGTACAGAGATCTGACAGTCAGCACCAGGAGGTACAGGGACATCTGAGACCCAGCACCAGGAGGTACAGGGACATCTGTGACCAAGCACTAAGAGATACATTGACATCTGAGACCCAGCATCAGGAGGTAAAGAGACATCTGAGACCCAGCACCAGGAGGTACAGTGACATCTGAGACACAGCACCTGGAGTTACAGCAACATCTGAGACTCAGCACCAGGCGGGACAGCAACATCTGAGACCAAGTATGAAGAGCTCCCAGGACATGTGAGACCGAGCACCAGGAGGTACAGGGATTACTGAGACCCAGCACCAGGAGGTGGAGGGACATCCGAGACCCAGCACCAGGAGGTACAGGGACATCTGTCACCCAGCATCAGGTGGTACAGGGACATCTGAGAACCAGCACCAGGGGGCACAGGGACATCATAGACCCAGCACCAGGGTGTACAGGGACATCTGAGACCCAGCACCAGGACGTACAGGGTCATCTGAGGCCAGCACCAGGAGGTACAGAGACATCTGTAACCCAGCCCCAGAAGATACAGGGACATCTGAGACCCAACACCTGGAGGTAAAGGGACATCTGTGACCCAGCACTAGGGGGTACAGGGACATCTGATACCCAGCATGTAGAGGTACATTGAGATCTGAGACACAACAGCAGGAGGTACAGTGTCATCTGAGCCCCAGCACCAAGAGGTACAGTGACATCTGAGACCCAGCAGTAGGAGGTAACGGGACATCTGACACCCAGTACCAGGAGGTACAGGGATATCTGAGACCCAGCAGCAGGAGGTAACGGGACACCTGACACCCAGTACCAGGAGGTACAGGGATATCTGAGATTCAGCATCAGGAGGTACAGGGACATCTGAGACCCAGCATGAAGAGGTACAGCGACATCTGAGACCGAGCACCAGGGGGTACAGAGACATCAGAGAATCAGCACCAGGAGGTACATTGACATCTGAGACCCAGCACCAGGGGGTACAGGGACATCTGAGACCCAGCACCAGGAGTTACATCAACATCTGAGACTCAGCATCAGGAGGTACAGGGAACTTGTACACCCAGCACCAGGAGGTATAGGGACATCTGACACCCAGTATCAAGAGGTACAGGGTCATCTCAAACCCATCTTCAGGACGTACAGTGACTTCTGAGGCCCAGCACCAAGAGGTACAGGGACATTTGACACCCAGTATCAGGAGGTACAGGGACATCTGAGACCCAGCACCAGGAGGTACAGGGACAATTGAGACCCAGAACCAGGAGGTACTGGGATTATTGAGACCCAGCACCAGGAGGTACAGTGACATCTGAAATGCAACACAAGGAGGTACAGGGACATCCGAGACCCAGCACCAGGAGGTACAGTGACATCTGAGACGTAGCATGAGGACGTAGAGTGACATCAGAGACGCAGCATGAGGAGGTACCGGGACATCTGAGATGCAGAATGAAAAGGTACATGGACAACAGAGTCCCAGCACCAGGAGTTTTGGGACATCTGAGACACAGCACCAGGAGGTACAGGGACATCTGAGACCCTGCACCAGGAGATACAGGTACATCTGAGACCCAACACCAGGAGGTACAGAAACAACTGAGACCCAGCACCAGGAAGTACAGGGACAATTGAGACGTATCACCAGGAGATACTGTGACATCTGATACCCAGCATCAGGAGGTACAGGGACATCTGAGACACAACACCTGGAGGTCCAGGGACATCTGAGACCAAGCACCAGGAGCTACAGCGACATCTGAGACCCAGTCTGAAGTGGTACAGGGAAATCTGAGACCCAGCACCAGCAGGTACAGGGACATCTGTGGCCCAGTATGAAGAGTTACAGGGACATCTGAGACCCGGCACCTGGGTGTACAGGCATTGCAGCGACCCTGAATCAGGAAGTACAGGGACATCTGTGACTCAGCACCAGGAGGGACTGGGACATCTGAGACCCAGCATGAAGAGGTACAGGGCCACCTGTGACCCAGCACCAGGAGGTACAGGCACATCTGAGACCCAGAATGAAGAGGTACATGAACAACTGAGTCCCAGCACCCGGAGATACATAGACATCTGTGACCCAGCACCAGGAGTTACAGGAACATCTGAGCCCAACACCAGGAGCTACAAGGACAACTGAGACCCAGCACCAGGAGGCACTGGGACATCTGAGACACGGCATGAAGAGGTACAGGGCCATCTGTGACCAAGCACCAGGAGGTACAGGGACATCTGAGACGCAGAATGAAGAGGTAAATGGACACCTGAATCCCAGCACCAGGAGATACAGGGACATCTGAGACCCAGCATCAGGAGGTACAGGGACATCTGAGACCCAGCACCAGGAGGTACAGGGACATCTGTGACCCAGCACCAGGAGATACAGGGACATCTGACACCCAGCACCAGGAGGCACTGGGACATCTGAGACACGGCATGAAGAGGTACAGGGCCATCTGTGACCAAGCACCAGGAGGTACAGGGACATCTGAGACCCAGCACCAGGAGGTACAGGGACATCAGAGACCCAGCACCAGGAGGTACAGGGACATCTGCGAACCAGCATCAGGAGGTAAAGAGACATCTGAGACCCAGCACCAGCAGGTACAGGGACATGTGAGACGCAGTACCTGGAGTTACAGCAACATCTGGGACTCAGCACCAGGCGGTACAGCGACATCTGAGACCAAGTATGAAGAGGTCCTGGGACATGTGAGACCTAGCACCAGGAGGTACAGGTATTACTGAGACCCAGCACCAGGAGGTGGACGGACATCTGAGATGCAACACCAGGAGGTACAGTGAAATCTGAGACCCAGCATCAGGAGGTACAGGGACATCTGAGACCCAGCACCAGGAGGTACAGGATCATCTGTGACCAAACACTAAGCGATACAGGGACATCTGAAACCCAGCACCAGGAGGTACAGTGACATCTGAGACCCAGCATGAGGAGGTACAGGGACATCTGAGACGCACAATGAAGAGGTACAGGGACATCTGAGACCCAGCACCAGGAGGTACCGGGACATCTGAGACCCAGCACCAGGAGCTACAGAGACATCTGAGACCCAACACCAGGAGGTACAGGGACAGCTGAGATCCAGCATGAAGAGATACAGGGACATCTGAAACCCAGCGCCAGGGGGTACTGGGACATCTGTGGTCCAGTATGAGGAGTTACAGGGACATCTGAGACCTAGCACCTGGGTGTACAGGCATTACAGCGACCCAGAACCAGGAGGTACAGGGACATCTGAGATGCAACACCAGGAGGTACAGAGATCTGACAGTCAGCACCAGGAGGTACAGGGACATCTGAGACCCAGCACCAGGAGGTACAGGGACATCTGTGACCAAGCACTAAGAGATACATTGACATCTGAGACCCAGCATCAGGAGGTAAAGAGACATCTGAGACCCAGCACCAGGAGGTACAGTGACATCAGAGACACAGCACCTGGAGTTACAGCAACATCTGAGACTCAGCACCAGGCGGGACAGCAACATCTGAGACCAAGTATGAAGAGCTCCCAGGACATGTGAGACCGAGCACCAGGAGGTACAGGGATTACTGAGACCCAGCACCAGGAGGTGGAGGGACATCTGAGATGCAACACCAGGAGGTACAGTGAAATCTGATAGCCAGCATCAGGAGGAACAGGGACATCTGAGACCAAACAATAAGAGATACAGTGACATCTGAGACCCAGCACCAGGAGGTACAGTGATATCTGAGACCCAGCATCAGGAGGTACAGGGACATCTGAGACCCAGCACCAGGAGGTACAGGGACATCTGTGACCAAACAATAAGAGATACAGTGACATCTGAGACCCAGCACCAGGAGGTACAGGGACATCTGTGACCCAGCACCAGGAGATACAGGTACATCTGAGACCCAACACCAGGAGGTACAGGAACAACTGAGACCCAGCACCAGGAAGTACAGGGACAACTGAGACGTATCACAAGGATAGACTGACATCTGATACCCAACACCTGGAGGTACAGGGACATCTGAGACCCAGCTCCAGGAGCTACAGCGACATCTGAGACCCAGTATGAAGTGGTACAGGGACATCTGAGACCCAGCACCAGCAGGTACAGGGACATCTGTGGCCCAGTATGAAGAGTTACAGGGACATCTGAGACCCAGCACCTGGGTGTACAGGCATTGCAGCGACCCAGAACCAGGAGGTGCAGGGACATCTGAGATGCAACACCAGGACGTACAGAGATCTAACAGTCAGCACCAGGAGGTAGAGGAATATCTGAGACCCAGCACCAGGAGGTACAGGGACATCTGCGATGCAACACCAGGGGTTACAGTGATATCTGATAGCCTGCACCAGGAGGTACAGGGACATCTGAGACCCAGCACCAGGAGGTACAGGGACAACTGAGACGTACTAGCAGGAGGTACATTGAGATCTGAGACCCAGCATCAGGAGGTACAGAGACATCTAAGACCCAGCATCAGGAGGTAAAGAGACATCTGAGACCCAGCACCAGGAGGTACATGGACATCTGAGATGCAGTACCTGGAGTTACAGCAACATCTGAGACTCAGCACCAGGCAGTACAGCGACATCTGAGACCAAGTATGAAGAGGTCCTGGGACATGTGAGACCTAGCACCAGGAGGTACAGGGACATCTGAGAAGTATCACAGGGGGTACAGTGACATCTGAGACCCAGCCCAAGGAGGTACAGGGCCACCTTAGATCCTGCACCAGGAGGTACTGGGATGTCTGAGATGCAACACCAGGAGATACAGGGACATCTGTGACCCAGCACCAGGAGTTACAGTGACATCTGAGACCCAGAACCAGGAGGCACTGGGACATCTGAGACACGGCATGAAGAGGTACAGGGACATTTGAGACCCAGCACCAACAGGAACAGGGACATCTGTGGCCCAGTATGAAGAGTTACAGGGACATCTGAGACCCAGCACCTGGGTGTACAGGCATTTCAGCGACCCAGAACCAGGAGGTACAGGGACATCTGACAGTCAGCACCAGGAGGTACAGGAACATCTGAGACCCAGCACCAGGAGGTAAAGGGACATCTGCGATGCAATACCAGGGTTACAGTGAGATCTGATAGCCTGCACCAGGAGGTACAGGACATGAGAGACCCAGCACCAGGAGGTACAGGGACATCTGAGACCCAGCACCAGGAGGTACAGGGACATCTGAGACCCAGCACCAGGAGGTACAGGGACATCAGAGACCCAGCACCAGGAGGTACAGGGACATCTGCGAACCAACACCAGGAGATACAGGGACAACTGAGACGTATTACCAGGAGGTACATTGACATCTGAGACCCAGCATCAGGAGGCAAAGAGACATCTGAGACCCAGCATCAGGAGGTAAAGAGACATCTGAGACCCAGCACCAGGAGGTACAGGGACAACTGAGACGTACTAGCAGGAGGTACATTGACATCTGAGACCCAGCATCAGGAGGCAAAGAGACATCTGAGACCCAGCATCAGGAGGTAAAGAGACATCTGAGACCCAGCACCAGCAGGTACAGGGACATGTGAGACGCAGTACCTGGAGTTACAGCAACATCTGGGACTCAGCACCAGGCGGTACAGCGACATCTGAGACCAAGTATGAAGAGGTCCTGGGACATGTGAGACCTAGCACCAGGAGGTACAGGTATTACTGAGACCCAGCACCAGGAGGTGGACGGACATCTGAGATGCAACACCAGGAGGTACAGGATCATCTGTGACCAAACATGAAGAGGTACAGGGACATCTGAGACGCACAATGAAGAGGTACAGGGACATCTGAGATCCAGCATGAAGAGATACAGGGACATCTGACACCCAGCACCAGGAGGTACAGGATCATCTGTGACCAAACATTAAGCGATACAGTGACATCTGAAACCCAGCACCAGGAGGTACAGTGACATCTGAGACCCAGCATGAAGAGGTACAGGGACATCTGAGATGCACAATGAAGAGGTACAGGGACATCTGAGACCCAGCACCAGGAGGTACCGTGATATCTGAGACCCAGCACCAGGAGCTACAGAGATATCTGAGACCCAACACCAGGAGGTACAGGGACATCTGAAATCCAGCATGAAGAGATACAGGGACATCTGAGACCCAGTATCAGGAGGTACAGGGACATCTGAGACCCAGTACCAGGAGGTACATGTACATCTGTGACCCAGCCCCATGAGATACAGGAACATCTGAGACCCAGCACCAGGAGGTACAGGGACAATTGAGACCCAGAACCAGGAGGTACTGGGATTATTGAGACCCAGCACCAGGAGGTACAGTGACATCTGAAATGCAACACAAGGAGGTACAGGGACATCCGAGACCCAGCACCAGGAGGTACAGTGACATCTGAGACCTAGCATGAGGAGGTAGAGTGACATCAGAGACGCAGCATGAGGAGGTACCGTGACATCTGAGATGCAGAATGAAGAGGTACATGGACAACAGAGTCCCAGCACCAGGGGATACAGGGACATCTGAGACACAGCACCAGGAGGTACAGGGACATCTGAGACCCTGCACCAGGAGATACAGGTACATCTGAGACCCAACACCAGGAGGTACAGAAACAACTGAGACCCAGCACCAGGAAGTACAGGGACAATTGAGACGTATCACCAGGAGATACTGTGACATCTGATACCCAGCATCAGGAGGTACAGGGACATCTGAGACACAACACCTGGAGGTCCAGGGACATCTGAGACCAAGCACCAGGAGCTACAGCGACATCTGAGACCCAGTCTGAAGTGGTACAGGGAAATCTGAGACCCAGCACCAGCAGGTACAGGGACATCTGTGGCCCAGTATGAAGTGTTACAGGGACATCTGAGACCCGGCACCTGGGTGTACAGGCATTGCAGCGACCCTGAACCAGGAAGTACAGGGACATCTGTGACTCAGCACCAGGAGGGACTGGGACATCTGAGACCCAGCATGAAGAGGTACAGGGCCACCTGTGACCCAGCACCAGGAGGTACAGGCACATCTGAGACCCAGAATGAAGAGGTACATGAACAACTGAGTCCCAGCACCCGGAGATACATAGACATCTGTGACCCAGCACCAGGAGTTACAGGAACATCTGAGCCCAACACCAGGAGCTACAAGGACAACTGAGACCCAGCACCAGGCGGCACTGGGACATCTGAGACACGGCATGAAGAGGTACAGGGCCATCTGTGACCAAGCACCAGGAGGTACAGGGACATCTGAGACGCAGAATGAAGAGGTAAATGGACACCTGAATCCCAGCACCAGGAGATACAGGGACATCTGAGACCCAGCATCAGGAGGTACAGGGACATCTGAGACCCAGCACCAGGAGGTACAGGGACATCTGTGACCCAGCACCAGGAGATACAGGGACATCTGACACCCAGCACCAGGAGGCACTGGGACATCTGAGACACGGCATGAAGAGGTACAGGGCCATCTGTGACCAAGCACCAGGAGGTACAGGGACATCTGAGACCCAGCACCAGGAGGTACAGGGACATCAGAGACCCAGCACCAGGAGGTACAGGGACATCTGCGAACCAACACCAGGAGATACAGGGACAACTGAGACGTACTACCAGGAGGTACATTGACATCTGAGACCCAGCATCAGGAGGCAAAGAGACATCTGAGACTCAGCATCAGGAGGTAAAGAGACATCTGAGACCCAGCACCAGCAGGTACAGGGACATGTGAGATGCAGTACCTGGAGTTACAGCAACATCTGGGACTCAGCACCAGGCGGTACAGCGACATCTGAGACCAAGTATGAAGAGGTCCTGGGACATGTGAGACCTAGCACCAGGAGGTACAGGTATTACTGAGACCCAGCACCAGGAGGTGGACGGACATCTGAGATGCAACACCAGGAGGTACAGTGAAATCTGAGACCCAGCATCAGGAGGTACAGGGACATCTGAGACCCAGCACCAGGAGGTACAGGATCATCTGTGACCAAACACTAAGCGATACAGGGACATCTGAAACCCAGCACCAGGAGGTACAGTGACATCTGAGACCCAGCATGAGGAGGTACAGGGACATCTGAGATGCACAATGAAGAGGTACAGGGACATCTGAGACCCAGCACCAGGAGGTACCGGGACATCTGAGACCCAGCACCAGGAGCTACAGAGACATCTGAGACCCAACACCAGGAGGTACAGGGACAGCTGAGATCCAGCATGAAGAGATACAGGGACATCTGACACCCAGCGCCAGGAGGTACTGGGACATCTGTGGTCCAGTATGAGGAGTTACAGGGACATCTGAGACCTAGCACCTGGGTGTACAGGCATTACAGCGACCCAGAACCAGGAGGTACAGGGACATCTGAGATGCAACACCAGGAGGTACAGAGATCTGACAGTCAGCACCAGGAGGTACAGGGACATCTGAGACCCAGCACCAGGAGGTACAGGGACATCTGTGACCAAGCACTAAGAGATACATTGACATCTGAGACCCAGCATCAGGAGGTAAAGAGACATCTGAGACCCAGCACCAGGAGATACAGTGACATCTGAGACACAGCACCTGGAGTTACAGCAACATCTGGGACTCAGCACCAGGCGGGACAGCAACATCTGAGACCAAGTATGAAGAGCTCCCAGGACATGTGAGACCGAGCACCAGGAGGTACAGGGATTACTGAGACCCAGCATCAGGAGGTACAGGGACATCTGAGACCAAACAATAAGAGATACAGTGACATCTGAGACCCAGCACCAGGAGGTACAGTGATATCTGAGAACCAGCATCAGGAGGTACAGGGACATCTGAGACCCAGCACCAGGAGGTACAGGGACATCTGTGACCAAACAATAAGAGATACAGTGACATCTGAGACCCAGCACCAGGAGGTACAGGGACATCTGAGACCCAGCATGAGGAGGTACAGGGACATCTGAGACCCAGCACCAGGAGGTACAGGGACATCTGTGACCCAGCACCAGGAGATACAGGTACATCTGAGACCCAACACCAGGAGGTACAGGAACAACTGAGACCCAGCACCAGGAAGTACAGGGACAACTGAGACGTATCACAAGGATAGACTGTGACATCTGATACCCAACACCTGGAGGTACAGGGACATCTGAGACCCAGCTCCAGGAGCTACAGCGACATCTGAGACCCAGTATGAAGTGGTACAGGGACATCTGAGACCCAGCACCAGCAGGTACAGGGACATCTGTGGCCCAGTATGAAGAGTTACAGGGACATCTGAGACCCAGCACCTGGGTGTACAGGCATTGCAGCGACCCAGAACCAGGAGGTGCAGGGACATCTGAGATGCAACACCAGGACGTACAGAGATCTAACAGTCAGCACCAGGAGGTAGAGGAATATCTGAGACCCAGCACCAGGAGGTACAGGGACATCTGCGATGCAACACCAGGGGTTACAGTGAGATCTGATAGCCTGCACCAGGAGGTACAGGGACATCTGAGACCCAGCACCAGGAGGTGCAGGGACAACTGAGACGTACTAGCAGGAGGTACATTGACATCTGAGACCCAGCATCAGGAGGTACAGAGACATCTGAGACCCAGCATCAGGAGGTAAAGAGACATCTGAGACCCAGCACCAGGAGGTACATGGACATCTGAGATGCAGTACCTGGAGTTACAGCAACATCTGAGACTCAGCACCAGGCAGTACAGCGACATCTGAGACCAAGTATGAAGAGGTCCTGGGACATGTGAGACCTAGCACCAGGAGGTACAGGGACATCTGAGAAGTATCACAGGGGGTACAGTGACATCTGAGACCCAGCCCAAGGAGGTACAGGGCCACCTTAGATCCTGCACCAGGAGGTACTGGGATGTCTGAGATGCAACACCAGGAGATACAGGGACATCTGTGACCCAGCACCAGGAGTTACAGTGACATCTGAGACCCAGAACCAGGAGGCACTGGGACATCTGAGACACGGCATGAAGAGGTACAGGGACATTTGAGACCCAGCACCAACAGGAACAGGGACATCTGTGGCCCAGTATGAAGAGTTACAGGGACATCTGAGACCCAGCACCTGGGTGTACAGGCATTTCAGCGACCCAGAACCAGGAGGTACAGGGACATCTGACAGTCAGCACCAGGAGGTACAGGAACATCTGAGACCCAGCACCAGGAGGTAAAGGGACATCTGCGATGCAATACCAGGGTTACAGTGAGATCTGATAGCCTGCACCAGGAGGTACAGGACATGAGAGACCCAGCACCAGGAGGTACAGGGACATCTGAGACCCAGCACCAGGAGGTACAGGGACGTCTGAGACCCAGCACCAGGAGGTACAGGGACATCAGAGACCCAGCACCAGGAGGTACAGGGACATCTGCGAACCAACACCAGGAGATACAGGGACAACTGAGACGTACTACCAGGATGTACATTGACATCTGAGACCCAGCATCAGGAGGCAAAGAGACATCTGAGACCCAGCATCAGGAGGTAAAGAGACATCTGAGACCCAGCACCAGCAGGTACAGGGACATGTGAGACGCAGTACCTGGAGTTACAGCAACATCTGGGACTCAGCACCAGGCGGTACAGCGACATCTGAGACCAAGTATGAAGAGGTCCTGGGACATGTGAGACCTAGCACCAGGAGGTACAGGTATTACTGAGACCCAGCACCAGGAGGTGGACGGACATCTGAGATGCAACACCAGGAGGTACAGGATCATCTGTGACCAAACATGAAGAGGTACAGGGACATCTGAGACGCACAATGAAGAGGTACAGGGACATCTGAGATCCAGCATGAAGAGATACAGGGACATCTGACACCCAGCACCAGGAGGTACAGGATCATCTGTGACCAAACATTAAGCGATACAGTGACATCTGAAACCCAGCACCAGGAGGTACAGTGACATCTGAGACCCAGCATGAAGAGGTACAGGCACATCTGAGACCCAGCACCAGGAGGTACCGTGATATCTGAGACCCAGCACCAGGAGCTACAGAGATATCTGAGACCCAACACCAGGAGGTACAGGGACATCTGAAATCCAGCATGAAGAGATACAGGGACATCTGAGACCCAGTATCAGGAGGTACAGGGACATCTGAGACCCAGCACCAGGAGGTACATGTACATCTGTGACCCAGCCCCATGAGATACAGGAACATCTGAGACCCAGCACCAGGAGGTACAGGGACAATTGAGACCCAGAACCAGGAGGTACTGGGATTATTGAGACCCAGCACCAGGAGGTACAGTGACATCTGAAATGCAACACAAGGAGGTACAGGGACATCCGAGACCCAGCACCAGGAGGTACAGTGACATCTGAGACCTAGCATGAGGAGGTAGAGTGACATCAGAGACGCAGCATGAGGAGGTACCGGGACATCTGAGATGCAGAATGAAGAGGTACATGGACAACAGAGTCCCAGCACCAGGGGATACAGGGACATCTGAGACACAGCACCAGGAGATACAGGGACATCTGAGACCCTGCACCAGGAGATACAGGTACATCTGAGACCCAACACCAGGAGGTACAGAAACAACTGAGACCCAGCACCAGGAAGTACAGGGACAATTGAGACGTATCACCAGGAGATACTGTGACATCTGATACCCAGCATCAGGAGGTACAGGGACATCTGAGACACAACACCTGGAGGTCCAGGGACATCTGAGACCAAGCACCAGGAGCTACAGCGACATCTGAGACCCAGTCTGAAGTGGTACAGGGAAATCTGAGACCCAGCACCAGCAGGTACAGGGACATCTGTGGCCCAGGATGAAGAGTTACAGGGACATCTGAGACCCGGCACCTGGGTGTACAGGCATTGCAGCGACCCTGAACCAGGAAGTACAGGGACATCTGTGACTCAGCACCAGGAGGGACTGGGACATCTGAGACCCAGCATGAAGAGGTACAGGGCCACCTGTGACCCAGCACCAGGAGGTACAGGCACATCTGAGACCCAGAATGAAGAGGTACATGAACAACTGAGTCCCAGCACCCGGAGATACATAGACATCTGTGACCCAGCACCAGGAGTTAGAGGAACATCTGAGCCCAACACCAGGAGCTACAAGGACAACTAAGACCCAGCACCAGGAGGCACTGGGACATCTGAGACACGGCATGAAGAGGTACAGGGCCATCTGTGACCAAGCACCAGGAGATACAGGGACATCTGAGACCCAGCATCAGGAGGTACAGGGACATCTGAGACCCAGCACCAGGAGGTACAGGGACATCTGTGACCCAGCACCAGGAGATACAGGGACATCTGACACCCAGCACCAGTAGGCACTGGGACATCTGAGACACGGCATGAAGAGGTACAGGGCCATCTGTGACCAAGCACCAGGAGGTACAGGGACATCTGAGACCCAGCACCAGGAGGTACAGGGACATCTGCGAACCAACACCAGGAGATACAGGGACAACTGAGACGTACTACCAGGAGGTACATTGACATCTGAGACCCAGCATCAGGAGGCAAAGAGACATCTGAGACTCAGCATCAGGAGGTAAAGAGACATCTGAGACCCAGCACCAGCAGGTACAGGGACATGTGAGACGCAGTACCTGGAGTTACAGCAACATCTGGGACTCAGCACCAGGCGGTACAGCGACATCTGAGACCAAGTATGAAGAGGTCCTGGGACATGTGAGACCTAGCACCAGGAGGTACAGGTATTACTGAGACCCAGCACCAGGAGGTGGACGGACATCTGAGATGCAACACCAGGAGGTACAGTGAAATCTGAGACCCAGCATCAGGAGGTACAGGGACATCTGAGACCCAGCACCAGGAGGTACAGGATCATCTGTGACCAAACACTAAGCGATACAGGGACATCTGAAACCCAGCACCAGGTGGTACAGTGACATCTGAGACCCAGCATGAGGAGGTACAGGGACATCTGAGACGCACAATGAAGAGGTACAGGGACATCTGAGACCCAGCTGCAGGAGGTACCGGGACATCTGAGACCCAGCACCAGGAGCTACAGAGACATCTGAGACCCAACACCAGGAGGTACCGGGACATCTGAGACCCAGCACCAGGAGCTACAGAGACATCTGACACCCAGCAGCAGGAGGTACTGGGACATCTGTGGTCCAGTATGAGGAGTTACAGGGACATCTGAGACCTAGCACCTGGGTGTACAGGCATTACAGCGACCCAGAACCAGGAGGTACAGGGACATCTGAGATGCAACACCAGGAGGTACAGAGATCTGACAGTCAGCAACAGGAGGTACAGGGACATCTGAGACCCAGCACCAGGAGGTACAGGGACATCTGTGACCAAGCACTAAGAGATACATTGACATCTGAGACCCAGCATCAGGAGGTAAAGAGACATCTGAGACCCAGCACCAGGAGTTACAGCAACATCTGAGACTCAGCACCAGGCGGGACAGCAACATCTGAGACCAAGTATGAAGAGCTCCCAGGACATGTGAGACCGAGCACCAGGAGGTACAGGGATTACTGAGACCCAGCACCAGGAGGTGGAGGGACATCTGAGATGCAACACCAGGAGGTACAGTGAAATCTGATAGCCAGCATCAGGAGGTACAGGGACATCTGAGACAAAACAATAAGAGATACAGTGACATCTGAGACCCAGCACCAGGAGGTACAGTGATATCTGAGACCCAGCATCAGGAGGTACAGGGACATCTGAGACCCAGCACCAGGAGGTACAGGGACATCTGTGACCAAACAATAAGAGATACAGTGACATCTGAGACCCAGCACCAGGAGGTACAGGGACATCTGAGACCCAGCATGAGGAGGTACAGGGACATCTGAGACCCAGCACCAGGAGGTACAGGGACATCTGTGACCCAGCACCAGGAGATACAGGTACATCTGAGACCCAACACCAGGAGGTACAGGAACAACTGAGACCCAGCACCAGGAAGTACAGGGACAACTGAGACGTATCACAAGGATAGACTGTGACATCTGATACCCAACACCTGGAGGTACAGGGACATCTGAGACCCAGCTCCAGGAGCTACAGCGACATCTGAGACCCAGTATGAAGTGGTACAGGGACATCTGAGACCCAGCACCAGCAGGTACAGGGACATCTGTGGCCCAGTATGAAGAGTTACAGGGACATCTGAGACCCAGCACCTGGGTGTACAGGCATTGCAGCGACCCAGAACCAGGAGGTGCAGGGACATCTGAGATGCAACACCAGGACGTACAGAGATCTAACAGTCAGCACCAGGAGGTAGAGGAATATCTGAGACCCAGCACCAGGAGGTACAGGGACATCTGCGATGCAACACCAGGGGTTACAGTGAGATCTGATAGCCTGCACCAGGAGGTACAGGGACATCTGAGACCCAGCACCAGGAGGTGCAGGGACAACTGAGACGTACTAGCAGGAGGTACATTGACATCTGAGACCCAGCATCAGGAGGTACAGAGACATCTGAGACCCAGCATCAGGAGGTAAAGAGACATCTGAGACCCAGCACCAGGAGGTACATGGACATCTGAGATGCAGTACCTGGAGTTACAGCAACATCTGAGACTCAGCACCAGGCAGTACAGCGACATCTGAGACCAAGTATGAAGAGGTCCTGGGACATGTGAGACCTAGCACCAGGAGGTACAGGGACATCTGAGAAGTATCACAGGGGGTACAGTGACATCTGAGACCCAGCCCAAGGAGGTACAGGGCCACCTTAGATCCTGCACCAGGAGGTACTGGGATGTCTGAGATGCAACACCAGGAGATACAGGGACATCTGTGACCCAGCACCAGGAGTTACAGTGACATCTGAGACCCAGAACCAGGAGGCACTGGGACATCTGAGACACGGCATGAAGAGGTACAGGGACATTTGAGACCCAGCACCAACAGGAACAGGGACATCTGTGGCCCAGTATGAAGAGTTACAGGGACATCTGAGACCCAGCACCTGGGTGTACAGGCATTTCAGCGACCCAGAACCAGGAGGTACAGGGACATCTGACAGTCAGCACCAGGAGGTACAGGAACATCTGAGACCCAGCACCAGGAGGTAAAGGGACATCTGCGATGCAATACCAGGGTTACAGTGAGATCTGATAGCCTGCACCAGGAGGTACAGGACATGAGAGACCCAGCACCAGGAGGTACAGGGACATCTGAGACCCAGCACCAGGAGGTACAGGGACATCTGAGACCCAGCACCAGGAGGTACAGGGACATCAGAGACCCAGCACCAGGAGGTACAGGGACATCTGCGAACCAACACCAGGAGATACAGGGACAACTGAGACGTACTACCAGGAGGTACATTGACATCTGAGACCCAGCATCAGGAGGCAAAGAGACATCTGAGACCCAGCATCAGGAGGTAAAGAGACATCTGAGACCCAGCACCAGCAGGTACAGGGACATGTGAGACGCAGTACCTGGAGTTACAGCAACATCTGGGACTCAGCACCAGGCGGTACAGCGACATCTGAGACCAAGTATGAAGAGGTCCTGGGACATGTGAGACCTAGCACCAGGAGGTACAGGTATTACTGAGACCCAGCACCAGGAGGTGGACGGACATCTGAGATGCAACACCAGGAGGTACAGGATCATCTGTGACCAAACATGAAGAGGTACAGGGACATCTGAGACGCACAATGAAGAGGTACAGGGACATCTGAGATCCAGCATGAAGAGATACAGGGACATCTGACACCCAGCACCAGGAGGTACAGGATCATCTGTGACCAAACATTAAGCGATACAGTGACATCTGAAACCCAGCACCAGGAGGTACAGTGACATCTGAGACCCAGCATGAAGAGGTACAGGGACATCTGAGACGCACAATGAAGAGGTACAGGGACATCTGAGACCCAGCACCAGGAGGTACCGTGATATCTGAGACCCAGCACCAGGAGCTACAGAGATATCTGAGACCCAACACCAGGAGGTACAGGGACATCTGAAATCCAGCATGAAGAGATACAGGGACATCTGAGACCCAGTATCAGGAGGTACAGGGACATCTGAGACCCAGCACCAGGAGGTACATGTACATTTGTGACCCAGCCCCATGAGATACAGGAACATCTGAGACCCAGCACCAGGAGGTACAGGGACAATTGAGACCCAGAACCAGGAGGTACTGGGATTATTGAGACCCAGCACCAGGAGGTACAGTGACATCTGAAATGCAACACAAGGAGGTACAGGGACATCCGAGACCCAGCACCAGGAGATACAGTGACATCTGAGACCTTGCATGAGGAGGTAGAGTGACATCAGAGACGCAGCATGAGGAGGTACCGGGACATCTGAGATGCAGAATGAAGAGGTACATGGACAACAGAGTCCCAGCACCAGGGGATACAGGGACATCTGAGACACAGCACCAGGAGGTACAGGGACATCTGAGACCCTGCACCAGGAGATACAGGTACATCTGAGACCCAACACCAGGAGGTACAGAAACAACTGAGACCCAGCACCAGGAAGTACAGGGACAATTGAGACGTATCACCAGGAGATACTGTGACATCTGATACCCAGCATCAGGAGGTACAGGGACATCTGAGACACAACACCTGGAGGTCCAGGGACATCTGAGACCAAGCACCAGGAGCTACAGCGACATCTGAGACCAAGTCTGAAGTGGTACAGGGAAATCTGAGACCCAGCACCAGCAGGTACAGGGACATCTGTGGCCCAGTATGAAGAGTTACAGGGACATCTGAGACCCGGCACCTGGGTGTACAGGCATTGCAGCGACCCTGAACCAGGAAGTACAGGGACATCTGTGACTCAGCACCAGGAGGGACTGGGACATCTGAGACCCAGCATGAAGAGGTACAGGGCCACCTGTGACCCAGCACCAGGAGGTACAGGCACATCTGAGACCCAGAATGAAGAGGTACATGAACAACTGAGTCCCAGCACCCGGAGATACATAGACATCTGTGACCCAGCACCAGGAGTTACAGGAACATCTGAGCCCAACACCAGGAGCTACAAGGACAACTGAGACCCAGCACCAGGAGGCACTGGGACATCTGAGACACGGCATGAAGAGGTACAGGGCCATCTGTGACCAAGCACCAGGAGGTACAGGGACGTCTGAGACGCAGAATGAAGAGGTAAATGGACACCTGAATCCCAGCACCAGGAGATACAGGGACATCTGAGACCCAGCATCAGGAGGTACAGGGACATCTGAGACCCAGCACCAGGAGGTACAGGGACATCTGTGACCCAGCACCAGGAGATACAGGGACATCTGACACCCAGCACGAGGAGGCACTGGGACATCTGAGACACGGCATGAAGAGGTACAGGGCCATCTGTGACCAAGCACCAGCAGGTACAGGGACATCTGAGACCCAGCACCAGGAGGCAAAGAGATATCTGAGACTCAGCATCAGGAGGTAAAGAGACATCTGAGACCCAGCACCAGCAGGTACAGGGACATGTGAGACGCAGTACCTGGAGTTACAGCAACATCTGGGTCTCAGCACCAGGGGGTACAGCGACATCTGAGACCAAGTATGAAGAGGTCCTGGGACATGTGAGACCTAGCACCAGGAGGTACAGGTATTACTGAGACCCAGCACCAGGAGGTGGACGGACATCTGAGATGCAACACCAGGAGGTACAGTGAAATCTGAGACCCAGCACCAGGAGCTACAGAGACATCTGAGACCCAACACCAGGAGGTACAGGGACATCTGAGATCCAGCATGAAGAGATACAGGGACATCTGAAACCCAGCACCAGGAGGTACAGTGACATCTGAGACCCAGCATGAAGAGGTACAGGGACATCTGAGATGCACAATGAAGAGGTACAGGGACATCTGAGACCCAGCACCAGGAGGTACCGTGATATCTGAGACCCAGCACCAGGAGCTACAGAGATATCTGAGACCCAACACCAGGAGGTACAGGGACATCTGAAATCCAGCATGAAGAGATACAGGGACATCTGAGACCCAACACCAGGAGGTACAGGGACATCTGAGACCCAGCACCAGAAGGTACAGGGACATCTGAGACCCAGCACCAGGAGGTACAGGATCATCTGTGACCCAGCATGAAGAGGTGCAGGGACATCTGAGACGCACAATGAAGAGGTACAGGGACATCTGAGACCCAGCACCAGGAGGTACCGGGATATCTGAGACCCAGCACCAGGAGGCAAAGAGACATCTGAGACTCAGCATCAGGAGGTAAAGAGACATCTGAGACCCAGCACCAGCAGGTACAGGGACATGTGAGACGCAGTACCTGGAGTTACAGCAACATCTGGGACTCAGCACCAGGCGGTACAGCGACATCTGTGACCAAGTATGAAGAGGTCCTGGGACATGTGAGACCTAGCACCAGGAGGTACAGGTATTACTGAGACCCAGCACCAGGAGGTGGACGGACATCTGAGATGCAACACCAGGAGGTACAGGATCATCTGTGACCAAACATGAAGAGGTACAGGGACATCTGAGACGCACAATGAAGAGGTACAGGGACATCTGAGATCCAGCATGAAGAGATACAGGGACATCTGACACCCAGCACCAGGAGGTACAGGATCATCTGTGACTAAACATTAAGCGATACAGTGACATCTGAAACCCAGCACCAGGAGGTACAGTGACATCTGAGACCCAGCATGAAGAGGTACAGGGACATCTGAGACGCACAATGAAGAGGTACAGGGACATCTGAGACCCAGCACCAGGAGGTACCGTGATATCTGAGACCCAGCACCAGGAGCTACAGAGATATCTGAGACCCAACACCAGGAGGTACAGGGACATCTGAAATCCAGCATGAAGAGATACAGGGACATCTGAGACCCAGCACCAGGAGGTACAGGGACATCTGGGACCCAGCTCCAGGAGGTACTGTGACATCTGAGATCCAACATGAGGTGGTACAGTGACATCTGAGACCCAGCATGAGGTGGTACAGGGGCATCTGAGACCCAGCACCAGGACGTACAGGGACATCTGAGATGTGTCACAGGAGGTACGGTGACATCAGAGACCCAGCCCAAGGAGGTACAGGGACACCTGAGATCCTGCACCAGCAAGTATTGGGACATCTGAGATGCAACACCAGGAGATACAGGGACATCTGTGACCCAGCACCAGGAGTTACAGTGACATCTGAGACCCAGAACCAGGAGGCACTGGGACATCTGAGACCCAGCATGAAGAGGTACAGGGCCACCTGTGACCCAGCACCAGGAGGTACAGGCACATCTGAGACCCAGAATGAAGAGGTACATGAACAACTGAGTCCCAGCACCTGGAGATACATAGACATCTGTGACCCAGCACCCGGAGGCACTGGGACATCTGAGACACGGCATGAAGAGGTACAGGGCCATCTGTGACCAAGCACCAGGAGGTACAGGGACTTCTGAGACGCAGAATGAAGAGATAAATGGACACCTGAATCCCAGCACCAGGAAATACAGGGACATCTGAGACCCAGCACCAGGAGGTACAGGGACATCTGAGATGCAACACCAGGAGGTACAGAGATCTGACAGTCAGCACCAGGAGGTACAGGAATATCTGAGACCCAGCACCAGGAGGTACAGGGACATCTGCGATGCAACACCAGGGTTTACAGTGAGACCTGATAGCCTGCACCAGGACGTACTTGGACATTTGAGACCCAGCATCAGGAGGTACAGGGACAACTGAGATGTACTACCAGGAGGTACATTGACATCTGAGACCCAGCATCAGGAGGTACAGAGACATCTAAGACCCAGCATCAGGAGGTAAAGAGACATCTGAGACACAGCACCAGGAGGTACAGGGACATCTGAGACGCAGTACCTGGAGTTACAGCAACATCTGAGACTCACCACCAGGCGGTACAGCGACATCTGAGACCAAGTATGAAGAGGTCCTGGGACATGTGAGACCTAGCACCAGGAGGTACAGGGACATCTGAGAAGTATCACAGGGGGTACAGTGACATCTGAGACCCAGCCCAAGGAGGTACAGGGCCAGCTTAGATCCTGCACCAGGAGGTACTGGGATGTCTGAGATGCAACACCAGGAGATACAGGGACATCTGTGACCCAGCACCAGGAGTTACAGTGACATCTGAGACCCAGAACCAGGAGGCACTGGGACATCTGAGACCCAGCATGAAGAGGTACAGGGCCACCTGTGACCCAGCACCAGGAGCTACAGGGACATCCGAGCCCAACACCAGGAGGTACAAGGACAACTGAGACCCAGCACCAGAAGGTACAGGGACATCTGAGACCCAGCACCAGGAGGTACAGGACCATCTGTGACCAAACACTAAGCGATACAGTGACATCTGAAACCCAGCACCAGGAGGTACAGTGACATCTGAGACCCAGCATGAAGAGGTACAGGGACATCTGAGACGCACAATGAAGAGGTACAGGGACATCTGAGACCCAGCACCAGGAGGTACCGTGATATCTGAGACCCAGCACCAGGAGCTACAGAGACATCTGAGACCCAACACCAGGAGGTACAGTGACATCTGAGATCCAACATGAAGAGATACAGGGACATCTGAAACCCAGCACCAGGAGGTACAGTGACATCTGAGACCCAGCATGAAGAGGTACAGGGACATCTGAGATGCACAATGAAGAGGTACAGGGACATCTGAGACCCAGCACCAGGAGGTACCGTGATATCTGAGACCCAGCACCAGGAGCTACAGAGATATCTGAGACCCAACACCAGGAGGTACAGGGACATCTGAAATCCAGCATGAAGAGATACAGAGACATCTGAGACCCAGCACCAGGAGGTACAGGGACATCTGAGACCCAGCACCAGAAGGTACAGGGACATCTGAGACCCAGCACCAGGAGGTACAGGATCATCTGTGACCAAACACTAAGCGATACAGTGACATCTGAAACCCAGCACCAGGAGGTACAGTGACATCTGAGACCCAGCATGAAGAGGTGCAGGGACATCTGAGACGCACAATGAAGAGGTACAGGGACATCTGAGACCCAGCACCAGGAGGTACCGGGATATCTGAGACCCAGCACCAGGAGCTACAGAGACATCTGAGACCCAACACCAGGAGGTACAGGGACATCTGAGATCCAGCATGAAGAGATACAGGGACATCTGACACCCAGCACCAGGAGGTACAGGATCATCTGTGACCAAACATTAAGCGATACAGTGACATCTGAAACCCAGCACCAGGAGGTACAGTGACATCTGAGACCCAGCATGAAGAGGTACAGGGACATCTGAGATGCACAATGAAGAGGTACAGGGACATCTGAGACCCAGCACCAGGAGGTACCGGGATATCTGAGACCCAGCACCAGGAGCTACAGAGATATCTGAGACCCAACACCAGGAGGTACAGGGACATCTAAAATCCAGCATGAAGAGATACAGAGACATCTGAGACCCAGCACCAGGAGGTACAGGGACATCTGAGACCCAGCATCAGGAGGTACAGGGACATCTGTGACCAAGCACTAAGAGATACAGTGACATCTGAGACCCAGCACCAGGAGGTACAGGGATATCCGAGTCCCAGCACCAGGAGGTACAGGGACATTGACACGCAACACCAGGAGATAGAGGGACATCTGAGAACCAGCGCCTGGAGGTACAGGGACATCTGTGACCAAGCACTAAGAGATACATTGACATCTGAGACCCAGCATCAGGAGGTAAAGAGACATCTGAGACCCAGCATCAGGAGGTCAATAGACATCTGAGACCCACCAACAGGAGGTACAGGGACATCTGAGACCCAGAACCAGGAGTTACAGGGTCTTCTGTGACCCAGCATGAGGAGGTACAGGGACATCTGAGACGCACAATGAAGAGGTACAGGGACATCTGAGACCCAGCACCAGGAGGTACCGGGACATCTGAGATCCAGCATGAAGAGATACAGGGACATCTGACACCCAGCGCCAGGAGGTACTGGGACATGTGAGACCCAGCACCAGGAGGTACAGGGACATCTGAGACCCAGCATCAGGAGGTACAGAGACATCTCAGACCCAACACCAGGAGGTACAGGAACAACTGAGACCCAGCACCAGGAAGTACAGGGACAACTGAGACGTATCACCAGGAGATACTGTGACATCTGATACCCAGCATCAGGAGGTACAGGTACATCTGAGACCCAACACCAGGAGGTACAGGAACAACTGAGACCCAGCACCAGGAAGTACAGGGTCAACTGAGACGTATCACCAGGAGAGACTGTGACATCTGAGACCCAGCATCAGGAGGTACAGGGACATCTGAGACACAACACCTGGAGGTACAGGGACATCTGAGACCCAGCTCCCGGAACTACAGTGACATCTGAGGCCCAGTATGAAGTGATACAGGGACATCTGAGACCCAGCACCAGCAGGTACAGGGACATCTGTGACCCATTATGAAGAGTTACAGGGACATCTGAGACCCAGCAGCTGGGTGTACAGGCATTACAGCGACCCAGAACCAGGAGGTACAGGGCCATCTGAGATGCAACACCAGGAGGTACAGAGATCTGATAGTCAGCACCAGGAGGTACAGGGACATCTGAGACCCAGCACCAGGAGGTACAGGGACATCTGAGTACCAACACCAGGCGATACAGGGACAACTGAGACGTACTACCAGGAGTTACATTGACATCTGAGACCCAGCATCAGGAGGTGCAGGGACATCTGAGACCCAGCACCAGGGGGTAAAGGGATATCTGAGACCCAGCACCAGGAGATACAGGGACATCTGAGACGCAGCACCTGGAGTTACAGCAACATCTGAGACTCAGCACCAGGCGGTACAGCAACATCTGAGACCAAGTATGAAGAGATACCGGGACATGTGAGACCTAGCACCAGGAGGTACAGGGATTACTGAGACCCAGCACCAGGAGGTGGAGGGACATCTGAGATGCAACACCAGGAGGTACAGTGACATCTGAGACTCAGCACCAGGAGGTTCAGGTACATATGAGACCCAGCAGCAGGTGGTACAGGGACATCTGAGCCCCAGCATCAGCTGGTACAGGGACATCTGTGACCAAGCACTAAGAGATACAGTGACATCTGAGACCCAGCACCAGGAGGTACAGTGACATCTGAAACCCAGCATGATGTGGTACAGGGACATCTAAGATGCACAATGAAGAGGTACGGGGACATCTGAGACCCAGCAGCAGGAGGTACCGGGACATCTGAGACCCAGCACCAGGAGCCACAGGGACATCTGATACCCAACACCAGGAGGTACAGGGACATCTGAGACCCAGCATGAAGAGATACAGGGACATCTGACACCCAGCGCCAGGACGTACTGGGACATCTGAGACCCAGCATGAAGAGGTACAGGGCCACCTGTGACCCAGCACCAGGAGCTACAGGGACATCTGAGAAGTATCACAGGGGGTACAGTGACATCTGAGACCCAGCCCAAGGAGGTACAGGGCCAGCTTAGATCCTGCACCAGGAGGTACTGGGATGTCTGAGATGCAACACCAGGAGATACAGGGACATCTGTGACCCAGCACCAGGAGTTACAGTGACATCTGAGACCCAGAACCAGGAGGCACTGGGACATCTGAGACCCAGCATGAAGAGGTACAGGGCCACCTGTGACCCAGCACCAGGAGCTACAGGGACATCTGAGCCCAACACCAGGAGGTACAAGGACAACTGAGACCCAGCACCAGAAGGTACAGGGACATCTGAGACCCAGCACCAGGAGGTACAGGATCATCTGTGACCAAACACTAAGCGATACAGTGACATCTGAAACCCAGCACCAGGAGGTACAGTGACATCTGAGACCCAGCATGAAGAGGTACAGGGACATCTGAGACGCACAATGAAGAGGTACAGGGACATCTGAGACCCAGCACCAGGAGGTACCGGGATATCTGAGACCCAGCACCAGGAGCTACAGAGACATCTGAGACCCAACACCAGGAGGTACAGGGACATCTGAGATCCAGCATGAAGAGATACAGGGACATCTGAAACCCAGCACCAGGAGGTACAGTGACATCTGAGACCCAGCATGAAGAGGTACAGGGACATCTGAGATGCACAATGAAGAGGTACAGGGACATCTGAGACCCAGCACCAGGAGGTACCGTGATATCTGAGACCCAGCACCAGGAGCTACAGAGATATCTGAGACCCAACACCAGGAGGTACAGGGACATCTGAAATCCAGCATGAAGAGATACAGGGACATCTGAGACCCAACACCAGGAGGTACAGGGACATCTGAGACCCAGCACCAGAAGGTACAGGGACATCTGAGACCCAGCACCAGGAGGTACAGGATCATCTGTGACCCAGCATGAAGAGGTGCAGGGACATCTGAGACGCACAATGAAGAGGTACAGGGACATCTGAGACCCAGCACCAGGAGGTACCGGGATATCTGAGACCCAGCACCAGGAGGCAAAGAGACATCTGAGACTCAGCATCAGGAGGTAAAGAGACATCTGAGACCCAGCACCAGCAGGTACAGGGACATGTGAGACGCAGTACCTGGAGTTACAGCAACATCTGGGACTCAGCACCAGGCGGTACAGCGACATCTGAGACCAAGTATGAAGAGGTCCTGGGACATGTGAGACCTAGCACCAGGAGGTACAGGTATTACTGAGACCCAGCACCAGGAGGTGGACGGACATCTGAGATGCAACACCAGGAGGTACAGGATCATCTGTGACCAAACATGAAGAGGTACAGGGACATCTGAGACGCACAATGAAGAGGTACAGGGACATCTGAGATCCAGCATGAAGAGATACAGGGACATCTGACACCCAGCACCAGGAGGTACAGGATCATCTGTGACTAAACATTAAGCGATACAGTGACATCTGAAACCCAGCACCAGGAGGTACAGTGACATCTGAGACCCAGCATGAAGAGGTACAGGGACATCTGAGACGCACAATGAAGAGGTACAGGGACATCTGAGACCCAGCACCAGGAGGTACCGTGATATCTGAGACCCAGCACCAGGAGCTACAGAGATATCTGAGACCCAACACCAGGAGGTACAGGGACATCTGAAATCCAGCATGAAGAGATACAGGGACATCTGAGACCCAGCACCAGGAGGTACAGGGACATCTGGGACCCAGCTCCAGGAGGTACTGTGACATCTGAGATCCAACATGAGGTGGTACAGTGACATCTGAGACCCAGCATGAGGTGGTACAGGGGCATCTGAGACCCAGCACCAGGACGTACAGGGACATCTGAGATGTGTCACAGGAGGTACGGTGACATCAGAGACCCAGCCCAAGGAGGTACAGGGACACCTGAGATCCTGCACCAGCAAGTATTGGGACATCTGAGATGCAACACCAGGAGATACAGGGACATCTGTGACCCAGCACCAGGAGTTACAGTGACATCTGAGACCCAGAACCAGGAGGCACTGGGACATCTGAGACCCAGCATGAAGAGGTACAGGGCCACCTGTGACCCAGCACCAGGAGGTACAGGCACATCTGAGACCCAGAATGAAGAGGTACATGAACAACTGAGTCCCAGCACCTGGAGATACATAGACATCTGTGACCCAGCACCCGGAGGCACTGGGACATCTGAGACACGCATGAAGAGGTACAGGGCCATCTGTGACCAAGCACCAGGAGGTACAGGGACTTCTGAGACGCAGAATGAAGAGATAAATGGACACCTGAATCCCAGCACCAGGAAATACAGGGACATCTGAGACCCAGCACCAGGAGGTACAGGGACATCTGAGATGCAACACCAGGAGGTACAGAGATCTGACAGTCAGCACCAGGAGGTACAGGAATATCTGAGACCCAGCACCAGGAGGTACAGGGACATCTGCGATGCATCACCAGGGTTTACAGTGAGACCTTATAGCCTGCACCAGGACGTACTTGGACATTTGAGACCCAGCATCAGGAGGTACAGGGACAACTGAGATGTACTACCAGGAGGTACATTGACATCTGAGACCCAGCATCAGGTGGTACAGAGACATCTAAGACCCAGCATCAGGCGGTAAAGAGACATCTGAGACACAGCACCAGGAGGTACAGGGACATCTGAGACGCAGTACCTGGAGTTACAGCAACATCTGAGACTCACCACCAGGCGGTACAGCGACATCTGAGACCAAGTATGAAGAGGTCCTGGGACATGTGAGACCTAGCACCAGGAGGTACAGGGACATCTGAGAAGTATCACAGGGGGTACAGTGACATCTGAGACCCAGCCCAAGGAGGTACAGGGCCAGCTTAGATCCTGCACCAGGAGGTACTGGGATGTCTGAGATGCAACACCAGGAGATACAGGGACATCTGTGACCCAGCACCAGGAGTTACAGTGACATCTGAGACCCAGAACCAGGAGGCACTGGGACATCTGAGACCCAGCATGAAGAGGTACAGGGCCACCTGTGACCCAGCACCAGGAGCTACAGGGACATCCGAGCCCAACACCAGGAGGTACAAGGACAACTGAGACCCAGCACCAGAAGGTACAGGGACATCTGAGACCCAGCACCAGGAGGTACAGGACCATCTGTGACCAAACACTAAGCGATACAGTGACATCTGAAACCCAGCACCAGGAGGTACAGTGACATCTGAGACCCAGCATGAAGAGGTACAGGGACATCTGAGACGCACAATGAAGAGGTACAGGGACATCTGAGACCCAGCACCAGGAGGTACCGTGATATCTGAGACCCAGCACCAGGAGCTACAGAGACATCTGAGACCCAACACCAGGAGGTACAGTGACATCTGAGATCCAACATGAAGAGATACAGGGACATCTGAAACCCAGCACCAGGAGGTACAGTGACATCTGAGACCCAGCATGAAGAGGTACAGGGACATCTGAGATGCACAATGAAGAGGTACAGGGACATCTGAGACCCAGCACCAGGAGGTACCGTGATATCTGAGACCCAGCACCAGGAGCTACAGAGATATCTGAGACCCAACACCAGGAGGTACAGGGACATCTGAAATCCAGCATGAAGAGATACAGAGACATCTGAGACCCAGCACCAGGAGGTACAGGGACATCTGAGACCCAGCACCAGAAGGTACAGGGACATCTGAGACCCAGCACCAGGAGGTACAGGATCATCTGTGACCAAACACTAAGCGATACAGTGACATCTGAAACCCAGCACCAGGAGGTACAGTGACATCTGAGACCCAGCATGAAGAGGTGCAGGGACATCTGAGACGCACAATGAAGAGGTACAGGGACATCTGAGACCCAGCACCAGGAGGTACCGGGATATCTGAGACCCAGCACCAGGAGCTACAGAGACATCTGAGACCCAACACCAGGAGGTACAGGGACATCTGAGATCCAGCATGAAGAGATACAGGGACATCTGACACCCAGCACCAGGAGGTACAGGATCATCTGTGACCAAACAGTAAGCGATACAGTGACATCTGAAACCCAGCACCAGGAGGTACAGTGACATCTGAGACCCAGCATGAAGAGGTACAGGGACATCTGAGATGCACAATGAAGAGGTACAGGGACATCTGAGACCCAGCACCAGGAGGTACCGGGATATCTGAGACCCAGCACCAGGAGCTACAGAGATATCTGAGACCCAACACCAGGAGGTACAGGGACATCTAAAATCCAGCATGAAGAGATACAGAGACATCTGAGACCCAGCACCAGGAGGTACAGGGACATCTGAGACCCAGCATCAGGAGGTACAGGGACATCTGTGACCAAGCACTAAGAGATACAGTGACATCTGAGACCCAGCACCAGGAGGTACAGGGATATCCGAGTCCCAGCACCAGGAGGTACAGGGACATTGACACGCAACACCAGGAGATAGAGGGACATCTGAGAACCAGCGCCTGGAGGTACAGGGACATCTGTGACCAAGCACTAAGAGATACATTGACATCTGAGACCCAGCATCAGGAGGTAAAGAGACATCTGAGACCCAGCATCAGGAGGTCAATAGACATCTGAGACCCACCAACAGGAGGTACAGGGACATCTGAGACCCAGAACCAGGAGTTACAGGGTCTTCTGTGACCCAGCATGAGGAGGTACAGGGACATCTGAGACGCACAATGAAGAGGTACAGGGACATCTGAGACCCAGCACCAGGAGGTACCGGGACATCTGAGATCCAGCATGAAGAGATACAGGGACATCTGACACCCAGCGCCAGGAGGTACTGGGACATGTGAGACCCAGCACCAGGAGGTACAGGGACATCTGAGACCCAGCATCAGGAGGTACAGAGACATCTCAGACCCAACACCAGGAGGTACAGGAACAACTGAGACCCAGCACCAGGAAGTACAGGGACAACTGAGACGTATCACCAGGAGATACTGTGACATCTGATACCCAGCATCAGGAGGTACAGGTACATCTGAGACCCAACACCAGGAGGTACAGGAACAACTGAGACCCAGCACCAGGAAGTACAGGGTCAACTGAGACGTATCACCAGGAGAGACTGTGACATCTGAGACCCAGCATCAGGAGGTACAGGGACATCTGAGACACAACACCTGGAGGTACAGGGACATCTGAGACCCAGCTCCCGGAACTACAGTGACATCTGAGACCCAGTATGAAGTGATACAGGGACATCTGAGACCCAGCACCAGCAGGTACAGGGACATCTGTGACCCATTATGAAGAGTTACAGGGACATCTGAGACCCAGCAGCTGGGTGTATAGGCATTACACGCGACCCAGAACCAGGAGGTACAGGGCCATCTGAGATGCAACACCAGGAGGTACAGAGATCTGATAGTCAGCACCAGGAGGTACAGGGACATCTGAGACCCAGCACCAGGAGGTACAGGGACATCTGAGTACCAACACCAGGCGATACAGGGACAACTGAGACGTACTACCAGGAGTTACATTGACATCTGAGACCCAGCATCAGGAGGTGCAGGGACATCTGAGACCCAGCACCAGGGGGTAAAGGGATATCTGAGACCCAGCACCAGGAGATACAGGGACATCTGAGACGCAGCACCTGGAGTTACAGCAACATCTGAGACTCAGCACCAGGCGGTACAGCAACATCTGAGACCAAGTATGAAGAGATACCGGGACATGTGAGACCTAGCACCAGGAGGTACAGGGATTACTGAGACCCAGCACCAGGAGGTGGAGGGACATCTGAGATGCAACACCAGGAGGTACAGTGACATCTGAGACTCAGCACCAGGAGGTTCAGGTACATATGAGACCCAGCAGCAGGTGGTACAGGGACATCTGAGCCCCAGCATCAGCTGGTACAGGGACATCTGTGACCAAGCACTAAGAGATACAGTGACATCTGAGACCCAGCACCAGGAGGTACAGTGACATCTGAAACCCAGCATGATGTGGTACAGGGACATCTAAGATGCACAATGAAGAGGTACGGGGACATCTGAGACCCAGCAGCAGGAGGTACCGGGACATCTGAGACCCAGCACCAGGAGCCACAGGGACATCTGATACCCAACACCAGGAGGTACAGGGACATCTGAGACCCAGCATGAAGAGATACAGGGACATCTGACACCCAGCGCCAGGACGTACTGGGACATCTGAGACCCAGCATGAAGAGGTACAGGGCCACCTGTGACCCAGCACCAGGAGCTACAGGGACATCTGAGCCCAACACCAGGAGGTACAAGGACAACTGAGACCCAGCACCAGAAGGTACAGGGACATCTGAGACCCAGCACCAGGAGGTACAGGATCATCTGTGACCAAACACTAAGCGATACAGTGACATCTGAAACCCAGCACCAGGAGGTACAGTGACATCTGAGACCCAGCATGAAGAGGTACAGGGACATCTGAGACGCACAATGAAGAGGTACAGGGACATCTGAGACCCAGCACCAGGAGGTACCGGGATATCTGAGACCCAGCACCAGGAGCTACAGAGACATCTGAGACCCAACACCAGGAGGTACAGGGACATCTGAGATCCAGCATGAAGAGATACAGGGACATCTGAAACCCAGCACCAGGAGGTACAGTGACATCTGAGACCCAGCATGAAGAGGTACAGGGACATCTGAGATGCACAATGAAGAGGTACAGGGACATCTGAGACCCAGCACCAGGAGGTACTGTGATATCTGAGACCCAGCACCAGGAGATACAGAGATATCTGAGACCCAACACCAGGAGGTACAGGGACATCTGAAATCCAGCATGAAGAGATACAGAGACATCTGAGACCCAACACCAGGAGGTACAGGGACATCTGAGACCCAGCACCAGAAGGTACAGGGACATCTGAGACCCAGCACCAGGAGGTACAGGATCATCTGTGACCCAGCATGAAGAAGTGCAGGGACATCTGAGACGCACAATGAAGAGGTACAGGGACATCTGAGACCCAGCACCAGGAGGTACCGGGATATCTGAGACCCAGCACCAGGAGGCAAAGAGACATCTGAGACTCAGCATCAGGAGGTAAAGAGACATCTGAGACCCAGCACCAGCAGGTACAGGGACATGTGAGACGCAGTACCTGGAGTTACAGCAACATCTGGGACTCAGCACCAGGCGGTACAGCGACATCTGAGACCAAGTATGAAGAGGTCCTGGGACATGTGAGACCTAGCACCAGGAGGTACAGTTATTACTGAGACCCAGCACCAGGAGGTGGACGGACATCTGAAATCCAGCATGAAGAGATACAGGGATATCTGAGACCCAGCACCAGGAGGTACAGGGACATCTGGGACCCAGCTCCAGGAGGTACTGTGACATCTGAGATCCAACATGAGGTGGTACAGTGACATCTGAGACCCAGCATGAGGTGGTACAGGGGCATCTGAGACCCAGCACCAGGACGTACAGGGACATCTGAGATGTGTCACAGGAGGTACGGTGACATCAGAGACCCAGCCCAAGGAGGTACAGGGACACCTGAGATCCTGCACCAGCAAGTATTGGGACATCTGAGATGCAACACCAGGAGATACAGGGACATCTGTGACCCAGCACCAGGAGTTACAGTGACATCTGAGACCCAGAACCAGGAGGCACTGGGACATCTGAGACCCAGCATGAAGAGGTACAGGGCCACCTGTGACCCAGCACCAGGAGGTACAGGCACATCTGAGACCCAGAATGAAGAGGTACATGAACAACTGAGTCCCAGCACCTGGAGATACATAGACATCTGTGACCCAGCACCCGGAGGCACTGGGACATCTGAGACACGGCATGAAGAGGTACAGGGCCATCTGTGACCAAGCACCAGGAGGTACAGGGACTTCTGAGACGCAGAATGAAGAGGTAAATGGACACCTGAATCCCAGCACCAGGAAATACAGGGACATCTGAGACCCAGCACCAGGAGGTACAGGGACATCTGAGATGCAACACCAGGAGGTACAGAGATCTGACAGTCAGCACCAGGAGGTACAGGAATATCTGAGACCCAGCACCAGGAGGTACAGGGACATCTGCGATGCAACACCAGGGTTTACAGTGAGACCTGATAGCCTGCACCAGGACGTACTTGGACATTTGAGACCCAGCATCAGGAGGTACAGGGACAACTGAGATGTACTACCAGGAGGTACATTGACATCTGAAACCCAGCATCAGGAGGTACAGAGACATCTAAGACCCAGCATCAGGAGGTAAAGAGACATCTGAGACACAGCACCAGGAGGTACAGGGACATCTGAGACGCAGTACCTGGAGTTACAGCAACATCTGAGACTCACCACCAGGCGGTACAGCGACATCTGAGACCAAGTATGAAGAGGTCCTGGGACATGTGAGACCTAGCACCAGGAGGTACAGGGACATCTGAGAAGTATCACAGGGGGTACAGTGACATCTGAGACCCAGCCCAAGGAGGTACAGGGCCAGCTTAGATCCTGCACCAGGAGGTACTGGGATGTCTGAGATGCAACACCAGGAGATACAGGGACATCTGTGACCCAGCACCAGGAGTTACAGTGACATCTGAGACCCAGAACCAGGAGGCACTGGGACATCTGAGACCCAGCATGAAGAGGTACAGGGCCACCTGTGACCCAGCACCAGGAGCTACAGGGACATCTGAGCCCAACACCAGGAGGTACAAGGACAACTGAGACCCAGCACCAGAAGGTACAGGGACATCTGAGACCCAGCACCAGGAGGTACAGGATCATCTGTGACCAAACACTAAGCGATACAGTGACATCTGAAACCCAGCACCAGGAGGTACAGTGACATCTGAGACCCAGCATGAAGAGGTACAGGGACATCTGAGACGCACAACGAAGAGGTACAGGGACATCTGAGACCCAGCACCAGGAGGTACCGGGATATCTGAGACCCAGCACCAGGAGCTACAGAGACATCTGAGACCCAACACCAGGAGGTACAGGGACATCTGAGATCCAGCATGAAGAGATACAGGGACATCTGAAACCCAGCACCAGGAGGTACAGTGACATCTGAGACCCAGCATGAAGAGGTACAGGGACATCTGAGATGCACAATGAAGAGGTACAGGGACATCTGAGACCCAGCACCAGGAGGTACCGTGATATCTGAGACCCAGCACCAGGAGCTACAGAGATATCTGAGACCCAACACCAGGAGGTACAGGGACATCTGAAATCCAGCATGAAGAGATACAGAGACATCTGAGACCCAGCACCAGGAGGTACAGGGACATCTGAGACCCAGCACCAGAAGGTACAGGGACATCTGAGACCCAGCACCAGGAGGTACAGGATCATCTGTGACCAAACACTAAGCGATACAGTGACATCTGAAACCCAACACCAGGAGGTACAGTGACATCTGAGACCCAGCATGAAGAGGTGCAGGGACATCTGAGACGCACAATGAAGAGGTACAGGGACATCTGAGACCCAGCACCAGGAGGTACCGGGATATCTGAGACCCAGCACCAGGAGCTACAGAGACATCTGAGACCCAACACCAGGAGGTACAGGGACATCTGAGATCCAGCATGAAGAGATACAGGGACATCTGACACCCAGCACCAGGAGGTACAGGATCATCTGTGACCAAACATTAAGCGATACAGTGACATCTGAAACCCAGCACCAGGAGGTACAGTGACATCTGAGACCCAGCATGAAGAGGTACAGGGACATCTGAGATGCACAATGAAGAGGTACAGGGACATCTGAGACCCAGCACCAGGAGGTACCGTGATATCTGAGACCCAGCACCAGGAGCTACAGAGATATCTGAGACCCAACACCAGGAGGTACAGGGACATCTAAAATCCAGCATGAAGAGATACAGAGACCACTGAGACCCAGCACCAGGAGGTACAGGGACATCTGAGACCCAGCATCAGGAGGTACAGGGACATCTGTGACCAAGCACTAAGAGATACAGTGACATCTGAGACCCAGCACCAGGAGGTACAGGGATATCCGAGTCCCAGCACCAGGAGGTACAGGGACATTGACACGCAACACCAGGAGATACAGGGACATCTGAGAACCAGCGCCTGGAGGTACAGGGACATCTGTGACCAAGCACTAAGAGATACATTGACATCTGAGACCCAGCATCAGGAGGTAAAGAGACATCTGAGACCCAGCATCAGGAGGTCAATAGACATCTGAGACCCACCAACAGGAGGTACAGGGACATCTGAGACCCAGAACCAGGAGTTACAGGGACTTCTGTGACCCAGCATGAGGAGGTACAGGGACATCTGAGACGCACAATGAAGAGGTACAGGGACATCTGAGACCCAGCACCAGGAGGTACCGGGACATCTGAGATCCAGCATGAAGAGATACAGGGACATCTGACACCCAGCGCCAGGAGGTACTGGGACATGTGAGACCCAGCACCAGGAGGTACAGGGACATCTGAGACCCAGCATCAGGAGGTACAGAGACATCTCAGACCCAACACCAGGAGGTACAGGAACAACTGAGACCCAGCACCAGGAAGTACAGGGACAACTGAGACGTATCACCAGGAGATACTGTGACATCTGATACCCAGCATCAGGAGGTACAGGTACATCTGAGACCCAACACCAGGAGGTACAGGAACAACTGAGACCCAGCACCAGGAAGTACAGGGTCAACTGAGACGTATCACCAGGAGAGACTGTGACATCTGAGACCCAGCATCAGGAGGTACAGGGACATCTGAGACACAACACCTGGAGGTACAGGGACATCTGAGACCCAGCTCCCGGAACTACAGTGACATCTGAGACCCAGTATGAAGTGATACAGGGACATCTGAGACCCAGCACCAGCAGGTACAGGGACATCTGTGACCCATTATGAAGAGTTACAGGGACATCTGAGACCCAGCAGCTGGGTGTACAGGCATTACAGCGACCCAGAACCAGGAGGTACAGGGCCATCTGAGATGCAACACCAGGAGGTACAGAGATCTGATAGTCAGCACCAGGAGGTACAGGGACATCTGAGACCCAGCACCAGGAGGTACAGGGACATCTGAGTACCAACACCAGGCGATACAGGGACAACTGAGACGTACTACCAGGAGTTACATTGACATCTGAGACCCAGCATCAGGAGGTGCAGGGACATCTGAGACCCAGCACCAGGGGGTAAAGGGATATCTGAGACCCAGCACCAGGAGATACAGGGACATCTGAGACGCAGCACCTGGAGTTACAGCAACATCTGAGACTCAGCACCAGGCGGTACAGCGACATCTGAGACCAAGTATGAAGAGATACCGGGACATGTGAGACCTAGCACCAGGAGGTACAGGGATTACTGAGACCCAGCACCAGGAGGTGGAGGGACATCTGAGATGCAACACCAGGAGGTACAGTGACATCTGAGACTCAGCACCAGGAGGTTCAGGTACATATGAGACCCAGCAGCAGGTGGTACAGGGACATCTGAGCCCCAGCATCAGCTGGTACAGGGACATCTGTGACCAAGCACTAAGAGATACAGTGACATCTGAGACCCAGCACCAGGAGGTACAGTGACATCTGAAACCCAGCATGATGTGGTACAGGGACATCTAAGATGCACAATGAAGAGGTACGGGGACATCTGAGACCCAGCAGCAGGAGGTACCGGGACATCTGAGACCCAGCACCAGGAGCCACAGGGACATCTGATACCCAACACCAGGAGGTACAGGGACATCTGAGACCCAGCATGAAGAGATACAGGGACATCTGACACCCAGCGCCAGGACGTACTGGGACATCTGAGACCCAGCATGAAGAGGTACAGGGCCACCTGTGACCCAGCACCAGGAGCTACAAGGACATCTGAGCCCAACACCAGGAGGTACAAGGACAACTGAGACCCAGCACCAGAAGGTACAGGGACATCTGAGACCCAGCACCAGGAGGTACAGGATCATCTGTGACCAAACACTAAGCGATACAGTGACATCTGAAACCCAGCACCAGGAGGTACAGTGACATCTGAGACCCAGCATGAAGAGGTACAGGGACATCTGAGACGCACAATGAAGAGGTACAGGGACATCTGAGACCCAGCACCAGGAGGTACCGGGATATCTGAGACCCAGCACCAGGAGCTACAGAGACATCTGAGACCCAACACCAGGAGGTACAGGGACATCTGAGATCCAGCATGAAGAGATACAGGGACATCTGAAACCCAGCACCAGGAGGTACAGTGACATCTGAGACCCAGCATGAAGAGGTACAGGGACATCTGAGATGCACAATGAAGAGGTACAGGGACATCTGAGACCCAGCACCAGGAGGTACCGTGATATCTGAGACCCAGCACCAGGAGCTACAGAGATATCTGAGACCCAACACCAGGAGGTACAGGGACATCTGAAATCCAGCATGAAGAGATACAGAGACATCTGAGACCCAACACCAGGAGGTACAGGGACATCTGAGACCCAGCACCAGAAGGTACAGGGACATCTGAGACCCAGCACCAGGAGGTACAGGATCATCTGTGACCCAGCATGAAGAGGTGCAGGGACATCTGAGACGCACAATGAAGAGGTACAGGGACATCTGAGACCCAGCACCAGGAGGTACCGGGATATCTGAGACCCAGCACCAGGAGGCAAAGAGACATCTGAGACTCAGCATCAGGAGGTAAAGAGACATCTGAGACCCAGCACCAGCAGGTACAGGGACATGTGAGACGCAGTACCTGGAGTTACAGCAACATCTGGGACTCAGCACCAGGCGGTACAGCGACATCTGAGACCAAGTATGAAGAGGTCCTGGGACATGTGAGACCTAGCACCAGGAGGTACAGTTATTACTGAGACCCAGCACCAGGAGGTGGACGGACATCTGAGATGCAACACCAGGAGGTATAGGATCATCTGTGACCAAACATGAAGAGGTACAGGGACATCTGAGACGCACAATGAAGAGGTACAGGGACATCTGAGATCCAGCATGAAGAGATACAGGGACATCAGACACCCAGCACCAGGAGGTACAGGATCATCTGTGACTAAACATTAAGCGATACAGTGACATCTGAAACCCAGCACCAGGAGGTACAGTGACATCTGAGACCCAGCATGAAGAAGTACAGGGACATCTGAGACGCACAATGAAGAGGTACAGGGACATCTGAGACCCAGCACCAGGAGGTACCGTGATATCTGAGACCCAGCACCAGGAGCTACAGAGATATCTGAGACCCAACACCAGGAGGTACAGGGACATCTGAAATCCAGCATGAAGAGATACACGGACATCTGAGACCCAGCACCAGGAGGTACAGGGACATCTGGGACCCAGCTCCAGGAGGTACTGTGACATCTGAGATCCAACATGAGGTGGTACAGTGACATCTGAGACCCAGCATGAGGTGGTACAGGGGCATCTGAGACCCAGCACCAGGACGGACAGGGACATCTGAGATGTGTCACAGGAGGTACGGTGACATCAGAGACCCAGCCCAAGGAGGTACAGGGACACCTGAGATCCTGCACCAGCAAGTATTGGGACATCTGAGATGCAACACCAGGAGATACAGGGACATCTGTGACCCAGCACCAGGAGTTACAGTGACATCTGAGACCCAGAACCAGGAGGCACTGGGACATCTGAGACCCAGCATGAAGAGGTACAGGGCCACCTGTGACCCAGCACCAGGAGGTACAGGCACATCTGAGACCCAGAATGAAGAGGTACATGAACAACTGAGTCCCAGCACCTGGAGATACATAGACATCTGTGACCCAGCACCCGGAGGCACTGGGACATCTGAGACACGGCATGAAGAGGTACAGGGCCATCTGTGACCAAGCACCAGGAGGTACAGGGACTTCTGAGACGCAGAATGAAGAGGTAAATGGACACCTGAATCCCAGCACCAGGAAATACAGGGACATCTGAGACCCAGCACCAGGAGGTACAGGGACATCTGAGATGCAACACCAGGAGGTACAGAGATCTGACAGTCAGCACCAGGAGGTACAGGAATATCTGAGACCCAGCACCAGGAGGTACAGGGACATCTGAGATGCAACACCAGGGTTTACAGTGAGACCTGATAGCCTGCACCAGGACGTACTTGGACATTTGAGACCCAGCATCAGGAGGTACAGGGACAACTGAGATGTACTACCAGGAGGTACATTGACATCTGAAACCCAGCATCAGGAGGTACAGAGACATCTAAGACCCAGCATCAGGAGGTAAAGAGACATCTGAGACACAGCACCAGGAAGTACAGGGACATCTGAGACGCAGTACCTGGAGTTACAGCAACATCTGAGACTCACCACCAGGCGGTACAGCGACATCTGAGACCAAGTATGAAGAGGTCCTGGGACATGTGAGACCTAGCACCAGGAGGTACAGGGACATCTGAGAAGTATCACAGGGGGTACAGTGACATCTGAGACCCAGCCCAAGGAGGTACAGGGCCAGCTTAGATCCTGCACCAGGAGGTACTGGGATGTCTGAGATGCAACACCAGGAGATACAGGGACATCTGTGACCCAGCACCAGGAGTTACAGTGACATCTGAGACCCAGAACCAGGAGGCACTGGGACATCTGAGACCCAGCATGAAGAGGTACAGGGCCACCTGTGACCCAGCACCAGGAGCTACAGGGACATCTGAGCCCAACACCAGGAGGTACAAGGACAACTGAGACCCAGCACCAGAAGGTACAGGGACATCTGAGACCCAGCACCAGGAGGTACAGGATCATCTGTGACCAAACACTAAGCGATACAGTGACATCTGAAACCCAGCACCAGGAGGTACAGTGACATCTGAGACCCAGCATGAAGAGGTACAGGGACATCTGAGACGCACAATGAAGAGGTACAGGGACATCTGAGACCCAGCACCAGGAGGTACCGGGATATCTGAGACCCAGCACCAGGAGCTACAGAGACATCTGAGACCCAACACCAGGAGGTACAGGGACATCTGAGATCCAGCATGAAGAGATACAGGGACATCTGAAACCCAGCACCAGGAGGTACAGTGACATCTGAGACCCAGCATGAAGAGGTACAGGGACATCTGAGATGCACAATGAAGAGGTACAGGGACATCTGAGACCCAGCACCAGGAGGTACCGTGATATCTGAGACCCAGCACCAGGAGCTACAGAGATATCTGAGACCCAACACCAGGAGGTACAGGGACATCTGAAATCCAGCATGAAGAGATACAGAGACATCTGAGACCCAGCACCAGGAGGTACAGGGACATCTGAGACCCAGCACCAGAAGGTACAGGGACATCTGAGACCCAGCACCAGGAGGTACAGGATCATCTGTGACCAAACACTAAGCGATACAGTGACATCTGAAACCCAGCACCAGGAGGTACAGTGACATCTGAGACCCAGCATGAAGAGGTGCAGGGACATGTGAGACGCACAATGAAGAGGTACAGGGACATCTGAGACCCAGCACCAGGAGGTACCGGGATATCTGAGACCCAGCACCAGGAGCTACAGAGACATCTGAGACCCAACACCAGGAGGTACAGGGACATCTGAGATCCAGCATGAAGAGATACAGGGACATCTGACACCCAGCACCAGGAGGTACAGGATCATCTGTGACCAAACATTAAGCGATACAGTGACATCTGAAACCCAGCACCAGGAGGTACAGTGACATCTGAGACCCAGCATGAAGAGGTACAGGGACATCTGAGATGCACAATGAAGAGGTACAGGGACATCTGAGACCCAGCACCAGGAGGTACCGTGATATCTGAGACCCAGCACCAGGAGCTACAGAGATATCTGAGACCCAACACCAGGAGGTACAGGGACATCTAAAATCCAGCATGAAGAGATACAGAGACCACTGAGACCCAGCACCAGGAGGTACAGGGACATCTGAGACCCAGCATCAGGAGGTACAGGGACATCTGTGACCAAGCACTAAGAGATACAGTGACATCTGAGACCCAGCACCAGGAGGTACAGGGATATCCGAGTCCCAGCACCAGGAGGTACAGGGACATTGACACGCAACACCAGGAGATACAGGGACATCTGAGAACCAGCGCCTGGAGGTACAGGGACATCTGTGACCAAGCACTAAGAGATACATTGACATCTGAGACCCAGCATCAGGAGGTAAAGAGACATCTGAGACCCAGCATCAGGAGGTCAATAGACATCTGAGACCCACCAACAGGAGGTACAGGGGCATCTGAGACCCAGAACCAGGAGTTACAGGGACTTCTGTGACCCAGCATGAGGAGGTACAGGGACATCTGAGACGCACAATGAAGAGGTACAGGGACATCTGAGACCCAGCACCAGGAGGTACCGGGACATCTGAGATCCAGCATGAAGAGATACAGGGACATCTGACACCCAGCGCCAGGAGGTACTGGGACATGTGAGACCCAGCACCAGGAGGTACAGGGACATCTGAGACCCAGCATCAGGAGGTACAGAGACATCTCAGACCCAACACCAGGAGGTACAGGAACAACTGAGACCCAGCACCAGGAAGTACAGGGACAACTGAGACGTATCACCAGGAGATACTGTGACATCTGATACCCAGCATCAGGAGGTACAGGTACATCTGAGACCCAACGCCAGGAGGTACAGGAACAACTGAGACCCAGCACCAGGAAGTACAGGGTCAACAGAGACGTATCACCAGGAGAGACTGTGACATCTGAGACCCAGCATCAGGAGGTACAGGGACATCTGAGACACAACACCTGGAGGTACAGGGACATCTGAGACCCAGCTCCCGGAACTACAGTGACATCTGAGACCCAGTATGAAGTGATACAGGGACATCTGAGACCCAGCACCAGCAGGTACAGGGACATCTGTGACCCATTATGAAGAGTTACAGGGACATCTGAGACCCAGCACCTGGGTGTACAGGCATTACAGCGACCCAGAACCAGGAGGTACAGGGCCATCTGAGATGCAACACCAGGAGGTACAGAGATCTGATAGTCAGCACCAGGAGGTACAGGGACATCTGAGACCCAGCACCAGGAGGTACAGGGACATCTGCGTACCAACACCAGGCGATACAGGGACAACTGAGACGTACTACCAGGAGTTACATTGACATCTGAGATTCAGCATCAGGAGGTGCAGGGACATCTGAGACCCAGCACCAGGGGGTAAAGGGATATCTGAGACCCAGCACCAGGAGATACAGGGACATCTGAGACGCAGCACCTGGAGTTACAGCAACATCTGAGACTCAGCACCAGGCGGTACAGCGACATCTGAGACCAAGTATGAAGAGATACCGGGACATGTGAGACCTAGCACCAGGAGGTACAGGGATTACTGAGACCCAGCACCAGGAGGTGGAGGGACATCTGAGATGCAACACCAGGAGGTACAGTGACATCTGAGACTCAGCACCAGGAGGTTCAGGTACATATGAGACCCAGCAGCAGGTGGTACAGGGACATCTGAGCCCCAGCATCAGCTGGTACAGGGACATCTGTGACCAAGCACTAAGAGATACAGTGACATCTGAGACCCAGCACCAGGAGGTACAGTGACATCTGAAACCCAGCATGATGTGGTACAGGGACATCTAAGATGCACAATGAAGAGGTACGGGGACATCTGAGACCCAGCAGCAGGAGGTACCGGGACATCTGAGACCCAGCACCAGGAGCCACAGGGACATCTGATACCCAACACCAGGAGGTACAGGGACATCTGAGACCCAGCATGAAGAGATACAGGGACATCTGACACCCAGCGCCAGGACGTACTGGGACATCTGAGACCCAGCACCAGGAGGTACAGGGACATCTGAGACCCAGCATCAGGAGGTACAGGGACATCTGAGACCCAGCACAAGGAGGTACAGGGACATCTGTGACCAAGCACTAAGAGATACAGTGACTTCTGAGACCCAGCACCAGGAGGTACAGGGACATCTGGGACCCAGCTCCAGGAGGTACTGTGACAGCTGAGATCCAACATGAGGTGGTACAGTGACATCTGAGACCCAGCATGAGGTGGTACAGGGGCATCTGAGACCCAGCACCAGGACGTACAGGGACATCTGAGATGTGTCACAGGAGGTACGGTGACATCTGAGACCCAGCCCAAGGAGGTACAGGGACACCTGAGATCCTGCACCAGCAAGTATTGGGACATCTGAGATGCAACACCAGGAGATACAGGGACATCTGTGACCCAGCACCAGGAGTTACAGTGACATCTGGGACCCAGAACCAGGAGGCACTGGGACATCTGAGACCCAGCATGAAGAGGTACAGGCCACCTGTGACCCAGCACCAGGATGTACAGGCACATCTGAGACCCAGAATGAAGAGGTACATGAACAAATGAGTCCCAGCATCCGGAGATACAGGGACATTTGTGACCCAGCACCAGGAGTTACGGGGACATCTGAGACCCAACACCAGGAGGTACAAGGACAACTGAGACCCAGTGCCAGGAGGTACAGGGACAACTGAGACGTATCACCAGGAGGTAATGTGACATCTGAGACCCAGCATCAGGAGGTACAGGGACATCTGAGACACAACACCTGGAGGTACAGGGACATCTGAGACCCAGCACCAGGAGCTACAGCGGCATCTGAGACCCAGTATGAAGTGGTACAGGGACATCTGAGATCCAGCACCAGGAGGTACATGGACATCTGTGACCAAGCACGAAGGGGTACAGTGACATCTGAAACCCAGCACCTGGAGATACGGTGACAAGTGAGACCCAGAACCAGGAGGTACAGGGACAGCTGAGTCCCAGCACCAGGAGGTACAGGGACATCTGAGACCCAGCACCAGGAGCTACAGGGACATCTGTGACCCAGCACCAGGAGCTACAGGGACATCTGAGACCCAGAACCAGGAGGTACGGGGACATCTGAGACCCAGCACCAGGAGGTACAGTGATATCTGAGACCCAGCACCAGGAGGTACAGGGATATCTGAGACCCAGCACCAGGAGGTACAGTGACATCTGAGACTCAGCACCAGGAGGTTCAGGGACATATGAGACCCAGCAGCAGGTGGTACAGGGACATCTGAGCCCCAGCATCAGGTGGTACAGGGACATGTGAGACCCAGCACCAGGTGGTGCAGGGACATCTGAGACCCAGCACCAGGAAGTACAGTGACATGTGAAACCCAGCATGATGTGGTACAGGGACATCTGAGATGCACAATGAAGAGGTTCAGGGACATCTGAGACCCAGCCGCAGGAGGTACCGGGACATCTGAGACCCAGCACCAGAAGCTACAGGGACATCTGAGACCCAACACCAGGAGGTACAGGGACATCTGAGACCCAGCATGAAGAGATACAGGGACATCTGACACCCAGCGCCAGGACGTACTGGGACATCTGAGACCCAGCACCAGGAGGTACAGGGACATCTGAGACCCAGCATCAGGAGGTCCAGGGACATCTGAGACCCAGCACCAGGAGGTACAGGGACATCTGTGACCAAGCACTAAGAGATACAGTGACTTCTGAGACCCAGCACCAGGAGGTACAGGGACATCTGGGATCCAGCTCCAGGAGGTACTGTGACATCTGAGATCCAACATGAGGAGGTACAGTGACATCTGAGACCCAGCATGAGGTGGTACAGGGGCATCTGAGACCCAGCACCAGGACGTACAGGGACATCTGAGATGTGTCACAGGAGGTACGGTGACATCTGAGACCCAGCCCAAGGAGGTACAGGGACACCTGAGATCCTGCACCAGCAGGTATTGGGACATCTGAGATGCAACACCAGGAGATACAGGGACATCTGTGACCCAGCACCAGGAGTTACAGTGACATCTGAGACCCAGAACCAGGAGGCACTGGGACATCTGAGACTCAGCATGAAGAGGTACAGGCCACCTGTGACCCAGCACCAGGATGTACAGGCACTTCTGAGACCCAGAATGAAGAGGTACATGAACAAATGAGTCCCAGCACCCGGAGATACAGGGACATTTGTGACCCAGCACCAGGAGTTACGGGGACATCTGAGACCCAACACCAGGAGGTACAGGGACATCTGTGACCCATTATGAAGAGTTACAGGGACATCTGAGACCCAGCACCTGGGTGTACAGGCATTACAGCGACCCAGAACCAGGAGGTACAGGGCCATCTGAGATGCAACACCAGGAGGTACAGAGATCTGATAGTCAGCACCAGGAGGTACAGGGACATCTGAGACCCAGCACCAGGAGGTACAGGGACATCTGAGTACCAACACCAGGCGATACAGGGACAACTGAGACGTACTACCAGGAGTTACATTGACATCTGAGATTCAGCATCAGGAGGTGCAGGGACATCTGAGACCCAGCACCAGGGGGTAAAGGGATATCTGAGACCCAGCACCAGGAGATACAGGGACATCTGAGACGCAGCACCTGGAGTTACAGCAACATCTGAGACTCAGCACCAGGCGGTACAGCGACATCTGAGACCAAGTATGAAGAGATACCGGGACATGTGAGACCTAGCACCAGGAGGTACAGGGATTACTGAGACCCAGCACCAGGAGGTGGAGGGACATCTGAGATGCAACACCAGGAGGTACAGTGACATCTGAGACTCAGCACCAGGAGGTTCAGGTACATATGAGACCCAGCAGCAGGTGGTACAGGGACATCTGAGCCCCAGCATCAGCTGGTACAGGGACATCTGTGACCAAGCATGATGTGGTACAGGGACATCTAAGATGCACAATGAAGAGGTACGGGGACATCTGAGACCCAGCAGCAGGAGGTACCGGGACATCTGAGACCCAGCACCAGGAGCCACAGGGACATCTGATACCCAACACCAGGAGGTACAGGGACATCTGAGACCCAGCATGAAGAGATACAGGGACATCTGACACCCAGCGCCAGGACGTACTGGGACATCTGAGACCCAGCACCAGGAGGTACAGGGACATCTGAGACCCAGCATCAGGAGGTACAGGGACATCTGAGACCCAGCACAAGGAGGTACAGGGACATCTGTGACCAAGCACTAAGAGATACAGTGACTTCTGAGACCCAGCACCAGGAGGTACAGGGACATCTGGGACCCAGCTCCAGGAGGTACTGTGACAGCTGAGATCCAACATGAGGTGGTACAGTGACATCTGAGACCCAGCATGAGGTGGTACAGGGGCATCTGAGACCCAGCACCAGGACGTACAGGGACATCTGAGATGTGTCACAGGAGGTACGGTGACATCTGAGACCCAGCCCAAGGAGGTACAGGGACACCTGAGATCCTGCACCAGCAAGTATTGGGACATCTGAGATGCAACACCAGGAGATACAGGGACATCTGTGACCCAGCACCAGGAGTTACAGTGACATCTGGGACCCAGAACCAGGAGGCACTGGGACATCTGAGACCCAGCATGAAGAGGTACAGGCCACCTGTGACCCAGCACCAGGATGTACAGGCACATCTGAGACCCAGAATGAAGAGGTACATGAACAAATGAGTCCCAGCATCCGGAGATACAGGGACATTTGTGACCCAGCACCAGGAGTTACGGGGACATCTGAGACCCAACACCAGGAGGTACAAGGACAACTGAGACCCAGTGCCAGGAGGTACAGGGACAACTGAGACGTATCACCAGGAGGTAATGTGACATCTGAGACCCAGCATCAGGAGGTACAGGGACATCTGAGACACAACACCTGGAGGTACAGGGACATCTGAGACCCAGCACCAGGAGCTACAGCGGCATCTGAGACCCAGTATGAAGTGGTACAGGGACATCTGAGATCCAGCACCAGGAGGTACATGGACATCTGTGACCAAGCACGAAGGGGTACAGTGACATCTGAAACCCAGCACCTGGAGATACGGTGACAAGTGAGACCCAGAACCAGGAGGTACAGGGACAGCTGAGTCCCAGCACCAGGAGGTACAGGGACATCTGAGACCCAGCACCAGGAGGTACATGGACATCTGTGACCAAGCACGAAGGGGTACAGTGACATCTGAAACCCAGCACCTGGAGATACAGGGACATCTGAGACCCAGCACCAGGAGGTATGGTGACATGTGAGACCCAGAACCAGGAGGTACAGGGACAGCTGAGTCCCAGCACCAGGAGGTACAGGGACATCTGAGACCCAGCATCAGGAGCTACAGGGACATCTGTGACCCAGCACCAGGAGCTACAGGGACATCTGAGACCCAGAACCAGGAGGTACAGGGACATCTGAGACCAAGCACCAGGAGGTACAGTGATATCTGAGACCCAGCACCAGGAGGTACAGGGATATCTGAGACCCAGCACCAGGAGGTACAGTGACATCTGAGACTCAGCACCAGGAGGTTCAGGGACATATGAGGCCCAGCAGCAGGTGGTACAGTGACATCTGAGCCCCATCATCAGGTGGTACAGGGACATGTGAGACCCAGCACCAGGTGGTGCAGGGACATCTGAGACCCTGCACCAGGAAGTACAGTGACATGTGAAACCCAGCATGATGTGGTACAGGGACATCTGAGATGCACAATGAAGAGGTCCAGGGACATCTGAGACCCAGCCGCAGGAGGTACCGGGACATCTGAGACCCAGCACCAGGAGCTACAGGGACATCTGAGACCCAACACCAGGAGGTACAGGGACATCTGAGACCCAGCATGAAGAGATACAGGGACATCTGACACCCAGCGCCAGGACGTACTGGGACATCTGAGACCCAGCACCAGGAGGTACAGGGACATCTGAGACCCAGCATCAGGAGGTCCAGGGACATCTGAGACCCAGCACCAGGAGGTACAGGGACATCTGTGACCAAGCACTAAGAGATACAGTGACTTCTGAGACCCAGCACCAGGAGGTACAGGGACATCTGGGATCCAGCTCCAGGAGGTACTGTGACATCTGAGATCCAACATGAGGAGGTACAGTGACATCTGAGACCCAGCATGAGGTGGTACAGGGGCATCTGAGACCCAGCACCAGGACGTACAGGGACATCTGAGATGTGTCACAGGAGGTACGGTGACATCTGAGACCCAGCCCAAGGAGGTACAGGGACACCTGAGATCCTGCACCAGCAAGTATTGGGACATCTGAGATGCAACACCAGGAGATACAGGGACATCTGTGACCCAGCACCAGGAGTTACAGTGGCATCTGAGACCCAGAACCAGGAGGCACTGGGACATCTGAGACCCAGCATGAAGAGGTACAGGCCACCTGTGACCCAGCACCAGGATGTACAGGCACATCTGAGACCCAGAATGAAGAGGTACATGAACAAATGAGTCCCAGCACCCGGAGATACAGGGACATTTGTGACCCAGCACCAGGAGTTACGGGGACATCTGAGACCCAACACCAGGAGGTACAAGGACAACTGAGACCCAGTGCCAGGAGGTACAGGGACAACTGAGACGTATCACCAGGAGGTAATGTGACATCTGAGACCCAGCATCAGGAGGTACAGGGACATCTGAGACACAACACCTGGAGGTACAGGGACATCTGAGACCCAGCACCAGGAGCTACAGCGGCATCTGAGACCCAGTATGAAGTGGTACAGGGACATCTGAGATCCAGCACCAGGAGGTACATGGACATCTGTGACCAAGCACGAAGGGGTACAGTGACATCTGAAACCCAGCACCTGGAGATACAGGGACATCTGAGACCCAGCACCAGGAGGTATGGTGACATGTGAGACCCAGAACCAGGAGGTACAGGGACAGCTGAGTCCCAGCACCAGGAGGTACAGGGACATCTGAGACCCAGCATCAGGAGCTACAGGGACATCTGTGACCCAGCACCAGGAGCTACAGGGACATCTGAGACCCAGAACCAGGAGGTACAGGGTCATCTGAGACCCAGCACCAGGAGGTACCGTGATATCTGAGACCCAGCACCAGGAGGTACAGGGATATCTGAGACCCAGCACCAGGAGGTACAGTGACATCTGGGACTCAGCACCAGGAGGTTCACCGACATATGAGGCCCAGCAGCAGGTGGTACAGTGACATCTGAGCCCCATCATCAGGTGGTACAGGGACATGTGAGACCCAGCACCAGGTGGTGCAGGGACATCTGAGACCCAGCACCAGGAAGTACAGTGACATGTGAAACCCAGCATGATGTGGTACAGGGACATCTGAGATGCACAATGAAGAGGTTCAGGGACATCTGAGACCCAGCCGCAGGAGGTACCGGGACATCTGAGACCCAGCACCAGGAGCTACAGGGACATCTGAGACCCAACACCAGGAGGTACAGGGACATCTGAGACCCAGCATGAAGAGATACAGGGACATCTGACACCCAGCGCCAGGACGTACTGGGACATCTGAGACCCAGCACCAGGAGGTACAGGGACATCTGAGACCCAGCATCAGGAGGTCCAGGGACATCTGAGACCCAGCACCAGGAGGTACAGGGACATCTGTGACCAAGCACTAAGAGATACAGTGACTTCTGAGACCCAGCACCAGGAGGTACAGGGACATCTGGGATCCAGCTCCAGGAGGTACTGTGACATCTGAGATCCAACATGAGGAGGTACAGTGACATCTGAGACCCAGCATGAGGTGGTACAGGGGCATCTGAGACCCAGCACCAGGACGTACAGGGACATCTGAGATGTGTCACAGGAGGTACGGTGACATCTGAGACCCAGCCCAAGGAGGTACAGGGACACCTGAGATCCTGCACCAGCAAGTATTGGGACATCTGAGATGCAACACCAGGAGATACAGGGACATCTGTGACCCAGCACCAGGAGTTACAGTGACATCTGAGACCCAGAACCAGGAGGCACTGGGACATCTGAGACCCAGCATGAAGAGGTACAGGCCACCTGTGACCCAGCACCAGGATGTACAGGCACATCTGAGACCCAGAATGAAGAGGTACATGAACAAATGAATCCCAGCACCCGGAGATACAGGGACATTTGTGACCCAGCACCAGGAGGTGCAAGGACAACTGAGACCCAGTGCCAGGAGGTACAGGGACAACTGAGACGTATCACCAGGAGGTAATGTGACATCTGAGACCCAGCATCAGGAGGTACAGGGACATCTGAGACCCAGCATCAGGAGGTACAGGGACATCTGAGACCCAGCACCAGGAGCTACAGCGGCATCTGAGACCCAGTATGAAGTGGTACAAGGACATCTGAGATCCAGCACCAGGAGGTACATGGACATCTGTGACCAAGCACGAAGGGGTACAGTGACATCTGAAACCCAGCACCTGGAGATACAGGGACATCTGAGACCCAGCACCAGGAGGTACGGTGACATGTGAGACCCAGAACCAGGAGGTACAGGGACAGCTGAGTCCCAGCACCAGGAGGTACAGGGACATCTGTGACCCAGCACCAGGAGCTACAGGGACATCTGAGACCCAGAACCAGGAGGTACGGGGACATCTGTGACCCAGCACCAGGAGGTACAGTGACATCTGAGACTCAGCACCAGGAGGTACAGGGACATCTGAGACCCAGCACCAGGTGGTACAGTGACATCTGAGACTCAGCACCAGGTGGTACAGGGACATCTGATACCCAGCACCAGGAGATGCAGTGACATCTGAGACTCAGCACCAGGTGGTACCGGGACATCTCAGACTCAGCACCAGAAGGTGCAAGGACATCTGAGACCCAGCACCAGGCAGTAAAGGGCCATCATAGACAGTGCAGCAGGAAGTACAGGGCTATCGCAGACCCAGCACTAAGAGGCGCCGGGACATCTGTGACCCAGCACTAAGAGGTACATTGACCGAGCTCTAGGATTTGTACAAGGACATCTCAGAGACATCACAAGGAGGTACAGGGCTACCTTGATTGCAGTGTTCTGACTCACCTTCAGCAGCCAGCCACCTCATTTAGCCCTCCATACTCGGAAAGTTCTAAGGAAAATAAGAACAGGAGTAGGCCATTCAACCCCTGAATCCTGTTCGGCCATTCAGTTAGACTGTTGTGGAGCTGAACCTCAGTTCTATTTACCCAACTTCTACAAGGCTCATTAGGATGGGCTTCTATGACTGGCAGTGATAGGTAGAATGTCTGGGTTATTATCAGAGTCCTCCTCAGGTGCTGTCTGAAAATTGATTCCTTCCTCCACCTCTACCATAGTTAATGGTTCAACTATGCAAATATGGGGCCTCAACTTTTTACAATTTATATAAATGACTTGGATGAAGCGACTGAAGGTATGGTTGCTAAATTTGCTGATGACACAAATATAGGGAGGAAAGTAAGTTGTGAAGAGGACATAAGGAGACTACAAAGGGATATAGATAGGTTAAATGAGTGGACAAGGATTGGCAAATTGAGTATAATGTGGGAAAATGCAATTGTCCATCTTGGCAGTAAGAATAAGAAAGCATATTATATAAATAGGGCGGCACAGTGGCACAATGGTTAGCACTGCAGCCTCACAACTCCAGGGACCCAGGTTAAATTCTGGGTACTACCTATGCCGTGTTTGCAAGTTCTCCCTGTGACCGCGTGGGTTTTCGCCAGGTGCTCCAGTTTCCTCCCACAGCCAAAGACCTGCAGGCTGATATGTAAATTGGACATTGTAAATTGCTCCTCGTGTAGGTAGGTGATGTGGGATTACTGCAAGGTTTGTATAAATGGGTGGTTGTTGGTCAGCACAGACTCGGTGGGCCGCAGCGCCTGTTTCAGTGCTGTATCTCTTTTTAAAAAAAATTTTTAAATGGTGAAAAATTGCAGAGCTGTGAGATGCAGAGGGAAATGGTTGTCCTAGTGCATGAATCACAAAAGGTTAGTGTGTAGATACAGCAAGTAATTAGGAAAGCTAATAGAATGATCACATTTCTTGCAAGGGGAATTGAATACAAAAGTAGGGAGGATATGCTTCAGTTATACAGGGAATTGGTGAGACTACGTCTGGAATATTGTGTACAGTATTGGTCTCCTTATTTAAGGAAGGATGTAAATGCGTTGGAAGCAGTTCAGTGAAGGTTTACTCAGCTAATACCTGGAATAGGTGGGTTGTCTTATGAAGAAAGGTTGGACAGGCTAGGCTTGCATCCGCTGGAGTTTAGAAGAGTAAGAGGTGACTTGATTGAAACATATAAGATTCTGAGGGGTCTTGACAGGATGGATGTGGAAAGGATGTTTCCTCATGTCGGAGAAACTCGAACTGGGGGTCACTGTTTAAAAATAAGGGATTCCCCCATTGAAGACAGAGATGAGGAGAAATTTCTCTCAGAGGATCGTGAGTTAACCCCTTTATTCAAGAAGGGGGGAGGCAGAAAACAGGTAAATACAGGCCAGTTACCCGATGTCTGTCATGGGGAAGGTGTTGGAATCGATTATTAAGGAGGCACTTAGAAAAACGCAAGGTAATCGGGAATATGTTTTTGTGAAAGGGAAATCATGTTTAACCAATTTATTGGAGTTCTTCGTAGGAGTAACATGCGCTGTGGATAAAGGACAGCCCATTGACATACTGTACTTGGATTTCCAGAAGGCATTTGACAAGGTGTCACATTAAAAGTTATTGCACAAAGTAGGAGCTCATGGTGTAGGGGGTAACACATTAGCATGGATAGAAGATTGGCTAGCTGGCAGAAAACAGAGATAATGCATAAATGGGAACTTTTCTGCTTGGCAGGATGTAACGAGTGGAGTCCTGCAGGGGTCTTTGCTGGGGCCTCAACTTTTTACAATTTATATCAATGACTTAGATGAAGGAAGCGATGGCATGGCAGTTAAATTTGAAGATGACACAAAGATAGGTAGGAAAGCATGTTGTGAAGAGGACATAAAGAAGTTGCAGACCGATATAGATAGGTTGAGTGAGTGGGAAGAAATTTGGCAGATGGAGTATAATGTGGGAAAATGTGAAGTTGTTCACTTTGACAGGAAGAATAAAAAAGTAGAGTATTACTTAAATGGAGAACGACTGCAGAATTCCGTGGTTGCAGAGGAATCTAGGCGTTCTCGTGCATGAGTCACAAAAAGTTAGTATGCAGATACAGCAAGTAATAAAGAAGGCTAATGGAATGCTGTCCTTTATTATGAAAGGAATTGAAAATAAAAGTAAGGATGTTATGCTTCGGTTATACAGGGCATTGTTGAGACCACATCTCGAATACTGTGTGCAGTTTTGGTCTCCTTATTTAAGGAAGGATGTAAATGTGTTGGAGGCGGTTCAGAGGAGGTTTACTAGATTGATACCTGGAATGAGCGTGTTGTATTATAAGGAAAGGTTGGACAGACTGGGCTTGTTTTCACTGGAGTTTAAAAGAGTGAGGGGAGATTTGATTGAAATATATAAGATCCTGAGGGGTCTTGACAAGCTGGATGTGAAAAGGATGTTTCCTCTTGTGGGTGAGTCCAGAACTAGGGGGGGCACTGTTTTAAAATTAGGAGCTTCCCTTTTAGGACAGAGATGAGGAGAATTTTTTTCTCTCAGAGTGTTGTGCAACTTTGGAATTCTCTGCCTCAGAAAGTGGTGGAAGCAGAGTCTTTGATTATTTTTAAGGCAGAGTTCGATAGATTCTTGATAGACAAGCGGGTGAAAGGTTATTTGGGGTAGGCAGGAATGTGGAGTTGGGGTTACAAACAGATCAGTCATGACCTTGTTGAATGGCGGAGCAGGCTCGAGGGACCAAGTGGCCTACTCCTGCTCCTAATTCGTATGTTCGCATCTCATATAGAATGCTTTTAAAATGACAAAGGGTTTGATAATGAACAGAGAAAGATTATTTCCTCTGGTGGCAATATCAGGGATGAGGGGTGATTAGCAGAAAATCATAGACTATAGAATCATAGAGTGGTTACAGCACAGAAGTAGGCCATTTCACCTGCGAGAGCAACTCAGCTAGTCCCATTCTCCAGCTTTAACCCTTAGGCCTGCAAATTCTTTCTCTTCAGATAATTATCCAATTCCCTTTTGAAAGCCATGATTGAATCTGCCTTCAACACACTCTCAGGCAGTGCATTTCAGATCTTAACCACTCACTGCATAAAAAATAATTCACTCTGTCACCTCTGGTGATTTTGCCAATCACTTTAAATTGGTGTCCTTTAGTTCTTGACCCTTCTGCCAATGGGAAGAGTTTCTCTCTATCTACTCTGTCCAGACCCCTCATGATTTTCAACACTTCTGTCAAATCCCCTCAACCTCAATAGAACAGTCCTAGCTTCATCATTCTATCCATATAACTGTAGTCTCTCATCCCTGGCAACATTCTCATAGATCTTTTCTGCACTCGCTCTAATACATTCACATCCTTCCTAAAGTGTGGTGCCCAGAATTTGACACAATACTCCAGTTGAGATCGAACCAGTGTTTTGTAAACGTTCACCATAACTTCCTTGTTTTTGTACTCTATGCCTCTATTTATAAAGCCTTTTTAGCACTTTCTCATCCTGCCGTGCCATCTTCAACAATTTGTGCACATATCCCCCGAAGTCCCTCTGCTCCTGCACCTCATTTAGAATTGTACTCTTTATTTTGTATTGCCTATCCTCGTTCTTCCTACCAAAATGTATCCCTTCACACTCCTCTGCATTAAATTTCATCTGCCACGTTTCCACCCATTCCACCAGCCTGTCTGTGTCCTCTTGAAGTTTATCTCTATTCTCCCCAATTTGCAATACTTCCAAGTTTTGTGTCATCTGAAAATTTTGAAATTGTGCCCTGTACACCCACATCTAGGCCATTAATATAGATCATGAAAAGCAGAGGTCCGAACACCGACTCTTGGGGAACTCCAGTCCGAAAAACAGCCATTCACCAGTAGTCTCTGTTTCCTGTCGCTCGGCCAACTTTGTATCCATGCTGCCACTTTCCATTACTTCATGGGCTTCAACTTTGCTGACAAGCCTGTTATGTGGCACTTTATCAAATGCCTTTTAGAAATCCATGTACATCATGTCAACTGCATTACCCACGTCAACCTTCTCCATTATCTCATCAAAAAACTCAATTAAGTGAATTAAACATGATTTTCCCATAACAAATCCATGCTGGCTTTCTTTAATTAATCCACATTTATCCAAGTGACTGTTAATTTTGTCCTGGATTATCATTTCTTAAAGCTTCCAACCATCGAGGTTAAGCTGACTGGCCTGTAATTGCTGGACTTATCTTTACATCCTTTTTTGAACAAAGGTGTAACATTTGCAAATCTTCAGTCCTCTGGCATCACCACCCCCCCCCCCCCCCCCCCCCCGCACCGCCCCATATCTAAGGAGGGTTTGGAAGATTATGGCAGTGCCTCTGCAATTTCCACCCTTACTTCCCTCGGTATCCTCAGACACATCTCATCCGGTCCTGGTGACTTATCAACTTTACATATAGCCGGCCTTTCTAATACTTCCTCTTTATCAATTTTTAGCACATCCAGTATCTCAACTACCTCCTCTTTTACGAGGACTTTGGCAGCATCTTCTTCCTTGCTAAAGACACATGCAAAATACTCATTTAATACTCTCGCTTTGCCGCTCTTGTTTCTTTTTCACGTCCCCTCTGACTTTTCTATATTCAGCTTGGTTCTCAATTGTATTATCAACCTGACATCTAACATACACATCCCTTTTCTGCTTCATCTTACTCTCTATCTTTATTGTCATCCAGGGAGCTGTGGCTTTGTTTGTCCTACCTTTCCCCCTCATGGGAATGTACATCGACTGTTTAAAGGCAGCCCATTGCTCAATTACAGTTTTGCCTGCCAATCCTTGATTCTAACATATCTGGGCCAGATCCATTCTCACCCCATTGAAATTGGCCCTCCCCCCAATTAAGTATTTTACTCTGGATTGCTTCTTTTCCATAGCAAACTTAAACCTTATGATCACGGTCCTCTAACTATTCTCCTAGTGACTCTTGATCCACTTGTCCTACCATATTCCCCTGAAACAGATCAAGCAATACCTCCTTCCTCATTGGACTGGAACCATACTTATGTAGAAAATTGTCCTGAACACTGTTACGACTGAGGCGGGAGAAGTGCACTGTTTATTCTACTCCCACTTCTCCACAGGTCACAACATACATTTAAATTTTCCCACTTACTGATACGGTCAATCATATACTCTACTTTTCCCAGAATAAAACACAGCAACCAGGTTTCCTTAATAAACAACAACATCATTGGTTTATTATAAAACAAGTAATGAAGTAAAGCATAACTCATAGATTGAAATATAAAGTTCCCTTTTTACCTTAGCCCCGCACACTAACACACACACATACACTGGTTAACTGAAAAAAATAAAGGGATTTGCGTTTTAGAGCTCTTTTCAAAATAAAGACAAAAGAAAAATACTTGGGCTGAATACTTGCTCATTAGAACCATAATAAAAGTACAGCACAGAAAGAGGCCATTCAGCCCATTGTGTCTGCGCCAGCCTAATAAATTAGCCACCCAAATTATTCCCACCTTTCAGCACCTGGTCCATCGCCCCACATGTTACAGCACCTCAGGTACATGTCCAGCTACCTTTTAAAAGAATTGAGGGTCTCTGCCTCCACCACCATTCCTGCCAGCAAATTCCAGACACCCACCACCCTCTGGGTGAAAAAGTTTCCCCTCATGTCCCCTCTAATCCTTCCACCAATCACCTTAACTCTGTGTCCCCTGGTAGCTGACCGCCCCAACAGGCGAAAAAGATCCTTCCTGTCCACTCTATCTGGACTCCTCATAATTTTGTACACCTCAATCAAGTCCTCCTTCAACCTCCTCAGTTCCAGGGAAAACAACGCTAGCCTATCCAATCTTTCTTCATAGCTGCAAACTTCAAGCCCTGGCAATACTCTGTACTCTCTCTTGAGAGATAATTATCTCCTTTCTGTAATGTGGTGACCAGAACTGTATGCAATACTCCAGCTGTGTTTTATACAAGTGTTTTATACAGTTCCAGCATCACATCCCTGCTTTTGTACTCTATACCTCAGCCAATAAAGAAACGCAATCCATATACCTTCTTCACCACTCTATCCACCTGTCCTGCCACCTTCAGAGACCTGTGGACATGCATTCCAACGTCTCTCACTTCTTCTACACCTCTCAATATCTTCCTGTTTATTGTGTATTCCTTCACTTTATTTGTCCTCCCCAAATGCAATGCCTCACACATCTCTGGATTGAATTCCATTTGTCACTTTTCCGCCCACTTAACCAAACCATTGATATCATTCTGGAGTCTACAGCTTTCCTCCTCACTATTAACTACACTGCCAATTTTTGTGTCATCAGCAAATTTTCCAAACATGCCACCCACATTTAAGTCCAAATCATTAATATATCCCACAAACAGCAAAGTACCCAACACTGAGCCCTGTGGAACACCACTGGAAACAGCTTTCCATTTGCAAAAACATCCGTCGACCACTACCCTTTGTTCCTGTCCCTGAGTCAATTCTGGATCCAACCTGCCACATTCCCCTGTATCCCATGGGCTTTCATTTTACTGACTAGTCTGCCATGCGGGACCTTGTCAGATGCCTTACTAAAATCCATGTAAACCACATCCACTGCACTACCCTCATCAATCCTCTTTGTTACTTCCTCAAAAAACTCAACTAAGTTAATAAGACATGACCTTCCCCGAACAAATGCATGCTGACTATCCCTGATTAATCCGTGCCTTTCTAAGTGACCGTTTATCCTATCCCTCAAAATAGATTCTAACAACTTACCCACCACCGAGGTCAGACTGACTGGCCTATAATTATTTGGCCTATCCCTCGCACCCTTTTTAAATAATAGTACAACGTTCGCAGACCTCCAATCATCTGGTATCTCGCCTGCATCTAGTGAGGATTTGAAGATGATCCTCAGCGCATCCGTTATTTCCTCCCCGGCTTCCCTCAACAACCTGGGATGCAATCCATACGGTCCTGGTGATTTATCCACTTTCAGGGATGTCAGACTCTCAAGCATTTCTTCTCTCATTATGCTTATCGTATCCAATATTTCACACTCCTCCTCTTTAACTACAATGTCTGCATCAACCCTCTCCTTTGTGAAGACAGACACAAAAAACCAACCCTGCCCACATCTTCTGCATTCACGCATAAGTTCCCTATTACATCTCTGATAGACCCTACCGTTTCCTTAGTTATCCTCCTGCTCTTAATGTACTGATAAAACATCTTTGGGTTTTCCTTGATTTTACCTGCCAATAATTTTTCATGTCCTCTCTTTGCTTTTCTAATTTCCTTTTTTACTTCACCCCTGCACTTTCTATACTCCTCTAGGCTTTCTAAAGTATTAAGATATTTGTGATCATCATAAGCTTTCTTTTATGCTTTAACTTACCCTGTAAGCTTTTAGATAACCAGGGGCTCTAGATTTGGCAGTACCACCCTTAATCTTTGTGGGACATGCCTACACTGTGCCTGTAGTATCTCTCTCTTGAATGCCTCCCATTGGTTTGCCACTGATTTTCCTTCAAGTAGCTGTATCCAGTCCACTTTCGCCAGGTCAACTCTCAGTTTCGTAAAATTTGCCTTCCCCCAATTTAGAATCTTTGCTCCTGTTTTATTTTTCTCCTTTCCATGATATGCTAAAACTAACTGTATTACGGTCACTATCTTCAAAATGGTCACTCACTGTTACTTCATCCACTTGCCCAGCTTCATTACCAAAAACTAAATATAGAATTGTGCCCCCTCTCATTGGGTTTGTTACGTGCTGGCTAAAAAAGTTCTCTTGAACACAGTTCAAGAATTTTGTCCCCTCTGTGCGCTTCACACTGTTTATATCCCAGTCGATATTGGGTTAGTTGAAATCACCAACTATTTTTGCCCTAAAATTTTTGCACTCAGAAATCTGCCTACATATTTGTTCTTCTATCTCCCTCTCATTATTTGGGGTCTCTTGTACACTCCCAGTAATGTGGCTGCTGATTTTTTATTTCTGATCTCCACCCATATGGCCTCGTTTGATGATCCATTTAGCATATCATCCCTCCTCAAAGCTGTTCTGGATTCCTTAACACCCCATCTACACCCCCTCCTTTTTTTATCTCCCTCTCTATCACACCTGAAAACTCTACATCCAGGGATGTTGAGCTGCCATTCTTGCCCCTCTTTAAGCCAAGTTTCCGTTATAGCAACAATATCGTTTTGCTATGTGTCGATCTGTGCCCTCAACTCATCGGCTTTATTGCATTTAAATAAATACCCTTTAACACTGCCAAATTCTGTGTTGCATACTTTTTAACCTTTGCTTCATCTGTCTTTCAGAGTCAGTCGCTAATTTAGCTAATTTTCTGCCTCCTGTTCCCTGTCTTTAAATTTTCCTAACTAAGACTGCGCTCAGGTTCCCATCCCACTGCTAATCTAGTTTAAACCATCACCAACAGCACAAGCAAACCTTTCTGCAAGGATATTTGTCCCAGTCCTGTTCAAGTGCAGACCGTCCGGCTTGTACAGGTCCCACTTTCCCCAGAATCGGTCCTAATGCCCCAGAAATCTGAAACCCTGCCTCCTGCATCATCTCTCCAGCCATGCATTTCTCTAGTGTATTTTCTTATTATTATATTCACTAGCACGTGGCCTTGGGAGTAACCCACAGATTACTACCCTTGTGGTCATGCTTGCCAATCTCTTTCCTAACTCCCTAAATTCAGCCTGCAGGACTTCATCCCTCTTTCTTGCTATATCATTGGTACCAATGTAGACCACAACCTCCGGCTTTGTAACCCTTGCCCTCCAGAATGCTCTGCAGCCGCTCGGTGATATCCATGACCCTTGCACCAGGGAGGCAACAGACCATCCTGGAATCATGTCTGCGACCACAGAAACGCCTATCTGTTCCTCTAACCATAGAATCCCCTACCACTATTGCTCTCTTGGTCTTCATTCTTCATTCTTGAAGAAACAGCAGATGAGATATGTAACAATAAGCCTATAGAATAAAAAGGACAGTGGCAGGGTCTTTTAGAAAGGTGCTGGAAAGCTGAGCTGGGTTGTGATCTCTCTCCTTCCTTGGGAATTCGCTTCTTTCCTTGGAAGTTCGATCCCTTTTTATTTCTTCTCTTCTTCTCCTTGGGAAGTTCTATTCTCCAACTCCACCAATTCAAAAGTGAAACTGGAAACAGAAAGTCCACCTTCTGACCTGTCACTTCTCTGCACACATCTTCTCCAATTACCAGGGTTTCTGTTCTATTTTTAACTTGAGTCATGTGACAACCAGTAACTGTTTTTATTTTTATTATTTAGAGATACAGCACTGAAACAGGCCCTTCGGCCCACCGAGTCTGTGCTGACCAACAACCACCCATTTATACTAACCCTACAGTAATCCCATATTCCCTACCACCTACCTACACTAGGGGCAATTTATAATGGTCAATTTACCTATCAACCTGCAAGTCTTTGGCTGTGGGAGGAAACCAGAGCACGCGGCGAAAACCCATACGGTCACAGGGAGAACTTGCAAACTCCGCACAGGCAGTACCCAGACTTGAACCCGGTTCCCTGGAGCTGTGAGGCTGCAGTGCTAACCACTGTGCCACTGTGCTGCCCACTTGTCAAACAAGTCCTCTTGATGACCCTCTTGAAAAAAAACTGGTCCACAATTTCTTCAGCTTGACTATGAATTCCTCAAAAAATAATTTCACAAAAAACAGAAGCACCTTCATAACAACTCCACCCCTGGAGGAATGAAACACCATTTTTAAATATGTTTCATTACAAAGTGTAAAAAAAAAATGAAAACATTTTAAAACACATTTTCACACTAATTCTTTACCTGTCGTTAGTACAATTCTGCTCTGTACCCTCTTTTCATTCAGATAACTCAAAATAAAGTTAGGTTCTCCATAAAGCATCTGCAATAACATTATTTTTGCCCGCAATGTGGATAATCTTTAAGTGATAGGGCTGTAATAGTAAACTCCATTGGAATAGTCTGGCATTCTGGTTTTTGAATTTTTCCCCAAAGTTATCCAAATCAGCCGACTGCATCCTTCCAAACAGAACACCCCCCAGTTGCTCCAAGTGGTCCTTCCAAGAGTCACTGTAGACCAACACATCAGCAAAGTAAACCATACAGTTAGGGACACTGGCTACCACTTGGTTCGTTAGTCTCTGAAAGGTTGCTGGGGCATTTTTTAGCCTGAATGGCATCACTCGGCATTGGAGCCAATCGCTCTACACCTCCATCCCCCACCAGGATGGTTTGAGGGCTCTCCACTTCTTCCTGAAACAGAGGCCCAACCAGTCCCCATCCACCACCACCCTCCTCCGCCTGGCTGAACTTGTTCTCACATTGAACGACTTCTCCTTCAACTCCATGCACTTCCTTCAAGTAAAAGGTGTCGCTATGGGTACCCGCATGGGTCCTAGTTATGCCTGTCTTTTTGTGGGATATGTCGAGCATTCTTTGTTCCAGTCCTACTCAGGCCCCCTCCCCCAACTCTTTTTCCGGTACATTGATGACTCTATCGGTGCCGTTTCCTGCTCCCGCCCCGAACTAGAAAACTTTATCAACTTTGCTTCCAATTTCCACCCTTCTCTCACCTTTACATGGTCCATCTCTGACACTTCCCTTCCCTTCCTCGACTTCTCTGTCTCCATCTCTGGGGATAGGTTGTCTACCAATATCCATTATAAGCCCACTGACTCCCACAGTTACCTCGACTACACTTCTTCACACCCTACCTCCTGTAAGGACTCCATTCCATTCTCCCAGTTTCTCCGTCTCCGACGCATCTGCTCTGATGATGCTACCTTCCATGACGGTGCTTCTGATATGACCTCCTTTTTCCTCAACCGAGGATTTCCCCCCACTGTGGTTGACAGGGCCCTCAACCGTGTCCGACCCATTCCCCGCACCTCTACCCTCACCCCATCCCCTCCCTCCCAGAACCGTGACAGGGTTCCCCTTGTCCTGACTTTTCATCCCACCAGCCTCCATATCCAACGGATCATCCTCCGCCATTTTCGCCACCTCCAGCGTGATGCCACTACCAGTCGCATCTTCCCCTCCCTTCCCCTGTCAGCATTCCAAAGGGATCGTTCCCTCCGCGACACCCTGGTCCACTCCTCCATTACCCCCACCACCTCGTCCCCGTCCCAGGGCACCTTCCCCTGCAATCGCAGGAGGTGTAATACCTGCCCATTTACCTCCTCTCTCCTCACTATCCCAGGCCCCAAACACTCCTTTCAGGTGAAGCAGAGATTTACTTGTACTTCTTTCAATGTAGTATACTGTATTCGCTGCTCACAGTGTGGTCTCCTCTACATTGGGGAGACCAAGCGCAGACTGGGTGACCGCTTTGCGGAACATCTCCGCTCAGTCCGCAAGGTTGTTTGCCATTTCAACACTCCCCCCTGCTCTCATGCTCACATCTCTGTCCTGGGATTGCTGCAGTGTTCCAGTGAACATCAACGCAAGCTCGAGGAACAGCATCTCATCTACCGATTAGGCACACTACAGCCTGCCGGACTGAACATTGAGTTCAATAATTTCAGAGCATGACAGCCCCCCATTTTACTTTCATTTTTAGTTATTTTTTCTTCCTTTTTTTTACATTCCTTTTTACATTTTTTACAATCTTTTTTTGCATTTATTTCATTTCATCTTAGTTTGTTCAGTTTGCTTACCCATTGTTTTTTTCAGGTTGTTTTTCTTCAGGTTTGCACTTGCTGCTGTTCAATATTCAGTGTATTCACACCTAATCTGTACTAATGCTTTGTCTTTCAACACACCATTAACATATTGTTTGCCTTTTCTCCATGACCTTTTGGTCAGCTATGTGGCCTGGTCCAATCTGCACCTTCTCCTTTGTTATCTCTTGCCCCACCCCCACCTCACTTGTTTATAATCTGTGACTTTTCTAATATTTGTCAGTTCCGAAGAAGGGTCACTGACCCGAAACGTTAACTCTGCTTCTCTTTCCACAGATGCTGCCAGACCTGCTGAGTGATTCCAGCATTTCTTGTTTTTGTTTCAGATTTCCAGCATCCGCAGTATTTTGCTTTTATTATTATGTTGTATTGGAAAAGACTGTCTGGTGTGACAAAGGCCAATATTTCTTTAACTCCAGGTGTTAAAGGAACTTGCCAGTATCCCTTTAACAAATCTATTTTTGTAAGCAATGTGCACTGCCCACTGTCAATACAGTCTTCCAAGCGAGCAATTGAGTAGCATTAACCTTTCTGTAGTCTATGCAAAGTCTAGTTGAACTGTCAGGTTTAGGCACTAATATCACTGGCAAACTCCAGCTGCTTTGACTGGGGTCAATTAGGCAGTCTTCCAACATGTATTGGATTTCTGTTTTACCTGGGCCTGTTTCTCTGGACTTAAGCGATAAGGATGCTATTTTATAGGAAAGGATTCCCCTATATCCACATCATGTGTGGCTACGGTTGTAAATCTTGGCTTATCCCTATGGACTCTTTTAAATGCTGTGAGAAGCCTTGTTAGGTCTTCTCGTTGTTCTACATATAAATATGAAAGCATAGTGTCCAATTTACCTAGCAATTCAGTATTAGCTAACCAGATAGTAGGAGGTTCAATTTGAGAATTGTCTAGGCCTCCATCTTTCTCATCCTCACTATCCATTTCAACCTTCTCTGCCCCTACTTCCTGACATACCGGTGTTTGCTTATCCTCCTCCCAATGATGATATTGTTTTAACATAATGATATGATATGACACAGCTGATTCTTTTTCCAGCGATTTGAAGTGTCAATCAAATAAGTTACTTTACCAAGAAGGGTCACTGACCTGAAACGTTAACTCTGCTTCTCACTCCAAAGATGCTGCCAGACCTGCTGAGTATTTCCAGCATTTCTTGTTTTTATTTCAGATTTCTAGCATCCGCAGTATTTTGCTTTTATTTAAGTTACTTTACCAATTCTCTTGACCAATTTATATGGACCACTGAACCATGCTTTCAACAGTTCACCCTGTAAAGACTGTAATACTAACACCTCATCCCCTGTTCAGGTCTTCGCATGCTTGTGTGCCCATTTCTTCATCATTGTTTGGGAAGCTTTCAGGTGTTCTTGAACCACTTTGCAAGCTGTCATGAGCTGTTCCTGGAACATGGATAAAAATCTAGCACAGAAAATTTGTCCCTCTGTTCTAAAACCCTTTCTTTAACTAATTTTAGAGGACCCCTTATCTCATGTCTGTAAACTAATTCAAAAGGACAAAAACCTGTAGACTCATTGGGCTGAATTTTACCTTAGGCGTACGGGAATTCGCCACCGACGTGAAAGCCGGTGGCAAACCCGCTTCCGCCTAGCCCGGGGATCCATCCCGTATTTTACAGGTCCCCAGGCTTTAATTGTCCCAAGGTGGGACTTCCACCCACTTGAGGGAGGAGTTCCCGCCTCCGTGAGCTGCCGGCAAATCAGCAGGCTGGCAGCTCTTAGTTCCAGCAGCACCACCGGGAGTGGTGGCCCCTGCTGGGACCGCAGCCTAGCCGACGCCAACGAGCCTAGAGGGGAGGTAAGTTCTTCAGTCCTTCCCTGGTGAGGCTGGAGTGGTCGTTTGGGGAGAGGAGGGCTTCTTGGGTCCCGGGATGGGTTGGGAGGCGGGGGTGGCCCTCAATCAGACGCCCTGTGCCTGATTGCCAAGGCACCCCCCAGGGTGCGGAAAGGCCGGCAGCTATCGCTGGGCAGCCTTTCACATCCCCAGCATGCCCTCTTGCCATGGGTAAGATACCTGTGGAGGTGGGCGAGGGCCCTTAAGTGGCCGTTAAGTGGCCACTTAAGGGCCTTGATTGGCCTCGGGGGGGGCAGGCCATTTCCCACCCCCTCCCGATGCCATAAACTTGGCCAGAGGCGGAAGCAGGCCAGGTAGGCCTCCCGCTCAATTTTATGCCGCCCCCATGCTACCATCCAACCCGCTGGAATGGCGTAAAATTCAGCCCATTAGATGAATCCCTAGTGGCAAACAAAATAATTTCTAGCCTTTACTGAGTAGCTGAGAACTGAGTAGCCATATCCATGGTGGTAGGCCCTGATCATTATTTTGAGGGTATGATGGTACCTTTCTAAAGCTCCTTGTATCTGTGGGTGGTATGCTGAAGACTTTGTTATACTCAAATGACCCTTAACTTCCTGAAAAATTTTAGACATAAAATTGGAACTTTGATCCAATTGAATCTCAATCGGTAATCCATATCTAGTGAAAAACTGAGTTAACTTCTCTACCACTACCCTAGCAGAAATTGTTCTCAAGGGAATGGCCTCTGGGAACTGAGTAGCCATATCCATGGTGGTATATAATGGTATACTGCTTTTGTTTTTGGTAAAGGTCCTGCACAGTCTACCAACACCCTACTAAATGGTTCCCCAATAACTTGTATGGGAATTAGAGGTGCCGGTTTTATGGCAGGTTGCAGTTTTCCACAATCTGGCACCTACGGCACATTTTACAAAACTGCACCACATCCTTGGAAAGACCTGGCCAGTAGCAATGTCAACTTATACGTGATTTGGTCTTCTAGATTCCCACATGGCAGTACTACTATCTGATGAACTACCATCCATTCTTCATCTGCAGGTCTGTGATGAGGTCTTCACGTCCTCATCAGCATCCCATTTTTAATATGGTAGCCTTCTGGAACTCCTTTTGCCTCAGCTTCTGTTAGAGCCGATAGTGCCACTTTATTTAACTCTGGATCAGCTTGCTGAGCCTTGATCAGAGAAGACTTATTAAACATTTCCTTCGTATTATCCAAATCCCCAAAGAAAATTTCAGATATTTGGCTATCTGTCTGTGGTGCCAACTTTACCTCTGACAATGGAACGTGTTTAGCCATTACTCAGGTTACTACACATGAAGGAAAATTCCTGGAACCTTTTCCTGCAACTGTTCTGTCTCTTTAACATCATTTGGTATTTCTGTGGCCTCTGGAGAAGCTACTACTTTCGCTCCAGCTAAATCATTCCCCAGGAGTAGGTCCACTCCATTTACTGGCAAACCATGGACAACACCTACAGTTACCATTCCAGACTTTAGGTCACACTCTAGGTGCAACCGATACAAAGGTACAGGTATATACTCCCCACCAATACCATTCACTAAAACTTTAACATTCAGTGCACCCTCTGGTGGAAATGTTATGTCTTTCCACGATGGGCTGAATGGCCTCCTTCTGTGCCATAATTTTTCTATGGTTCCCCAGCAAATGAGTTTTGATGGCTACTGTATCTCTAAGTATAACTATAGGTTTACCTGTCTCACTTGAGGGATAAGGAGTTACTTTTCCTTTTGACAAGAATTCCCTATAACTCTCAGGTACCTTATTCACAACCCCTGCACTGTGGGTGTTTTTTGTATTTAGTCTTACAGCTGCAGCCAGAGCTTCAGCCCGATCTGCTGTACTCTTGGTCAGGGCCCCTTTCTCTGCAATGACCTTGTGTACCCCAATAGGTCCTATGGGTTTATCCCGCAACTTCCAGCATTCTGCATGAAGGTGTCTCACCTCGTGACAATGATATTACTTGGGCTTGCAGGCCTCAGCTTCTTTCTTTCTGACCTGAGGAGGAGCTCCCGGGGCGTTCCCAGCTGTCCCTTCTTGTCTCCAGCTACTTGCCTTCCTTTCACCCTCCCATCTTCTATCCTTCTCAGATTTGTGGGAGTGACAGGCAAAGTGTTTGGGCAAATACACAAGTTGATAATCATCAGCGATTTATGCTGTCTGTCACGTCATTCATAAATAGTTTAGATTTAGCTACTTTAGACGAATTGGTAAAAACTGTTTTAAATAGGTACAAATGGTATGTTGGCCTTTATTGCAAGATGATTTGAGTACAGGAGTAAAGATGTCTTGCAATTGTATAGAGCCTTGGTGATACCGCACCTAGAGAATTGTGTACAGTTTTGGTCTCCTTACCTAAGGAAAGATATATTTGCCATACAATAAGTGCAACGAAGGTTCACCAGACTAATCCCTGGGATGGCAGGATTATTTTATGAGAAGAGATTGCGGAGGCTGGGCCTGTATTCTCTAGAGTTTAGAGGAATGACAGGTGATTTCATTGAAACATACAAAATTCTTAGATGGTTTGACAAGGTAGATGCAGGAAGGATGTTTCTCCTGGCTGGGGGGTTGGAGGGTGGGGGTGGAGGGGGGGCGGGGTTCTAGAACCAGGTGACACAGTCTCAGAATAAGAGGCAAGCCATTTAGGACTGAGATGAGGAGGAATTTCTTCACTGAGGGTAGTGAAACTTTGGAATTCTCTACCCCAGAGGGCATTGGAGGCTCAGTTATTATGTTCAAGACAGAAATCAATAGATTTCTAGGTATTAAAGGCATCAAGGATTATGGGGATAGTGCGGGAAAATAGCGTTGAGATGGATCAGCCATGATCCAGTGAATGGTGGAGCAAGCTCGAGGGGCCAAATGGCCTACTCCTGCTCCTATTACCTATGCTCCTATGTTCCTAGGTTAAGGAAAATATTAATTGGGATGAATGATGTGGAACAGAATGAATTAGAAGAAGATCAAATTATGACTGTTCATTTGCAAGATGTGGTGGGGGAATTGGAAAGGCTACCCTACCGCATGAATGAAATTATAAGACAGGATCAGAATGCCTCTGTGGAAGCTGCTGAAAATGATGCTTGCACAACATATAGTTCTTGATTGGTGGAAATAGGATTATGAAAACCTCCAGGGGATTGTGGATGGGAAATTGCCCTCCTGGTTCCTGATAAACAACTTAGATCTATGTCCACTTACCAACTTACCACCGATATCTGTAAAATCAGAGGACTTGTACCTGGAGAATCATGAGGGCCATCTAGGGAACTGTAGCATGGGCATGCTAGGGTTGGTTTTGTATTATCCTGTCCTAAAGGAAGGGGAGAAGCCTAATACGAACATACGAATTAGGAGCAGGAGTAGGTCACTCGACCCCTCGAGCCTGCTCCACCATTCAATAAGTTCATGGCTGAACTGATTTCTCCACATCTCCATCTACCCACTCCCTTACTTATCAAGAATCTATCTACCTCTGCTTTAAAAATATTCAAAGACTCTGCTTCCACTACCTTTTGAGGAAGAGAGTTCCAAAGACTCACGACCCTCTGAGAGAAAACATTTCTCCTCATCGCTGTCTTAAATGGGCGACCCCTTATTTTTAAACAGTGACCCCTGGTTCTAGATTCTCCCACAAGGAAAAACATCCTTTCCACATCCACCCTGTCAAGATCCCTCAGGATCTTTTATGTTTCAATCAAGTTGCCTCTTACTCTTCTAAATTCCAGCGGATACAAGCCTAGCCTGTCCAATCTTTCCTCATAATTGTCCGCCCATTCCAGATATCAGTCTAGTAAACCTTCTTTGAACTGTTTCCAAAGCATTTATATCCTTCCTTTAAATAAGGAGACCAATACTGTACACAGTACTCCAAATGTGGTCTCACTAATGTCCTGTATAGCTGAAGCACAACCTCCTTACTTTGTATTCAAATCCCCTTGCGATAAACGATAACATTCTATTAGATTTCCTAATTACGTGCTGTACCTGCACACTAACCTTTTGTGATTCACGCACTAGGACACCCAGATCCCTCTGCACCTCAGAGATCTGCAATTTCTCACCATTTAGATAATATGCTTCTTTGTTACTCTTTCTGCCAAAATGGACAACTTCGCATTTCCCACATTATACTCCATCTGCCAGATTTCTGCTCACTCACTTAACCTATTTATATCCCTTTGTAGCCTCCTTATGTCCACTTCACAACCTATTTTATTACCTATCTTTGTGTCATCAGCAAATTTAGCAACCATACTTTCAGTCCCTTCATCTAAGTCATTTATATAAATTCTAAAAGGTTGAGGCCCCAGCACAGATCCCTGTGGCACACCACTTGTTACATCTTGTCAACCAGAAACTGACCCATTTATGCCTACTCTCTGTTTCCTGTTAGCTAGCCAATCTTCTATCCATGCCAATATGTTATCCCCTACACCATGAGCTTTTATTTTTTGCAATAACCTTTGAGGTGGCACCTTATCAAATACCTTCTAGAAATCTAAGTACAATACATCCACTGATTCCCCTTCTTCCACAGCACATGTAACTCCCTCAGAGAACTCCAATAAATTGGTTAAACATGATTTCCCTTTAACAAAACCATGTTGACTCTGCCTGATCACCTTCAATTTTTCTAAGTGCCCTGCTATAACGTCTTTAATAATAGCTTCTAACATTTTCCCTAAGACAGGTGTGAAGCTAACTGGCCTGTAGTTTCCTGCTTTCTGTCTCCCTTTTTGAATAAAAAAGTTACATTCGCTATTTTCCAGTCTAGCGGAACCTACCCTGAATCTTGCCTGGAAAATTAAAACTAACACGTCAACTATCTCACTAGCTACTTCTTTTAAGACCCTCTTTTTAAATCCTCTTTTTAAAGTTGAAAACATTGGGGTAGAAAATCAGAGTCATGTGTCGTGTTATGACTAACACCCAAGGTATGTAATACAAGTGAATGGGAGGGGTAGCCCCGGATTTGTCTGGGTGTGCTTGGAAAGGGGATACATTTGTTTTCCTGTACGATGTAACTGAAAATGCAGCAACAAGCTGCAGCTTCACTTGGGATCAGGAAGGACCCAATTGCATGATCATGGTACCCCGGAGATAAGAGCTCTTAACACATGTGGTATATAAAGGAAAGGGGGAATATTGTGTCACAACCATACACTGGGAATACCAATACAAGGATCTGATCTGTCCTATTTTGATGGAACGTTTTGTTTTACCCCGGCTTGACCCGTTAGACTGGGGTGTGCGGATGTTATTGAATGTTTATGCTCATGGACAGGTGACTATTACTGTAAGGGATGATTTGAAAGGACAGCTACATGAACATATTGCCCGGTTTGGGTATGACATACCCCTGCTGCCTGAACACCTTGTAGAGCTGTTACAGAGGATTAAAACTTCGAGCAAACATTTTTATACCCTCAACAAAAGAACAAGGAAATTAAGGTAGAAATACCCGATATTGGTGACAATTGCCACTGGAGCGACAATTGGTCTTAGACTCGAAATACATCCTTGGGAATGAATTATATCTCATGTACTAGTTGTTGTACAATTGCTTGTTGTTGTATATCTGTTGTTGACCCAAAAGCAGGAGAGGGATGGATTCAGAAGTGTCGTAATGTTTGTAGGCGAAATAATACATGTAAAAGTGGATGCTGTAAGGCATTTTAATATCTCTTGTATTTCTGTTATGCTGTAAGGCATTTTTAATATCTGTTGTATTTCTAATTGTAAGTAAAATGTAACCAGTTGTGATGCGGACCAGCGTGTGGAGCTCACTGTGTGGTAGGAACATGGAGTGCAGAGGACATCAGGACGAAGGGAGAAGAATTCTGACCGTTGACATCATCGCTGGGGCTCATATTAAACTTTTTAAAAATAAGGACAGTTTTAACTGAACAGGGACACACACACACGCATCAGAACATGTCATTAAGCTGGTGGCCCAGACTAATTACAACATCAGACACTCTGTCAACAACAACTCTCATAGACAATGGACACTCTGGATATGTGTTAAAAGCTTTCTTCTTGCCTTATCAAGATGCAGATATTACACCCATTGCTAGTATGCACCTGGAGACTCCCCCTGCTGAGAGCAGGAAATGACCACATGCATAGCCTTGCATAGCCATGGTGGGATTGATAAGGCACTGAAAATCAATCGGATGACCCAATTTGAGATATTACCTTATATGCCAAAGAACCAGGGTCAGGAAGGGGTATAAAGCCACAGTCCACAAGGATATTGTTGCTGCAGCAAGGGAAGTGTGACTTGGTCAGTCGCAGGAAGTTGTGCAGAAGAATTTGTTCAGCGGACCGACCACACTGAAATGAACTCCTGTACTCGGGTCTAACTAAGAACTGGCATTGTAAGTGTATACAATTGCTTCGTGGGTTAATAAAGGTTTTCCACATAAGGTGGAAATTGTATCCAAAGTTTGTTTCATGTCATTGATACCTAGAGTAAAGGCTTGGACCTTTAAGAAGATTGCCATTGGGGATGAAGACCTCCACAGGCTAAATACATCTGGTCTTTCAGAGGATGACTTAAAAAACCCAAGTAAACTATGGCTCACATTGGAAGGCCAGTTGAAAGTCAACCTCAGTTTCAGAATACACTGTCTCAAGTTTATGTCATTCCGTCAGCAACCAAAGGAGATATTAGACCAATTCGTGAGCCAATGTAGAGATAAGTGGTGTGATTGCGATTTTTCTGAGGCTGAGCTAGCTGACAGGATTATCAAACTTGTGATAGCTTCCACCCAAATTGAAGCATTCCAAAAAGACCTCCTTGACCAACACAAAGGCTACAGTTTCGACGCCTTGCTTAAAAGTGGTCATAAATTTGAAGCCATCCTTATGGGCAGGCAGAGCCTACAAACCATGTGCACTTTGTCTATTATTGGCACCATTGCCAACACAGCCAAACCTGTCAAGAAATGTAGGTAGTGTAGCCTCGTACATTCACCAAGAAATTGTCCAGCCTTCCATGATATTTACAAAGCATGTGGCAACAGAGGGCACTGGAAGTGCCAATGCAAGAAACCTAAGTCACAACAAGACAAGCCACAGTTGGATGCTCAACAAGTATGACATCCCAACAAACAGAGGGAACAGTCCAAATTTTAAAGGCAAAAAATACATGAGATGGCCAGCTAGTCTGAAAGGGTGGAAGGGGAGCATGACCATGTCACTGACACACAAAGTGAGCAGGCGTTTCATACTGTCAACCTCTCAGAGTGTATTGACACGGTGAGACCTTTGGAAGCCTTTTCTACCATCCAGATCATTTGCCCACAAAAACATGGCAAGCATGTACTCTGGACCAAAATTGGCAGAGGTGGAAGCACCATTATCCTACCACTCTATATCCTGAAGTATAAGTATCCACAGAAATGGCAAACTATGGCTCAACCGACCACCGCCAAGCACACAGCATATAATGTTTCCGTCTTTGGGATCCATATCACTCGAGTGCAAATATAGCAATTCACCCTGGTCACCCCAAATTATTTACATCTGGGATACCACAAATCCATCAATTGCAGACCTACTGGCGTGTAAAGACCTCACATTGGTGACAATCTACAGCATCCTAAGCCTACTGACCAGAAGGACAAGCCAATCACCTCTGTGGCTGACTTAACTACACTCTACCCAGACAGGATCGACAAGATTGGCAGTTTTAAGGGCAATGCTGTTTTCCACATAGGTGTCGCGCCATCCCTTCAACTGATCCTCCACGCAAGTGCAGCATCCATGTTCAAACCAAATTAAAGATTGAACTGGATAAAATGGAGAAAATGGCATCATTCAAAAGGTACAGCACCACACTGATTGGTGTAGTTCCACTACATGTGTGAGAAAGAAAGATGGATCCATTTGAGTCTGTCTGGACCCAAGACATCGAAATGTGGCACTGAACAGATGCCCACATAAGATCCCAACCTTAGAGGAATTAAACCCTAGGTTTATGAATGCGAAATTCTTTTCCAAATTGGATGCCAAAAACGGGTACTGGTTAGTCCATTTTGCGAAGCCATCTCAAGAATTAATTAAGTTTTGCACTCCATTCAGAAGATACTGTTTGGAAAGGTTACCATTCGGGCTGTTCATTCGCCAGGACCTCTTCCATCAACATATGGACCGCATCACCTGAGAGGTCCCAGGATGCATCTGTATAGAATACGGCATTGCTGTTGTTGGTAGAACGAAGCAGGAGCACGACCGTAACCTACATCTCCTCATGCAAACAGCATGCTGAAAGGGACTTGCTTTAACAGCCAGAAGTGGAACATCAATGTGAAGCGGATAAATTTCTTCGGGTTCTTCTACTCAGATGTTAGTATCCACCCTGACCCTGCCAAGCCGGAAGACATCACTGCAATGCCAAACCCAAATGACAAGCTAGATCTGCAATGTTCCCTAGGCTTATTCAACTTCTTATCATCATATATTCCAAATTTCACTCAAAAATCTTCATCTCTTCGATATGTCCCAGAGAAGGAAGTTCCATTTGTGTGGCACGCAGATCATAACACATGTTTGATAACCTCAAATAATCACTGACTGAGGGCCCATCGACACTCCAATTCTATGTCCCAGCAGAGGAGACCAAGTTAGAAGTTAATGCATCTCAAAAGGGACTTAGAACATGCATTCTTCAGAAAGGAAAGCCAAATGCATTTGCGTAAAAGAGTCTTTCCAATTGGCAAACAAATTACTTCAACATTGAGCGGAAAACTTTAGCCTTAGTCTTCGGGATTCAGTGTTTCCATACACATCTCTTTGGGAAAAGATTCATTATCGAAATGGATCACAAACCCCTTGAGATGATGTGACAGAAACCGCCAAGTGTGCCAGCTCAACTGCAACGTCTGCTTGTTAAAATTCAAGGTTACGACTGTGACAGTTGTTACAAGCCAGGTAGTACCATGATCAAGTCTGATACCTTGAGTCAGTTACCCAACCTGTCCAAAACCGGTGACATTTCTTTGGATCTTCAGGTCGCCCTCAATGAATCTGAATATAGGTCCTGCATGTTGACCTTATGAATTTTGACAAGTACAAATGTCAACAGCTTCGACAGGAAACGTCTGACAACTCTACTTTGCAACAGCTCTGGAAGACTCTGATTGATGGCTGGCTAGAGACTTTCCAGGACTTCTCAGCAGCTATTCGACCATTTTGGCCATTCAGAGATGAACTGGGAATACCTCAGAGTGTCATCTTTAAAGGCAAATAAGTACTTGTTCCAAAATCTCTTAGACAGGACATCATGCAACAGTAATATGAAGCACAAATGGCAATAGACCGCACAAGATGGCTGGCCAAAGAAACAGTTTATTGGCCTAGGATACACCATGACATTGAAACAGCTGTGTAGAACTATGTGGCATGCCAAGTTGATGTACCACGTCTTCAAAGAGAACCTCTGTTACTCCATGATGTTCCTGCACATCCATGCACCACAATTGCAACTGATCTCTTCAGTATCCATCATGACAGATTATTTCTCCAAATTCCCGAGCATTCATCGGTTGGATGACACATCAAGTGGATCCACACCATTGTGGATTCTTTACGTTTGGTTTTCAGTCTTTTTGGGGCACCACAGGAACTCGTCTCCAACAACAGACTCAGTACACAGGAAAACCATTTAAGACCATGTGCGATAAACGGGGAGTTCACCATACCACTTCGTGACCACATTATCCTCGCTGTAATGCCATGACTGAGCATATGGTTCACACTGTGAAATCATTGATTACGAAATGCCAACAAACCAAACACAGTTTTCACGTTGCTATGTTAGATCTCCGAGCAACACTGCTTAGTGCAACAATCCCATCTCCAGCTGAGTTGTTGTTTGGCAGGCCAGTGCGTACGAACCTACCCGGTCACCAGTTGTCGACACTTCCAGAGGTGAGGGAAGAATTGCTCGACAGGCAAGAAAAAATAAAATACCTCTCATGACCATCATGCGGGCAAAGAATTGCCCACTCTCAGTATTAGACAAAAAGTTTGTGCTCAACATCCAACTGATGGAACATGGAATCTGTAGTGTTCGATTGATCTGGGTTTGATTGTATTAGTCTGTCCATTGATCAGTGTTCACTGTGCTTGATTGTTTAAGGCTGTGGGTGGAGCTTAACAATTTGAAACAAAATAAAAAGGGACAGACCTAGAATGTTATACAAAACACAGACTATTCCAAATAAGACATTGTACTGACATCTTGTAGTGCTGAAATATTTTAATGTACTAGTTAGTGATTTAATACATGTGATTTTTAAAATATTTATTCATGGGATGTGGGCATCACTGCCCAGACCAGCATTTATTGCCCATCCCTAATTGCTCTTGAACTGAGTGGCCATTTCAGAGGCAATTTAAGAGTCAACCACATTGCTGTGGGTTTGAAGTCACATGTAGGTCAGACCAGCAGATTTCCTTCTCTAAAGGACATTAGTAAACCAGATGGGTTTTTGCAACAATTGACGATGGTTTATTTTGTTTACCATTAGAGTAGCTTTTGAAATCCAGATTGGGTTCAAATTTCACCATCTGCCATGGTGTGATTCAAACCCATGCCCCCAGAGCATTTGCCTGGGCTCTTGGATTATTAGTCCAGTGACATTACCACAACACCACCACCTCCTCATTGCATTGCTTTGAGATAAATCAGATAGATATAGCATATCCAACCTGATGTAAACAGAACAAAAACATGGCTACGAGGATGATTCAGCAAAATTTAATGCATGCCTGCTCCCAAACCATTTTTTTCAATGCCAGGAAATCCTCCCTTGTGCTGGGAGCAATGGATTTTGGGGTTCAAAACCTACTTGCTCGCTATGGGGATGGACAGTCCAAATGTAGCAGCGAACCATAAGAAAGCGACACTTGTACATTGTCTAGGAGCAGAAGGCCAGCAAATAGGAACATAGGAACAGGAGTAGACCATTCAGCCCATTGAGCCTGCCCGACTATTCAATATGATTATAGCTGATCATCCACTTCAATGCCTTTTTCCCCACACTATCCTCATATCCCCTTATGTCATTTATATTTAGAAATATGTCAATCTCTGCTTTAAACATACTCAATGACTGAGCTTCCACAGCCCTCTGGAGTAGAGAATTCCAAAGATTCACAACCCTCTGAGTAAAGAAATTTCTCCTCATCTTTGCCCTAAGTGGCTTTCCCCTTATTTTGAAATTGTGTCCCCTGGTTCTAGACTCCCCAACCAGGGGAAACATCTAAGCTGCATCTAGCCTGTCTATCCCTTTAAGTATTTTGTAGGTTTCAATTAGATAATTTCTCATTCTTCAAAACTCTAGAGAATACAGGCCCAGTTTCCCCAATCTCTTTTCATAGGACAGTCCCGCCATCCCAGGAACAAGTCTGCTGAACCTTCGTTTCACTCCCTCTAATGCAATAACATCCTTCTTAAGGTAAGGGGACCAAAACTCACACAATACTCCAAATGCGGTCTAACCAAGGTTCTATACAATTGAAGCAAGACTTCACTATTCCTGTACTCAAATCCTCTTGTGATAAAGGCTAACATACCATTAGCCTCCCTAATTGCTTGCTGCACCTGCATGTTAGCTTTCAGTGACTCATTGACCAGGACACCCAGGTCCCTTTGTACACCTGCACTTTATAATCTCTTACTATTTAAGAAATACTCTGCACATCTATTCCTCCTACCAAAGTGGATAACCTCACATTTTTCCACATTATATTCCATCTACCACGTTCTTGCGCACTCACTAAGTCTGTCCAAATCCTCTTGAAGCCGCTTTTCATCTTCCTCACAACACACATTCCCGCCTAGTTTTGTGTCATCCGTGAACTTGAAAATACTACATTTGGTCCCCACATCCAAATCATTGATATATAGTGTGAACAGCAGGTACTCAAACACTGATCCCTGCTAGTCCCACTAGTCACAGCCTGCCAACGCGAGAATGACGCGTTTATTCCTACTCTCTGCTTTCTGTCTGTTAACCAACCCTTAATCCATGCCAGTATATTACCTCCTATCCCATGTGCTTTAATTTTGCTAACCAAACTCCTGTGGGCGACTTTATCAAAAGCCTTCTGAAAATCCAAGTAGACAACGTCCACCGACTCCCTTTATCAATTCTGTTAGTAACATCCTCAAAACAGGTTCGTCAAACATGATTTCCCATTCATAAATCCATGTTGACTATGCCCAATCAGATCATTATTATCCAAGTATCCATTTATCACATCCTTTAGAATAGATTCTAACATTTCCCCAATGACTGATGTAAGGCTAACAGGTCTGTAATTCCCTGTTTTCTCTCTCCCTCCCTTCTTAAATAGTTGGGTGACATTTGCAACCTTCCAATCTGCAGGAACCGCTCCAGAATCTATAGAATTTTGGAAGATGATCACCAATGCATCCACTACCTCCATAGCTACTTCTTTCAACACTCTGGGATGTAGAATATCAGGTCCTGGAGACTTATCAACCTTCAGCCCCATTAATTTCTCCAATACAATCTTCTTACTAATGCAAATATTCAAGCAGCTCACAGAAGATACATCTACGTTTGAGACAGTGGTTAAGTGTTTTCGAAAAGTAATTCAGGCCAAAGAATAGTGTGATAATAGAAAGATACGCATTCCACCATAGATCCCAGGGACATGTGAGCCCATTAAACAATACATGACAGCATTGCAGCAATTGGCGTCTACATGTAAATTTGGCACACTAACCAATGAACTAATTTGTGACCAATTAATTGAAAAGACTTCAATTCCACGAATTAGGGAACATCTCCTCATGGAGGATGATGATTTAACCTTGGAAAAAGCCATAACATTAGCAGTCCAGATCGAATCTGCCATGTTAGGTTCAAAGAGGTTCCACACACATGCACCCTTAGACTCAGGGTTGCAGACACAGCTTGCTCAACCAGCTTCAGTGCAAGGGTTAAGGACAAGAAGACCTCAGCAACCTCATCAAAATGTGCCCCATCAAGGTCAGTTACCTTCAAAACTGTGCCCAAATTGTGGAAATGCTCATTGAGTCATAATACCACGTCCAGTTCGAGGAAAAAAGTGCTACTCATCTTTAAAGTGGAACCATTTTGCAAAGGTGTGCAGGTCGTCGAAGGAAAAGTCTTCATCGGTTTGACATGTGGGGGAGTCTCTTCCTGAGAGTGAAGTACAACGTGTATTTACCATCAAAGAAAGCAAAGCACCAGGTCATTTTAAGGAGTGCTCTGTCGAGATCGCAGGCACCTCAGTGTCATTTCTTATCGATGTTGGCGTGAAAGTATCTATTTTGAGTGTCAAACTCTATCATCAGTATTTTTCACAATTCTCTCACTCCTGCAACAGACACTCTTCAAGCTTGTGACGACACTAACATTCCAGTCTCGGGGACAATCACAGTTCCAGTACGCTACAAAAACATCACCCTAGACAGGTTCACTTTCTATGTAGCTAAAGGCCAAAGCCTTATGGGGGTAAACTTTTTTGATAGGCTTGGATTCAAATTTGCTGACCCCACCAGAGCACACATTAATGGGATTGATGATGCAGATTATACACACCAGTATCCTTCCTTATTTACTGGATTTGGGGAGATCAAGGGGGACTGTCATGCTCCTCGTGTCGACGCATCAATTCAACTAGTTTCACAGAGTTTGAGACGGTTGCCGTTTGCAATCTGTGCTGAAGTGTCACAGGAGCCGAAACAACTAGAAGCAGACGATATCATTGAGCGAATCGACTCATCACCGTGGATATCAAATCTAGTCATTGCATGATGAAAAAATGGCGAACTTAGACTACGCATTGACGTAAAGGCAGTCAATAAAGCTATCATACCAGACAAGTATCCACTTCCTACAATTCAAGAACTATCAGCATCATTTCATGACTCCATAGTCTTCACAAAGCTTGATATGCGACGGAGTTATCGTCAGATACCTCTAGCAGAACAAAGCCGATATCTTACAGCTTTTGTTACTCATGAAGATGAGTTTCAGTACCACAGAATGCCCTATGGACTAAGTTCATCACATAAGAGACCTATGTCAAAGATAATGCAATTAAGATATTGGAATTATGTGGAATGTGGTCACATGGATAGAGAGGCAGCTGGAAAGCAGAATGGGGGTAATGGAACATTTTTCAAAAAAGAATGGTGGGGTGAGAGCTGTTCCACAGAGCATGGTGTTGGTGCTGTCCTCATTTACTACGTATGTTAACTGATCAGGACTTAAGGTATTGAGGAAATATTACAATTTGCTTTTGCATAGCAGGAAGAATTAAAGAGATCAGAAAACAATTCTATGCACAGAGGGTAGAATTCTCTGCCACAAAAGGGAATTAGACAAATGCTTGAAAAAGAATATTAAAAGGTTAAGAGAATGATTAGGAGCATGAGGTTAGGAAAAAAACACAGGAACAGATTTGATAGACTGAATGGCCGGTTTCTGTGATATAACGTTCCATAATTTTATGGGTACTTAAGCCGCAATTTTCCAGGTGGTGAAAATTGGTTAGAGGAATGCTTGTTGCAGTGCGATGTGACTTCCTCTAGCTCACTAACAGCTGTCACAGGTCGACAGTGAAAGAAAAGCAACTGCCACATAAGTGTGGCTCCATCTTCCAACAAAGCTCCCATCACTGGATATTATTGTGTGTACTAAGTAAAACAAGGATTCAATTTGGATGGCACTAGCCCATGGTATCAGGGGGCCTCCAGGTTCATACTCCCGCATCCCACCATGGTGCTCTTATAGGCAAGTAGCTTCTGTGAGAGTTGAAAGCTTACAATTTCTGGAATTGTTCTCCTGTTCACTTGTATTAGGTGCTATTCTGGGGCGGGGTAAAGGAGAGACAGCACCAACATGCTTTTGAAACGATGAAGGAGGAGCCCTGACATCAAGTTCAGGGCACAGTAGATCCAGCCTATAACTGTGCACGGAATAATTTGTCTAAATCCAACCACCAAATTTTAAAGAAGAAGATAACCCAGGTGGCTTCATTGGGGCTTTTGGGTTATTGGCAAACTACCATAAGTGGAACAATGAGGTATGGGCTGATAGACTCCTGCTGATGCTTAGCAGCTCCTGCCTAGGTGCAGTAAAGTGCACTATTTTCATTATCCATCATTTAATGTCTCACCATATGGCCAAATATGAAGCCGTTGTGGACATGGCATTTGCCCACAATTAGTTCTGGGGTACAGGAGATTTGGAAATTGTGGAAGAAAGTAAAGATAAGAGTGTGTGTCAATTAATGTTAAGGAATTGATTTCTGGAAGCTCTTCCAGACAATCTAACGATATGGCTGCTTGATCAGGAATGTAAGGTTCTGCACTGAGACTAGCAGTGTATTTCCATTATTTTCTGTTTCAATTTTAGGAAATGTGTAATCGAGCTGAATAGAAATAATGGGCTAGAATCTGCCTGCGTAGGGTACCTCCCAATGCATGTAGCTATTCAGACTTTATCCTGCACCCTTCAGCTCAAAATGCTTTCGTACCGTAACTTACTGACAATGCGAGCTGATGACGGTGTGACATCTGGGACCTCAGTGAATGACCGGACCAACAGTCTATTTCCTTAACCAATGAAATCTAAGGATTGAGTAAGAAACAGGGGAACAACAGAGGAGGAAATCAGGTGAATTAGAGTCAAATCAGTTACAGAAAGAGATATAAAGAGAAGGAAAGAATGATTAGATTAAGAGATTAAGGGCAACACTGTGGTGCAGTGGTTAGCACCGCAGCCTCACAGCTCCAGCGACCCGGGTTCAGTTCTGGGTACTGCCTCTGCAGAGTTTGTAAGTTCTCCCTGTGACCGCGTGGGTTTCCGCCGGGTGCTCCGGTTTCCTCCCACAACCAAAGACTTGCAGGTTGATAGGTAAATTGGCCATTGTAAATTGCCCCTAGTGTAGGTAGGTGGTAGGGGAAGGTGGGGATGTAAGGGAATATGGGATTAATGTAGGGTTAGTATCAATGGGTGGCTGTTGGTCGACACAGACTCAGTGGGCCGAAGGGCCTGTTTCAGTGCTGTATCTCTCTATGACTCTAACAGAACATAGAAAAGAGACATAAAGGAAAGTAAGAATTTTTTTTAAATTAAATTTCGATCAACAATTTATAATCTAAAGCAATGAAATTCCGCCATTTAAACTGTTTACTTTCTGCGCAAAGAGTTTGAGTGGCATTGCAGGAACAATTATCAGATTGTTATGTAGGAATTACGCTGTTAATTACCAGCCTAACTTTCTGCAGTGAGTTTAATGGGTAATTAGTGTGAAAATTCAGCACGTTCCTAACAATAATGAGGAGGCTAAGGGTGAGATGCCGTTTGTGCAAAACAAATGGAGTGGCGTAAATCGACCAGCAAGTTCTGGAGATTCACAACTCACGGCCTTTCGCTTCGTCCCTGAATCTGCTGACTGATTGGTGCACATATAACATGAGTCGTTAACACACGGTTATTTTTCCAGCAAGATTCGCTCAATGTAGAGTTCCCTTCAGCTCCAGCCACAGAACAGCACTCTCTACTGCATCGATGTGAGGTTCGAATTTCCCACAATTTGTGGCTTCTGTTGAGTCACAATGTGGGACGACAGCGAGTCTGTGCTGTGCACTGACAACCATAGAATCATAGAATTATAGAATGGTTACAGCACACATGAAGGCCATTTGGCCCATCGTGTCCATGCTTGTTCTCTGCAAGAACAACTCAGCTAGTCCCACTCTCCTACCCATTCCCCATAGCCCAACAGATGTTTCTCTTCAGATAATTATCCAGTTCCCTTTTAAACTGAATTGAACCTGCCTCCACCACACTCTCAGACACTGCTTTCCAGATCCTAACCACTCGCTGAATAAAAAGGTTCTTCCTCATATCACCGTTGCTTCTTTCACCAATCACCTTAAATTGGTGTCCTCAGATTATCGACCCTTCCACCAACAGGAACAGTTCCTCCCTATCTACTCTGTCTAGACCTCTCATGATTTTGAACACCTCTATCAAATTACCTCTTAATCTTCTCTAAGAAGAACAACCCCAGCTTCTCCAGTCTATTCACATAACTGAAGTCCCCCATTCCTGGAACCATTCTTGTAAATCTTTTCAGCATCCTCTCTAAAGCCTTCACATCCTTCCTAAAGAGCGGTGCCCAGAACTGGACACACTACTCCTGTTCAGGCTGAACTAATATTTTAAAAAGGTCTGTCATAACCTCCTTCCTTTTGTGCTCTGGGGGCTGGATTTTACATTGGGTGGACGGGAGCTGGCCACTGACGTAAAAGTTGGTGGTAAATCCACTTCCGCCTCTCCTGGGGATCCGTCCTGCATTTTATGGGTCCCCAGGCTTTAATTGTTCTGAGGCGGGACTTCAACCTGTTTGAGGGAGGAAGTCCCGCCTCACTGGGCTGCCTGCCAATCAGCGGGCCGGCAGCTCTTAGTCCCAGCAGCGTCACTGGGAGCGGTGGTCACTGCTGGGACTGCAGCCCAGGTGACGACAGAGGAAGACATGGAGCTGAGATTAAGGTGAGTTTTGGTTGCCTCGCCGGGGGTAATCGGTCAGGCCCTGGTGGGGCAAGGGTGGTCATTTGGGGGAAAGGGGGGGGCGTGTTGGGTCCTGGGGGTGGTTGGGGAAGCGGAGGCGGCCCTCCATCAGGCACCCTGTGCCTGATTATCAGGGGCCACCCCCAGGGCTCTGAGAAGACGCTTGCATTTTGCTGGAGGCTTTTCCTGGTTCCAGAACGCCTGCTTGCCATGCATAAAATCCATGTGGAGGCGGGCAAAGGTCCTTAAGTGTCCGTTAAATGGCAACTTAAGGGCCTTGATTGGCCCGTTTTTGGCCCCCCCCCCACCCCACCCCGTCCTCGTAAAGAAGGGACAGAGGCAGGAGCGGGTGGGAAAAACCTCCCAGAGCCTCCTGCTCCATTTTATGCGACCCGCACGACCCCCCCGCCGCCATCCGGCTTGTTGGGGTGGTGTAAAATTCTGGCCAATGTCTCAATTTAGAAAGCCCAGGATTCTGTATGCCTTTTTAACTACTTTCTCAATCTGCCCTGCCACTTTCAGCAATTTGTGCACATATACCCCCGGTCTCTCTGCATCTGCGCTCCCTTTAGAATTGTACCCTTTATTTTATTTTGTCTCTCCTCGTTCTTCCAACCAAAATGTATCACTTCACACTTCCCTGCATTAAATTTCATATGCCACTTGTCCACCCATTCTACCAGCCTATGTTCAATTGAAGTCTACCCCTATCTTCCTCACAGTTCACAATACTTCCAAGTATGGATTTCAGTAAGGCGTTTGATAAGGTTCCCCACGGTAGGCTATTGCAGAAAATACGCAAGTATGGGGTTGAAGGTGATTTAGAGCTTTGGATCAGAAATTGGCTAGCTGAAAGAAGACAGAGGGTGGTGGTTGATGGCAAATGTTCATCCTGGAGTTTAGTTACTAGTGGTGTACCGCAAGGTTCTGTTTTGGGGCCACTGCTGTTTGTCATTTTTATAAACGACCTGGATGAGGGTGTAGAAGGGTGGGTTAGTAAATTTGCGGATGACACGAAGGTCGGTGGAGTTGTGGATAGTGTCGAAGGGTGTTGTAGGGTACAGAGGGACATAGATAGGCTGCAGAGCTGGGCTGAGAGATGGCAAATGGAGTTTAATGCGGAGAAGTGTGAGGTGATTCACTTTGGAAGGAGTAACAGCAATGCAGAGTACTGGGCTAATGGGAAGATTCTTGGTAGTGTAGATGAGCAGAGAGATCTTGGTATCCAGGTACATAAATCCCTGAAAGTTGCTACCCAGGTTAATAGGGCTGTTAAGAAGGCATATGGTGTGTTAGCCTTTATTAGTAGGGGGATCGAGTTTCAGAGCCACGGGGTCATGATGCAGCTGTACAAAACTCTGGTGAGGCCGCACCTGGAGTATTGCGTGCAGTTCTGGTCACCGCATTATAGGAAGGATGTCGAAGCTTTGGAAAGGGTGCAGAGGAGATTTACTAGGATGTTGCCTGGTATGGAAGGAAGGTCTTACGAGGAAAGGCTGAGGGACTTGGGGTTGTTTTCGTTAGAGAGAAGGAGGAGGAGAGGTGACTTAATAGAGACATACAAGATAATCAGAGGGTTAGATAGGGTGGATAGTGAGAGTCTTTTTCCTCGGATGAGGATGGCAAACACGAGGGGACATAGCTTTAAGTTGAGGGGTGAAAGATATAGGACAGATGTCAGAGGTAGTTTCTTTACGCAGAGAGTAGTAGGGGCGTGGAACGCCCTGCCTGCAACAGTAGTAGACTCGCCAACTTTAAGGGCATTTAAGTGGTCATTGGATAGACATATGGATGTAAATGGAATAGTGTAGGTCAGATGATCGGCGCAACATCGAGGGCCGAAGGGCCTGTACTGCGCTGTAATATTCTAATTCTAAAATTCTAATTCTAATATTGTGTCATCTGAAAACTTTGAAGTTGTGCCCTGTACACCCAAGTCTAACTCATTAATATAGATCAGGAAAAGACTGTGTCCTCATACTGAACCCTTGAGAACCCCCCTGTATACATTCACCACTACTCTGTTTCCTGTCACTCAGCCAACTTTGCATCCATGCTGCCACTGTCCCTTTTGTTTCACGGGCTTCAAGTTTGCTGGCAATCTGTTATGTGGCACTTAATCAAATGCCTTCTGGAAGTCCATGTACACCACATCAATTGCATTACCCTCATCAACCCTCTCTGTTACCTTCCCAAAAAACTGAATCAAGTTAATTAAACATAATTTACCCTTAACAAATCCATGCTGGCTTTACTTAATTAATTCACGCTTATCCAAGTGACTGTTAATTTTGTCCTAGATTATCATTTCTAAAATCTTTCCCACCACTGAGGTTAAACTGACTGGCCTGTAGTTGCTGGGCTTATCCTTACACCCTTTTTTTGAACAAGGGTGTAACATTAACAATTCTCCAGTCCTCTGGCAACATTCCCATATCTAACGAGGTTTGGAAGATTATGGCCAGTGCCTCCGCAATTCCCACTCTTACTTCCCACAGCATCCTTGGATGCATCCCATCTGGTCCTGGTGACTTATTAACTTTAAATACAGCCAATCTTTCTAATAACTCCTCTTTATCAATTGTTAACCCATCCAGTATTTCAACTACTTCTTCCTTCATTTCGGCAGCATTTTTTTCCTTGGTAAAGATAGATGCAAAGTGCTCATTTAGTATCTCATCCATGCTCTCTGCCTCCATGCCTAGATCCCCTTTTTGATCTATGATCAGCCCCATCCCTCCTCTTACTACCATTTTGCTATTTGTATGCCGATATAAGATTTCTGGATTCCTTTTTATGTTTGCTGCCATACTCTCTTTGTCTCTCATCCCTTTTTCACTTCCCCTCTGAATTTACTTTTCAGCCCAGTTCTCACTTGTACTATTACCTGGCTTCTGTCATAAGCACCCTTTTCCTGCTTCAGGCAGAGAGTGCCTACATTCTGTTCACATTGAACCATTCGAGACAGATGGCAGATGGAACTTTTATCCCATCATTCTGGGCTAAAATTAACCCAGATCACAGAAGTGGAAGGAGAAAGTCTTCACCCAAGCAGAATATTGATGTTTGTAATTTTATATATAGCACTCCAGCATTAAGCTTGACCAGCAGTGCCCAAGGTGCAGTACAGCTCTCACTGGCTCCCTGTTTCTGCAGCCAAACAACAATAATGCAAGCTGAATTTGTGCTTCAAATGCTAATTCACTCAACTTCTGCAGAATATCAATTAACCTATGCATTGGGCACTTATGAAAGAAAGTCTTACACTTATACAGCACCTTTCTCAACCTCAGTATGCCTCAAAGCCCTTTACAGCCAATGAAACACTTTTTTTGAAGTGTATTCGCTGTTGTAATGTGGAAAACGCAGGAGCCAATTTGCACACAGCAAGCTTTGACAAACTGCAATGAGATTAATAACCAGATAATCTCTACTATGTGTTGGTTGAGGGATAAATATTGGCCAGAACACCAGAGAGAACTTCCCTACTCTTCTTCGAAATAGTATCATGGGAGCTTTCACATGGGGCGGCACAGTGGCGCAGTGGTTAGCACCGCAGCCTCACAGCTCCAGCGACCCGGGTTCAATTCTGGGTACTGCCTGTGCGGAGTTTGCAAGTTCTCCCTGTGTCTGCGTGGGTTTCCTCCGGGTGCTCCGGTTTCCTCCCACATGCCAAAGACTTGCAGATTGATAGGTTAATTGGCCATTATAAATTGCCCCTAGTATAGGTAGGTGGTAGGGAAATATATATGGACATGTGGGGATGTGGTAGGAATATGGGATTAGTGCAGGATTAGTATAAATGGGTGGTTGATGGTCAGCACAGACTCGGTGGGCCGAAGGGCCTGTTTCAGTGCATATCTCTAAAACTAAAAACTAAAACATCCATCTGAGAGGGCAGACAGGGCTTTGGTTTAACATCTCTCTAAAAGACAGTATCTCTGACAATGCAGCACGCCCTCAATACTGGAAGTGTCAGCCTAGATTATATGCTTAGATCTCTAGAATTGAACCCGAACCCACAGCCTTCTGACTCAAAGGCTACAGCATAGCCCACTGAGCCATGGCTGAAATGGGTGGCTTGTGTTGTAATGGTAAAGTCAGGATGGTGCTATCTCTTGGTGCTTGGCTTTGTTTCAGCCATGTGAGACCTAACCCATTGTTCCTTAAACAATTCTCCATGAACAGAGTAAGAATGCTGGCTGACTGTGAGGTTTACTGACAGCCAGCTGGGAATTTGGTGCCTTATGCCACTTTGGGCAATGAAAAGAGGGCCCTGCGTACATCCCCCCACTATAGTGGCTAATTGGTGCCACCTTTATCCAGCCATCATTCCCCACACTGGTGTCACAGGCACTTTTGGAAAGAGGGCCATCAGTATCATAATTGTGCGCCTGCTTTTTTTTTATTCATTCATGGGACGTGGGCGTTGCTGGCAAGGCCAGTATTTGTTGCCCATCCCTAATTGCCCACGAGCAGATGGTGGTGAGCTGCCTTCTTGAACTGCTGCTATTAGGAAGGGAGTTCCAGGATTTTGACCCAGTGACAATGAAGGAACGGCGATATAGTTCCAAGTCAGGATGGTGTGTGACTTGGAGGGTAACTTGCAGCTGGTAGTGTTCCCATGCATCTGCTGTCCTTGTCCTTCTAGGTGGTATAGGTCGCAGGTTTGGAAGGTGCTGTCAAAGGAGCCTTGGTGCATTGCTGCAATGCATCTTGTAGATGGTACACACTGCTGCCACTGTCGGTCGGTGGTGCAGGGAGTGAATGTTTGTGGATGGGGTGGCATTCAAGAGGGCTGCTTTGTCCTGGATGGTGTCGAGCTTCTTGAGTGTTGTTGGAGCTGCACCCATCCAGGCAAGTGGAGAATATTCTATCACACTCCTGACTTGTGCCTTGTAGATGGTGGACAGGCTTTGGGGAGCAGGAGGTGAGTTACTCACCACAGGATTACTAGCCTCTGCCCTGCTCTTGTAACCATGGTATTTATATGGCTACTCCAGTTCAGTTTCTGGTCAATGGTAACCTCCAGGATGTTGATAGTGGGGGATTCAGCGATGGTAATTCCATTGAATGTCAAGAGGAGATGGTTAGATTCTCTCTTGTTGGAGATGGTCATTGCCTGGCACTTGTGTGGTGCGAATGTTACTTGCCATTTATCAGCCCAAGCCTGGATATTGTCCAGGTCTTGCTGCATTTCTACACAGACTGCTTCAGTATCTGAGGAGTCGTGAATGGTGCTGAACATTGTGCAATCATCAGCGAGCATCCCCACTTCTGACCTTATGATTGAAGCAAGGTCATTGATGAAGCAGCTGAAGATGGTTGGGCCTAGGACACTACCCTGAGGAACTCAAGCAGTGATGTTCCGGAGCTGAGATGAATGACCTCCAACAACCACAACCATCTTCCTTTGCTCTAGGTATGACTCCAACCAGTGGAGAGTTTTCCCCCGATTCCCATTGACTTCAGTTTTGCCAGGGCTCCTTGATGCCATACTCGGTCAAATGCTGCCTTGATGTCAAGGGCAGTCACTCTCACCTCATCTCTTAAGTTCAGCTCTTTTGTCCATGTTTGAACCAAGGCTGTAATGAGGTCAGGAGCTGAGTAGCCATGGCGGAACCCAGACTGAGCGTCACTGAGCAGGTTATTGCTAAGCAAGTGCCACTTGATAGCACTATTCATGACACCAATACTGTTATGGACGATGCATCAGCGGGAGGCAGATTGGTGAGGACAAGTATGTTTTTCCCTTTTGTTGGTTGCCTCACCACCTGCCGAAGACCAGCAACTATGTCCTTTAGGACTTGCCCAGTCATGGTGCTACTGAGCCACTCTTGGTGATGGACATTGAAGTTTCCCACCCAGAGTACATTCTGCACCCTTGCCACCCTCAGTGCTTTTCAAAATGGAGGAGTATTGATTCATCAGCTGAGGGAGGCAAGTAGGTGGTTTCCTTGCCCATGTTTGACCCAATGCCATGCAATTTCAGGGCAACTCCCTCCCGGTGGTATACCACTGTGCTGCTTTTGGCTGTGGTGGGAGTCGAACCCCTGACCCCAGAGCAATACCCTGGGTCACTGGGTTACTAGTCCAGCAACAATACCACTATGCCACTGCCTCCCCTAATTTCATATAGTCAGGACTCCAGTATTTGACTAGTAAAACTGGATTTTCTGACTCTGCAATACCCAATCCATTTTTTTTTTCCTTTGCTGAAGAATTACCTTCCTATTTCTATGTCAGGCCATAGCTGATTACAATGAGTGGTGCTCCTTCCTTGACATTGTCTTGCCTTCCGAGTAGAGACAAAGCCCATATTTTAGGCCACATGTTGAGAACAGCTGAACTGTAGGTAAACCATCAGGCTTTCTTACTCCTGAAAACCTTTAGTGGCTCTAGTTACCCCGAATATCACCAAAAGCACTTGCTAGTGAACATTCAATCATATTCCTATACATGGAGTTCAACACTAATTATGATAACTTACTCCCGATGCCTTCAAGAGGAAGCTGGACCAGTTCTTGACTAGGGCAGAGATTGCATCATATAGAAGGTGAGAGTCTTTATAAATAACTCCTAGTCAGCGTGATCTCCTGAACTGGTTTCAATCACCTGTGGGAGAAGAATTTTCCACAGTACTTTTTTCTTACTGGTTCTGGATCTTTTTTTCAGTTTTTTGCAACTCCCAGGGGATTACATTGCTGTGGTGAGAGTGGGGGGGTGGGGGGAAGGTTAGGAATTAGGGCGGCACAATGGCGCAGTGGTTAGCACCACAGCCTCACAGCTCCAGCGACCCAGGTTCAATTCTGGGTACTGCCTGTGTGGAGTTTGCAAGTTCTCCCTGTGTCTGCGTGGGTTTCCTCCGGGTGCTCCGGTTTCCTCCCACATGCCAAAGACTTGCAGGTTGATAGGTAAATTGGCCATTAGTAATTGCCCCTAGTATAGGTAGGTGGTAGGGAAATATAGGGACAGGTGGGGATGATGTAGGAATATGGAATTAGTGCAGGATTAGTATAACTGGGTGGTTGATGGTCGGCACAGACTCAGTGGGCCGAAGGGCCTGTTTCAGTGCTGTATCTCTAAATTAAACTAAACTATAAACTAAACAATCGTGATGCTCCAGCTGTCAGGAATGTGGGGTAGGCATGATGGACCAGCTTGACTCTGTCTGCCATGGTTTCCATATGTAACAGACAAGGAAGAGTACAAGAACTGGTCCCTTTCCCCAGATTATTCAATGAAAAGATTGTCTTTCCTGGACAGATTGAGGATGACAGGTCAGGAATTCCTAGTCAATGGATGTAGGATGGATCCCAGGAAGCATATGTCTCACTGCTTTATTGCTCTGTACGCTATGAATAAAGTTTAACTTGACCAAAGAGTGGTAGTTCCAGCAAAAACTTTTCTGTTAGTGGTTTCCGTATTCTAGGATCTATCCATTTCCTGTGAACAGTGGGTTGGAATCCAGGCAGATTATTTGAAGGTATTTGCTCTCACTGTCTCAGTGTCAAAACCTTCATTTCAATCCCCGGTAGATGTGAGCTCACAGCTCTAAGCTGTGCCAGTTCCATAGTCTCAGTTTTTATTGGGTAGCAAATCGGAACGGAAATATTATTGAGTGAAGCATTGGTTGATGCGAGGTTAAAGGGAGGGCTAGGCTGAGATGGTTGTAATTGTCACCTTATATTACTTTGATCGGATTCAGCAGGGAGGCAAATAGTTGTGTTCTAGTTGGTTCCTGCAGGCTGCTTTTTGGCTACATAGAATTCAGGCTCCACTGGGGAAAAGAGGCAAGTTCAGGCTGCTGTCTCAAGGAGAAAGTAGACCATGTCTGCCTCCTTACATAGGACTACACTTACTAAAGGACTAGGCTATGTAACCACATTGGTGTCAGAAACATAAACAAATGCAGAACTGGAAGAAAAGCCCATAAAGTGGGCACAGGTTGGACAAATTTTGGGTTGTATTGGCTGTAGAATTTTATAATAAAATCACAGATCCAGGATGGGTTAATGAGCAGCAAAAGTGCGCACAGATTTTTGTAGAAACTTTATCTAATAATTTTCACAACAGGAACTTAAGCTGAACAAAGCCTATATGTAAATTCTAGGAAGTTACTTTGACACAGAAGAAAACTAAACGTATTCCCACTGCACTACCTGTGATAGTAAATGTTAGCTTGCCTGCTGCATCTAATTTCATATCGCATCACTCTATGAAAAATAGTTTGCTATTTTGGAAACCCCTGGCAGCCATACTGAGGCACTGAGGACCCAGAGCTCATTTATCTTGTGTCATGACTGAAACCAAGCTACTGCTATTTTATAAAGCAGCTGAAGAATGAGCAGAAGAGAGCTGTGTAAAAATAAACTACAGGAAAGGTAGCACAAAGACGAGGATTTTCAGAGAGTGTCTGCTGTACTGGAGACTTAAAGCCCAGCTCTCTGCATTGGGTCTGTAATTAGAGGCAGGTAGATCAATTCTGTTCAAGCACCTGTCACCGGATGACTCTCCCTTTACAGGTGCTAGAAAGATTAAAATAAGATGATGTCTTTGAGTGAAATCATCCTTTTAAAACTTGGCAATGTATCTGAAGTTATGGGAGAAGCTCTGGAGAGTCTTCTCCCCATGACAGTTACATTTTTTTAAGCGAATGTCACTGCTGAGCAGGAGCGCAGTTCTCAATGACTGTTTTAGGATCACTTCAGGAACATGAATTACATTGCATAGCTTTCAAAGTTAATCTTTAACCTGAAGCCGCATTAAGCTCCTGACATGATTGCTAATCAATATGATTGTTCAGAAGCTGCATGTAGTCTTAGACTGGCCATTGAAACTCAAGAAGGTTATTGCTCATAGTTCCACAATATGGGGGATAGAAGTGTGAACATTTGGGCCATTCATATTCAAAATTTATACAGGGTCTGAGCATGTAAGTCCTGAGGTTAATAACAATCCATTGCTTCCACCCGCCTATTTACATTGTGCCATCTCTCATCCCCGAAGAGCTGCTACTCTCTGGGAAGGGTGGAGAGTTGAGGGATTATGGGAGAAGATTGTACTCAATTGAAGCATCACTATCCAATGTGCTGACACACTGAAATCACCTGACTGTTTGCAATCTTGATGTCATGTTTGACCCTGAGATGAGCTTCTGACCAAATATCCACGCCATCATCAAGCTAGTCTACTTCCATCTCCATAGTATCACCCAACTCCACCCTGGCTCAGCTGATCTTTTATTAAAATCCTTATCCATGCCTTTGTTACCTCTAGAGTTGACTATTCAAGCGCTCTCCTGGTCAGCCTCCTGTCATGGCTTTTGTTGTGTTATCTTAAGCAACACAATGTGGTGCGTGGATTCCAGTTCGTTGAAGATCTCGAGAAGGTTTATTAACAGCTAAATTAGTATATACAATAGAGAGCAAACTATTTACAGAACCTTTGTCTAGAGTGTTACAGTTGCAGAGAGTTGAAAGCTTCATACATCCCCTTTCTTTCCAAAGATGTCTTTTATGCTATAAGTAAAAACACATAAAATTGGATAATATCAAAATTAGTTATACGGGATAGATATTATAAAATTTACAGGTTTAAGGATAGAGATTGTGACATTTATGAGTGCAGAAGCTGAAGAGTGAAATCATTGTTTTGGTGATTTGACAACTCTTCCAGATCTTGTTATGGTATAACCTTTTGGGGATGTGGATTTCACCCTTGGCTATTTTTGGTTTGTAGACATGTTGTCAATGTGTTTGTTGTTGTTCTATTATTCTGTCACACACTCATCGTCGGAGTGTGTTCTTTCAAGTCCACTGTGCGCAATTTGGAGTATTGCACACTTCGGTTCCTCCTCAACACTGCTCCGCTAGATGTCGTAACCTTGTAGGACCTAGGCTCACTGCATACTTTGGATACCTCTGCGGGTAACCATGTTCTCATTACGGGGCGTATGTCCCTGACCTTTTGTCCAACGTGTAGCTGAGATAGTTCATGCACCATCTTCATTCTCCCTTGCTTTTCAAGCAGTGCCTCTTGCATCTTGGAGAATTTGGACAGATGATGGTTTTGCAAAGTCATTCACATTTGTCTGCCAAACATGATCTCTGCTGGTGATGGTAAGCTCATATCCATAGGTGTGGCTCTGAGGTGTAGCATGGCAACACAAGAATCTTGTTTTGTTGTCCTACACTTCAGGATAAGTGATTTAACTGTGAAAACCATTTGTTCGGCAAGACCTTTAGGATAATGTGGTGAGGATGTCACATGGTTTTTGCCACATTTGGCGCACATATCCCTGAAAGGTCTGCCATATATGTGGCCCATTGTCAGAAATAATTTCTTCAGGTGCACCGAACAGACTGAATATGGCACTCAATGTGTCTGCGACAACTGCACTTGAAGTGTCTTTTACCTGTCTGACAATTGGAAATTTGGAGAAATAATCGGTGACTAAGATAAAGTCATCTCCATTCACGGAAAATATATCAGTGGCGATTTTGGACCAAGGCACCGATGGAATTTCATGAGGGTGCAGAGGTTCTTTGCATTGTTATGGCTGGTGGCTCTGGCATGCCTCGCACATCCTCACTAACTTTTCGATGTCACGTTGATCCCTGGCTAATAAACAGTGTCTCATGCCAGTCATCTTGTTTGCTCTATGCCCATATGGCCTTGGTGAAATTGTGACAAGATGTCCTGTCGGAGAGCTTTGGGCACAATCATTTGTTTTCCTTTGAAGGTGCCGCCTCTCCAGATACTGAGTTCATCTCTATAAGGCCAAAAGCATCTGAGGGTTTCTGGTACCTCTTTTACCGTATCAGGCCAGCCTTCCATGATGACTCTCCATAGTGCCTTCCGTTGTGGGTCATTGGCTGTTTCCGATTGTAGTTGGTCACATTTGTGCTGACCAAGATGCAATAAATCGATTTTGAGTAGATTTTCCACCTCAATGTCCATGCTGTCTACTTGTAGATCCAATGGAAATTCTTCAATCTTGTTCAGGTTTCGCAATCTACTCAGCGTATTTGAGGTTACCATTTTGGTACCCAGTTTGTAGCAGACATCGAAGTCGTACCCCTTTCACTAAGAGTTGCTGTAGTCAAGGTGGTGCACTTGTCAATGGTTTGCATTAGATCATCTCCAGCTGTTTGTGGTCGGTTTCCACAGTGAACTGCTTACTGGACAGGTAGGTGTGGAACGTTGCAATCCCAAACACCAGAACAAGTGTTTCACGCTCTATGTTTGGTAATTGGATTGTGCTGAGGATAAACATTTGGATGTGAATGCAATTGGTTTGCCATCCTGTAGGATGTACGCACCTAGCCTTTTCTGTGAGGCATCGACTTTCAGGATTGTCTTCTTCCTAGGATCATAGTACTGTAAGGTATAGGTTTCTGCTGACAATGCTTGTTTGAGAGACTCAAACATATGCTGATGGTCCTCCTGCCATACATATGGTATGTCTTTCTTTAAGAGCTCTCTCAGTGAGGATGCTTTGTCAAAAAAATTTGGAATATATGGTGCCAAGAAGTTGAAAAATCCAAGACATTTCTGTAGATCTTCTTTGTCTTGTGGAGTAGGCATATGCCTTACATCTTCGACTTTGCCTGGATCAGGACAGATTCCGCACACTGAATAGATGGAACCAAAGAAATTGATCTGACTTACATTCACCTGGCACTTCCTGCTGTTAAAAATGAGCCCTTCATGAGAGCTACTGCCATCAGTGAATGAAGATGTTGATCACGCTCTTCTTTAGTTTTGCCCATTACCACAATATCATCAGCAACACATGTACATCCAGGCAGGTTTTCTATAATTTTGTCCATATGTTGCTGAAACAGATCTTGACTAACAGATAAGCTGAAGGGTAGTCTCTGGAAGCAATATCTTCCAAAGGGTGCCTGAAGGTGGTGACTTCCTGAGATTCCTTAGCTAGATGTACCGACCAATATCCATGTTTAGCATCTGACTTGGAGAAGAATTTGGCTCCTGTGAACTTGGGATTCAATTCCTCAAGTGTTGCAATCTTGTGGGGGCATCTCATTAGGGAGAGGTTTAGATGCTTCAGATCTAGACTTACCCTGATTGCTCCATCCTTCTTTAGTACGCATGTAATTGAGCTGTACCAGTCTGTGTGATGATGCACACGACAGATGATGCCATTGCGTTCCATGTCATCCAATGTGCGCTTAATCTTTTCTTGTACGTGCATGCTGCACTTTCTGGGAGGGTTCATTGATAAAATTGCATCCTCTCTGAGGTGCAGTATGGCATCGCCTTTGAATTCTCCTATAGGGTCAAACCTGTCTGGGTACATTGTTGTAGGTCATGGACTGACTTAATGCGGGTACCCTTGGGACTGAATTTTACAACCCCCCAAACATCGGATCATGGCAGGGGGGTGGGGAGCAAAGAATGCCTCCGGCAGAGGCCCTCCATGGGCCTTGATGCCAGGAAGGCCCGGCTCAATATTGCTGGCGCAGCAAAGCCTCATGGCATCCCCCCACCGCTTGGTGAGGGGACCAAACTTTACATACGTAAATTTATTTAAATAAATGAATTAATTACTTACCCACTCCCGCCGTCCGTTCCAGGCAATATTAGTGTCAGTAAGCGGTAGTCCTGTGCCTTCAGATACCCGAATGGGTATCTGAGGCGGAACACTGGTGGGGAGAGGGGAGAAGGTAAATTTTTCAGTGCGGGGGGAGCGGGGTCAGATTAATTTCATTGGTCTAGAGGGTGGTGAGAAGGGGTAAAGTTTAAAGTTGATGAACTTTGGGAGGCGAAGGTCGGTAACACAAGGAAGTGTTTTACAGTTGGGCGGGAGTGGGCAGGTAATTACTTCTATGCTTATTGGGTTATTGGGGGGCGGGTGTGGGAGAGGTTCAGGATCACTTTATGTATTTTTAAAAAATGAGTATTCCTTTAAAAATTTAAATTGCAATATAGAACTCGAAACCTTTTAAAAATGGCATCAGCGCCTGCGCAGTGGCGCCTGATGCCATTGCCAGGGATGGAGGTCCCGCCCCCTCCACGTAATGGGGGGGCGGTGGGGGGGGCAATCCACACCGGTCATTTAAATAAGCTCCCATGCTGAATATTGTGCCGGACTCGCAATGTGCGTTCTGCGCGGGTGGACCGCCATTTTTGAAGCTTGCCGTCGCCTGCCCTTGGTCTCTTCTGTTATAATGGGTACCTTGGTGACTTCGTGGATATTCACGATGTTGAGGCAGTGGCGCAGTGGTATTGTCACTGGACTAATAAGCCAGAGACCCAGGGTATTGCTCAGGGGACATGGGTTCAAATCCCACCATAGTAGAAGGTGGAATATGAATTCGATTAATAAATCTGGAATTAAAAAGTTAGTCTAATGATAGCCATGTCGATTGTTGTAGAAACCCATCTGGTTCACTAATGTCCTTTAGGGGAGGAAATCTTCTGTCCTTACCTGGTCTGGCCTACATGTGACTCCAGACCGACAGCAATGTGGTTGACTCTTACATGCCCTCCGAAATGGCCTAGCGAGCCACTCAGTTGTATCTAACCGCTACAAAGTCAATAAAAAGGAATGAAACCGGACGGACCACCTGGCATCGACCGAGGCACCGGAAACAACAACGGCAACCCCAGCCCTGTCGACCCTGCAAAGTCCTACTTACCAACATCTGGGGCTTGTGCCAAAGTTGGGAGAGCTGTCCCACAGACTTGTTAAGAAACAGCCTGACATAGTCATACTCACAGAATCATACCTGACAGACAATGTCCCAGACACTGCCATCACCATCCCCGGGTAAGTCCTGTCCCACCGGCAGGACAGACCCAGCAGAGGTGGCGGCACAGTGGTATACAGTAGGGAGAGAGTGTCCCTGGGAGTCCTCAACATCGACTCTGGACCCCATGAAGTCTCATAGCATCAGGTCAAACTTGGGCAAGGAAACAATCTGCTGATTACCACCTACTGCCCTCTCTCAGCTGATGAGTCAGTACTCCTCCATGTTGAACAGCACTTGGAGGAAGCATTGAGGGTGGCAAGGGCACAGAATGTACTCTGGGTGGGGGACCTCAATGTCCATCACCAAGAGTGGCTCGGGAGCACCACTACTGAACGAGCTGGCCGAGTCCTAAAGGATATATCTGCTAGACTGGGTATGCGGCAGGTGGTGAGGGAAACAACAAGTGATGAAAACATACTTAACCTCGTCCTCACCAATCTGCCTGCCGCAGATGCATCTGTCCATGACAGTATTGGTAGGAGTGACCACAGCACAGTTGTTGTGGAGACGAAGTCCCACCTTCACATTGCGGATACCCTCCTTCGTGTTGTGTGGCACTACCACCGTGCTAAATGGGATAGATTTCGAACACATCTAGCAATGCAAGACTGGGCATCCATGAGGCGCTGTGGGCCATCAGCAGCAGCAGAATTGTACTCAACTACAATCTGTAACCTCATGGCCCAGCATATTCCCCACTCTTCTGTTACCATCAAGCCAGGAGACCAACCCTGGTTCAATGAAGGGTGCAGGAGGGCATGCCAAGAGCAGCACCAGGCATACCTGAAAATGAGGTGCCCACCTGGTGAAGCTACAACACAGGACTATCTGCATGAAAAGCTGCGTAAGCAGCATGCGATAGACAGAGCTAAGCAATCCCATAACCAACGGATCAGATCTAAGCTCTGCAGTCCTGCCACATCCAGCCGTGAATGGTGGTGGACAATTAAACAACTAACCGGAGCAGGTGGCTCCACAAATATCCCCATCCTCAATGATGGGGGAGCCCAGCACCTCAGTGCGAAAGATAAGGCTGAAGCATTTGCAACAATCTTCAGCCAGAAGTGCCGAGTTGATGATCCATCTCGGTCTCCTCCTGAAGTCCCCAGCATCACAGATGCCAGACGTCAGCCAATTCGATTCACTCCGCGTGATATCAAGAAATGACTGAAGGCACTGAAGACTGCAAAGGCGAGGGGCCCTGACAATATTCCGGCAATAGTACTGAAGGCCTGTGCTCCAGAACTTGCCGCGCCCCTAGCCAAGCTGTTTCAGTACAGCTACAACACTGACATCCACCCTGCAATGTGGAAAATTGCCCAGGTATGTCCTGTACACAAAAAGCAGGACAAGTCCAACCCGGCCAATTAACGTCCCATCAGTCTACTCTCAATCATCAGTAAAGTGAGGGAAGGTGTCATCAACAGTGGCATCAAGCGGCATTTGCTTAGCAATAACCTGCTCAGTGACGCACAGTTTGGGTTCCGTCAGGGTCACTCAGCTCCTGACTTCATTACAGCCTTGGTTCAAACATGGACAAAAGAGCTGAACTCAAGAGGTGAGGTGAGAGTGACTGCCCTTGACATCAAGGCAGCATTTGACCAAGTATGGCATCAAGGGGCCCTAGCAAAACTGATGTCAATGAGAATCAGGGGGAAAACCCTCCGCTGGCTGGAGTCATACCTAGAGCAAAGGAAGATGGTTGTGGTTGTTGGAGGTCAATCATCTCAGCTCCAGGACATCACTGCAGGAGTTCCTCAGGGTAGTGTCCTGGGCCCAACCATCTTCAGCTGCTTCATCAATGACCTTCCTTCAATCATAAGGTCAGAAGTGGGGATGATCACTGATGATTGCACAATGTTCAGCACCATTCACGACTCCTCAGATACTGAAGCAGTCTGTGTAGAAATGCAGCAAGACTTGGACAATATCCAGGCTTGGGCTGATAAGTGGCAAGTAACATTCGCGCCACACAAGTGCCAGGCAATGTCCATCTCCAACAAGAGAGAATCTAACCATCTCCCCTTGACATTCAATGGCATTACCAACGCTGAATCCCCCACTATCAACATCCTAGGGGCTACCATTGACCAGAAACTGAACTGGAGTAGCCATATAAATACCGTGGCTACAAGAGCAGGTCAGAGGCTAGGAATCCTGCAGTGAGTTACTCACCTCCTGACTCCCCAAAGCCTGTCCACCATCTACAAGGCACAAGTCAGGAGTGTGATGGAATACCCTCCAATTGCCTGGGTGGGTGCAGCTCCAACAGCACTCAAGAAGCTCAACGCCATCCAGGACAAAGCAGCCCACTTGATTAGCACCCCATCTACAAACATTCTCTCCCTCCACCACCGATGCACAGTGGCAGCAGTGTGTACCATCTACAAGATGCACTGCAGCCACGCACCAAGGCTCCTTAGACAGCACCTTCCAAACCCGCGACCTCTACCAACTAGAAGGACAAGGGCAGCAAATGCATGGGAACACCACCACCTGCAAGTTCCCCTCCAAGTCACTCACCATCCTGACTTGGAACTATATTGCCGTTCCTTCACTGTAGCTGGGTCAAAATCCTGGAACTCCCTCCCGAACAGCACTGTGGGTGTATCTACCCCACATGGACTGCAGCGGTTCAAGAAGGCAGCTCACCACCACCTGCTCCTGGGCAATTAGGGATGGGCAATAAATGCTGGCCTGGCCACATCCCATGAATTAATTTAAAAAAACACTGGTAGTCCTGTCATTGCTGGTCCGCTCGTGTCTGCCAAGTAAATTATTTGTGGTTTCCATGTCAACTTACCATAGCTGCATTGCATTGTTAGTGTGCCACTACAAGGGATGGGTGACCCACTGTATGCAGTTAACTTCGCAGTTGTCGGTTGCATCATTAATTTCCACTGACCCCAGTACATATCTTTCAGGATTCGAACTGGTACGATATTTGTACTAGTTACCATGTCAATCTTAGTCCTGAGTGTGTGTTTACCAACTTTGTTTGGATGCATGATATTAATAGTAGCAAAAGATTCCCTTGTTTGACTTCATCAACATAATGTGTCAGGTTCACAATGTGAAACGCCTGCTCATCTTCTGGCTGAGAATCGCTCCATTCTGAGCCTTGTCTTGAGTCTATTGTGCTGTGGACTTCGTGTATTGGCTTGCGTTTACACAGGTCTTTAGCACTCTCCTTGCTGCTGTTGCCCTGTTGCTATGCCTGTCTTCTGTTTGTTGGTGTCCTATTGTGACTTCTGGCTGCAACTTTGTAGCCAGATTTCTTGCATAGGTGGCCCCAGTGTCCTTTTGCACCACACGCCTTGCACAGGTCACGAAATGCAGGACAAATTTGCGGTGAGTGGGACAAACCAAACTTGCCACACAGCTTGCTTGCTTTTGGTGACTTGATTATCGTACTGATACTGTCTGCTGTATCTAGTGCTTGCAGATGCTGTTGTCCAGCTACAATGGCTTCATATTTCCTGCTATCTTCTAGCAGCGCATCAATGCTGTGACCTTTCTTTTTCCCCAAGAGGTCTTTTTGAATTGTTTCAATAGGTGTTGAAACAATCACCAGCTCCATTATTCTCTGAAAAATCACTTTCATTGCCCTTATTATGGCATCGACTGACAAATTGATCTATTGGTTCCTCTGACGATTTGATCTATTGGTTCCTGTGGCTGTTACCTGTAGGATATCAATTCCAGGTGGTAAATTCCGAAATTTGCTCTTACCTGGAGCTGATCTTCTGGCACTTTCCATATCTTTACAGGATCTTTCTGGTCCTCTTCAGATAATCCAGAGGTATGGATTCTGTATAACCCCTCAGTTCCAATTTCTATCAGTATTTTCACAGCTGCTTCTCTGGTTCTACAACCACTTGGTCTGTGAAGCATAACTGCATTCTTTGTTTAAAAAGTTTGAACTCAGAGAGGATAGCAATGGTCTTCCAGTTCATGCTGGGAAATTTGATATCCATCATTCTGCTGTTCTTTTGTTTTCTGCTCTATATTTAACTTTGTTCAGCTCTGTGTGTGCCTTCAGCACTGTACTTTCTATGACTTTTCTTTTTGTGGTTTGAAACTGGTTTTAAAACCTCTTCTATTAATTCTGTGCTGTGCCCCCTTTAAGAAATTATCTTTTATTTAGACTAGCTGCTTTGATGGAGAGTAACAGGTGCTTGACAGTGTTCTCTGTTTATTTGGCTTTCAGCACTTCAGTTTGTATGTTTACACAGCTGTTCGATAGGCAGTCAAGGGTTTTTCCCTTTATTTCTTTTGCTGGAGTTTATGTTCTTCATGCTTGACTCGTTTAAAGTTTTTTTTCAGCTTTGGCTGCAAGAATGGAGACTCTGTTGTGTTTGGTGGTTTCTGCACTTTTTTTCCGGACACCTCCTGTAATGGCACTGACCTCGATCAGCCTGAGAGAGGAATTAGGTTTTCCCCATTTTTTTTCTCTCTCCCACGGAGCCTTTAAAAAAATCAATTTTTAAGCACTTCAAAGCTTTTTTTTAAAATCGGGATTCCTCGAACATTGGCACAAATCACAGGAATGATTTGCACCCTGTCATTCAGTGCTCTGTCTCCCACAGCTGGAGGTAAGTTTTTTCTTCTTTTCGCTGTTTGAGCCAGTATTTCTTTTGAACTTTCTCTCTTTTGGCTGTAGGCAGGGTTGCTTTCACAGCAGTTTTACCGGTGGTCTTCAAGCTTAGGTCTTGTCTGTTCACCACCGCTGCCACCATATCATGGGTTTTGTTGTATTATCTTAAGCAACACAATGAGGTGCATGGATTCCAGTTCATTGAAGATCTTTAGAAGGTTTATTGGCAGCTAAACTAGTATATACAATACAGAGCAAACTATCTACAGAACCTTTGTCTGGGGTGTTGCAGTTGTTGAGTGATTATGGCTTTTAGTCACATGACTACATCCTGGTACTTAGCTCATTAGCATACTGAGTTCTTAAAGGGACATCACTGTTAAGACAAACATACAACACCTTCTATCATCCACCCTCAATAAACCTGAGCCCATCCAAAACTCTGCTGCCTGTATCTGAACTCGCGCCAAGCCCCATTCACCCAGCACCCTCTTTGCTCGCTGACCTACATTGGCTCCCAGTTCAGCAACAACTCGATTTTAAGAATCTCATCCTTGTTTTCAGATTCCTCCATGGCCTTGCCCCTCCCTAGCTCTTCAACCTCCTCCTGCCTGACAACCCTCTGAGATCCCTGCACTCCTCCAGTTCTGACCTTTTGCGCAACCGCAATTGTCATCATTCCACCATTGGTGGCCATGTTTTCACCTACTGAGGCCCAGGCAAATTCACTTCCTAAACCTCTCTGCCCCTATCTTTCTGTCCTTAAAACCTAACTTTGTCTAAACTTTTGGTTACCTGTCCTAATATTGCCTTATGTAGCTCAGTGTCAAGATTTGTTTATAACACTTCTGTGAAGTGTCTTTGGGCATTTTACTATGTTAAGGATGTTATATAAATGCATGTTATTGTTGTTTTTTGAAGAGGTTCAGCCATACAATCTTCATTTAAACCTGATGGCTGGCATTTTGCTGGAAAATGACAAACTTGTTCATCAGAGATCTGAAGCTGAGAATCCAAACACTCCTGACCCCTAATCTTCACATATTCCTCTTCCAGGCAGAAGGGGGCAAATAGGCCGGAGGCCACCTCTAGCAGTCCCAGAAATAATCCTGCTGTGAGTTGAGTTTAATGAAAGAGGCAGTTGCTTCAGGACGAGGCAATCAATCTCCAGTGTGAAATGAAGATCTTACCTGCTGTGCTCCTAGACCTACATAGAATCCCTTATTAACTTTTAACTCTTTTGCATAGTTGAAACGATAGCTAGGTACAGTAATGGGCTCCAAAATTGTTTCATTACTGGATTCAGCTCAGACATTTCAACAGCCAAATTCCTGGAGAACAACTGGGGAAATTTCTGTTCCTTGCATCTAGTGCACATCTCTCAGGGACAGAATTTGAAACCCTCTATGCTATTGCTAAATAGTATTAGTACCTCGATTTGTGGTGTTGACATTGATTTTAATTCCTGCTCTTGGCAGGGCAAGGACAAGCAAATGGACATTGGGTTTCTGACAGCTGGAACTACAACTATCCTTAGGAAGGAAATGAATAAATCAGAATGAGAGAGGCAGCTTACCTTGTCATAGTGTCAGGTTATCCTCGCACAGTTATCATAGAATCAGAGAATCTTACAGCACAGGAGGCCCGTTGTGTCTGTGCTAATTCATTGAACAAGCTATCCAATTAATCCTACACCCTTTCTCTTTCTGCACAGCTCTGCAAATTTTTCCTTATAAAAAAAGGAAAGACTTGCATTTACATAGCGCCTTTCATGACCACCGGACATCTCAAAGCACTTTACAGCCAATGAAGTACTTTTGAAGTACTTGTTGTAAGCAATGCAGGAGCAAATTTTCACACAGCAAGCGCCCGCAAATAGCAATGTGATAATGATCGGAGCAATATTTAAATATGAGCAATATTTAAGCATATTTGTTAAAACAGATGAAACTACCATTATAGAGGAGTTTTTTTACATTGCCATTCTAAATTTTAAATAAACGATGATAATGTGTACTATTTAAACAAATGTGTGATCTAATGAAATAATATTCATACATAGAGTTTACAGATCCAGGCCATTCGGCCCAACTGGAATATGCCAGTTGTCATGCCGGCCCCCAACTGCCAAGAATGTGGCACATTAATTTTGCCATGAACATTGATTTTTAACTGTTGCTGGAGTGAAGAAATAACTTGTTAAACAGACCATCTGTGGCTGGAAAAGACATTTGCATATTAACAGACAGTACTTGGAAGGACAAAGGACCATTCCCTGATACATTCAACCCACAATGGATGTTGATCACCGGACAGTGAGGGGGTGGGGAAGCCCATTTCAGGGCCTGCTGGGGTGATGCAATCCACAGGGGCCAGGACTGGTTGGACCAGCTGGTCACATGACTAACTGGCTGTTCCAGTCTTTTGAACTAGCCACAGAGAGATTGAACTCAGAAAGACTGTTTGCTCCTGGACTGAGAAGATCTCTCCTGTCTGATCCCATCTCTTTCTCACAAGCCTCTGAATCCACTGAAGACACATGAACCCCAAGAGAGAAAAGTCTCCTACAGCAAACATGGTTTAAGAAGAATACTCGGCCCCAACGAAAAGTAAGATCTACCTGCAATCAAGGATTCTACAGTGAGCTCAAAGAACTGTAACAAACACTCTTCAGATATTGCCTTAAACTTTTCCACTTTATTTTTCTTCTGTTCTTTTCTGTCTCTATTTGCATGCATGTATTGCGTATGCATGCTAGCGTGGGCGCATCGTGTATCTGTGGGTGTCAACTGAATTAGAGTTTTAAGTTCCAGTTTAATAAATTTCAACTTTTCTTCTTTAAACCTAAGAAAACCTGTTTGTGCTGGTTTCTTTGCCTTATAATTGGAAAGCGGTGAACAACAATTCACCAAGGGAGATCTAAAAACACAGTGTGTTTAAAAATAAAACCTTGTAATGGTCAGACCAGGTGAAGGCTGAGAGGAACCCCTAGACACCTTTCTCACCTGGTCGCAACACAGTGTTTATGCTCCACATGAGCCTCCTCCCACCGCTCTGCATGTAATCCTGTCAACATATCCCTCTATTTCTTTGTCCCTCATGTACTTATCTAACTTCCCCTTAAATGCATCTATGCTATTCATCTCAACCATTCCAATTAGTAGCGTAATCCATATTCTAACCCACTCTCTGGGGAAAGAAGTTTCTCCTGAATGACTGGGTAGGTTATGTGCCGGATTATCTCTAGTTTATAGCCCTCATATATACAGCAGCGAAAATGAAGACTGTGCCAGAGCAAGGAAGATGATAAGTGATCTGGTGGGAATGGGGTCACAGATAGCAGAGGTGAGACAGCAGTTGTACAGGTTCATATAGGCAGAGAATTAATGATGGATGGAGAGCCAGAGGTGAGGGATTTGGGAGTTTGGGGATGAATTTGTGAAGCAGATGGAGAGAGCTTTTCCAGGGACAGTTAGTGAAGGTTGTAGGGGTGAAAAGAATAGGAGAATAAGGGTGGTAAGAGAGATGAGGAAGGTGTCACAGATAACCTTGTCAATGTCTAAGGCTGCAGGAGTGGAGATGCCAAAAGAAATGACAATGTTAAGTGGCTACCATGACTGTGATTGGGGTAGGATAAGATTGAATGGGGCTATGAGGAAATCTGATTTAGATGTTTAAAATCATGAAGGGTTTAGATGGAGTAAATAAAGAGAAACTGTTCCAATGGCTGAAGGGTCGATAACCGGAGGGCACAGAGCGCAAAAGAAACAAAAGGAACATAAGGAAAACTTTTTATGAGTGGTTAGGATTTGGAATGCACTGTCTGATGAGGTGGTGGATAAAGATTCAAAAGGGAATTGGATAAATACTTGAAGTAGAAAAAAATTCAAGGATATGGGGAAAAAGCAGAGGAGTAGAACTAACTGGAGAGGTGGCACAGTTTGCATGGGTTGAATGGCCTCCTGCTCTGTTGCACTATTCTATGATTCTACAATAGAAACAGAGGGACCTCAAGACCTTTAGGCTTGGGTCAAAACTATGGTACATGAGGAGTTGTTCACTGCGTTGGCTGAAGGAAAATCTCAGTGAGGCTTCCAATGAGGGGCTTGGGATGGATGTTCATGCCAAGGATTTTGATTGAGACGTAGGTGAATTGGAAGAGGATGAGGTGCTAGGTGGAGGAGAAAGTACCAGAAGTGAATGGGAGGGGCTCAGATGGAATTGTGACTTGGTCGTTAGATTGGGCCGGATGGTAGATCTTGTACATGAGGTAGCAAACATTCTGAAGGTCAATATAAAGCAGGGCCATGATTAATGATTCATGGATGTGAGGGGTTGTTGGTTATAGTGGCAGAAAAATGGGGAGAAAATTTGGAGGTGAATTCTCCCTAAAGTTGGAAAGTTAGTCACCAGGAACAGAAGATAAGACAGTTGGGAAGCCACACTATGTGAGGCCTAAATTTGTGTTCTCCCATGAGATCATCTCTCTCATGTGCAGCCATGTGGAGTGCCTAAACAGTGTCAGCACTGGCCGTGCTCCACAGATTTTGGATTATTGGCTTCTGCATTGACTGTGATCGCCCCACCTGCCAAGCAGACTGTCTACTTCCTTTGTGGGGGAGAGCCCCCAGTAGTTGAACATTTCCCTACTGTACCTTTTCAGGAATGCATCCAAAGCAACATCAGAAAGTGAAGCTGCTCTGCATTGTGGCTAGGCCATTTCAAGTCTGGTGCCTAGTAGCAGTGAAATAGCCTCTTTAAATGCAGCTGTAACTTGAAGAGCTCCATTGTATTATTTCCCACCGCCTTTGACGAATGCCACCCAGGACAGTAGCTCAGTATGCACACATAACAAGGCTGATCTTAGGAAATCTTCTTGATGATGGGTGTAACTCTCCATGCACTGAGATCAGAAGGTCAGTCTAAGCATTATTAAAGAGATTAAGAATAGTGCACAGAGCATAAACATGTCTTTTCTGTTGACATTTTTTTAAAGTCAGTTCTTTCTGGGAGGCATGAAAAAGCAAACCTTTGGGAGGATCTGAAAGTCGTGCTTTACTATCACCACACAAGTGACCAAATGATGCTTTTCAAAGTGATTCATGTGTTGTGTGATTTTAAACAAACCCTGGACATGCTGCCCCACTTTCAACCCTGTGTCCTTTACTTTTTTATAGTTGTTGATGTTCCTTTATTTTAATCTTTTTCGTAATAAAAACAGAAAATGTTGGGAACACTCAGTAAGCCAGACAACATCAGTGGAGAGAGGAACAAAGTTAGTTAGTGGTGTAATTTTACCCCAAAGATTTGTAGGTTTGGGTTGGTCAGGAAGTTAAAATGTTAAAACTTTCAAGCCCGAACCTAACCCACCCATTTCCCATTTTACCAGAGGCAAGCGAGCAAAGGGACTGGTGGTCTGAGGTGTATTTGTTTTAATGCAAGAAGTGTAATAGGTAAGGCAGATGAACTTAGGGCTTGGATTAGTACCTGGGAGTATGATGCTATTGCTATTACTGAGACTTGGTTAAGGGAAGGGCATGATTGGCAACTAAATATCCCAGGATACCGATGCTTCAGGCGGGATAGAGAGGGAGGTAAAAGGGGTGGAGGAGTTGCATTACTGGTCAAAGAGGATATCACAGCTGTGCTGAAGGAAGGCACTATGGAGGACTCGAGCTGTGAGGCAATATGGGCAGAACTCAGAAATAGGAAGGGTGCGGTAACAATGTTGGGGCTGTACTACAGGCCTCCCAACAGCGAGCGTGAGATAGAGGTACAAATATGTAAACAGATTATGGAAAGCTGTAGGAGCAACAGGGTGGTGGTGATAGGAGATTTTAATTTTCCCAACATTGACTGGGATTCACTTAGTGTTAGAGGTCTAGATGGAGCAGAATTTGTAGGGAGCATCCAGGAGGGTTTTCTAGAGCAGTATGTAAATAGTCCAACTCGGGAAGGGGCCATACTGGACCTGGTGTTGGGGAATGAGCATGGCCAGGTGGTTGACGTTTCAGTAGGGGACTACTTTGGGAATAGTGATCACAATTCTGTAAGTTTTAGAATACTCATGAACAAAGACGAGAGTGGTCCTAAAGGAAGAGTGCTAAATTGGGGGAAGGCCAACTATACCAAAATTCGGCAGGAGCTGGGGAATGTAGATTGGGAGCAGCTGTTTGAAGGGAAATCCACATTTGATATGTGGGAGGCTTTTAAAGAGAGGTTGATTAGCGTGCAGGAGAGACATGTTCCTGTGAAAATGAGGGGTAGAAATGGCAAAATTAGGGAACCATGGATGACAGGTGAAATTGTGAGACTAGCTAAGAGGAAAAAGGAAGCATACATAAGGTCTAGGCGGCTGAAGAAAGACGAAGCTTTGAAAGAATATCGGGATTGTAGGCGCAATCTGAAACGAGGAATTAAGAGGGCTAAAAGGGGTCATGAAATATCTTTAGCAAACAGGGTTAAGGAAAATCCCAAAGCCTTTTATTCATATATAAGGAGCAAGAGGGTAACTAGAGAAAGGATTGGCCCACTCAAGGACAAAGGAGGAAAGTTATGCGTGGAGTCAGAGAAAATGGGTGAGATTCTAAATGAGTACTTTGCATCGGTATTCACCGAGGAGAGGGACATGACGGATGTTGAGGTTAGGGACAGATGTTTGATTACTCTAGGTCAAGTCGGCATAAGGAGGGAGGAAGGTCCGGATGGGATCTATCCCAGGTTACTGTGGGAAGCGAGAGAGGAAATAGTTGGGGCCTTAACAGATATCTTTGCAACATCCTTAAACACGGGTGAGGTCCCGGAGGACTGGAGAATTGCTAATGTTGTCCCCTTGTTTAAGAAGGGTAGCAGGGATAATCCAGGTAATTATAGACCGGTGAGCCTGATGTCAGTGGTAGGGAAGCTGCTGGAGAAGATACTGAGGGATAGGATCTATTCCCATCTGGAAGAAAATGGGCTTATCAGTGATAGGCAACATGGTTTTGTGCAGGGAAGGTCATGTCTTACCAACTTAATAGAATTTTTTGAGGAAGTGACAAAGTTGATTGATGAGTGAAGGGCTGTAGATGTCGTATACATGGACTTCAGTAAGGCGTTTGATAAGGTTCCCCATGGTAGGCTGATGGAGAAAGTGAAGGCGCATGGGGTCCAAGGTGTACTAGCTAGATGGATAAAGAACTGTCTGGGCAACAGGAGACAGAGGGTAGCAGTGGAAGGGAGTTTCTCAAAATGGAGACGTGTGACCAGTGGTGTTCCACAGGGATCCGTGCTGGGACCACTGTTGTTTGTGATATACATAAATGATTTGGAGGAAAGTATAGGTGGTCTGATTAGCAAGTTTGCGGACGACACTAAGATTGGTGGAGTAGCAGATAGTGAAGGGGACTGTCAGAGAATACAGCAGAATATAGATAGACTGGAGAGTTGGGCAGAGAAATGGCAGATGGAGTTCAATCAGGGCAAATGCGAGGTGATGCATTTTGGAAGATCCAATTCAAGAGTGAACTATACAGTAAATGGAAAAGTCCTGGGGAAAATTGATGTACAGAGAGATTTGGGTGTTCAGGTCCATTGTTCCCTGAAGGTGGCAACGCAGGTCAATAGAGTGGTCAAGAAGGCATACGGCATGCTTTCCTTCATCGGACGGGGTATTGAGTACAAGAGTTGGCAGGTCATGTTACAGTTGTATAGGACTTTGGTTCGGCCACATTTGGAATACTGCGTGCAGTTCTGGTCGCCACATTACCAAAAGGATGTGGATGCTTTGGAGAGGGTGCAGAGGAGGTTCACCAGGATGTTGCCTGGTATGGAGGGCGCTAGCTATGAAGAGAGGTTGAGTAGATTAGGATTATTTTCATTAGAAAGACGGAGGTTGAGGGGGGACCTGATTGAGGTGTACAAAATCATGAGAGGTATAGACAGGGTGGATAGCAAGAAGCTTTTTCCCAGAGTGGGGGATTCAATTACAAGGGGACACGAGTTCAAAGTGAAAGGGGAAAAGTTTAGGGGGGATATGCGTGGAAAGTTCTTTACGCAGAGGGTGGTGGGTGCATGAAACACATTGCCAGCGGAGGTGGTAGACGCGGGCACGATAGCGTCTTTTAAGATGTATCTAGACAGATACATGAATGGGCAGGAAGTAAAGAGATACAGACCCTTCGAAAATAGGCGACAGGTTTAGAGGGAGGATTTGGAACGGCGTAGGCTTGGAGGGCCGAAGGGCCTGTTCCTGTGCTGTAATTTTCTTTGTTCTTTGTTCTTTGTTCTAATCCACTCTCAGGAAGCTGGTGAGTCAGCAAAACCTTTTAAGAAGGCTATGTCCCTCCATTTTAATAATTTATTTATTATTTATTATTATTCTTGACTATGGTAGGTTTGTTAGGTGGGGGGAATGGTTGGGGGGTTGGGGTGCGAGTTTCAGTTGGAAACCTGGAAATCTGGTTTACCTGCGTGCTGTGGAGTTCTGACACCACAGTATGTGGCTTTTGTTTTGCCAGGATCCAAGCCTGAAAGTCAGCCTGATTGACAGGCTTGGCTGGCAGTTGGGCAGGGAGCACTCCAGATCCGGTTGTAGTCAGAAGTGAGGAGCCTGGAGCTGCTACAGGGAGCTTGGGTGAGGAAAAACAGGAGTTCTCCTCCCGGCTAAACAAGCAAACCTATTAACACCCTTATTGATGTGTCCAACCACACCACCCCAGCTCCACGATTTCTAAACCCCGATCTCTCGACTACTTTGATCTCTCCTTCCCTCAGATTTCACCATTCCCTTGATGCCCTCCAATCTGACTCCTCCACCCCAATCTCATCCATCACCCAAATCTCTTTGCTCCACATGATCTCTCCATTCTCCTGACCTCCCACTTTCCACCCCAATCGCCCCCCTCTCCCCCCGATCTCTCCGTCCCCCCAAATTTTCTATCCTTCAATCTCTCCCCTCCACCCAATCTCTCTGCTGCCCTGAACTTCTGTTCCCCCAATCTCTCCATCCTCCCGATCTCTACAACTCTTGATCTCAGTCCCCCTGATCTCTCTGCTCTCTCAGCCTCTTCCCATCGATCTCTCCCCTCTCCCTTATCTTTCTCCACCACTCTGATCTCCCTGTTCCCCCAATCTCTCCACTCCCTCCCAAGCTCTCCACTCTCCCTAACTCAGGACTGTCCATTCCACCTCCACTAGACCTACTTGCTCTGTGGTTGTGTTGCAGACTTTCCAGCCCAAGTCAATCAGTTTGTCAATCAATTTATCAACCAACCTATCAATCTGCCTATCTATCAGCCTGCCAATCAGGCCAGCTGTCCAGTAGAAAGCCAGGAGAAAAAAAAATAAAGCTGTACTTCCAGGATCCCATCCATACCTTCCCCCCAACTTAGCACCGCAGCCTCACAGCTCCAGGGACCCGGGTTCGATTCTGGGTACTGCCTGTGCGGAGTTTGCAAGTTCTCCCTGTGTCTGCGTGGGTTTTCCCCGGGTGCTCCGGTTTCCTCCCACATCCAAAGACTTGCAGGTGATAGGTAAATTGGCCTTTGTAAATTGCCCCTAGTGTCGGGAGGTGATAGGGAATATGGAATTACTGTAGGGTTCGTATAAATGGGTGGCTGTTGGTCGGCACAGACTCAGTGGGCCGAAGGGCCTGTTTCAGTGCTGTATCTCTAAATAAAAATAAACTTCCAACACACACATCAGTACATACTGGGATCAACCTGTCATCAGAACTGCAAGATGTTAGAGATGTAATAGTTTTTAAACAAGTACAGAGCCAGGGAAAGTGGTGGGGGGAATGAAAGAACAAAAGGGAAGGTTTGTTAATAGGGTGGAAGGCAGTAGTGATTAAATGACAGAAGGGATGATAGTGCAAGTTAAAAGGGGATGGTGATGGAACAAGTAAAGAAACAATAGATGGGTCTAGAGGAGCTTTAAATGGGAATAGCAGGTTCATTACCGACAACTGCTGTCTGAGAAAATGGAAGCAAATATAACTTAAAGTTGTTGAACTCAGTGTTGAGTCAGGAAGGGGGTAAAGTTCTTAGTCAAACAGTGAGGTACTGTTATTTGAGTTTCTGTTGAGTTTGATTGGAGGAGGCTGAGGGCAGTGAGGTCAGAGTGGAGTGTGAGGGGAGAATTCTTCTTTGGCCTCCTTGTCTCGAGAGACAATGGGTAAGCGCCTAGAGGTGGTCAGTGGTGTCAGTCGCTGTGAGGCAACTATGGAGTGACCTCTCCATGGCGCATGCCTGGGCGAATGTATGGAGGTTGAGAGTTGCCCAAGCGTCAAAACACCCCTCTCGGCCTTTCTGGTGGGGTCCAAAGGAGTGCAGAGCACGACGTTTGGCACCGGTATGGCTGCAGGAACTGCCGGAAACATGCCAAAGGTGACACATGACCGCCTACGGGGTTCCACTCCGGATTTTCTGTTAGGGTTTACTCCCTTAGCCGTGGTCTCTCCCGAGACGCCCACAAGGCAGCTGTTCATTTGACAAATAAAACAAGTTAGGGTTATACCCTCATAACCAAAAAATACTTGCTGCAGTCAGGTGGGAGTTGAACAGTGCAAACCACCCTCACCAGGTGGCCGTAACCAATTGGGGGCTTGTCTGGGATCTGAACTGCCAGACAAACGGGAAATTTGGAAAACGGGAGGGAAAATTGACCTCTAAATTGTGGAAGGGTAAACAAACAGGTTTTCTTGTACTCTTCTGTTTTCCTCTACAGTGCTAGGAACAAAAGAAATGGCCACATTTAATGCTAAGGAGTTTGTGCAGCAGGGAGAGATATCCCATGATACAAACATACGAACACGAATTATGAGAAGTAGGCCATTCGACCCCTCTAGCCTGCTCCGCCTTTCAAGAAGATCATGGCTGATGTGTGTGTGTCTGGAATTCCACACTCCCATCTACCCACGATAACCTTTGATTCCCTTGCCTAACAAGAATCTATCTACCCCCACCTTAAAATTATTCAATGACCCTGCCTCCACCACCTTCTGAGGTAGAGTGCTCCAAAGTCGCACAACCCTCAGAGAAAAAATTTCTCCTCATCTCTGTCTTAAAAGGGCAATCCAAATTTTAAAATGGTGCCCCCTCGTTATGGACTCACCCACAAGAGGAAACATCCTTTCCACATCCACCTTGTCAAGACCATTCTTGATCTTATGTACTTCAATCAAGTCTCCACTCACTCTTCTAAACTCCAGTGAAAACAAGCCCAGTCTGTCCAACTTTTACTCAAAAGACAACCCGCTCATTCCAGGTATCAATCTAGTAAACCTCCTCTGAACCACCTCCAACGCATTCATATCCTTCCTTAAATAAGGTGACCAAAACTGCAGCAATGAATAAAGAAGGCTAATGGAATGCTATCCTTTATGATGAGAAGAATTGAAAATAAAAGTAAGGATGTTATGCTTCAGTTATACAGGGCATTGGTGAACAACAGGTATACCGTTTTGGATACTGTTGGGGGAGACGACTTACCAGGGGTAGGCAATGGGATACAGGTCTCTGGCGCAGAGTCTGTCCCTGTTGCTCAGAAGGGAAGGGGTAAGAGGAGCAGAGCATTATGTACCCTCTCCAAAGCCTCCACCGTCCTTCTGGTAGTGTAGTGACCAGAATTGCATGCAATATTCCAAGTGTGGCCTAACTAAGGTCCTGTACAGCTGCAGCATGACTTGCCAATTTTAAGACTCTGTGCCCCGACCGATGAAGGCAAGCATGCTGTATGCCGCCTTGACTACCTTATCCACCTGCGTTGCCACTTTCAGTGACCTGTGGACCTGTACGCCCAGATCTCTCTGCCTGTCAATACTCCGAAGGGTTCTGCCATTTACTGTATACTTCCCACCTGCATTCTTTCTTTCTTTGGCCTCCTTGTCTCGAGAGACAATGGGTAAGCGCCTAGAGGTGGTCACACCTGCATTAGACCTTCCAAAATGCATTACCTCACATTTGTCTGGATTAAACTCCATCTGTCATTTCTCCGCCCAAGTCTCCAACTGCTCTATATCCTGCTGTATCCTCTGACAATCCTCATCACTATCCGCAACTCCACCAACCTTTGTGTCATCCGCAAACTTACTAATCAGACCAGCTACATTTTCCTCCAAATCATTTATATATACTACAAAGCGCAAAGGTCCCAGCACTGATCCCTGAGGAACACCACTAGTCACATCCCTCCATTCAGAAAAGCACCCTTCTATTGCTACTCTCTGTGTTCTCTGACCGAGCCAGTTCTGTATCCATCTTGCCAGCTCATCTCTGAACCCATGTGACTTCACCTTTTGTACCAGTCTACCATGAGGGACCTTGTCAAAGGCTTTACTAAAGTCCATGTAGACAACATCCACTGCCCTTCCTTCATCAATCAACTTCGTCACTTCCTCAAAACACTAGATCAAGTTAGTGAGACACGACCTCCCCTTCGCAAAACCATGCTGCCTCTAGCTAATAAGTCCATTTGTTTTTAACATGGCAAATAACCAGAAGTTTAGGATTACACTTGCGGACTGAACTGATGTGTTACACAAAGTGATGACCCAATTTGCATTAGGTTTTCTGTCATGTTTTTGCAACCAGGAGATTGAAGAGGTGACCAGTTGCATACAGAGGTGTATCGGAACCCTGAGGTGATTAACCACCCTCCACCCTCATCTCCACTCTCCCTGCAAGAGCATGCAAAAGAAAATTAGAATGCACGGTCTGCTGAATTCTAGGACAAATCCATCCTTTGTCACTCTGGCTCAGCACAGTCTGTCACGGAGCTGTCTGCCTTGGCCTGTAACTAAATGATTCTCAGGCCACGATCATTTGTTATTGGCAACTGTTTTGTTTGAAGGAAGTATTATTTTAAAATATTTATTTATAGGAAAAAATAATGAAGTAGTTGAAATGTGCCTCATGGGTAGCCGTTCCGAGTAGGAGCTGTCAAATAACCCAATGCAATTTGATTTAGATGCACCGTATGGGGGTCACATTCAGAACTTTGCTCCATGGGGATAATGACGATTCTTTCTTTTGTAGGCAGGTCTTTTTTTTAGACTTCCATCAAAAATCAGCTGACAAATAATATTGTCTTGCTTGTTGAAAAATCAGGTGCTGAAGCAGGTCAAAGGTGAACCCATAAAGCTGTCACAGTTGCGTTCTAAACTGCCCTCAAATACGGTGAATATTCTTTATCTCTATAAGAGGAAATTCCTCTTTTAATGAAAAATGGGATAATAATTTTTTCCACGTCTAATGGCCACATAACTAATCATATTCTCAGGAATTGTATGTCAAAGGCACACAATCCCCAATTTCTTTAAATTCCTGATGAATCAAGTAACTAGGGCTTTAAACTAATATGGGGTGGGGGACAGTAGGTTTGTGATTGGGGTAAAAACCAGCAGGCTGTGTCAGGAAGGGACAGAGAGTTTAACAGTAATAGGGCATGAGTGACTATTGCCATATCAGGGAATAATAGTAAAAAGATAAAATTAAAGGGGCGATATCTGAATGTAAAAAGCATTTGTAACAAGATAGATGAATTAATGGCACAGAGATAAATGAGTTTGACCAAGTAGCTATTATTGGGACTTGGTTGCAGGATGACCAAAGTTAGGAACTCAATATTCCAGGTCATTTGACTTTTAGAAAAGATAGGAAAATGGAAAAATAGGAGGGGTTAGCCTTGATAATAAAAGATGACATTGAACTGGAGTGAGGAAAGATGTTCGCCCATAAAATCAGGATGTAGAATCAGTCTGGATGGAGCTTAGAATAACAAAGGGCAGAAAACACTGGTGGGAGTAGTTTGTAGGCCCCCAGAATAGCAGTTATAGTCCTGGATTTTGTCGGGGCGGTGGTGGCCCTGACGATGGGTCAGAAAGCCAGGGGCAACCCCTTCTCACCATTTTGGGGAGTCCCAACCAGATTCTGTGGCAATCAGGCAGCTAAGGAACTGCCATTGGGATTCCCACCTCCAAGAGCTCCTAGCCAATTGGAGGGCCAGCAGCTTCTCAGTTCCAGCAGTGCCACCAGGAACGATGTCCACTGCTGGGACTGCACCCGCCTGGAGAAGCAATATGGACGTCATCCTTGGAAGAAGGTAAGTTGTGTTGGGGTAATGGGGGCAAGACAAGCAGGCTCTGGCAAAGGGGTGGTTTGTGAGGGTGGAGGGATGTGTTTTGCTGTGGGGGCAACCATTGCTGCCTGGGGGCCCCTCTGTGAGCCTCGGATGCCTGATTAAGAAGGCCCCCTCCCCATGAGCCCATAGGTAGGCCTCCAGGGTTTACCAGACAGTCTCCCAATGCAATGGAGGGTAAAATGCCAGCAGCAGTGAGAGGTGGCCCTTAATTGGCCAGTTAAGGGCCTCAATTGATCTCTGGGCAGGAAGACTGTCCTCCATCTTCTCTGCCGCTGTTACAATTCCATGGCATCGGGAAGGCGATGGGCTGTCTACCTCCCCGTCTTCCCTCACCATTTCACAGACCCTCACCTTCCAACCCACTCCTGAGGTCCCCATTCAATTCTGCCCATAGTGTTGGACAGAGTATAAATCAAAAAAGTAGAGGAGTATGTAATAAGGGTAATGCAATAATGCTGAGGAACTTTAATCTTCATTTTGACTGGGCAAAACAAATTGGAAAAAATAGTTTGGAGGACATGTTCATGAAATGCAGTCGAGATGGTTTTTTTCAAGAACAATATGCCAAGGGTCATCGACCTGCAATGTTAACTCTGTTTCTCTCGCCACAGATGCTGCCAGACCTGCTGAGTATCTCCAGCATTTTCTGTTTTTATTTCAAGGAACCAACTAGGGAACAGGCTATTTTAAGTCTAGTATTGTGTAATGAGATGGGGTTGATTGGTTATCTTATAGTAAAGGATCTTCTGAGGAAGAGTGATCTTAATATGATAGAATTTTATATTGTATTTGACAGTGATGTGGTTAAGTACGAAACTAAGGTCTTAAATTTAAACAAACCAATTATGTAGTTATGATGAGTGAGTTGGCTAAGATAGATTAGGAAGTTAGATTAAAAGATATGACCATAACAAATAATTCATAATTCTCAAAGAACATACACTCCCTTGAAGAATAAAATCTACGCTGGAAAAGTGGTCTAACTGTAGCTAACTAGAGAGGTTAAGAATAGTATTAGATTAAAAGAAGAGGCATATAATGTTGCCAAGAAGAGGATTGAGCCTGAAGATTGGGAGGGTTTTAGAAATTAACAAAAGGTGACCTGAGAAGTGTGAGGTGATGCATTTTGAGAGGACTAACAAGGTAAGGGAATATACAATGGACCCTAGGAAATACAGAAGGTCAGAGGGATCTTGGTGTACTTGTCCATAGGTCACTAAAGGCAGCAGCATAGGTAGATAAGGTGGTTAGGAAGGCATATGGGATACTTGCCTTCATCAGCCAAGGCATAGAATAGAAGAGCAGGGAGGTTATGATGGAGCTGTATAAAACGCTAGTTAGGCCACAGCTGGAGTACTGTGCATAGTTCTGGTCACGACACTATAGGAAGGATGTGATTGCACTGGAGAGGATGCAGAGGAGATTCACCAGAATGTTGCCTGGGCTGGAGCATTTCAGCTATGAAGAGAGACTGAAAAGGCTAGGTCTGTTTTCCTTAGAGCAGAGAAGGCTGAGGGGGGACATGATTGAGGTATACAAAATTATGAGGGGCATTGATAGGTTAGATAGGAAGAAACTTTTCCGTTAGCGGAGGGGTCAAGAACCAGGGGGCATAGATTTAAGGTAAGGGGCAGGAGGTTTAGAGGGATTTGAGAAAAAATATTTCACCCAGAGGGTGGTTGGAATCTGGAACGCACTGCCTGAAGAGGTGGTAGAGGCAGGAACCATCACAACATTTAAGAAGTATTTAGATGAGCACTTGAAATGCCATAGCATACAAGGCTATGGACCAAGTGCTGGAAAGTGGGATTAGAATAGTTAGGTGCTTGATGGCCGGCATAGACATGATGGGCTGAAGGGCCTGTTTCTGTGCTGCATAACTCTATGACTCGAAGAACCCTTAAAGAGGGAGAAATTTCTTTCTTTTGGGCCTCCTTATCTCGAGAGACAATGGATACGCGCCTGGAGGTGGTCAGTGGTTTGTGAAGCAGCGCCTGGAGTGGCTATAAAGGCCAATTCTGGAGTGACAGGCTCTTCCACAGGTGCTGCAGAGAAATTTGTTTGTCGGGGCTGTTGCACAGTTGGCTCTCCCCTTGTGCCTCTGTCTTTTTTCCTGCCAACTACTAAGTCTCTTCGACTCGCCACAATTTAGCCCTGTCTTTATGGCTGCCCACCAGCTCTGGCGAATGCTGGCAACTGACTCCCACGACTTGTGATCAATGTCACACGATTTCATGTCGCGTTTGCAGACGTCTTTATAGCGGAGACATGGACGGCCGGTGGGTCTGATACCAGTGGCGAACTCGCTGTACAATGTGTCTTTGGAGATCCTGCCATCTTCCATGCGGCTCACATGGCCAAGCCATCTCAAGCGCCGCTGACTCAGTAGTGTGTACAAGCTGGGGGTGTTGGCCGCTTCAAGGACTTCTGTGTTGGAGATATAGTCCTGCCACCTGATGCCAAGTATTCTCCGGAGGCAGCGAAGATGGAATGAATTGAGACGTCGCTCTTGGCTGGCATACGTTGTCCAGGCCTCGCTGCCATAGAGCAAGGTACTGAGGACACAGGCCTGATACACTCGGACTTTTGTGTTCCGTGTCAGTGCGCCATTTTCCCACACTCTCTTGGCCAGTCTGGACATAGCAGTGGAAGCCTTTCCCATGCGCTTGTTGATTTCTGCATCTAGAGATAGGTTACTGGTGATAGTTGAGCCGAGGTAGGTGAACTCTTGAACCACTTCCAGAGCGTGGTCGCCAATATTGATGGATGGAGCATTTCTGACGTCCTGCCCCATGATGTTCGTTTTCTTGAGGCTGATGGTTAGGCCAAATTCATTGCAGGCAGCCGCAAACCTGTCGATGAGACTCTGCAGGCACTCTTCAGTGTGAGATGTTAAAGCAGCATCGTCAGCAAAGAGGAGTTCTCTGATGAGGACTTTCCGTACTTTGGACTTCGCTCTTAGACGGGCAAGGTTGAACAACCTGCCCCCTGATCTTGTGTGGAGGAAAATTCCTTCTTCAGAGGATTTGAACGCATGTGAAAGCAGCAGGGAGAAGAAAATCCCAAAAAGTGTGGGTGCGAGAACACAGCCCTGTTTCACACCACTCAGGATAGGACAGGGCTCTGATGAGGAGCCACCATGTTGAATTGTGCCTTTCATATTGTCATGGAATGAGGTGATGATACTTAGTAGCTTTGGTGGACATCCGATCTTTTCTAGTAGTCTGAAGAGACCACATCTGCTGACGAGGTCAAAGGCTTTGGTGAGATCAATGAAAGCAATGTAGAGGGGCATCTGTTGTTCGCGGCATTTCTCCTGTATCTGACGAAGGGAGAACAGCATGTCAATGGTCGATCTCTCTGCACGAAAGCCACACTGTGCCTCAGGGTAGACGCGCTCGGCCAGCTTCTGGAGCCTGTTCAGAGCGACTCGAGCAAAGACTTTCCCCACTATGCTGAGCAGGGAGATTCCACGGTAGTTGTTGTAGTCACCGCGGTCACCGTTGTTTTTATAGAGGGTGATGATATTGGCATCGCGCATGTCCTGGGGTACTGCTCCCTCATCCCAGCACAGGCATAGCAGTTCATGTAGTGCTGAGAGTATAGCAGGCTTGGCACTCTTGATTATTTCAGGGGTAATGCTGTCCTTCCCAGGGGCTTTTCCGCTGGCTAGAGAATCAATGGCATCACTGAGTTCCGATTTGGTTGGCTGTATGTCCAGCTCATCCATGACTGGTAGAGGCTGGGCTGCATTGAGGGCAGTCTCAGTGACAGCATTCTCCCTGGAGTACAGTTCTAGGTAGTGCTCAACCCAGCGGTCCATTTGTTTGCGTTGGTCAGTGATTATGTCCCCCGATTTAGATTTGAGGGGGGTGATCTTCTTGATGGTTGGCCCAAGAGCTCGCTTCATGCCATCATACATTCCTCTGATGTTTCCGGTGTCTGAGGCCGGCTGAATATGACTGCATAGGTGTTGCCAGTAGTCGTTTGCGCAACGCCTAGCTGTTCTTTGTGCAGGGAGAAATTAGAATATGAGTAAACTGGCAAGAAATATAAAACAGATTGTAAAAGCTTCTCAGGTGTGTATAAAGGAAAAGAGTAGTGAAAGTAAATGTGAGCCCCTTGGAGGCAGAGAGAGGAGAAATTATAAGGAAATGGCAGAGGCATTAATCAAATATTTTGGATCTGTATTCACATTAGAAGTATTGCTCTTGGCTACTATTACTGAGAGAAAGAAAAAGTTTGATTTTAACCCTGTTTACCCTGTGAAAATGGTGCAGGACAAGGATGGTGGTGGGGAGAAGCATAAGGTGTTCCATGTTCTGACTCCCCCAACATCTTAACACCTCAAAATGGGCATGGGAGGGCCACCCATCCCTGGTAAATGGGGACCTACATCACAGTCAAAGGTCCCGGCCCAATGATGTCATTGGTGCTGAAACACCATTTTCGTTAAAATTTGGGGAGGCCCAATTGGAGCCAAACCTGACAGCAGGTCCTGTGGCAGTCAGCAGGAAGCCAGGAGAGGCCAAGTTAAGGTAAATTAATATTTTCTGAGGATTCCTTGTGGGCCAGCAGTGTTCCCCAAGGCTCCACAAGGAGTCCTTAGGCCTCCCCAGCCATGGCCTTCCCATTCCCTCCCATTGTCAGCTTCACCTGTGGAAACATACCACCTCTTCTGCTCTAGCAATGCCAGGGATTGTTCACTTCGATCAGTTGCGCCCTCGGGCTCCTGACCTGATTCTTGCTCCTGCCCACCAGCCCTGACTTCACTCCTGCTGTTTTTGGGCATTGCAGTATTACAATGAGCCTCAGGAGTTAACATGGTGTGGGACTCAGGCTGAACTCTGTTCAGGGATTCCATCCCTTCTTCCCGCCTGCTCAATGTTGAAATTGGCCTTGGGATTTTCTTATTCCATTTGATGCAGAAGTGCTTTGTCCAGCAGACCTGGGAACGAATAGCAGGGAGAGTGAGTGAATACTGTTCTTAAGAATCCATTGGGAATGGACATGGACTCGGAAGAAGATGGCTGACCTGAAGAATTGTAACTTCATAACTTATTAGATGTTCTGCCTGTCCTTGACAGTAGAATATGCTCTCGCTCAAACTGTCAGTGAACCTAGAAATCACCAAGCAGTAAATAGATACGTGTTTTAGCTGGCTATGTGTACTTTTCTGTTTTACAACACTGACATTGTGGGATTCTGGCCCTGTTGTGGAGTGGGGCTTGATTTGAAGGGTGCACAAATCAGAGAATTAGCTGCTGAAGTCAAAGCTTCTGATTGCAGTCCTCCCAATTTAAAAATCAATGGCCAGACATTCAGGAGAGCACATAAAAAAAAAATGGTGGAAATTTGAGCAAAGCCAAAAATTTCTGGAAATGCACAGCAGTGGTTCCAGATGTTGCTAAAAGGAGAAAGATGAATGGTTTGGATGGAGCTATTTCACGTGGATTGTTCTGATAAAAGAACTCTGCCCAGGAGCTGTCCTGCACTTCCAGTGTATGCTATTTTTAGATCAAATTCACACATTCAGATTTGCCGAAGGAATAAATCCATGACCTTCTTAGAGATGAAATTCAAGATGAAATTGGATTGAGGAGAAAGGTTATGAGTGATGAAATTGAATTCCTGAAATCTGATCATTTCTGAGCTAGTTAGAACAATGAGCATGAGTTCTGCCGGACTGTTGTCAAAACACAACTCCAGGGAAGGGAACTTCTGTCCTTACTTGGTCTGGACTACACATGACTCGAGTCCCATACCGTGATTGATTCTGAATGCCCACAGGGCAATTAGAGATGGGTAATAAATGCTGACTTGTCAGTGTCACCTATATCCCAAAACCACCATCATTAGCACTGGAGATTGAACACTAAAGAAACATAATTCAGGGAAAAGTGAATAACAGGAAGACCAGCAGAAAACACCACTGGGCATCTTACAAAATAATTAAGAGTTTCATCAATGCCCCTAAAGAACTTGGAAAGTACCTCAGCCAGAGGTATCATTTATCTGCTCGACCTTTTTAACAAGAAGATATTAGAATGCAGACATCATCTTGAGGGTGCAGGAACCAGGTCTTGCATAGTCCACTTTCTACCAATGGTGTTGCATTGTTACAGCTCTGCATCACATCTGCAAGTTGTCAGGATATTATCAACCAAGTAGAATGGTTCCATCATTAATCTGCTGACTATACAGGTCAATTATCAGCTATTCTTTCCCTTGCACTCAGAGATATCACCAGTTACAGCTCTTCAGAATTGCCTGTTAGAATCACCTAGGAGAGTTGCCTATTAAACCACCATCTGGCAGTTAATATTGAATGCAGCTGTAACTGATGTGTCACTTCAATCAGAGGCTGACTGCTGATTGGGCCGTTCCCACATGCTCAGCTTGTGTTGTGCCCTGGCTACTCGCTCCTGCCAGGTTTTGGTGCATGCCCCGGCCCTTCCGAACCATATCCCCAGCACCTTCAGGTAGTCTGACCTGACGGTGAAGGGGACAAAGGATCGGTCAGCCCAGTTTCCAAAGAACATGGCCTCACTCTTGCCGTGGTTAACTTTGGCTCCCGAGGCCAGTTCGAACTGATCGCAGATGCTTATCAGTCTGCACACAGACCACGGGTCCGAGCAGAAGACGGCGACGTCATCCATGCATAGGGAGGTTTTAACCTGAGTGCCTCCACTGCCTGGGATTGTCACCCCTCTTATGCTCACATCCTTCCTAATAGACTCAGCAAAGGGTTCAATACAGCAAACAAACAAGACAGGGGGGAAAGGACAGCCTTGTCTGAAACTTTCTGATTCTCATCCATTGATTGAGACTGCGCTACTGATGTTTGTGTAGAGCAGTTGATCCAATTGCAGATTCCCTCCCCAAACCCCATTTTGGTAAGCACGTCCATCATGTAGGTGTGCGATATCCTGTCAAAAGCCTTCTCCTGGTCTAGGCTGATGAGGCAGGTGTCCACCCTCCTGTCCCGTACATAGGCGATCGTATCCCTGAGTATTGCGAGACTATCAGAGATCTTCCTGCCGGGTATAGTACAGGTCTGCTCACGTTGTTGCCGTACGTGGCGCAGGTCTGGCCCATACCCCACTCCTGCGCTGTGGCGGTCACCCGAGCCGTTTTCCGCTTCATCTGGGGATCTAAAATGGACCGAGTCCAGAGGGACACGATGTTCAAATCTCTGGATAAGGGCGGGAAAACATACCCAACATCGCCCTCATCCTGATGACTACCTTTGTGTGCGGCTGCATCAAGTTGTGTGTAGACCTCCAGTACGCAAACTCCAAGTGTCACTACGTGATGAGTTTCTATCTGTCCCCGGTGTTGCGAAGGATGGGCCTGGTCACATTGCCGTGGAATGCTCCATCCAGTTGGACTATGCCGTACCACCTATCCTTCGTGGAAAAGTTTCTGCGGAAAAACACCTTTGACCACCAATCCATCAGGCAGTGATCTGCACGGAATGTCTTCAAGGCTCTACGGGAAAAGGAGATGATGGATCCTGTCGAATGGCTCCCCGAGCAGACTGCCAAAGTCATTTGTCAGAATGCCTCATCACCAGAACTTTCAAACAAGCACCAAGACGTAGCTTGGCTGATGGTGAGAAGAACCCTCCCCGTCAGATCCTTCCTGCACGCCCGAAGTCTCACCCCCTCCGCACACTGCCCTTGAGGTGGCTGTGGTGGGGAAAAGATGGTTGCCCAGCTCCTTCAGGAATGTGTCTTTGCAAAGCAGGTGTGGAAAGAGATGCAGTGGTTTTTGTCGAGGTTCATCCCAAGCAACTCTGTAACACAGGAGTCTGTGCTCTACGGGCTGTTCCCAGGGACGCACACCGAGATAAACATCAACTGCTGCTGGAGGACGATCAATTCAGTGAAAGACCCCCTTTGGTCTGCCCGAAACTTGCTAGTCTTCCAGCGCAAAGAGTTGTCCACGACCGAATATTGCAGACTGGCACATTCCAAGGTCCAGGACTACGTGCTGAGGGACGCACTAAAGCTTGGGGCAGCCGCAGCAAAGGCTCAATGGGGAAAGACCACTGTGTAAGGTCCCCCCACCAAGCTGAACTGAGGGGCTGGATCCATGGAAAACCCCTCTAACTGTATCCGGAAAATCTTTGTTTGCTGTAAAATGTATATGGCATGAAAAATGAAATGGAAGTGTTGTGAAGCAACTCACTCCTGTATTGAAGGAAACTGATCTCCTTTGCACTGTTTGTATTTTTTGACTTGGTGCTGTTTGGAACTGTTTTGTCGTGTATTGTTGACAGATTTTTATGAATAAAGTATATTTTGGAAATTTAAAAAAAGCTGATTGGGCCATTCCCTCCAGTCATTCTGCCTCCCTAGCTTTCGTCCAACATTATAAAACAGTCAGAATTTCCACTACTTTCTTTTTGAAATATGTGGTCATTTAAGATTCTATTTATTCACCTAATTTTTTTTATTACTTTCTGAAATAAGAGGGGCTGAAATGCTCAGGATCCCACTGAGGTTCTGCTGTAACCAGTGCAAGATCCAAACCCAGCCCCCACTGCCTGGAAAATGTCAGAGACTTTTGGTATTGGCCGTCTGCTGTTTCCAGGAGTTTTCGACTTGCCTTCTCAGGAGCAGTACCTCCACATGCCCCTTGCAGGTCAAATATTGTCAGGGAAGGAACCAGAGATTCCTTCAATCCTCCAATGATTAATTTGTAGCCTGGTTTATCTATTAAAGCAGGGTTGTCCAACATACAGCCCACGGGTCAGGATCTGGCCCACCAAAGGTTTCCATCTGGCCTGCGGATGTAAACTGTACCTGGCCATTCCTCATCCTCATCAGGAGTTGACAACGTGTCCATACAGTATCCAGGGTAAAAACATTTTGAGATCCATGACTGGTAATTTCAGAGATGAGAAATTTCCCACTGGCCTCTTCTAACAGAACAGCTTTTTAAAAAAATCGCAATGCCAGTTTCACAGCTGACAGGTGCTGGGAAAGGTAACAGCAGGTTCTGAACTTCGGACAGATTCGGGGTTTTCCTGTGGGTTCTTTTTTTTTAAAGCCCGCTGGAAAACCCTGCGTCTGTCTGAAGCTTGGAAATTGTTGTTCCTGCTCTCTGCACCTGTCAGCTGTGAAACTGACGTTGTGATTTTTTAAAAAATCGACTAACCACAAGGTTGCTGCTCTGCTGAGCATTCCCGCTCTCTGCAACTGTCGGTGGGGGCGGGGGGGGGGACAGAGAAAGAGGGGGACAGACAGAGGAGGGAACACAGAGAGGGGGGACAGACAGAGGAGGGAACACAGAGAGGGGTGACACAGGGAGTGAGAGAGAGATAGAGACAGAGACAGAGAGGCAGGAGAGAGCATGATCAAGATCACTCCTGAGAGATGGACATCTATCCGGAATACTCCACATCGCTACAAGTGTGCGGGCAAACATTGACTACTTGTGCAAGCAAAAAAAATGCCAAGTATCTTATTAAATCAGTGTCCAACATAGTGTCGAGAAAGTAAGTCAATAAATTAGTCTTCTCATTTAAAGCTTCTTCACATTTGTTGTTGTTTTGATTAATAATAAGATAGATTTTTAATGCCTTTATCTTTCCAAAATTGTCTCACAACTCCCTATGTAAGGCAAATTTGTACTGTGGCACCCCCTCACCACCACGTGAAAAGGTTGGACACCCCTTTATGAGAGGCTACTGCACTAAGTGGGATATGGCATGCTGGCTTCCACATGGTGGATGTAGACTCTATAGAAGGGGTGGGGGTGGGTTCCCAGTGCAGAGGAGCAGCTGAGACCCCCCAAAGGAGAGAAAGTTATTTTGACGTCTTTCAGATTAAGATCCAGGTCTCACACTCAGGAATTCTCTCCCTAATCGGGTCTGCCTCTCTGTCTCCTTCTTTAAGGCCATCCTTAAAACTCTCCTCTTTAACCAAGCTATTGATCACCCCTCCTAATATTTCATTCTTTGACTCGCAATCCATTTTTTTCTGATTACTCCTTTGTGAAGCACCTTGTGGTGATTTTCTACAACAGAGGAGCTATACAAATGCCAATTGTTGTACTTTGGAATACATCTGGGGAAAGATTTTCAAAGTCTTCACCTGTGGGACCTGTTCAGCTGTGGCTCAGTTGGTAGCATTCTTGGCTGTGGTCAGAAAGTTGTGGGTTTAAGTCCCACCTCAGAGACTTGGGCAAAAAAGATAAGTTAATGTTCTAGTGTAGTACTGAGTGAGTGCTCCACTGTTCGAGTTTCTGTCTTGCAGCTGAGATGTTAAACTAAGATCCTGTGTCAGGTGGTTGTAAATGATTCCCTGCCACTATTTTGAAATAGGAGAGTTCTCTCCAGTATGCTGGACAATAATTACCCCTCAACAAATATCACTAAAAACAGATGATCTGGTCAGTGTCACATTGCTGTCTCCAGTACCTTGCTGTGTGTAAATTGGCTGCCGTGTTTCCTACATTACAACAGTAAGGACATTTCAAAAGTACTTTATTGGCTGTAAAGTACTTCAGGACACCCTAAGATTGTGAAAGTCACTTACAGGAATGCAGGAGCCATTTTAAAAGCAAGCAGCTATTTAAAGGTAGGCAACTGAATATGGAGAGCTAAAAACACTTTAGAGAACAAAACCCCTTTGGTGAACTCGCCTGCTCTTTTAGGACTCCTGTACCAGTGGCAGTAAAAGTGACTAATGCTTTCAGTTGGTCTGCATCTACTTGTTTTCACTGAAATTATTACAAGACTAAGGAACTCTATACCTGTATTTATTAAATCTCTAAGATTCCAGAGGAAGTATGGACTGTTTCTTAAAGAATACTTTTTTCTGCTTTAACAAAAGAGAGGGACACATTGTAGTTAAGGAGGAAGAATGCAAAATATTGGATGGAATAAACATAGTGAGGGACCAAATATTGAGGTGTTTAGCATTCTTGAAAGTGGATAAATCAACAGGCCTAGATGAAATGTATCTGAAGCTGCTAGGGGAAGCAAGGAAAGAAGTAGCGGAAGCTCTGACTATCATTTTCTAATCCTCTCTGTCTACAGACGTTGTGCCTGAGGACTGGAAGACTTCTAACATTGTACCATTATTTACAAAGGGAGGAAGGAATAGCCCGAGTAATTACAGGCCAGTCACCCTAACCTTGATGGTGGGCAATTTATTGAAAAAAAATTCCGAAAGGCAATGTAAACCATCATTTCAAAAGGAATGAATTAATCAAGGGCAGTCAGCATGGATTTGTTAAGGAAAGGCCACGTCTGACTAACTTGATTGAATTTTTTGAGGAGGTTTCAAGGAGGGTTGATGAGGTAGCGTGTTTGATTTAGTCTACATGGATTTTAGCAAGGTTTTAGACAAGGTTTCATTTGGCAGACTGGTTGATAAATTAAACGCTCATGGAATCGGACGGAAAGTGGCATGTTAGATCTAAAATTGGCTCATGTTTTTATCGGATTCCCAATGGCAGGATATTTTAGAAGAATTAAGTTGGCGGCAGGTTTGCGGCATTGCGGGGTTCCCCCAGTGCGGTGGTAGACTGCAGCTTTGCATTCATTTTAATAACATGACTACACATTACCTTACGCATAGTTACGATTTAATCCTATCTGCCAGATTAAGTGAATGGCAAGTGATATTCCCGTGCCACCCGGTTCACGAATGTTTCAACATGGATTTGTGCAGTTGAGTCTCAGCACTGTGCTCTTCCCTCTTTCAGTCAGCTGCTACACTAACGCCAGCATTGGAATGGATGTTTGCCTCCAGGCTCAGCACCAGCAAGGGTGAATCATCTCAGAGAATGGCGACGACAGCATGGGCGGGGACTACATGGAGGAACAAGGGGAGGGTAGTCAGGGAGGAAAGGGTAAGATACAGGCTGCATGGAGGAGCAGGGGAGGGAGGAGAGGGGGAAAAGGTGGGGTGTCGAGTGCATGGAGGAGCAGGGGAGGGAGAAGGAGAGGACAAGGTGGTGTTTCGGGTGCATGGAGGAGCAGGGCAGGGAGGAGGGGAGGAGAGGGTGGGGTCCCGGGTGCATGATGGAAGAGCCGGAGAGGGAGAAGGAGAGGAACAGGGTGGTGTTTCGGGTGCAGGGAGGAGCAGGGGAGGGAGGAGAGGGGGAAAGGGTGGGGTCTCGGGTGCATGGAGGAGCAGGGGAAAGAGAAGGGGAGGACAGGGTGGGGTCTCGGGTGCATGGAGGAACTGGGGAGGGAGAAGAAGAGGACAGGGTGGTGTTTCGGGTGCGTTGAGGAGCAGGGGAGGACAGGTTGGGCTTTTGGGTGTATGGAGGAGCAGGGGAGGGAGGAGGGCAGTGTCCAGGGTGTGTAGTGGCTGATTTTGATGATGAGGCTGGCTGTGTGAGGTTGCAGGGGGTGGTGGGTTGATATGTTTCTGTCAGAAAACCGATGGTCACGAGGGCCCTGAGGCAGCTGGCACGTGTTCCTCCTTCAACTGGACGCACAACGGCACCTGCCAATCTCCCTGAGGGAGAGACGCACCTGGAGGGAGGTCCAGGTTCCTTGTCCCCCTTTTGCTTAGATGCTGCTGCATGGAGTCCACAGCAACAGTGAGGAGTGCACGTCAGATCGCATATGGCTCGAATGCTCAACCATCAGGGTACTGGTTGGCAGAAGGTACGGTCACAGTCATAGGGGAAAATTGTATAGGGTAGGGGGGGAAGGCTAAGACTTGTGGTTGGGTATTTGAGGTCACTATAGGGAGGGGATTGGGAATCTGTAACTATATCAAGGTGGATTCCTAGAGGTTCAAGGATGAGAATCGGCAGTTGGACGGCAATGGGAATAGGGACGGGGGGAGGGATGGCACGTATAAATTGATGATGAGAAAGTCCACGGTAATAGGGGAGGTTCTACGGTAACAGCTGAAAGGGCGAAGGTTAAGTTGGGTGGGCCAAGGGTGATGGGTGCAGACTGGAAGGTGGCAGGAGGTTGGAAGGTGGGCAAACTTGCCTGGTATCACAGACACAACATTTTCTGGAAGAAGAATGCAAATCATTTGTCCAATCAAGGAATGCAAGTCAATTGGGAGGAGACAAATGATGGGATCCCTGCTGAAAATGTAAGGCACATAACAGCGATCTGCTCATGACTTTCATGGTTCTGCTGAATGACAGAAGAAGGATGGTTTTACAACACTCTTCTCATCTCAACAATTGAAAAGCTGCAAGACATGAATCTCACCAATGAAACGTCCTCTAACATGCAGAGGGCGGGACTGAGGAGGGACCTTGGCGATCAATGGATGATGCCTGAACAGGAGCAGCAGGCAGCACAAGAGGGTGAGGCTGCTCATATGAAGCCATTCAGGAAAAGCATGATCGAAGATGGACACTGGTGTGTCATCACATCCTCAGGACAAGGATACATTACCTTCAGATGTCAGAGAGGCAATGCCAGCGAAGCATAAGGATGTGACTTACAATGGTGACAGAAGTGTGTATGATCCTTCAGCATTACCTGCAGCCGCTTGTTTTCGTTGGGAATCCCATGCCACTTACCCTCAAGGTTACTATTGCACTCAATTTCTTTGCTACCAGGAATCAATGGGCGACATATGTGGGATCTCACAGTCTGCGACCCACAGGTGCATCAAAGCAGTAACCAATGCCCTTTTTCGATGTGCCAATGATACCATATACTTACCTGTAAATGAGGACAGCCAGGCAGCAGGGCATGTGGCCTTCAGTGCCATTGTTGGCTTTCCTAGAGTGCAAGGGGTGATCAGCTGTACTCATGTGGCCATTAGAGCTCACTGAGACCAGCCTGCTTTCTCTCTCAACCACAAAGGCTTCCACTCTTTAAACGTGCAACTGGTTTGTGACCACAGGAGAAGAATCATAGAACATAGAACATAGAACAGTACAGCACAGTACAGGCCCTTCGGCCCTCGATGTTGTGCCGAACCTTTAACCTACTCTAAGATCAAACTAACTACCTACCCTTCATTCTACTATCATCCATGTACCTATCTAAGAGTCGCTTAAATGTCCCTAATGTATCTGCTTCCACTACCACCACTGGCAGCGCATTCCACGCACCCACCACTCTCTGTGTAAAGAACCTACCTCTGACATCTCCCCGAAACCTTCCTCCAATCACCTTAAAATTATGCCCCCTGGTGATAGCCCTTTCCACCCTGGGAAAAAGTCTCTGGATATCCACTCTATCTATGCCTCTCATCATCTTGTACCCCTCTATCAAGTCACCTCTCATCCTTCTTCGCTCCAATGAGAAAAGCCCTAGCTCCCTCAATCTATCTTCGTAAGACATGCCCTCCAGTCCGGGCAGCATCCTGGTAAATCTCCTCTGCACCCTCTCTAAAGCTTCCACATCCTTCCTATAATGAGGCGACCAGAACTGAACACAATATTCCAAGTGTGGTTGACCCAGGGCCTTATAGAGCTGCAGCATAACCTCGCGGCTCTTAAACTCAATCCCCCTGTTAATGAAAGCCAACACACCATACGCCTTCTTAACAACCCTATCAACTTGGGTGGCAATTTTGAGCGATCTATGGACATGGACCCCAAGATCCCTCTGTTCCTCCACACTACCAAGAATCCTGTCTTTAAGCATGCAATCATGCATGTTTGCGCACGTTTCCCAGGGAGCTGTCATGACTCCTACATTTGAGTAACTCCCAGCTGCCGGAAGTTTTCAAGGAACCAGCTGGAGTGGACGGATGGATCCTGGGTGACAAGGGCTACCCCCTTTGTACATGGTTGATGACACCAGTACATCATCCCAAAGCGCAGCTGAAGAGAGGTACAATGTCGTTAACCCATCCACCGGAGCCATCATTGAGCACACCATTGACATGCTGAAAATGCGAATCTGTTACCTTAACCTGTCTGGAGGGACTCTTCAGTACACACCACTGAGGGTGTCACGAATAATCGTTGTCTGCTGTGCCTTGCACAACCTTGCAATTAGACATGGCAACATTCTGCAGGCAAAAGAACAGGAGGAACACTAGTCCTGCTCAGATGAGGATGACTATGAAAAGGGTGAGGAGGAGGACAACAATGACAATGATGCCGTCATTGATATGAAGGCCATGGAGAGACATGCAAGGGACATCAGGGAGAACCTTACTATTGCATGTTTCAGCCAACTATAAACCACCTCATCAAGGAATGTTGGGAGGAGAAACATAATTCCCCACAGAAATTCTCTTTTGTCTGAGCTCTTATTCATCCCTGCAATCTTAACGAAGTGTGGCCACACATTCATGTGATTGGTATTTGAAATCATCCATGGGCTACGATGAATGCGACTACACACCACTACAAGCAGCATTAAATTATGACCATAGAAAACAAAAGTAAGGCATGACAGTATTGGAAAAGTTATTAATTATCAATAGGAAAGCAGCCATCATTGAAGACTGAAGGCTAAAATTCCAATGAGATCTGGACACTGGACATTTCCTGAGATGTTTTGCAAGATGTTTTCCTGCCATAGACCTCCAAAAAACTTCTTTGTATCCATCTGAAACCAAGCAAAACATTGCAGAGATTGGATCCAATGTTGCAAGAAATAAAAATGTTTTAATACATCTTTGCAGTCGTGACAATTTTACAGCACCCATGCCACCTTCGTGATCAAAACTATTTCCATTTTCCTTTCCTATCAATCCGTCTAGGTGCTACCCTGACATTAGCAGCTGAGGTGGAGGCAGTCTGCTCAGTGCACTGCCCTGTTGCTGTGGATGACCGTGGCAGATGTCCTCTGGAGGAACGGAGCCTTGATGGCTCCATCCTGCTGGGGGTGTGCAGCCATGGTGCTTGAGTATTCTGCCCGTGCTCGCCTGCTGGAGGTACGGGAGTCAATGTCAGTGGGGGGGAGGATGAGACGTCGCTTACACTAGGGGTGTCCTGAGAAGAAGGCCCCAGGGCAGCTGGCATGTGCTCCTCCTCCAACTGGGCACACAATGGCACCTGCCAGTCTCCGAGGGAGAGACACACCTGGAGGGAGGTCCAGGTTCCTTGTCCCCCTCTTGCTTAAATGCTGCTGCATGGAGTCCACAGGCAACAGTGATAAGTGCACATCAGATCGCATATGGCTCGAATGCTCAACCAGACTCACCACGGTGCTCGCCAAACTCTCGACTGAGGAAGCCATATGCTTAAATGCCTGGGACATGGCAGACATCATAGCTTGCTTGGACTCCTCCATGGCATGCGCAAAGCCACACATGACCTTAGGCATCTCCTACATATTTTCCACATGGCTTTGCTGCACATCCAGCAGACATCTCTTAGCAACAAACAGAGGATCATCATGAGTGTGGGGCTGAGAAGGGGCCTGGTCCCCAGCAGTCCTCCGATTGTCAGGAGACCTGGCTGGCACATGCTCCCTCAGCTGCAGGGATGTGTCTGTGTCTTGCACACCAGATTGTGACCCAGATTCTAATCTTAAATCCCCCGTGGACCGTGTGGATGTATCTGCGCTGGCGGAGGAGGAAGAAGAGGCAGATGACAGTGCACCCTCTGGGGCATTGGCTTCTTCTTCCTGCCCAGAGGAGGATTCTTGGGCCACGCGGTGTTCTGCTACTCGAGTGTGGGCACCTGCAGTGGAGACACAAACAGAGGCACTTTAAGCATGTGCTTCACATGAGTTCACATAATTTTCTTCAATTTCCACTTATGACTGCAAGAGCAGAGATGACACTTCATCCCTATGCCTTGTGGCTCCTGCCTCGCCAGCTCTGCTCGCCCTGCCTCCCTCCTCACTTGCAATCTCCTCAGCCTCCTCCTCAGCCGTGTCAACTGTCAGGGACCCCTCATCCCATCTTAGCACACTTGTGCTGGTTGTGGCTTAATTTCTCCTGCAACAGACAGTGCAGATTTAATGACATGGCAAATGATGTGTCAAACCATTGCATACATGCATCAACATCACTCATTCTGCATTGGCTTTTGCACAATCACATAAACAATGCCAATCTTCATTATTTAGTTGATGGCACCAAGGCTGCTCATGCATTTGACTGCATTACTTGCGTACCCTTGCCTTAAAGACACCTAGCCATGGAAGAAAACAATACAGCAGCCTCGCCAGGACCACCTCCCCTCGCTGATCTGAGCAAGTCATTGATTCGCTTGTGGCACTGTATCCATGTCCTAAGAGTTACCCCACGGTTCGAGACCTCCTCCACTACCTCTATCCAGGCCGCCTTGGTGAGGCGGGAGAGTCTTCTGGTTCCATCTGCAGGGAAGAGGATTTCCCGTCTTTCCCTGATGGCCTGGAGGAGAACCTGCAGGAAGGCATCACTGAACCATGCGGCTGGTCTATGCCTACTGGCTGTCATGTGACTCACTTTGACTGTAGGGAAAATAAACGATATGAAGTTGGTGGTGCCTTTCACAAAATAAGGGAGGCAAAAACATTTTGATGTAAGTGAAAGCCTCAACTAAGTTATTCTGAAGATACTTACATGAAAGGAAGGTTGCTGCTCCTTGAGGCTGCAAGCACAGAATGTTTTATATCTGTGTCGATCATGCTGCTTGGGCCAGTGACAGCAAGTCCCACCAATGAAAAGTCACCCCACCACATGATCCCATGTGTTCCCCGTGTCCATTGCTGCATGGCTAATTTAAGTGCAAAATCGCGTGGGAAAGGGTATTTGCAGCGGAAGCGGAAATGATGACAACTTCGGGTCCCTCTGTCAGGAATGCCGAGGCAACGATAAAATTCCACCTGCTGTCTCCAATGGTGTTCATAGGGCTCAGTACTGGGTCCCTTGCTGTTCATGGTATACATCATGGTTTGGACATAAATGTAGGCGATATGATTAAGAAGTTTTCAAATGATACAAAGATTGGCTGTGTGATAGATAGTGAGGAAGAAAGCTATAGACTGCATGAAGCTATCAATGGACTGGTCAGGTAAACAGAAAAATAGCCAATGAAATTCAAGCCAGAGAAGTGTGAAGTAATGCATTTGTGGAAGAAAAACAAGGCAAGGGAATACACAATAAATAGTAGGATTCTGAGAAGTGTAGAGGAATAGAGAGACCTTGGAGTGCATGTCCACAGATTCCTGGATGTAGCAGGAGAGGTAGATAAGTTGGTCAAGAAGGCATACGGGATAATTTCCTGTATTGGCCGAGGCCTATAGTATAAGAGCAGGAAGGTTATGCTAGAACTGTATAAAACACTAGTTAGACAGCCAAACAAGAAAGAAAAGAAAGGCTTGCATTTATATAAGTGCCTTTCATGACCACAGGATGGCTCAAAGTGTTTTACAGCCAATGAAGTACTTTTTGAAGTGTGGTCGCTGTTGTAATGCAGGAAATGTGGCAGGCAGTATGGGCACAGCAAGCTCCCACAAATAGCAATGTGAGAACAACCAGATTACCTGTTTTTTGTGATGTTGACTGTGAGATAAATATTGGCCAGGATTGGATAGGCTGGAGTTGTTTTCTTTGGAAAAGAGGAAACTGAGGGGAGATTTAATTCAGGTGTATAAAATTATGAGTGACCTAGATAGAGTGATAGGAAGGACCTATTTCCATTAGCAGAGAGGTCAATAACCAGGGAACATAGATTTAAAGTAATTGGGAGAAGGATTGGAAGGGGAATAATTTGTTTCACCCAGAGGGTGATGAGGGTCTGGAACTCACTGTCTGAAAAGGTATTAGAGGCAGAAACCCTCATTGCATTTAAAAAAAACACTTGGATATGCACTTGGGGTGCCATAACCTAGAAGGCTATGGATCATAAGCTGGAAGGTGGGGATTAGGTTGGATAGCTAATTTATGGCACAGACACAATGGGCTGAATTGCCTCCTTCTGTGCCAGAAAGCTTTATATTTTTATGTTTCTACAATTTTTTTTACAGCTTTATCAACTTGCCCTCCACTTTTTAAAAATGCATGTATCTGAAACTATAGGACCCTCTGCTCTTGTTCAAGTTGTACGACTTAGTATATATTTCCTCTCCACGATAAGCAAGAACTTGAATTTATATAGCATCTTTCAGAACATCAGGACATCGCACATTCCTTTAGTATTGCACTAAACTGCCTAGATTATGTGCACATGTTCTTGAACCCATGACCTTCTGACTCACAGGCAAGAGGTGAGCCACGTTAGATTTCATCTGGCAACTGTCCAAACTACTATCTCCTCCTGAATTCACTTATGGTCCTCTTCACGGTTAAGCACACTCACTATTTTTCTGCAGATTTTGATATTGCTTTCTTGAACCCAAATCCATATATGGGTCGAGATTTTTAAGATTAGAGGGTGGGACCAGGGGTGGGTGATTGCTTAAACCTGCATCTTGATGCGAAACCAGCATGCTCAAAGTTTAAAGGGCTCTGCCGAGAGCCAGAAGAGACAACTCGCCCGAGATCAATTAACGGTCAGTTAAGCCCATTAACGAGCTTGCTGTCAGCTCATTAGGGGCCAGTTTTGGATCCACAGAGTTTCAATCATGCCAAAGAGGAGGAGATGCAAACACAATGGGATGCCAGTCAGAATGGCAGAACAGTAGCAAGAGGCACCATTAAAGAGCGATGGCTCAGAAAAGGCCCTCATCCACTGGCAACCGGTTGTACAGAGCCAGGAGATTTATCTGTCATTTCACTTCACAAGGGCATTTTGAGGGGACCAGCTTTTTGTGGTGGGAAGGTGGACGGGTCCCTCGGCTTACAGGCCTCATGAGAGGGGAGGTTCAGAAAGACTGCATAATTGAAAGGATGGAAGGACATACAGGAAATGGGATTAAGCTATTCCAAAATAGGATCGACTAGTGAAGAGGAGCAGCATCTGCAGGAGCATAGCCAGACAACTGGGCAATAGGGGTGCAGGGGCGAGGAAAGAGCAGAAGCAAGGCCACGAAGGCGATACCCTCAGCTGAGGGTCTACCAGTGAAGGAGAAGCTACCTGTTGGAGCGTCAGTGCTGCAGAAGGCTGTTCCGGCTGATGGTTGCTGACTTGTATGCCCTCATTGAGGGTCATACGAGGGTTTGCAGCAACTGGTGCCTTCCCATAGCTGTAAAAGTCACGGTGGCCTTGCACTGTTTTCTAACTGGGTTCTTCCAAGACATTGGTGGCATCTCACAGGCAACAGCACATAATTGCATCACGGGGTAACAAATGCTCTGTTTGAGAAGGCAGGGGATCACATTGAATACAAGATGGATAGTGGCATTCAAGCTCAAAGAGCAGTGGGATTTGCCTCTGTTGCTGGATTCCCTCAGGTGCAGAGGATCATCAATTGCATCCACATGGCCATCAAGGCATCAACTGACTAGCCAGGGAGATTCCTCAATAGGAAAAGATTCCACTCCCGAAACATCCAGCCAGTCTGGACCACAGCATACACTTTATGCAGGTGTGTGCATGCTATCCTGGAAGCTGCCATGATGTCTTCATCCTTCAGCAATTGCAGGTGCTGCAGATCCACATGAAGCCATCGGAAATCCATGGATGGCTGACAGCAGATAAGGCTTATTCAATGAGGAGATGGCTGATGACTTGGGTGCGCAGCGCTATCACGGTGGCTGAGAGACATTACAACTCATACCACTGGAGAACAAGGGTCATCATTGAGCAGGCCATCGGCCTGCTGAAGATGAAGTTCTGGTGCCTTAACCGGTCGGGTGGCACCTTCCAGTACACATCCTCAAGCGTCTTGCGCATTGTGGTGTGCATTGCGTAACATGGCCATCCAGAGAGGCGTGGACCTTGAAGAGGGAGAACGGCACAGTTCCTTAGAGGAGGAGAAGGAGAAGGAAGACAATGGAGGCTGAAGAAGAACAGGAGAATGGTCGTCGTGTTTTGCGGCGATGTTGCCGTGGCAGGCTTAGGAGGCGGAGCGCTTACCAGGATGGCAGGGATGCTAAGGCCACTCTGAACATGACTCAGTCTGCAGGACATTTGGAGAGGAGAGTCTCCTTCATCTGAGTGAGAACAAGCATCCAATAAGAACAAAAATCTGCAACCTTCCAATGGAGTAATCAATGCAAGACTCCATAGTCTCCACCTGACACACTCTTCCCCAAAGCAGTCCCTTACTTTGCCAAACTTTATTCCACATCCTCCAGCCTTTTGCCATGAAGAAATAAAAACACACAAGTCTGCCTTAGTGTAAAAACATTCCCAGTGCTTTATCCAATGACAGTTTGAAGTCATGTACAACAACCAGGTAAATCACAAAGTGACATTACCGAAGCGGTGGCCTGTGCTCAAGACCACTCCAATGAGGTGCTTGAAGTGATCAAACATCCCCTTTGACTCGTGGGAGTCCCTGGCTCGTGACCATCCTAGATGGAGAAAGCTCATTTGGGAAGGCATCGTACAACCTCAAGGGATGTCATCGGGAACATGCCGGGGTGAAGTCGAGGCATCGGAGGGAGTGCACAAACCTCCAAACTACTCATCTATCTGATCCTTCAACCACCAGCTGCCCGTCATGTGGCAGTCTGCAGATCACACATTGGACTTATCAGCCATCTCAGAACACATTGAACTTGAGTGGAAGCAAGTCATCCTTGATCCCAAGGTACTGCCGAGGAAGAAGAAACACTCAGATAATGAACTATGCCTATGGGTCATCAATGATGCTGTGCACATATCTCTCCTGTGGTCAGGAGAACTCTATGGGCTGTCAAGGTGCTCCTCTCTTTTGCATTCTGGTGACTGCTGACCAGGAGGCATGCCATCTGGTTCTACCTTTGGACTTACCTTGCCAAACCTAACCAGTTCATTGAAATGTTTCCGACAATAGAGTCAGTTCCTCCTCACCACTCCTCTGCTGCTGACCTCATGTGCCACCTCCAGCCATGCCTTCTTGGTCAGCTTTGTGTATCATACTGGTCAGTGTACTGTTAATTTCAAATGAGGATAGTAGACCTTGGGACAAAGTAACAGGACTTTATTTACAGGGATCTTATCTCTAAGATATCTACATTAACACTGAGCAACACGAGATTCAGACTTGTGACATCACATCCTGTAATGATGCTGAATGTCTATATACCTAATCGACCCAGCAACAGCTTATGTAGATTATACTACACTTTTCAGGCTTTCTATTGCCACTGGCAGGGATCAGGATACTTTTCCGTGCTGTCACTGCCTCCAGCAGCATCTAAAGTGAGCATCAGATAAACAGGGGACTGCTCTGGCATGGGGGCCCTCCCTACCCATTACCCTCTGCTCAGCTTGACCTTCCATTTTTCAGAAGAACAGCAACCACAACAATAGTTGCCATTTGCCCTTTATTATCGGGCTCACTCCTCCCTTTGTCCCACCTCCTTCCCATGCTCACTGCTGCTAATTGGGCAGCGAACGCAAAAACTGGGCGAATGGATTGTTTGTTCCAATTAAAATTGCAAAAAGTGTGTGGTGCCGACATGGTATGTAGTTGGGACCCAGAAGTGAACATGAAGCTGGTTTTGTTCTCAAAGAACAAAAGAACAAAGAACAGTACAGCACAGGAACAGGCCATTCGGCCCTCCGGCCCTCCAAGCCTGCGCCGATCTTGATGCCTAACGAAACTAAAACCTTCTGCACTTCCCTTCCTATTCATATATTTGTCAAGATGCCTCTTAAATGTCGCTATCGTACCTGCTTCCACCACCTCCCCCGGCAGCAAGTTCCAGGCACTCACCACCCTCTGTGTAAAGAACTTGCCTCGCACATCCTCTCTAAACTTTGCCCCTCTCACCTTAAACCTATGTCCCCTAGTAACTGACTCTTCCACCCTGGGAAAAAGCTTCTGACTATCCACTCTGTCCATGCCGCTCATAACTTTGTAAACCTCTATCATGTCGCCCCTCCTCCTCCGTTGTTCCAGTGAGAACAATCCGAGTTTATACAACCTCTCCTCATAGCTAATGCCCTCCAGACCAGGCAACATCCTGGTAAACCTCTTCTGTACCCTCTCCAAAGCCTCCACGTCCTTCTGGTAGTGTGGTGACCAGAATTGCACGCAATATTCTAAGTGTGGCCTAACTAAAGTTCTATACAGCTGCAGCATGACTTGCCAATTTTTATACTCTATGCCCCGACCGATGAAGGCTCCGTATGCCTTCTTGACTACCTTATCCACCTGCGTTGCCACTTTCAGTGACCTGTGGACCTGTACTCCCAGATCTCTCTGCCTGTCAATACTCCTCAGGGTCCTGCCATTTACTGTATACTTCCCACCTGCATTAGACCTTCCAAAATGCATTACCTCAGATTTGTCCGGATTAAACTCCATCTGCCATTTCTCCGCCCAAGTCTCCAACCGATCTATATCCTACTGTATCCTCTGACAATCTTCATCACTATCCGCAACTCCACCAACCTTTGTGTCGTCCACAAACTTACTAATCAGACCAGCTACATTTTCCTCCAAATCATTTATATATACTACAAACAGCAAAGGTCCCAGCACTGATCCCTGCGGAACACCACTAGTCACAGCCCTCCATTCAGAAAAGCACCCTTCCACTGCTACCCTCTGTCTTCTGTGACCGAACCAGTTCTGTATCCATCTTGCCAGATCACCTCTGATCCCGTGTGACTTCACCTTTTGTACCAGTCTGCCATGAGGGACCTTGGGAGCAAAGGAGTTTGAAGGAGATCTGGTAGAAGTGTACAAGATGATGACAGGTTTAAATAAGGTAGACAAGAAAAGCTCTGCCCATTAGCTAATGGTACAAGGATTATGGGCTGCAGATTTAAGGTTTTGGGTAAGAGATACAGAGGGATGTGAGTGGTAATGACCTGGAACTTGCTGCTTAGGAGGTGGTGGAAGCGGAGACAATAAATGATTTCAAAAGGAAATTGGATCAGCACTTGAGGGAAATAAACTTGCAGGGCAAGGGGGACAGAGTGGAGTAATTGGACTGATTGAATTGCTCTAAAAAGATCCGGCATGGAATGGCCTTCTGTACCGTAATGACACTAACTGTTCCAAAACCAACTTTCAAAGGAAATCAGGCAATGATGGACAGAGTCTCACAGCACTCTGCAAAAAATGTAATTGATGGGCTTGATCTAGAAGGTCTTCAAATACAATATATGGTGAAAATGGTACAAATTGAAAGCAGGTATTACAGGGGTTCAGTAGGTGCCTGAGATGAACTGCCTGCTATGCCATGAACACGTTCTGAAAACCTTGGCACACCAGTAACTGAGGTGAACTGGTTCTAAAATTCAGTAGGGAGCCAGTTGCAGGCTCAAGTCATTAGCTTCTAGTGAAAAGCAGCTTAAATCTATAGAAATCATTGATTAGGTCACAGTTAAAACATTGTGCCCAGTTTTAGGAAGGGTGTCTAGGCCATGGGGAGGCAGCAGAAGATAATACCAGGGATGACAGGCGATCAGCAGTGGCAGGATGGTCCATCATCTCCTTACTATCAACCTCAATGATTCTACTTACTTATCATGCCCTGAGATAAGAAATATCAAAGGAAAGTTACTGGTGGATGTAGTTTTTAGGCCCCCTAACAATAGCTACACTGTAGGACAGAAAACAAATCGAGAAATAATGGGGACTTGTAGGAAAGCTACTGCAATATTCGTGGCCGATTTTAATCTTCATATTGACTGGACTAATCAAATTGGCAAAGGTAGCCTGGAGGATTAGTTCATAGAGTGTATTCGGGACAGTTTCTTAGAACAATACGTACTGGAACCAATCCGGGAGCAAGCTATTTTAGACCTGGAAATGTGTGATGAGACAGGATTAATAAATGACCTCATAGTAAAGGATTGTTTAGGCAAGGGTGATCATAACATGAATAGAATTTCACATTCAGTTTGTGGGTGATAAATTTGGATCTGAAACTCGTGATAAATGGCTTGTCTTATGAGGAAACGTTGAGCAGGTTGGGCCTATACTCATTGGAGTTTAGAAGAATGGGAGGTGATCTTATTGAAACATAAGATTCTGAGGGGACTTGACAGGGTAGATGCTGAGAGGATGTTTCCTCTTGTGGGGGAATCTAGAAATAGGGGGCACCGTTTCAAATTAAGGGGTATCCAATTTATGACAGACATTAGGAGGAATTTCTTCTCTCAAAGGGTTGTTAGTGTTTGGAATTCTCTATCCCAGAGAGCAGTGAAGGCTGGGTCATTGAATATATTCAAGGCTAAGTTAGACAGATTTTTGATTTACAAGAGAGTAAAGGGTCATGGTGGGGTGGAGACAGGAAAGTGGAGCTAAGGCTACAATCAACCATAATCTTATTGTATGGCGGAGTAGGTTCGAGGGACCTAATGGCGTACTCCTGCTTCTATTTCTCATGATCTTATCTTAAATTCCATATGGACAACATCCACTGCATTCCTTTCATCACCTTCCCTGTTAATTCTGTCTTTTTAAATTTTATTCATGGGATGTGGGGGTTGCTGGCCAGGCTAGCATTTATTGCCCATCCCTAATTGCCCTTGTGAAGGTGGTGGTGAGCTGCCTTTTTGAACCGCTGCAGTTCATGTGAGATGGGTACACCCACAGTGCTGTGAGGAAGGGAGTTCCAGGATTTTGACCCAGCAACAGTGAAGGAAAGGCGATATAGTTCCAAGTCAGGATGGTGTGTGACTTGGAGGGGAACTTGCAGGTGATGGTGTTCCCGTGCATTTGCTGCCCTTGTCCTTCTAAGTGGTAGAGGTCACGGGTTTGGAAGGTACTGTCAAAGGAGTCTTGGTGCATTGCTGCAGTGCATCTTGTAGATGGTACATACTGCTGCCACTGTGCGTCAGTGGTGGAAGGGGTGAATATTTGTGGATGGGGTGCCAATCAAGTGGACTGCTTTGTCCTGGATGGTGTCAAGCTTCTTGAGTGTTGTTGGAGCTGCACCCATCCAGGCAAGTGGAGAGTATTCTATCACACTCCTGACTTGTGCCTTGTAGATTGTGGACAGGCTTTGGGGAGTCAGGAGGTGAATTATTCACCGCAGGATTCCTAGCCTCTGAACTGTTCTTGTAGCCACGTATTTATATGGCGACCCCAGTTCAATGTCTGGTCAATGGTAACCCCGAGGATATTAATAGTGGGGGATTCAGTGATTGTAATGCTATTGAATGTCAAGGGGAGATGGTTAGAGTTTCTCTTGCTGGAGATGGTCATTGCCTGGCATGTGTGTTATTTGGCACTTAGCAGCCCAAGCCTGGATATTGTCCAGGTCTTGCTGCATTTCTACACGGACTGCTTCAGTATTTGAGTCGTCGCGAATGATGCCGAACATTGTGCAATGATCAGCGAACATCCCCACTTCTGACTTCATGATTGAAGGAAGGTCATTGATGAAACATTGATGAGGATGGTTGGGCCGAGGACACTACCCTGAGGAACCCCTGCAGTGATGTCCTGGAGCTGAGATGATTGACTTCCAACAACCACAACCCTCTTCCTTTGTGCTCGATATGACTTTAACTAGTGGAGAGTTTTCCCCTGATTCCCATTGACTTCAGTTTTGCTAGGGCTCCTTGATGCCATACTTGGTCAAATGCTGCCTGGATGTCAAGGGCAGTCACTCTCATCTCACCTCTTGAGTTCATCTTTTTTGTCCAAATTTGAACCAAGGCTGTAATGAGGTCAGGAGCTGAGTGGCCTTGATGGAACCCAAACTGAATGTCACTGAGTAGGTTATTGCTAAGCAAGTGCCGCTTGATAGCACTGTCGATGACACCTTCCATCACATTACTGATGATTGTGAGTAGACTGATAGGTCGGTAATTGGCCGGGTTGGACTTGTCTTGCTTGTGTACAGGACATACATGGGCAATTTTCCACATTGCAGGGTAGATGCCAGTGTTGTAGCTGTACTGGAACAGCTTGGCTAAGGGCGAACAAGTTCTGAAGCACAGGTCTTCAGTACTATTGCAGGAATATTGTTAGGACCCGTAGCCTTTGCAGTCTTCAGTGCCTTCAGTCATTTCTTGATATCACGCAGAGTGAATCGAATTGGCTGATGTCTGGCATCTGTGATGCTGGGGACTTCAGGAGGAGGCCGAGATGGATCATCAACTCGGCACTTCTGGCTGAAGATTATTGCAAATGCTTCAGCCTTATCTTTCACACTGATGTACTGGGCTCCCCCATCATTGAGGATGGGGATATTTGTGGGGCCACCTGCTCCAGCTAGTTGTTTAATTGTCCACCACCATTCACAGCTGGATGTGGCAGGACTGCAGAGCTTAGATCTGATCCATTGGTTATGGGATCGCTTTGCTCTGTCGCTTACACAGTTTGGCACGCAAGTAGTTCTGTGTTGTAGCTTTACCAGGTTGGCACCTCATTTTGAGATATGCCTGGTGCTGCTCCTGGCATGCCCTCCTGCACTCTTCATTGAACCAGAGTTGGTCTCCCGGCTTGATGGTAAAAGTAGAGTGGGGAATATGCCAGGCCATGAGTTTACAGATTGTAGTTGAGTACAATTCTGCTGCTGCTGATGGTCCACAGTGCCTCATGGATGCCCAGTTTTGCATTGCTAGATGTGTTCGAAATCTATCCCATTTAGCACGGTGGTAGTGCTACACAACACGATGGAGGGTATCCACAAATGTGAAGGTGGGACTTTGTCTCCACAAAGACTCTGCAGTGGTCATTCCTACCAATACTGTCATGGACAGATGCATCTGCGGCAGGCAGATTGGTGAGGTTGAGGTCAAGTATGTTTTTTTCCTCACCACCTGCAGCATCCCCAGCGTACTCATCCAGTAGTGGTGTTACCGAGCCACTCTTGGTGATGGACATGGAAGTCTCCCACCCAGAGTACATTCTGCGCCCTTGCCACCCTCAGTACTTCATCCAAGTGGTGATCAACATGAAGGAGTACTGATTCTTCAGCAGTAGGTGGTAATCAGCAGGAGGTTTCCTTGCCCATGTTTGACCTGATACCATGAGACATCATGGGCTCCAGAGTCGATGTTGAGGGCTCCCAAGGCAACTCCCTCCCGACTGTATACCACCACCTCTGCTGGGTCCATCCCGCCGCTGGGACAGGACATACCCAGGGATGGTGATGGCAGTGTCTGGGACATTGTTTGTAAGGTATGATTCCATGAGTATGACTATGTCAGGCTGTTGCTTGACTAATTTGTGGGACAGCTCTCCCAGCTTTGGTACAAGCCCCCAGATGTTAGTAAGGAGGGCTTTGCAGGGTCGACAGGCTGCATTTGCTGTTGTCCTTTCCGGTGCCTAGGTCAATGCCAGGTGGTCTATCTGGTTTCATTGACGATGTAGCGGTTAGATACAACTGAGTGGCTTGCTAGGTCATTTTCAGAGGGCATTTAAGAATCAACCACATTGCTGTGGGTCTGGAGTTACATGTAGATCAGGTAAGGACAGCAGATTTCCTTTCCTAAAGGACATTAGTAAACCAGATGGATTTTTAACAACAATCGACAATGGTTTCATGGACATTATTAGACTGGCTTTGAACTCCAGATGTATTAATTGAATGTAAATTCCACCTTTTGCTGTTGTGGGATTCGAACCCATGTCCCCAGAGAAATAACCTGGGTTTCTGGATTCCTCATCCAGTGACAATACCACTACGCCACCACCTCCATGTCTCTGGCATCTACGTGCATGGCCTTCTCCAATGAGAGGTTGGCGACCTTCATGGAGTGCCACATCCAGCATGCCACCCAGTGGATGCCAGAGATGCACACAGACCTGCATGCCATTGCCACATCAGTGAACTCTATGGAATAATGACTGGTCGAGAGGTGGGGTGAGGCACCTGGAGTCACCACTATGTCCTCAGACTCTTCAGCTGAGGAAGGAGGGACAAGAGTGCCCTGAAAGGATATAGGAGTGGCTGTCTGCAGCAACTGGGGACTCCTCTCAGGGTGCTCCTGTTGAGGGTAGCTGGTCCTCTACCAGTGACACCAGCGCCTCATTTAGCCCCGATGACAGAGGTGGCTCCTGCACCTGTGCAGGAGGCCTTCAATATGCTGGGGCCCTCCAGGCCTTAGGCAGCCAGAGGATATTCATCAAGGTCACCAAAAACCGTGGAGCATAAAGTTCAGCAGCTTGCCTCCACTTCAGCCGACACAGCACAGGGGGAGCACAACGTAGGAGCACATGTAAGTGATATAAGAAAACCACCTAGCTGCACTTCAGATTCACAGGTTTTATGCTTTGTTAATGCATGCAACCTTGCAATGTTTGTGTTTTCAAATAAATGTGGAATGCCCCAAGGCAAGAGGAATCCTTTAATTTTTTGCAGACTGCTGCACATTTAAGAGTATCCTGGCTTCCACAAAGGATGTGATGGGAATGACCACATCAAGTGAGGTCAATGCATTCCCTGGGCCACTGTCTACTCTATTTAGGAGTGCAGATAAATGGCACTGGCAATCAAGGAAAAGGCAACAGAGCTACAGAAGGTTGTAGCTATACAGGATTGCAGGAATTTGTTAGTAAGGGTCATCTGAAATATGCCTGTATTAGCACCTCGCAAGCCTCCCTTGCGCATATCTCATGGGGCCTTGTCTGCAGTCCCTCAGTGAAGCACTGGTCAGCATCTTCCTCCCTGTCCTCATCCTCAGAGGAGGCATCACGTTCCAGGATGTCCTCATTGTTCATAGTTTCTCCCCTCTGTAGCGCCAGGTTGTGCAGAGCACTGGAGACTTCAAAGCCTAAGTGAATGAGGCCCATAGCAAATAGCTGCACTCAGTTCTCACGGCCTCCCACCCACTTTGCTATATACCTACATGCCAAGTCTGAGATGGTACTCAAGATGTATGCCTCCGCTCTGCTGACAAGTATCCCTGCTCCCAATTGGCACTTCTGCTGCCCACACTGTTCCACCCTCCCTGCCCATCCACACTACCGTTCCCAATGGTTGCCATATGGAGACAACACTGTCCTCTTGCTAATCCACAGCCTCCTTATACCCCTTGAGGCTCTGAATCGCTGTTGTTCCTGTGCACCCTTCGAAAAATTCGAAATCCCTGGTAAAATAGGAGTTAATTGCCTTTTTAACAGGCTTAATTACTTTCCCACTGCGTTTCAGCGTGAGGTCCACCTGCCAGCCTGGCCGCTGTTCAGAATATCCGGTTGTGACATAAAGACATCGGGCTTCCCTCCCGATGCCTTTCATTGCGACATTATGCATCCTCCTTCCTCCCAGCACATCTCCAGAGGGATGGTAAAATCCAGCCCTGTGCATAAGATAGTTCAGACTAGGTAGAAAAAGATTGACTCGCTGATGCCTGTGAGATGATTGTTGCAGTTCTGACCACAGTATTGACCAGTCTCACTGCTCTGCCTGTGACAGGGTCCTTCATAGTTGCCTTGAAATTCTTTTGGCACAAGGACCTTCCAAGCTTCTCACAGATTATATCAGTGTTAGAGCCCACTGTCCAATTGTAGTCATGAGATAATTGAGGCTTTAATGCATTATTCACACGTTTTGTTCATTTGTACCATGTTATTGCCAATTTTCCAGAAATTCCCATATATTACACATTTTTTAAATTCATTCACACTCAAGATGTGGATGGATGTCATTGGCAAAGACAATGTTTATTACCCGTCCCTAATTGCCCTAAGTGAGAGGCTTAATAAGTTATTTCACAGGGCATTTAGGAGTCTGGAGGACTGCTCGCATTGTACCATTGTTTAAAAAGGGAGGAAGGGATGGATTCAGCCTAACCTTGGTGGTGGACAAATTATTGAAAAAAGTTCTGAGGGACACTAGAACATTTAGAAAGGCACAGATTAATTAGAAACATCGAAAATAGGAGCAGGTGTAGGCCATTCGGCCCTGCGAGCCTGCTCTGCCATTCATTATGATCATGGCTGATCATCCAACTCAGTAGCCTGTTCCCGCTTTCGCCCCATACCCTTTGATCTCTTTAGACCCAAGAGCTATATCTAACTCCTTCGTGAAAACATACAATGTTTTGGCCTCAACTGCTTTCTGTGGTAGCGAATTCCACAGACTCATCACTCTCTGGGTGAAGAAATTTCTCCTCATCTCAGTGCTGAAAGGTTTACCCCATATCCTTAGACTATGACCCTGGTTCTGGACTCCCCCACTATCGGGAACATCCTTCCTGCATCTACCCTGTCAAGTCTTGTTAGAATTTTATAGGTTTCTATGAGATCCCCCCTCACTCTTCTGAACTCCAGTGAATATAATCCTAACTGACTCAATCTCTCGTCATATGTCAGTCCCACCATCCCAGGAATCAGTCTGGTAAACCTTCGCTACACTCCCTCTATAGCAAGAACATCCTTCCTCAAATAAGGAGACCAAAACCGCACACAATATTCCCCGTGTGGTCTCACCAAGGCCCTGTATAATTGCAGCAAGACACCCCTGCTCCTGTACTCGAATCCTCTCGCTATGAAGGCCAACATACAATTTGCCTTTTTTACCGCCTGTTGCACCTGCATGCTTACCTTCAGCGACTTGTGTACGAGAATACCCAGGTCTCGCTGCATATTCCCCTCTCTCAGTTTATAGCCGTTCAGATAATAATCTGCCTTCCTGTTTTTGCTACCAAAGTGGATAACCTCACACTTATCCACATTATACTGCATCTGCCATGCATTAGTCCACTCACTCAACTTATTCAAATCACCCTGAAGCCTCTCTGCATCCTCCTCACAACTCACCCTCCCACCCATTTTTGTGTCATCTGCAAATTTGGAGATATTACATTTAGTTCCTTCATCTAAATCATTAATGTACATTGTGAATAGCCGGGGTCCTAGCACTGATCCCTGCGGTACCCCACTAGTCACTGCCTGCCATTCGGAAAAAGACCCATTTATCCCTACTCTTTGTTTCCTGTCTGCCAGACAATTTTCTGTCCATCGCAATATACTACCCCAATCCCATGCGCTTTAATTTTACATGCTAATCTCTTATGTGGGACATTGTCGAAAGCCTTCTGAAAGTCCAAATAAACCACATCCACTGGCTCCCCCTCATCAACTCTACTAGTTACATCCTCGAAGAATTTTAGTAGATTCGTTCTCTAAGTGCTCTGCTATAAAATCTTTGATAATGGACTCTAGAATTTTCCCCACTACCGACATCAGGCTGACTGGTCTATAATTCCCTGCCCTCTCTCTACCTCCCTTTTTAAATAGTGGGGTTACATTAGCTACCCTCCAATCTGTAGGAATTGTTCCAGAGACTATAGAACCCTGGAAGATGGCCACCAATGCATCCACTATTTCTCGGACCACTTCCTTAAGTACTCTGGGATGCATACCATCAGGTCCTGGGGATTTATCGGCCTTCAATCCCATCAATTTCCCCAACACCATTTCTCTACTAATATTGATTTCTTTCAGTTCCTCTCTCTCACTAAGCCCTGTGTTCACCGACATTTCCGGTATGATATTTGTGTCCTCCTTTGTGAAGACAGAACCAAAGTATGCATTTAGTTGGTCAGCCATTTATTTTTTCCCCATAATAAATTTCCCTGTTTCTGAATGTAAGGGACCCACATTTGTCTTCACCAATCTTTTTCTCTTCACATACCTATAGAAACTTTACAGTCAGTTTTTATGTTCCCCGCAAGCTTGCTCTCATACTCTATTTTCCCCTTCTTAATCAATCCCTTGGTCTTCCTTTGCTGAATTCTAAACTGCTCCCAATCCTCAGTTCCGAAGAAGGGTCACTGACCCGAAACGTTAACTCTGCTTCTCTTTTCACAGATGCTGCCAGACCTGCTGAGTGGTTCCAGTATTTCTTGTTTTTACCTCAGGTTTGCTGCTTGTTCTGGCCATTTTATATTTCTCCTCCTTGGATCTAATACTATCTCTAATTTCCCTTGTAAGCCATGGTTTGGTTACCTTTCCCGTTTTACTTTTGCGCCAGACAGGGATAAACAATTGTTGCAGTTCATCCATGTGCTCTTTAAATGTTTGCCATTGCCTATCCACCGTCATCCCTTTAAATAACATTTCCCAATCTGTCATAACCAACTCACGCCTCTTATCTTCGTAGTTTCCTTTACAAAGATTCAGGAACCTTGACTCAGAATCAACTATGTCACTCTCCATCTTGATGAAGAATTCTATCATATTATGGTCACTCGTCCCCAAGGGGTCTCGCACCACTAGATTGTCAATTATTCCTCTCTCATTACACAATACCCAGTCCAGGATGGCCTATTCTCTGGTTGGTTCCTCAACATATTGGTCCAGAAAACCATCCCGTATACACTCCAAGAATTCCTCCTCTACAGTATTGTGACTAATTTGATTTGCCCAATCTATATGCAGATTAAAGTCATAATTACAGATGTTCCTTTATCGCATGCATCTCTAATTTCCTGTTTAATTCCATTCCCAACATCACCACTACAGTCTGGGGGTCTATATACAACCCCACTAACGTTTTTTGCCCCTTAGTGTTTCTCAGCTCTACCCATACAGATTCCACATCGTCAGAGCTAATATCTTTCCTCACGATTGCGTTAATTTCCTCTTTAACCAGCAATGAAACTCTGCCGCCTTTTATTTTTGTCTGTCCTTCCTAAATACTGAATACCCTGGATGTTCCCATCCCTGGTTACCTTGCAGCCATGTCTCGTAATCCCAACTATATCATAACCGTTTACATCTATTTGCGCAATTAATTCATCCACTTTATTGCGAATGCTCCAGGCATTAAGGCACAAAGCCTTAAGGCTTGTCTTTTTAATGTTACTTGTCCCCTTCCCACTATTTTTCACTGTGGCCCTGTTTGATTCTGGCCCTTGGTTTCTCTGCCTATCACTTTTCTTATTCCCCTTACTGTCTTTTGTTCTTGTCTTTGATCCCCCTCCTCTGACTCCTTGCAAAGGTTCCCATCCCCCTGCCATTTTAATTTAAACCCTCCCCAACCACTCTAGCAAATACTCCCCCGAGGACATCAGTCCCGATCCTGCCCAGGTGTAACCCGTCCAGTTTGTACTGGTCCCACCTCCCCCAGAACCGGTCCCAATGCCCCAGGAATCTAAAACCCTCCCCCTCACACCATCTCTTCAGCCACGTATTCATCCAATATATCCTGCTATTTCTACTCTGACTAGCATGTGACACTGGTAGTAATCCTGAGATCACTATCTTTGAGGTCCTACTTTTCAACTTACTTCCTAGCTCCCTATATTCTGCTTTTAGGACCTCATCCTTTTTTTGAAACCTATGTTGTTTGTACCAATGTGTACCACGACCACTGGCTGTACACCCTCCCCCTTCAGAATCAAATTAAAGACAGTCAGCACAGATGCAGCACATAGTTGTCTTGCTCACTGGTGGGCTCATCACAAATAATTGCAAAAGACTCATGCATTAATTTGAGAGTTCAACTCCTCACAATGTGTAGCAAAAACCTTCAGTAGGTAGTCCTATCATAGTTTATTTGCACTTGGGCAAGCAACCACCGTTTTGCACATTACGTTGAATGAATACTTGCAGTTTTGGGTGATCAGGTTTTTCCAAGAGAGGAAATTTTTACTTTTTCTTTGTGTGTTCATTTTCCAGTAGTGCGGTGTCTGATGCTCTCTTTCTGCTGTGATGTCTATCGGACTCTAAGTAGCGCTGAACCGTTGCCCGCTGTGTGTGATCCAACGAAACATTGCAGCTTGTCCAAAAGAGCATTCCATCATCGACATGCAGAATTTGGCTTCCAAATTTTTTCATTCAATGTACTGTAGTAATGTTTGTGGCCGGTTTTGATTTGCTCATTTTGGCATTCTCACTTCTGCTAACACTTGAGACTGCTGCTCTCAAAACTGCACCAGCAACCCTCCCCCATCTACCAATCAGCAAGGTGAGCCTTGTCTCAATGAGTAAAACATGCAAAGTTCACAAAATTGTCAATTTCACAGAGGTCTTGAGATTTCACTGAGGACCCGAGATTTCACAGTCCATGACACATTTTTCATGGCCATGAATTTGGTAGGACCCTACTCATATGGTTCTGTGCATTCATAGCACGACATGCATGAAAGAAAACTTGCTGAGGTAATTAAGAGCCAGCATTCTCTGATCTGTGACACCTGACAAATGCCACCAACCATTTCTGCAGACACTGACTAAACCACCTGGTAATAACTGTGGTCTGGTCCTTTGGATTGGTATGGAAGCAATTGCCATTGATAGCAGAACATCTGCAGTGACCATGCAACAAAATAAGGGCCCATGCAGTGACACTAAGGGCCAACATTAATATCTAGAGACCTGTGCCAAAATTAGGAGAGCTGTCCCACAGACTAGTCAAGCAACAGCCTGACATAGCCACAATCACAGAATCAAACCTTTCAGCCAACACCCCAGACTCTGGCTTCACCATCCATAGTATGCCCTGTCTCACCTGCACAGTGGGGGTACAGTGGTATGCAATAGGGAAGGAGTGGCCCTGGGAGTTCTCAACATTGATTGCGGTCATTGTGAAGACTTATGGCATCAGATCAAACATGGGCAAGGTTACCTCCTACTGATTGCCACACATTGCCCCCTCTCAGCTGATGAATCAGTTGTCCTCCATGTTGAATACCACTTGGAAGCACTGAGGGCAACAAGGGCATAGAATGTACTCTGGGTGTGGGACTTCAATGACTGTCACTAAGAGTGGTTCGGTGGCACTACTACTGACCAAGCTGGCCAAGTCCTAAAGGACACATTGGCCAGGTTGGAACTGCGGCAGGCAGTGAGAGAACTAACACGTGGGAAAACCCTCCTTGACCTCATCCTCACCAGCTATCTGTCACATAGACCTCTGCCCATGACAGGATTGGTAAGAGTGGCCACCACACAGTCCATGTAGAGTCAAAGTCCCATCATCACGCTGAAGATACCCTCTAATGTGTTGTGTGGAAGTACCATCGTGTTACATGGGATAGATTGACAACAGATATAGCAGCTCAAAACTGGGCATCCATGAGGCACTGAGAGTAAATTAGCCAGTAATATAAAAACAGATTTAAGAGCTTTTATAGGTATATCAAGAGGAAAAGAGTAGCTAAAGTAAACATTGGTCCCTTAGAAGCAGAGACAGGAGAAATTATCATGGGGAATGAAGAAATGGCAGAGGCATTGAACAAATATTTTGTGTCTGTCTTCACAGTAGAAGACACAAGTTCCACACCAGAAGTAGACAGTAACCTCGGGGCTAAAAAGAGTGAGGAAATTAAGGAAATTCATATCAGCAGAGAAAGTGTACTTGAGAAACTTAAGGGACTAAAACCTGACAAATCTCCAGGACCTGATGGCCTACACTCTAGGGTTCTAAAAGAAATAGTTGAAGATATAGTGGATGCGCTAGCTATGATTTTCCAAAATTCCTCAAATTCGGGAACGATCCCATCAGATTGGAAGTTGGCAAATGTTACATCGCTTTTCAAGAAAGGAGGGAGACAGAAAACAGTGAACTACATGCCAGTTAGTCAGTCAGTCAGTCGTTGGGAAAATGCTGGAATCTATTATTAATGATGTCTTAACAATGCACTTAGAAAAGCACAGTATGATTAGAACAAATTAACAGAGTTTTACTAAAGGGAAATCCTGTTTGACAAATTTATTAGATTTTTTTGAGGATGTAACTAATTGGGTAGATAAAGGGGAACCAGTAGATGTAGTATACTTGGATTTCCGAAAGGCACTTGATAAGGTGCCACAAAGAAAGGTTAAGAGGCAAGATAAGGGCTCATGGAGTTGTGGGTAATATATTAGCATGGATAGAGGATTGGTTAACAGTCAGGAAGCAACAAGTGGACATAAACGGGGCATTTTCAAGTTGGCAGGCAGTAAATAGTGGTGTGCCGCAAGGATCAGTGCTGTGGCCTCAGCTATTTACAATTTATATTCATGACTTAGATGAAGAGACGGAGAGTAATGTATCAAAGTTTGCTGATGATGCAAAGGTAGATGGAATGGGGAGGACACAGAGAGGCTGCAAAGAGATATAAACAGGTTAGCTGAGAGGGCAACAAGATGGCAGATGGAGTATAATGTAGGGAAATGAGAAGTTATGCAGTTTGGTTGTAAGAATAGAAAAGTAGAATTTTGTTAGAAGGTTGATGTTCAAAGAGACTTGGGCGTGCTTGAACAAGGAACGCAGAAAGTTAACATGCAAGTACAGCAAGCAATTAGGAAGGCAAATGGCATGTTGGCCTTTATTGCAAGGGGATTGGGAAGTAATAAGGAAGTATTGCTACAATTCTACAGGGTTTTGGTGAGACCACATCTGGAATACTGTGTATAGTTTTGGTCTCCACATTTAAGAAAGGATATATTTGCATTGGAGGCAGTGTAGCGAAGGTTCACTAGATTGGTCCCTGGGATGAGGGGGTTGTTCTATGATGAGAGACTAAGTAAATTGGGCCTGTATTATCTGGAGCTTAGAAAAAGGAGAGGTGATTTCATTGAAACATATAAGATTCTAAAGCGGCTGGATAGAGTTGACACTGAGAGATTATTTCCACTGGTGGGGGTATCTAGAACATGGGGGCACAGTCTCAGGATAAGGGGCTGATCATTTGGGACTGAGATGAGGAGAAATTATTTCACTCAAAGGGTTGTGAATCTTTGGAATTCGCTACCCCAGAGGGTTGTGGATGTTCCATCGTTGAATACATTTAAGGCTGGGATAGACAGATGTTTGGTCTTTCAGGGAATCAAGGGGTATGGCGAGTGGATGGGAAAGTGGGGTTGAATCCTAAGATCAGCCATGATCGTTTTGAATGGCGGAGCAGGCTTGTTGGGCCATATGGTCGACTCCTGCTCTTATTTCTTGTGTTCTTATGTTGATCAGCAGCGAAACTATATTCCACCACAATCTGTAACCTCATGGCCCTCATCTCTCAATCTAACATTACCATCAAGCCAGAGGCCCAGCCCTAGTTCAACGAGGAGAGCATGCCAGAAGCAGCACAAGGCATTCCTAAAAATGAGGTGCCAACCTGGTGAAACTACAACACAGGACTACATGCATGCTAAACAGCAGAAATGGCAAGCTATAGACTGAGCTAAGTGATCCCACTCCTAACAGATCATACCAAAGCTCTGCAGTCCTGCGACATCCAGTCGTGAATGTTGGTGGATAATTAAACAACTAATGGGAAAAGGAGGCTCCAAGAACATCCCCATCCTCAATGATGGCAGAGCCAAACACGTGTGCAAAAGACAAGGCTGAAGGTCTTGCAATCATCTTCAGCCATAAGTGCCAGATGGATAATCTATCTCAGCCTCCTCTTGTGATCCCCACACAAATTAGACTTCAGCCAATTTGATTCACTTTGCGAGATCCCAAGACACAGCTGAATGCATTGCATGCAGCAAAGGCTATGGGTCCTGATAACATCCTGGCTGTAGTACTGAACACTTGTGCTCCAGAACTAGCTGTTCCCCTAGCCAAGCTGTTCCTGTATAGCTACAACACTGTCATCTATCCGACAAGGTAGAAAATTGCCCAGGTATGTCCTGTCCACAAAAAGCAGGACAAATATAATCCAATCAATTACCACCCCATCATCCTACTCTCAATCATCAGCCAAGTAATGGAAAGGGTCATTGACAGTGCTTTCAAGTGACACTTACTCACCAATGTTCAGGTTAGTTCCTCCAAAACCATTCGACTCCAGACCTCATTACAGCCTTGGTCCAAACATGGACCAAAAGAGCTGAATTCCAGACATGGGGTGAAAGTGACTGCCCTTGATATCAAGGCAGCATTTGACCGAGCGTGGCATCAAGGATCCCGAGTAAATTTGAAGTCAGCGGGAGTCAGGTGAAAAACTCTCCACTGACTGGAGTCATAGCTAGCACAAAGGAAGCTGGTTGCGGTTGTTGGGGGCCAATCATCTCAGCCCAGGACATCACTGCAGAAGTCAGGACATCATTCAGGGCAGTGCCCTCAGCCCAACCATTTTCAACTGCTTCATCAATGACCTTCCCTGCATCACAAGGTCAGAAGATCTTCACTGATGATTGCACATTTGCAATTCCACGGATAATGAAGCAACTCGTGCCTGCATCAACAAGACCTAGGCAACATTCGGGCTTGAACTGATAAGTGGCAAATAATATTCACAACACACAATTACCAGGAAATGACCATCCTAACATGGACATTCAATAGCATTACCATCATCAAATTCCCCCATCGTCAACATTCTATAAGCCGGTCAGTTTAACATCAGTAGCGGGTGAGGTTTTAGAAACAATAATCAGGTAAAAGAATTAACAGGCACTTGGTGAGTTTGAGTTAATTAAGGAGAGCCAGCATGGATTTGTAAAAGGCAGATTGTGTTTGACTAATCTAATTGAATTTTTTGATGATGGAACAGAGAAGATTGATAAAGGGATGTCCTCTGTATGGACTTTAAGAAAGTGCTTGAAGAAGTACCACATAAAAAGCTGGTTAACAAAATTGAGGCTCATGGAATAGGAAGAGCAGTCTCAGCTTGGACAAAAGTATTGGCTTCAGGACAGAATACAGGTTGTGGTAAATAGATGTTTTTCACACTGGAGGATGGTTGTCAGTGGTGTTCCCCAAGGGTCAGTGCTAGAACCACTGGTTTCTTTGATATAAAAACTGACTTGGACATTGGAATATAGAGTAAAATTTCAAAATTTACCCATGATACCATAATTTGCCCATGTGTGGTAGATAGTGAGGCTGTTACAAATCAACTGCAACAGGACATGGATAGGCTAGCAGAATGGGCAGAAAAGTGGCAGATAGAACTTATACTGAGAAGTATGAGTTGATAAATTTTGGGAGAAGGGATAGGGAGAGACAATATAGATTTAATGGCACAGTTATAAAGAGTGTGCAGGGACAGAGGGACCTGGGGGTTCATGTGTACAGATCTTTAAAGGTGGCAGGACATATTGAGAGAGTAATTAGCAAAGCATATGGGATTTTGGGCTTCATAAATAGAGGTATTGAGTACAAAAATAGTGAAGTTATGCTGCACATTTGGTTAGGCCACAGCCATTTTGTGTCTAGTTCTGGTCACCATACTTTAGGAAGGATGTGAGTGTCCTTGAGAGGGTGCAGAGGAGATTTACCAGAATAGTTTCAGGGATAAGGGAATTTAGCTACATGGTTAAATTGTAGAAGCTGGGGTTGTTCTCCTTGGAGCAAAGGAAGTTGAGGGGAGATCTGATGGAGGTGTACAAGATGATAACCGGTTTAGATAAGGTAGACAAAGAAAGGATGTTCCCATTAGCTGATGGTACAAGGACTAGGGGCTGCAGATTTAAAGTTTTGGGTAACAGGTACAGAGGGGATATGAAGAAGTACTTTTTTACACAGCAAGTGGCAATAACCAGCAATTCACTGCTATGAGGGTGGTGGAAGCAGAGACGATCAATGATTTCAAAAGAAAATTTGGTAGGCACCTGAGGGACAGCAGGGGAATAGGATTGACTGGATTGTTCTACAGAGAGCTGGCATGGACTCTATGGGCCAAATGGCCTCCTTCTGTGCTGTAATGACTTTATGGTTCCAGAAGCTGCGTATTCTGCCATGAGTGACTCACCTCCTGACTCCGCAAAGACTTTCCAGCATGTACACGGCATAGTTCAGGGGCGTGATGGTATACTTCCCACTTGTCTGGATGGGTGCCACTTCAACAACACTCAAGAAGCTCGACGGCATCCAGAAAAAAAGCAGCAAGGCAAAGAACAACAGCTGCCCGTACCCCTCTCCATCACTCCCATTCTCAGCAGTGTAAGGTTCATGAGATTCTAACTCAGCTGCATGTCTGCTGGTCATTTTGGCACTCAAAACTGGTGAATTTGAAAAGATGTCAGTTAAAATGCTGACTGAGCATGATGTTCCTGTTGTAGATTTCACAAAACCCAAATGTATTAGCTGAAACAATAGAAAACTGGCCAATCGTGACTCACCTGTAATAATGTTCCTTTCACATTTCTCAAGTAACTCAGTCACTATTCTTTCTTTTTTCTTTTGGGCCTCCTTATCTCGAGAGACAATGGATACGCGCCTGGAGGTGGTCAGTGGTTTGTGAAGCAGCGCCTGGAGTGGCTATAAAGGCCAATTCTGGAGTGACAGGCTCTTCCACAGGTGCTGCAGAGAAATTTGTTTGTTGGGGCTGTTGCACAGTTGGCTCTCCCCTTGCGCCTCTGTCTTTTTTCCTGCCAACTACTAAGTCTCTTCGACTCGCCACAATTTAGCCCTGTCTTTATGGCTGCCCGCCAGCTCTGGCGAATGCTGGCAACTGACTCCCACGACTTGTGATCAATGTCACACGATTTCATGTCGCGTTTGCAGACGTCTTTATAACGGAGACATGGACGGCCGGTGGGTCTGATACCAGTGGCGAGCTCGCTGTACAATGTGTCTTTGGGGATCCTGCCATCTTCCATGCGGCTCACATGGCCAAGCCATCTCAAGCGCCGCTGACTCAGTAGTGTGTATAAGCTGGGGGTGTTGGCCGCTTCAAGGACTTCTGTGTTGGAGATATAGTCCTGCCACCTGATGCCAAGTATTCTCCGAAGGCAGCGAAGATGGAATGAATTGAGACGTCGCTCTTGGCTGGCATACGTTGTCCAGGCCTCGCTGCCGTAGAGCAAGGTACTGAGGACACAGGCCTGATACACTCGGACTTTTGTGTTCCGTGTCAGTGCGCCATTTTCCCACACTCTCTTGGCCAGTCTGGACATAGCAGTGGAAGCCTTACCCATGCGCTTGTTGATTTCTGCATCTAGAGACAGGTTACTGGTGATAGTTGAGCCTAGGTAGGTGAACTCTTGAACCACTTCCAGAGCGTGGTCGCCAATATTGATGGATGGAGCATTTCTGACATCCTGCCCCATGATGTTCGTTTTCTTGAGGCTGATGGTTAGGCCAAATTCATTGCAGGCAGACGCAAACCTGTCGATGAGACTCTGCAGGCATTCTTCAGTGTGAGATGTTAAAGCAGCATCGTCAGCAAAGAGGAGTTCTCTGATGAGGACTTTCCGTACTTTGGACTTCGCTCTTAGACGGGCAAGGTTGAACAACCTGCCCCCTGATCTTGTGTGGAGGAAAATTCCTTCTTCAGAGGATTTGAACGCATGTGAAAGCAGCAGGGAGAAGAAAATCCCAAAAAGTGTGGGTGCGAGAACACAGCCCTGTTTCACACCACTCAGGATAGGAAAGGGCTCTGATGAGGAGCCACCATGTTGAATTGTGCCTTTCATATTGTCATGGAATGAGGTGATGATACTTAGTAGCTTTGGTGGACATCCGATCTTTTCTAGTAGTCTGAAGAGACCACGTCTGCTGACGAGGTCAAAGGCTTTGGTGAGATCAATGAAAGCAATGTAGAGGGGCATCTGTTGTTCACGGCATTTCTCCTGTATCTGACGAAGGGAGAACAGCATGTCAATAGTCGATCTCTCTGCACGAAAGCCACACTGTGCCTCAGGGTAGACGCGCTCGGCCAGCTTCTGGAGCCTGTTCAGAGCGACTCGAGCAAAGACTTTCCCCACTATGCTGAGCAGGGAGATTCCACGGTAGTTGTTGCAGTCACCGCGGTCACCTTTGTTTTTATAGAGGGTGATGATGTTGGCATCGCGCATGTCCTGGGGTACTGCTCCCTCGTCCCAGCACAGGCATAGCAGTTCATGTAGTGCTGAGAGTATAGCAGGCTTGGCACTCTTGATTATTTCAGGGGTAATGCTGTCCTTCCCAGGGGCTTTTCCGCTGGCTAGGGAATCAATGGCATCACTGAGTTCCGATTTGGTTGGCTGTATGTCCAGCTCATCCATGACTGGCAGAGACTGGGCTGCATTGAGGGCAGTCTCAGTGACAGCATTCTCCCTGGAGTACAGTTCTAGGTAGTGCTCAACCCAGCGGTCCATCTGTTTGCGTTGGTCAGTGATTATGTCCCCCGATTTAGATTTGAGGGGGGTGATCTTCTTGATGGTTGGCCCAAGAGCTCTCTTCATGCCATCATACATTCCTCTGATGTTTCCGGTGTCTGAGGCCAGCTGAATATGACTGCATAGGTGTTGCCAGTAGTCGTTTGCGCAACGCCTAGCTGTTCTTTGTGCAGTACTTCTGGCTGCTTTAAGTGCTGCGGATGTTAAATCGCTGGGGGCTTTCTTGTAGTTCAAAAGTGCAATGCGCTTAGCAGCTATGACAGGTTCCAGCTCTTCATTATGAGATTGAAACCAGTCTGCATTTCTCTTCGCACTTTTGCCGTAGGTGGTCAAAGCTGACTCCTAGATGGCGTCTCTGATGTGGGCCCACTTGGTCTCAGCATCCCCTGTGGGAGTGTTTTGAAGGGCTGTTACAAGTGAATTTAGAAATTTTTGTAACAGCTGTGGGTGAGAAATTCTGCTCGTGTTGATGCGCGGGCGTCCCTTCTGCTTGGAATGATGCAACTTCTTTGGTCTGAGTCTAACCTTGCTGCACACCAGGGAGTGGTCGGTGTCGCATTTCTCAAGTAACTCAGTCACTATAAAGTTCAGTAATCTAACTACAGAGAGACTCTATGAAAATGAAGACAATCGCAATTGACTCACATGTCCCTATATTTCTAGTTTAGTATATTTGCAGGCAACCTGCCAAAATGCATCATCAACAGTTGCAAATTTCTAAGAAATTGAAATTAAGCAGAATTAAAGTTAATTGAAGTAAACAACTTGAGAAGTAGTTTGTTCGATAAATGTGCAAAATTATTTCCATAAGTGAGAAGGTTCAACTGTAAGAATTACATGAGTGATTGAATAAAATTTAATATTATGACCCATAAATCTCTGTTGGATAAGACAGGAAAATATGTTTCACATATTAACAGTTTGCACTGTGTATATTTCTAAGAAGTTATTCTTTCTACAAAATCCAACAGACCCAGTGATACACGTAATAGGCATTTAATACCTTCAAACCTGCTGAGATAAATGCCATGAGTTTACCATTAAAATGATGCTTGAGCTGATTGAAAAGGTAATCTCAATACATGGCTTCAAGTACAATTAAACATTGCAATGCAATCAGAAATAAATTGTGCAATTTGAAATCAAATCAAATTGAACAACATCTTGGACTGTTCATGAAGTTGTAAGAATTATAAATTCTATCTTTACTGTTCATCCATCCATTCCTCTATTTATGCCTCCTTCTATCTATCTCTCTATTTATCTATGTCTACCTATCTATCTTTTTCTTTCCACCTATCTGCCAGTCTATCTATCTCTTTCTCTATCTCCCTCTATCTATCCATCTATCTCTCTCTATCGATCTCTCCCTCTATTTCTATCTTTCTATTTATTTATCTCTCTATTTATTTAGGTCTACCATACCAAACTAGGAGAGGCAGTGGAATCACCTCAAAAATTACAGAATGAGTTGGGAAAATATTTGAATATGCCATTTAAATATAATGTTGTCAACAGGAAAAAAAAATGGGTAACTGCTGGAAGCAGTGAGGAGTTCGAGCCATAGAGTCATACAGCCATTTATGGGACAGAAGACCATTCGGCCCATCAAGTCCATGCCGGCTCTCCACAGAGCTATGGAGTCAGTCCCACTCCCTGGCTCGATCCCCGTAGCCCTGCAAGTCTATTTCTCTCAGGTAGTCATCCAACTTCCTCTTGAAGTCAATGATTGTCTCTGCTTCCACCACCCTTGTGGGCAGCAAGTTCTAGGTCATTACCACCTGCTGCATAAAAAAGTGTTTCCTTATTTTCCCCCTGCATCTTTTGCTCAAACTTTCAATCTGTGTCCCCTAGTCCTGGTATCATTTGCTAATGAGAAGTTTTTTTTTCCTTGTCTAACTTATTAAGCCTGTCGTAATCTTGTACACTTATATTAAATCTCCCCTCAATCACCTTTGTTTGAAGGAGAAAAAACCCAGCTTTTCCAACCTAACCTTGTAACTAAAATCCTCCATCCCTGGAACCATTCTGGTAAATCTCATTTGCACATTCTCAAGGACCCTGAAATCCTTCCTGAAGTGTGGTGACAAGAACTGGATGCAATACTCCATTTGTGTCCTAACCAGAACGTCATAAAGGATCAGCATAACTTCCCTGCTTTTGTACTCAATGCCTCTATTTATGAGGCACAAGATCCCATATACTTTACTAACCACTCTCTCAATATGTCCTGCCACCTTCAAAGAACTATGCACATGCATTCCCAGGTCCCTTTTTATTTGTTCGGGGAATGTGGGTGTTGTTATGACGGTGCTTCTATATTTTGTGTTTAGTAATTTTTTGAGGACTCATGTATTTTAGAATTATGGGCAGTGTTTTCTTTGGTAAAATTGAAAAGTATTCCATGCATTTTTTTCACTGGGGTCATTGAAAGGACACTGAGATGTCTGGTTCGAAAACAACATTTACTGGAAGTCACCTGTCTTCAGATAAACACCCAGCAGGGCTTTTTGACTTGGGGGAGATGTTTACAGAGAAGTGACAGGTCAAGATTTATAGGGATTAGGAGGCTTGATTCTTGAGATATAGTTTTTGGTTTCATTTTGGACAGTGTGTTGGAGTGTGAACTGTTTTGAAGGCAGTTGGAGAAAACCAGCCAAGAGAGCAGTCACCATCAGCACCCTCTTCCATCTCTTTGAGGACTTCCTGAGAATCAAGTGTAAGAAATAGAGAAACAGATGCTGCATTTCTCTTGAAAAGCCTGCCAGAAACCCCTGATGCTGCATTTCTCCTGGAAAACCAGCCAAACTGACCTCTAACATCGCCTGAAAACAATTGTTCTGGGAAGATCCCAGTGACAGCCATCTACACGTATTTGAGATGCCAAACCAAAAAGGGACAACTGACATCTTTCCATATCTTCTCTTTTTTCTTCAAGAATTAGCAATTATTTGGCCAAAGTATTCCTTTTCGTCTTTTTCTTTATAACAAAGCTCTAAAGAAAAAATCTCTCTTTTTGGGTTAACCAGTGTGTGTATGTGTATGTGTGAAGGGCGAAGGTAAAAGGAAACTTTCATATTTCAATCTGCGTATTAATGCTTTGCTTCATTACTGGTTATTTCTTGTTTTATAATAAACTGATAATTTTGTTTATTAAAGAAACCTGGTTGGTGTATTTTATTCTGGGATAAAAATAGAGTCAATGATTGACCGTATCGGTAACTGGGTAACCATTTAGATATATGTTGTGACGTGTGCAGAGGTGGAACTAGAAAAAACAGTGCACTCCTTCCACCTCAGTCGGAACAGTGTCGCTGGCTAGGCCAGCATTTATTGCCCATCCCTAATTGCCCTCTGATCCTGCACACTCTTTAAAACTGTGCCATTAAGTATATATTGCCTCTCCCTATTCCTTCTGCCAAAATGCATTACCTCACACTTGTCTGTATTAAATTCCATCTGCCACCTGTCTGCCTACTCCGCTAGCCTATCTGTGTCCTGTTGCAGGCAATTCATATCACTATTTGCCACACCTCCAAGTTTGGTGTCATCAACAAATTGTGAGATTCTACTCTGTAGTTGGAGAGAGATATTCTTCTCCAGCAATGGGAGAAGAAACCTGCTGCTGCAGCAAAGGAGGTGTGGCTGGAGGCGACTGAGGAAATCAGCAGCAGGACCAATGGGCCACACATCTGAATTCTGTGCAGAAAGTGCTTTATTGACCAGGTCAGGAAAGGCAAGTATAGTTGCACATTCACCTACATCCTGCTGTGTGCATCACTCCACCCCTTACTTTGTCTTGTCAAGCCTACTCCATTATATCACACCCACTAACCTTGCAAGCACACAAATCCATCTCTTTCTATGCACTTCCTCATATCCCTATCTAGCTATCCACCATTTTCACTCACCCTCATCGTTATACAATTTCATCCCTCTCCTTCATAGTCACCCTCACAAACAGCACTGCATCCATCTGGTAAACACATGCCATTGCACTCACTCAGAGGTCTGTTCTTTCCCTTGATGCAGGAGAAAAGAGCACAGAATACGAGGCAGACGGAGAGAAATGGAGGTGGTCCTCCATAGAGCTTATCGCTGACCACTGCAGAGGAGGAAGCACTGGAGATCAGTGGTGTTTCAACATCCCTAGTCATTGGAGATGCTACTTGTTGATACAATTAAAACAAAGCAACCCAGATGTCAATTGGCACTGTCATGTTGACTTGATTTTAACTGAGTGAAACATGAGCATCTTCAATTTGCCAGTATTAATTCAAATCTTTTATCTCTGACATGGCCTTCAAGTGGTGATCAGTGATGAATCATCAGAGGAACTGATTCCTTCTGCGAATGCACTCCACCCCTCATGATCAGACCTCCCACCCCTGGACAACCAATCAAAGCTATGCCTGCCAATCAGGCTGGCATCTGGGTGGGATACTTGGTTGAAAAGAAAAGATATGCTGTTGAGTCAAAATGCTACAGCATGCAGGACAAAATCCTCCCCCCACTCAGAAAACCTACCCAAATAAGTATCAATAGTTGGGTTTTCACCTGGTGACTCAGTTTACAAGTGAGCAAGAGCAGATGGTGGCGGCAGGGACAGCAGTGGAGAGTCTGTATCAGAGGGTGCAGCCCTCTCCAAGCTCTTCTCAGTTGGACACAGTGTAGTACCCTGGGGGCTGTCGAAGAAAAGGAGAACCATTGAGCTGCAGCAGACAATGTGCGACACACTGACCATGATTACAGGGAGAATGGAGGAGTCTGCCTCAGACAAGTGTGGATGATGTGGCAGAGCATTGCGAGGATGCCTGCTTCCATGGATAGAGTGGCCAACTCCATGGAACATCAATTGTGGTAATCAAACGAGGCGTTGACTACATCTGTGCAGACTCTGGATGCTAACATGTGTAATGCCTTAAATATGATGATAGGCACCTTGGCCTTGGCCTTACTACTCTACACTGATCTGCCCCAAGCTTCTTTTCTTATGGTTGCACACCAGTTGCACCTGGATGGAATGGAAGCCCTTATGGTTGACAAGTACTCCTGGTTGATCTGGGGTTGTGTGAATTGCCACGTGTGTGCATTCAATTATGTCCTGCAGCTGTAGAACATCAGCCAGAGACTAAACTTGAGCATTTGATCATTTTGACTGGCGTCATCGCAGACGAAGTTGACATAATTGCCAGCCCTGGCAAACTACCCATCAGTCATGTGTCTATGCCTTTGTGTGCAGCCAACTGGGAGATCCTGGATATGCTTCCGGAAGTGCCCTGAAAAGATCCTGAATATTGAGGTCAGTGGTCACTTTCACAGCTATTGATGATGCATGGCCACCAGATCCAGTAGGTCTTCTTCTAGGAGGCTGCAGATGTGTGGCAACACCTGATGTGACAACCTCAGCCTCTGGAAGAACTGCTCTTCTGAGAGGGCAAAGCACCTGAACCACACCTGTACACCCTGTAATGCGGATAATGCCTCCTGCGAGTTGCAGCCCTCTGCTGTTCTGTTCTCTGCAGCTCCCTTCTCTGCTACTGTACTCTCTGCTCACCACCTGGAGGTCTCTCCAGAGCATGCTGTTGAAGCTACTGATGCTCAACTTGCTCCTCATTCGAGCTCCAATTTAAAGCAGAAAAGGAGCCACTCATACTGATCTTACGCTTCAAAACCACAGAAATTAACCTGTCACCAAAGTACTCTGAAAAATCCCTTTCCCAGTGGAAGGTAAGAAAACAGCTGTGATCACTGAATATTTATTGTTGTATTTGCCTACCTTTTCATGAGGCCCATGACTTTCTGTTCTGTTCTCACCTTGTTTTGTAGCTGTGCAAATTGTCCCCTTCAAGTATTTATCCAATTCTCTTTTGAAAGTTGTTATTATTAATCTGCTTCCACCACCATTTTAGACTGTGTATTCCAAATCAGGATAAGTTACTGCATTAAAAAAAATTCTCATCTTGCCTCTGGTTCTTTTGCTAATTACCTTAAAGCTGTGTTCTGTGTTACCAACCCTCCTGCCACTGGAAACAGTTTCTCCTTATTTATACTAATAAAACCATTCATGATTTTGAACACCTCTGTTAAATCTCCCCTTTACTTTCTCTGGTCTTTGCATGAAACAGAAGTCCTAAATCTCTGGTACCATTCTAGTTAATCTACTCAGCCTCCTCTCTAAGGCAGTAGGGAGAAAGGCTCTTAGTCCAGAAAATCAGGATGTAGAATCAGTTATGGGGGAGCTAAATAATAACAAATATCAGAAAACAATAGTGGGAGTAGTTTATAGGCCTCCGAACAGTAATCATAATGTTGGACAGAGTATAAATCAGAAAATTAGAGGAGCATGTAATAGGGGTAATGCAATAATACCTTAATCTTAAATCTGTAAAGGGACTTTAATCTCACATAGACTGGTCAATTTAGATTGGCAAAGTAGCTTAAGATTGAGTTATGGAATGCATTTGAGACAGTTTTCTACAACAATATGTCGAGAAACCAACTACTGAACAGGCTATTTTAGGTCTAGTATTCTATAATGAGATGGGGTTAATTAGCAATCTTACAGTACAGTGCCATCTCTGGAAGAGTGATCATAATATGATGGAATTTCATATTGAGTTTGACAGTGATGTGGTTAAGTATGAAACTAGGGTCTTAAATTTAAACAAAGTCAATTATGGAGGTATGAGGGGCAAGTTGGCTGAGGTATTCAGGAAATTAGCTAAAAAGATATAACAGTAGATAAGCAATAAAGAAATAATTCATAATTCTCAAAGAATATACACTCCTTTGAGAAATAAAAACTTGTCTTGGAAATTGGTACAGCTGTGGCTAACTAGAGAGGTTAAGGATATTATGAGGTTAAAAGGAGAGGTGATTGTCTCCCTCTACAAAAACAAGGGCGATAAGTCTGACTGTTCAAACTACAGAGGCATCACCTTACTCTCCATTGCAGGTAAAATCTTGGCCAGAGTGCTTCTGCATAGACTTGTTCCGACAATAGCTGAAGAAAGCCTCCCTGAAAGTCAGTGCAGATTTAGACCCAATAAGGAAACTACAGACATGACTTTTGTGCTGAGATATCCAGAAGTGTAGAGAACAAAACATGGGCCTTTTGTAGGTCTCACCAAGGCATTTGATACAGTCAGTCATGATGGACTTTGGAAGATACTAGATTGGGGTGCTTTCCAAGGTTCCTCATCATTCTGTCAACTGCATGAAGGCCAGAAAGATCAGGGTCAAGCAGAATGGAGCCCTCTCAGACAGCTTCCCTATCTCCAATGGTGTTAAGCAAGGGTGTGTTCTGTCACCAACCCTTTTCTCTACTTTCTTCAGTATGATGCTTCAAGAGGCAAAGGCAGTCTTGACAGAGAGCAAATACATCCGCTTCTAAACAGCCTCTTCAGCCTGCGACGACTACTGGCACATACCAAAACCACAGAAGAGCTTATCGTAGAGCTTGTGTTTGCTGACGATTGCAGCCTTCTGGTACACATGGAGGAGGCAATACAGCTCATTGTAAACTGTTTCTCTGAGTTGGCAAAAGCCTTTGACCTTACTATTAGCCTAAAGAAAACAGAAATGCTATGCCAACCACAGCTTCAAGGAAATTATAATCCACCACAGATCAGCATCAACAGCAGCAACCTCAATGTAGAACAGTTTACCTATCTGGGTAGCATTATCTCAAACGATGCCACTGTCAACAAGGACATAGACAGTTGACTGTCCAAGGCCAACAGTTTCTTTGGCCTTCTCTCGAAGTGTGTCTGGTGAAACCATTCACGACGCATCTCTACTAAAATTCAATTATACAGAGCGGTTGTCATCACCACCCTCTTGTATGAGTCAGAATCATGCGTTCTGTACAGAAAACAAAGGCAACTGCTGGAGCTCTTCCATCAACACTGTCTTTGATCCCATCATGAACATCAGATGGCAGGATGACATCACAAATAATGAAGTTCTCAACACAGCTAATCTGCCCAGCATTGAATGTATTCTCTTACAACGCCAATTGTGCTGTGCAGGATTGTGCAACGCATGGAGGGTTCCAGAATGCCAAAAGCAGTGCTTTATGGTGAACTATCGAAGTGCACCTCGCAAACGCTTCAAAGACCAGCTGAAAAGACAGCTCTCTCTGGCTGACATTGACCAACAGGTGTGGGAGCACAAGGTTGCCAACAGAGACAGCTGGCGCACAAGAACAGGAAAGCAACCTGCTAGTTCGAAATTAACAGATGCAAGGTTGCTGAAGAAAAGCACAGACAATGGAAGGAGTCTGCTGATATCAGACCCCCTCCAAACCAGGAGTTCACAGAATCACAGAATCATTACAGTGCAGAAGAAATTCGGCCTATCGTGTCCTCACTGACTCTCTGAAAGAGCAATTCCCTCAGTTCCATTCCCCCTCCAAGTTCTTGTGCCCCAACTGCTCAAGAGCCTGCAGATCAAGAATTGTTCTCTTCAGTCACCAACAATCATGCCAACTACCACAGAGGCAAGCCTTCTCATGATCTTCACCTGGGAAGAATCTGTCATCATCATTATCATCAGATTAAAAAAAAGAGGCTTACTATGTTGCCAAAAAGAGGAGTAAGCCTGAGGATTGGGAGGGTTATAAAAATCAGCAAATGATGACCAAGAAACTGAAAAAGTGAAAGTAGAATATGAGAGTAAACTAGCAAGAAATATAAAAAAAACAGTAAGAGCTTCTACGGGTATATAAAAAGGAAGAGAGTAGTTAAAGTAAGTGTGGAACCCTTAGAAGATGAGACTGGGGAATTAATAACAGGGAACAGGGAAATGGCAGATAATTTAAACCAATATTTTGCATCAGTCTTCATGGTGGAGGACACTATAAACATCCCAACAATAATAGATGAGCGAGGTGTAAATGGGAGGAAGGAACTTGTAACAACCTCTATCATGAGGGAAAAGGTGTTTGACAAACTGATAGGACTAAAGGCAGACAAGTCACCAGGACCTGATGGCCTGCATCCAAGGGTATTAAAGGAGTGGCTGCAGAGATAGTGGAGGCATTGGTCGTAATATACCAAAACTCACTGGATTCCGGGAGGGTACCAGCGGATTGGAAAACTGCTAATGTGACGCCCTTATTCAAGAAAGAAGGGAGACAGAAAGCAGGAAACTATAGACCAGTTAGCTTAACATCTGTCATTGGGAAAATGCTAGTCCATTATTAAGGAAGAAATAGCAGGACATTTAGGAAAACATAATGCAATCAAACAGAGTCAACATAGTTTTATGAAAGGGAAATCATGTTTGACAAATTTGTTAGAGTCTTTGAAGATACAACAAGCAAAGTGGATAAAGGGGAACCGGTAGATATAGTGTATTTGGATTTTCAGAAGGCTTTCAATAAAGTGCCACATAAAAGGTTATTGCACAACATAAGAGCTCAGGGCATTGGGGGTAATGTGTTGGCATGGATTGAGGATTGGCTAACACACAGAAGGCAGAGTCGGGATTCATGGGTCTTTTTCAGGTTGGAAAGTCGTAACTAGTGGAGTGCCACAAGGATCGGTCCTAGGGCCTCAACTATTTACTATCTATATTAATGACTTGGAGGAAGGGACAGAGTGTAGTGTATCCAAATTTGCTGACGATACAAAAATAGGTGGGAAGGCATGTTGTGATGATGACACAAAGAATCTGCAAAGGGATATAGATCGGTTAAGTGAGTGGGCAAAAACTTGGCAGATGGAGTTCAATGTGGAAAAGTGTAAGGTCATCCACTTTTGTAGGAAGAATAAAAAGGCAGTTTATTATTTAGATGGAGAAAGACGACAAAATACTGCAGTACAGAGGGATCTGGGTTTCTTGTACATGAAACACAAAAAGTTAGCATGCAGGTGCAGCAAGTAATTAGGAAGGCAAATGGAATTTTGGCCTTTATTGCTAGGGGGTTAGAGTTTAAAAATAGGGAAGTCTTGTTACAACTGTACAGGGTGTTGGTGAGGCCACACCTGGAGTACTGTGTGCAGTTTTGGTCCCCGTATTTAAGGAAGGATATACTGGCATTGGAGGCAGTTCAGAAAAGATTCATTAGGCTGATTCCTGGGATGAAGGGGTTGTCTTATCAAGAACAGCTAAACAAGTTATGCCTTTATTTATTGGAGTTTAGAAGAATGAGAGGTGATCTTATTGAAACATATACGATTCTAAGGGGGCTTGACAGGGTAGATGTTGAGAATATGTTTCCACTAGTGGGGGAATCTCAAACTAGTGGACATAGTTACTGAATAAGGGGTCACACATTTAAAACTGAGATGCGAAAGAATTTCTTCTCTCAGAGGGTGCTGAATCTCTGGAATTCTCTACCTCAGAGAGTTGTGGAGGCTAGATCACTTAATGCATTTAAGGAAGAGGTAGATAGATTTTTGAAATCGTGGGGAGTTGTGGGTTATGTGGAGCAGGCCCGAAAGAGGAGTTGAGGCCTGGGACAGATCAGCCTTGATCTTATTGAATGGCAGGACAGGCGTGAGGGGCTGCTCCTCTTTATGTTCTTTCTTATTGGAAAGTGGTAAACAAGGATTCACCAAGGGCATGCTAAAAATACGGTTTGTTTAAAATTAAACCCTGTTACAGTAAGACCAGGTGAAGGCTGAAAGAGAACCCTAGACCTCTTTCTTACCTGATCGTAACAGCAGTCTTTGACATGGTTGACCACACATCCATCCTCCTCCAATGCCTCTCCACTGTCGTCCAGCTGGGCGGGACTGCACTCACCTGGTTCCATTTTATCTATCCAGTTGTAGCCAGAGAATCACCTGCAATGGCTTCTCTTCCCACTCATGCAGTTACCTCTGTTGTCCACCCAGGATCTATCCTTGGCCCCCTCCTATTTCTCATCTGACAGCAATATCATTTGCAAACACAGCATCGATTTCCACATATGTGCTGTTACGACACAGGCAGGATGAGTGCACTGTTATTTCAGTCCCACTTCTTCCCAGTTTACAACATATCAATAAATTTTCCCATTTACCGTAACAGTCAATTAGATACTCTATTTGCCCCCAGAATAAAGCACACCAACCAGGTTTCTTTAATAAACAATAAAATTATCCATTTATTATAAACCAAGTCTTAACCAATAATGAAGTAAATATATATGCGAATTGAAATATTAAAGCCCCTTATTTTTAGCCAAGCCCTCACCCACACACTCATATACACAACAGGAGAAGTAAAAAAAGGATTTTTGTTTACAGCTGTTACAAAGAAATAGAAGGAATTAAAAAATAACATACTGAATAGTGGATATGGATGTCCTTTGTTTTGGCAAGGTGTCACAAAGTCGAATAGGTGGCTGCTACTAGGAATCTTTCCAGGTGATGTTGATGAACAGTCTGTTTGGGTAGGCGTTCAAATAAATTCAGCTACAGAAGACTTCATAGGTCTGACATCAGCTGTGCAGCAACAAAGGTTTCAATTCTCATACATTCAATGCAAAGTTTTTTTAAAAATGTAAGGTTTTCTGCAAATATTCAGGATTTCTTCAAAAGAAGGCAACAGTACAACTTCATACAGGCTTTTGCTTTTCAAGAGAAAGGATTCTGGATTCTGGTCTGGAATTTCTGTCCTCCTGCCAGTCAATAATCAAAACTCTAACTGTTTCTTTTAATCCAAAAACCAGCTGGCAGTTAACAGTTCAAAATGAAACCAACTTTTTTCCAGGCAAGTCCTATGATAATTATAAATCCTGTCTTGTCACAACACAACCCCTTGCTATGTTTACTTAAAATCATTTGCCTTCCAGTAAAAACTTGTTTACTGGTCAACCATTTGTTGGACTTCCTTTCAAAAAAAAATCCACAGAATTTGTCAATCTGCAGATGATTCAATGTCCATAAAATCCTTTACAGTTTTTAAAAATATACGGCTGGATTTTACGTTGGGCGGACAGGAGCTGCCACCGACGTAAAAGTCAGTGGCGAACGCGCTTCCTCCTCACCTGGGGATCCGTCCTGCATTTTACGGGTCCCCAGGTTTCAACTGTTCCAAGGCGGGACTTCCACTGGCCAATCAGTGGTGGCCACTGCTGGGACTGCAGCCCAGCCAACCACAGAGGAAGACATGGAGCCGGGATTTAAGGTGAGTTTTGGTTGCCTCGCCGGGGATAATCGGTCGGGCCCCAGTGAGGCAAGGGTGGTCTTTTGTGGAGAAGTGGGGGTGGTTGGGGATCCGGGGGTGGCTCTCCATCGGGCACCCTGTGCCCGATTATCAGGGCCCACCCCTGGGGTGCTGAGAAGTTGCCTGCTTTTCCCAGGCGGCTTTTCCCGGTTCCAGGACACCTGCTTGCCACGTGTAAAATCCGCGTGGAGGCAGGCAAAGACCCTTAAGTGGTCATTAAGTGGCAACTTAAGGGCCTTGGTTGGCCTGGGGTGGGCCTGTAATTCGCCTCCTCACTGCCCTACGTAAATGGAGGTGGAGGCGGGTCGGGAAAGCCTCCTGCTCCATTTTACCGCTCCCCCCCACCACCATCCGGCTCATTGGGGTGGCATAAAATTCCGGCCACAGATTCTCAAGTTTTGACAAAAAATTGGAAACTTCGCAGCAATGCTGACGACACCCACCTCTACCTCACCACCAGCTTTCTTGACCCCTTCACTGTCTCTAAATTGTCAGACTGCTTGTCTGACATCCAGTACTGGATGAGCTGAAATTTCCTCCACTAAATATTGAGAAGACCAAAGCCATTGTCTCCATTCCCATTTTAAACTCCATTCCCTAGCCACCGATTCTATCCCTCTACCTGCCAAATGTCTGAGGCTGAACCAGACCATTCTTAACCTTGGTATTATATTTGTCCCCAATATGAGCATCATCACTAAGAATGCCTGTTTCCTCCTCTGTGATATTGCCCAACTCCGCCTTGCCTCAGTTCATCTGCTACTGAAATTTTTGTTACCTCGAGACCTGACTATTCCAATGCACTTCTGGCTGACTTCCCATGTTTTACCCTCCGTAAACCTGAGTTCATCCAAATCCCTGATGCCCATGTCCCAGTTCACATCAAGTCCCATTCATCCATCACCCTTGTGCTCGGTGACCTACATTAGCTCCTGGTTAAGCAATGCCTTAATTTTAAAATTTGTTATGAAAGTGTTTCTGTTTTTTGTCAAAAATATTTTTGAGGAATTCATAGTCAAACTGAAGAAATGTTGGACCAGATTTTTTTTACAAGAGGGTCATCATGAGGACACTGAAAGAACTAGTTTGGCAACAACATTTAATGGTTGTCACATGACTCAAGTTAAAAATGGAACAGAAACTCTGGTAACTAAGGAAGATGTGGGTAGAGAATGACAGTCGCACGCCCCTTGACAGGATAAGCCCGGGAGCAGCAGCATGCACCTGAGAGAGCAGCAAACTTGCAAGCTTTTGGTTGTAGTGTCAGTCTTTACCTTCTGGAATGAGATAAAGTTAGCACCTGCTGCTAAAGAAGTGTCACGGAGGAAGAGACCAGATTCTGGCTGAATGTTTCAAGAGTCAAATCTGTAGAAGAAGAGAATTCCCAAGGAAGGAGAGAAGGCCACAACACAGCTCTGCTTTCCAGTACCTCTCTTAAAGACCCTGAGAAGTCCACTGTGTCAACTCATCTCATCTCCTGTCTTTGAAGAAAAGCCTGCTAAATTAATTCTCAACGCCGCTTGAAAAGAACTGTTCTAAAAGATCCACGTGACCCATCTACGCATACTCGGAGGTCAGACTGTATGCCAGTTTTGGAACACAACATATCTCATTTGCTTTTTTCTTCAAGAATGAGTCTAATCAGCCTAAGTGTTTTTTTTTTGTCTGTTGTTTTTGTAACAGAGCTCTGAACAAAAATACCTTTTATTTTTCCGGTTAATCGGTGTGTGTGTCTAAGGTAAAAGGGGAACTTTAAAATTTCAATTTGTCTGTTTATGCTTTACTTTAAGACTTGTTTTATAGTAAACCAATAATTTTGTTGTTCATTAAAGAAACCTGGTTAGTGTGTTTTATTCTGGGAAAAAATACAGTATTTGATTGATCATATGGGTAAGTGGGAAAATTTAAATATATGTTGTGACTTGTGGAGAAGTGAAACTAGAATAAACAGTCTATTCCTCCCACCTCAGTCGTAACAAATTCTTATCCTTGTTTTCAAATTCCTCCATAGCGCTCCCTTCCCTATCTCTGTAATCTCATCCAGCCCTACCAACCTTCAAGATATCTGCGCTCCTCCAATTCTGGCCTCTTGAGCATTCCCGATTTTAATCACTCAGCCACTGCTCACCATGCCTTCAGCTGCCAAGGACTCTAAGCTCTGGAATTTGCTCTCTAAACCTCTCTGCCTCTCTTCCTCTTTTTCCTCCTTTAAGATGCTGTATAGATGTTAAAGATGTTGTTGTTGTTGTTAGAATTTGGTAACAAGGCACTTGGAAAATCACAATGTATTTAGACAGAGTCAACACAGTTTTATAAAAGGGCAATTGTGTTAGACAAATCTATTAGAGGTTTTTGAGGGCATAGCTAGCAGGGTAGGTAAGAGGGTCCAATGGATGCAGTATATTTGGATTTTCAGAAGGTATTCAATAAGGTGCCACACAAAAGGATGTTACACAAGGCTCATAGGAATAGGGCCAATATATTAGCATGGATTGAGGATTGGTTAGCAGGCAGAAAACAAATAGGAATAACTGGGTCACCTTATGGATGATAGGGTGTAACAAGTGGAGTGGCAAAAGGATCGGTGCTTGTACCTCAGATATTTACAATCTATCTCAATAACTTATATGAGGGCGTCGAGTGTAATTTATCCAATTTTCTGACAATACAAAGTTAGGTGGGAAAGTAAGCTGTGAGGAGGACGCGAAGAGGCAGCAAAGGGATTTGGACCGATTAAGCGATTGGGCAAGAAGGTGGAGTATAATGTGGGGAAATGTGAAGTTATCCACTTTGGTAGGGAAAATAGAAGATCAGAATATTTTTCTTGATGACAGGTCATAGACCTGAAACATTAACTCTGTTTCTCTCTCCACAGATACAATTAGTCCCACTCCGCTGCTCTTTCCCCATAGCCTGTAGTTTATTCCCTTCAATTATTCATGCAATTCTATTTTAAATGCTACTATTGAATCTGCTTTCACCGCACTTTCAGGTAGAAGATTTCAGATCACAAAATCTTACCATATTGTTTCTGCTCTTTTGCCAGTTACAGTAAATCTGTGTCCTCTGATTACCGGCCTTTCTGCCACAGGCAACAGTTTCTCTTTGTTTACTCTTTCAAAACCATACACGATTTTGAACACTTCTATCAAATCTCCTCTTAACCTTCTCTGTTCCAAGGAGAACAGTGGCAGCATGTTCACACTATCCACATAACTGAAGTCCCTCTTCCCTAGTGTCACACCAGTAAATCCCTTTTACATGCTCTCCAAGGTCTTTCCTAAAGTGTGGTGCCCAGAATTGGACATAACGCTCCAGCTGAGGCCTAACCAATGTTTTATAAAGGCTCAACGTAACTTTCTTGCTTTTCTACTCTATTGCTCTATTAATACACTCAAGGATTCCACATTTTTTAACAGCTGTCTTAACTTGTCCTGCCACTTCCAAAGATTTTTATAGATACGCCCCAAGAGTCTCTGTCGCTGTACCCCTTTAAAATTTAGTTCGTATTGTCTCTCCTCAACCCTCCTACCAAAATGTATCACTTCACACTTTTCTGCATTAAATTTCATCTGCCATATGTCTGCCCATTTCCCCAGGCCCATTTCTCCATATCTTCCTGAAGTCAGTTCCTATCCACCTCATTTTTTTACTACATATCTGAGTTTCATATAATTTGCAAACTTTGAAATTATGCTCTGTATACCCAAGTCCATCATTTTAATAGCAAGGTTCCTATTTCAAACAAACAAATGGAGCTGCTATGGAATCTCCACTGCCACCAATCGTCGCCAACATTTTCATGCAAGTGTTCGAACAAGCAGTACGTCAATCAGCTACTCTTCAACCTAAATTCTAGCTCCGATATGTCGATGACACCTTCTTCATATAGGAATATGATGGAGAGCGCTTCATAATTTTTTACGACATCTTAATCAACATCCGAACATCAATTTCACCATGGAGACGGAACAACAACTTTCCATATCACTCCTTGATGTTCTCATTACCAAGTCTCATAATGGCATACCAGCATACCAAGTCTACTGCAAGCCACCTGGACTATCTGACTGTTCATCATCCGTCTACTTTTCAATTAGTCTCCAACACCCTTATCAGAACAGCCTACTCCATTAGCGATAAGAAATATCTACAACAAGAACTGCACCATATCAACTCAATGGATTTCTTTCCCACAAGATCAACACATCCATGTGTAACTTGAACTGCAAAAACTACCTCAAACAAGACAAGAGTCAGCCTCCCATACATTGGCTCCACCTCACACAAAGTACAAAGCATATTTAAGTTAGCGGGCATAAAAGTCTGACATAATTCATCCAATAAGCCATCCTTCATACACACAAAGACAAGAAACCATCTTACAACAAACCAGGAATTTACAGCATACCATGTGACTGCGGACTCATCTACATCAGAGAAACAAGGTGCAGACTACACACTATACTCAAGGAATACCAAGCCTGCTTCAAACACAGTGAATGGAACAAGTCAGCCATCATCAAGCATGCTCAACTCAATAACCACTTTATTGAATGGGCCAATTCCAGGCTCATCTCATCCATTATGCATTGGCATACAAGAAAGATCCACCAACACCACACCATCATCCAAGATAGTAGCCTGCTCATCAGTGATATCTGGCTACCCCTACTCAAGAAACACATCACCACCTGCTCTGCAGCCAACATACCCTGACAAAAATAATAGTATGTATCGACTTACCGTGAGACGCAATAGCTGACCAATCAGCAGCAATCAGCTTGTACCAACCTATCACGAAATATAATTAACCAACTGATAGGAGCAAGAATAATGATAATGCTGATAATGACGTATCAGCAGTAAGATCACGCCCACATTCCCATTCTCCGTCACATATAAAGCCATTGTTTCTACCCATTCCAGACAAAGGGCAGAGTACGCTGACAAAACGCTGAGGCCTGCCAGTTCTTCTTAGAACTCCTTTCTTCAAGGAAATAACTGCTATTTTCAGAGCAAATTCATATGGTTTAAAACCATAAACATTACAGCTCTCACCATGAAAACCTTCAAACAACTTTTATTCTAAACATCATGATATTATGATCAGTGTTTCCCAAATGCTCTCCCACATGTTTCACTTGCCCCATTTCATACCCAGAACTAGATCCAGTACTGCTTCCACCCTCATTGGACCGGAAACATACTGATCAAAATATTCATATACATTTACAAATTTTAGGAATTCATCCCCTTCTTGGCCCTTTACACTGTCACTCACCCAGTCCATATTGGGAGAATTGAAGTCCCCCATCATCACTAAGTGCATCTTACTGTAATTTGCTCCTCCATATTTTCACACTATTTGCTGGCCTATAATAGACACTCAGTAGTGTAATAGCTCCTCCATTGTTCTTAATCAATAACCAAATCAATGCTGTCTTTGACCGCTCAACTACATCATCCCTCACCAGTGCTGTAATAGTTTTTTTGACAATACTGTCACTCCTCCTCTTTTTTCCTCCCCACCCTCTCCAAAGCCAAGACCTTGACATCTTTTCTAAAGTGTAATGCCCAGAACTGGACACAATTAGTGAATTTTAACATGGGGGGGGCGGGCGCGGGGAGGAGGCAAATGCGAGCAGGTGGTTTTGGGTGGGAGTTGGAAGTCAAAGATGGCACATTGACAGCCCAACCGGAAGCCAGCTCCTACCCACTGACTTCCAGGTTTCTCTCCCTTGCGTTCGGCTACATGTGCGCAAGCCCCTCAGGAGAGGTAGGTTGTCAATCAACATTAGCGCAATACTTAAACTGTCACTTGAGTTTAACATTGGATACACAGGTTTCCCGGGCTTCTTGAAACTTGCTGTTGAAAGCAAGGTGAGTACACAGTAGCAACTAAGAGGGCTGAAACAATCTCAGGGTAATAAATACTAATTACTTACACATGCCTTCTTACCTGCACGTGGGAATAGGTCTTTTCAGTTATTTTTGCTGAGAGTCGACGTTCTGCACTTTGGAGTTTTGCTCTATCACAACAGAATGGATGCTGCTTATGCTGCCTTAGATTGGATCTCAGTTAAGGAGCAACATAACCAGCACCAGCAGCAGTCAGCCTGCGAGTCACAGGCCTGTAGCCACACACAGAGAGGGGAGCACCAGAGAGGTGCAGCTCACAGGAAGCAATACCCACGAAACAAGGTCTACAGGCAGAAATTAAGTTTCCTTGGCACGTATGAACAGCAGTGTCTCAGGAGGTTCAGGATGTCACGTCAGATGGTGGCAGACATCTACAGCCTCCGCGAAAAAGACCTGTAACCTGCTGGACCTGGTGGCCATGCATTACCAGTGGCTGTGAAAGTTACCATCACCCTCAACTTGGTTGTCTCCGGATCCTTCCAGAGCTTTGACGCAGATATATGCAGGATCGCCCAGCTGGCCACCCACAAATGCCTAAGACTGATGGGTTGTTTACCACAATTATGTAACTGCTGCCAAGAATGCCAGTCAGAATGAGTGCTCAGATTTGAGGCTCTTGCTGGCTTCCCACAGGTGAAGGGTGCCATCCAAGCATATCAGAACAATCAAGAGTATTCATCAATGTGTAGCTGGTAATCAAAAACAAAATGATGTTTTTGCAGATGTGTGCAAGATTTTCAGGCAGCTTCCCTAATGCTTTCCTCCTGCGGTAGTCCAAGATGCTTTCAGATCTGCAGGCAGATGTAAGAGGTGACTAATAGGCAACGAAGAATACCCACTTCAAACCTGGATCATGTCAAGGGCCCGACCAAAAACATATCCGTGAAAAATGCATCACAAAACGTAAAATCTCAGGTCCTCCATGAAATTGGCCATTTTGTGAACTTCACATGTTTTATTCACCTTGCTGATTGCTGGGCACGTTGGGAACATCATGCGTTTTCGTGATTGATAGAAGGCTCAACTCGCCGATTGGTAGAAGAGGGATGGTTTCCGGTGCAGCTTTGAGAACAGCAGTCTCAAGTGTTAGCAGACAAGTGAGAATGCCAGAATGAGCAAACCAAAACCAGCCATAACCATTACTGCAGCATATTGAAGGAAAGAATTTGGAAGCCAAATTCTGCATGTGGATGGTGGAATACTCTTTTGTACAAGCCACAATCTTTCATTGGATCACACACGGTGGGCAACGGTTCAGCACTTCTTAGGGTCCAAAAGCCAGCACTACAGAAAGAAAGCATCCGCGACCGCACTGCTGGAAAATGAACATGCATAAAAGCAAATAACGATTTCATCTCTTTTTAAGAAGTCAACAGAGAGCTCAGAAAATCATCAGTTGGTTACAGTGGAACTTGTGGATCCTTTTGCAAGCACCAACATACCATTGAAAAAACTTTATCATCCAAAGCTGCAGATATTCATTCAACATAATGTGCAAAATGGTGGATGCTTTCCAGGTGCAAGTAAACTATGGCAGAACTATCGACCGAAGGTTTTTGCTACGCATTGTGAGGAGATAACGGCGTAATTTTACGCCCCCCAAAACATGTGTGCTGGTGGCGGGGAGGTGGGCAGGGGTTGCATAAAATTGAGTGGGGGGGGGGGGGGGGGTGCTGTTCCTCACCCCCTCCCACCACCACTGCAATTTTACATGGGGCAGCGGTGGGAGAAACGGCCCGCCTGCCCCAGGCCAAACAAGGCCTTTAAGGGGCCAATTAACTGGCACTTAAGGGTCTTCACCCGCCGCAGCAGGTATTTTACGTTTGGCTGGCGGGTGGCTGAGGCCGCAAAAAGCCTGCCTGTTCAAACCAGGCGGCCTTCTCGCAGGCTGGTGGGAGACCCTCCTGATCGGGCACCCTGTGCCCCATGGACGGCTACCTCCAAAGCCCCAACTGCCCCCAATGCACAACACTCCCCCCACCCCCCCTAACCAACCCCCCTTGCCTCTCCGGGGCACAACTGATTGTCCCCGGCAAGGCCCTAAAACCTTACCTTAATTCCTGGTTGGGTGTAGTCCCAGTACTGGCCACCACTCCCAGAGGCGCTGCTGTGACTAAGAGCTGCCAGTCCACTGATTGGCCGGCAGCTCCATTAGGTGGGACTTCCTGCCTCAAGGCAGTGGAAGACCCGCCCAAGTCTAATTAAGGGCCCGGGGAGTGGAAAATCCCAGTCTGGCTCCCAAGGCTCGGCAAGGGCAGGCTCACCACTGACTTTTTGACTGGTGGATGGGGCCCCCTGGCCTACACAAAATTTTGGCCGAAGGTTCAATTTAACACATGTTGGTCTTCTGCAATTATTTGTGATGAGTCCACCAATGAGCTAGACAACAATGGTAAGGCCGAATCGGCACAGTCAGGAAAGATAACAACAGTGCTCACATACTGTGTCCACTTAGAAGCATTTTTTTTATTTGCTCATGGGATGTGGGCATCACTGACAAGGCCAGCATTTATTGCCCATCCCTAATTGCCCTTAAGAAGGTGGTGGTGGTGAGTTAATTTCTTGAACCACTGCAGTCCTTGGGGTGTAGGTACACCAACAATGCTGTTAGGGAGGGAGTTCCAGGATTTTGACCCAGCGAAAGTAAAGATACGGTGATATAGTTCCAAGTCAGGCTGGTGTGCAGCTTGGAGGGGAACTTGCAGGTGGTGGTGTTCCCACACATCTGCTGCCCTTGTCCTTCTCGATTGTAGAGGTCGCAGGTTTGGAAGGTGCTGTCGAAGGAGCCTTCGTGAGTTGCTGCAATCCATCTTGTAGATGGTACACACTGCTGCCACTGTGTGTCAGTGGTGAAGGGAGTGAATGTTGAATGTGGTAGATGAGGTACCAATCAAGCAGGGCTGCTTTGTCCTGGATGGTGTCGAGCTGCTTGAGTGTTGTTAGAGCTGCACCAATCCAGGCAAATGGAGAGTATTCCATCGCATTTCTGACTTGTGCCTTGCAGATGGTGGACAGGAATCAGGGAGACAGGAGGCGAGTTACTCGTGCAGAATTCCCAGCCTCTGACTTGCTCTAGTAAGTTAAGTTTCTGGTCAATGGTAACTCCCAGGATGTTGATAGTGGGGGATTCATTGATTGTAATGCCATTGAACATCAAGGGGAGATGGTTAGATTCTCTCTTGTTTGAGATGGTCATTGCCTGGCACTTGTGTGGTGCGGATGTTACTTGTCACTTATATGTCCACGCCTAGATGTTGTCCAGGTCTTGCTGCATCTGGGCACAGGATGCTTCAGTATCTGAGGATTCGCAAATGGTGATGAACATTGTGCAATCATCAGCGAACATCCCCACTTCTGACCTTATGATGAAGGGAAGATTATTGATGAAGCAGCTGAACATGGTTGGGCCTAGGATACTACCCTAAGCAACTCCTGCAGTGATGTTCTGGGGCTGATAAGATTGGCCTCCAACAACCACAACCATCTTTCTTTGTTCTAGGTATGACTTCAACCAGCAGAGAGATTTTCCCCTGATTCCCATTGACTCCAGTTTTGCCTGGACTCCTTGATGCCATACTCAGTCAAATGCTGCCTTGATGCAAGGGCAGTTACTCTCAGCTCACCTCTGGAGTTCAGCTCTTTTGTCCACGTTTGGACCATGGCTGTTGTTACGACCAGCTGAGAAAGAGGTCTAAGGTTCCCTTTCAGCCTTCACCTGGTCTTACCGTAACAGGGTTTAATTTTAAACACACCGTGTTTTTAGATCTCCCTTGGTAAATCCTTGTTCACCGCTTTCCAATTATAAGGCAAAGAAACCAGCACAAACAGGCTTTCTTAGGTTTAAAGAAGAAAAGTTGAAATTTATTAAACTTAAATTCTAATTCGGTTAACGCCTACAGATACATGGCGCACCCACGCTAGCATGCACATGCGATATACACTTGCAGATAGAGACAGAAAAGAGCAGAAGAAAATAAAGTGGAAAAGTTTGAGGCAATATCTGAAGAGTTCTTGTTACAGTTCTTCGAGCTCACTGTAGAGTCCTTGATTGTAGATAGATCTTGCTTTTCGTTGGGGCCCAGTATTCTTCTGAAACCTTGTTCGCTGCAGGAGACTTTTCTCTCTTGGGGTTGATGTCTCTTCAGTGGATTCAGAGTCCTGTGAGAAAGAGATGGGAGCAGACAGGATGAGATCTTCTCAGTCCAGGAGCAAACAGACGCTTTGCCCAAACTGTTCGTACAAATTTTTAAAACTCAGGTTTTCCAGCAGGTTAGTCATGTGACTAGCTGGTTTGACTATGTCCGTTTGTATATTTGGCCATCTTAGCAATCAATGTGGAATGCGAGCTCCCCCACCTTCCAAGTCTGGTGATCAAAAGTCCATTGTGGGTTGAATGTCAGGGAATTGCTGCTTTGTCCATCCAAACACTATATGTTAATATGCAAATGTATTTCTCAGCCATGGCTGATCTGTTCAACAAGTCGTCCCCTCACTCCAGTAACAGTTTATATCAATGTTCATGACAAAATTAATGTGCCACATTCTTGGCAGGTGGGAGCCTAGCATAACACCGTCACATGCAGCGGAATGAAATGCGACTTGAGAAAAGACACATTTCATTAAAAGGGTCGAGAAAAATGTAAGATACAGAAAGAAACAGGCATTTCTTTCATTCATTCCCATTCATTCATAAATCCTAAGACTTATTACAGCCTGTCTTCTCTTGGTGCCAGTGCTGCTTTAATTGTCCCATTTTTGGCATCCCAATAAACATGTGGTTCTTTTTTTGGGGGGAAGTTTCTCTTCCGTTTGCCCTTTTTCCATGGCTGCCTAGGGTCTTTGTTCCTGCTGAGGTAATTTTTTTTAAATAAAAGAGGCAGTAGTGGGCGGGACTATCCTGAACTCTCTTTCAGTGCTTTGCTGATGCAAAGGCTTTTGACTTCAGGTTTCGCTTTTTTTCTGACTGTGAGGGAGGATTCTTTGCTAATCTCCCCTTTGTCCTGCCTGCAGGTATTTGTGCAGACTCTACTGGACTCCCCTGTTGCACTTCAACTAGGTGAAGCATCACCCTCATGGTTTCTCTACCTAGAGGTCTTTCTTCGTCTCTGAACGTTCCTGCAAATGCTGTTAGCAACTCTGGTGCGGGGCTTCCAGTGTCTGCAATTACGTAGGAGGTTGCGGGGTCTAATTTTTCAAATTTTTCGGGGTTGGCTGACCAGACAGTAGAGGTTTTCTTCCGGGATTCTGCCCGAACTTCCTTTAATCTGCCCTCTTGGTCACTTTTTCCCCTTCTCTGTCTAACCTTTTGCCAGCCTTGTGCTAGCCTGTCCCTTTTTGTTCTGCTGGAAGGTCCTCCTAACACAGGACTTAGGGGTGCAGGTTTCACTGCAGGTTGGGGTTTCCCCTCAACCTGTCATATGTGGCAACTCCTGCAGTACTCCACCACATCTTTGTGGAGTTTTGGCCAGTGAAACTGCTGTCTTATGTGGGCTTTGGTCTTTCGTATATTGGCATTTACAGCCACTGTAGCCTCCTGGGCCCTTCTTAATATTTCTCTCCAGTACCTCTGCAGTACCACTAACTGGTGAGCTACTGCCCACTCCTTGCTCTCAGGTCTGTGAGGAGAACTCCATTTCCTCATCAGTATCTCATTGTTTAAATAGTAGCAATCAGGGACTCCCTCTGCTTCACTTTCAGACTGGGCAGCTTGTGCTAACTCTTGCAATACTGGGTCGGCTTGCTGAGCCTCAGCGAGGGAAAATCCATTTAATTCATTCTCTGGGTCTCCTAACTTTCCAAAGAAAGTTTCAGACAGGCAGACCTCATGATCATCTGCCTGCAGTGCCAATGCAATCTCCTATGAGGAAGCTGGTTTGATCATGGTTTGATCCACTACACATTCAGGGAAACTGCAGGGGTCTGTCTCCTGCCACAACCCTGTCCCTCTGACCTCCTGCGGTCTTTCTTTCACTACTGGGGGGCTACCACATTCACCCCCGCCAGATCGTTACCTAGGAGCAGGTCCTTCCACAGGCAAACTCAGGACAATCTCTATGGTCACCGGTCCCAAAACGAGGTCGCATTCCAGGTGCACCCAGTGTACAGGTATAGGCATGCACTGCCCTCCAATACCATTCACCACCATTCTGGTGTTCACTGCACTCCCTGGATGAAAGGTTAGGCCTTTTTTTAGTAAAACGGATCTAATGGCCCCTGTGTCCCTGAGAATCACTATGGGCTTTCTTGGCCAACTCGAGAGGTATGGGGTTACTTTCCCTTCAGACACAAAACCCTGATAGCCTTCAGGAATCCTATTAAACTTTCCTACAGTTGCAGTAGTAAGCTTCCTGGGTCTCACTCTTACTGCAGTTAAAGCCATAGCTTGCTCTGCTGTGCTTTCCATCAGGTTCGCTTCTTCAGTGCCCTGCTTAACCCTCCAGTTTTCCCTTTAGTTTCCAGCAGTCAACTGTTAGATGACTTGCCTTATTACAATGGAAGCCCACAGGTCTCCAGGTCTCACTCTTGCTCACAGCGCCTTTCTTTTTGGCTACAGGAGGGCCCCCTGTGTCTCCTACTTTCCTTTCTCTCCCAGGACTGCTTGAGCCCTCATCACCTTCCCACCCTTTGTCCCTTTTGGATTTGTGGGGATGACTAGGAAAGGTTCTCCCCTGGGAAACCGACTTATAAATTAAAGTAAACTCATCAGCTAGAACGGCCACTTGCCGGGCTCTCTGAACCCGCTGCTCCTCTATGTGGGTCTTAATGGAGAGTGGGACAGAGTGTTTAAATTCCTGTATTCCTCTAACAGAATTACTTCTGAGATTCTCAGAGCTGAGCTGTATTTTAACAGCCCTCAGCCACTGCTCAAAAGCCTGCTGCTTACGTCTTTCAAACTCCAGATAAGTTTGCAGAGCATGACAGCCCCCCACTTTACTTTCATTTTTAGTCATTTTTAGTTATTTTTTCTTCCTTTTTTTTTGCATTCCTTTTTACATTTTTTACAATCTTTTTTTGCATTTATTTCATTTCATCTTAGTTTGTTCAGTTTGCTTACCCACTGTTTTTTTCAGGTTGTTTTTCTTCAGGTTTGCACTTGCTGATGTTCAATATTCAGTATATTCACACCTAATCTGTACTAATGCTTTGTCTTTCAACACACCATTAACATATTGTTTGCCTTTGCTCCGTGACCTTTTGGTCAGCTATGTGGCCTGGTCCAATCTGCACCTTCTCCTTTGTTATCTCTTGCCCAACCCCCACCTCACTTGTTTATAATCTGTGACTTTTCTAATATTTGTCAGTTCCGAAGAAGGGTCACTGACCCGAAACGTTAACTCTGCTTCTCTTTCCACAGATGCTGCCAGACCTGCTGAGTGAATCCAGCATTTCTTGTTTTTGTTTCAGATTTCCAGCATCCGCAGTATTTTGCTTTTATTATCCAGATAAGTTTGATTAGCTTGCTTCTTGAGGGTTCTAAACTATTGGCAATAGGCTTCGGGTACTAATTCATATGGCCCGAGGATAGCATTTTTGGTCAGTTCATAATTTGATGAACTCTCATCTGGCAGAGAATAAACCTCATGGGTTTTCCAGTTAGCTTGCTTTGTAGTAAAAAAGAGGCCAGGTCTCAGTTGGCCATTTTAGCTGCATTGCCAGTTTCTCAAAGACACAAAAAATTCATCTACATCCTCCTTATTGAAGTGTGGAATTAATTGAGCTAGCTTTAACAATTCTGTACTCAGCCCTGAATTACGGTCCTCCATATTGGCTATGCTTTCACTGGGGTTACTCTGTCACCCCCTATTAACTCAAGCTGCTTCAGCTCTTTTTCTTCACATTCCTTCTGGAATAGTCTTTCTCTTTCCTCTCTTTGATTCTCTTCATGTTCCTTCTGGAAGGCTCTCTTTCTCCCTCTCCTGTCTCTCTTTCTCAGGTTATTGCTAAGCAAGTGTTGCTTGATAGCACTGTCAGTGACACCTTCAATCACTTTACTGATGATCGAGAGTAGACTGATGGGGCGGTAATTGGCCAGGTTGGGCTTGTCTTGCTTTTTGTGTACAGGACAAACCTGGGCAATTTTCCACATTGCCGGGTAGATGCCAGTGTTGTAGCTGTACTGGAACAGCTTGGCTAAGGGCACAGCCAGTTCTGGAGCACAAGTCTTCAGTACTACTGCTGCCGAATCTTGTCAGGGCCCGTAGCCTTTGCAGAATCCAGTGCCTTCAGTCGTTTGATATCATGCAGAGGGATATCCAAAAGGAGGAGGTGTTGGGCATCTTGAAAAACATTAAGGTAGATAAGTCCCCAGGGCCTGATGGGATCTACCCCAGAATACTGAGGAAGGCAAGGGAGGAAATTGCTGGGGCCTTGACAGAAATCATTGTATTCTCATTGACTACAGGTGAGGTCCCAGAGGACTGGAGAATAGCCAATGTTGTTCCTTTGTTTAAGATGGGTAGCAAGGATAATCCAGGAAATTACAGGCCGGTGAGCCTTACGTCAGTGGTAGGGAAATTATTGGAGAGGATTCTTCGGGACAGGATTTACTCCCATTTGGAAACAAATGGACTTATTAGCGAGAGACAGCATGGTTTTGTGAAGGGGAGGTCGTGTCTCACTAACTTGATCGAGTTTTTTGAGGAAGTGACGAAGATGATTGATGAAGGAAGGGCAGTGGGTGTTGTCGATATGGACTTCAATAAAGCCTTTGACAAGGTCCCTCACGGCAGGCTGGTACAAAAGGTGAAGTTATACGGGATCAGAGGTGAGCTGGCAAGATGGATACAGAACTGGCTCGGTCATAGAAGACAGAGGGTAGCAGTGGAAGGGTGCTTTTCTGAATGGAGGAATGTGATTAGTGGTGTTCCACAGGGATCAGTGCTGGGACCTTTTCTGTTTGTAGTATATATAAATGATTGAGGAAAATGTAGCTGGTCTGATTAATATGTTTGCGGATGACACAAAGGTTGGTGGAGTTGTGGATAGTGATGAGGATTGTCAAAGGATACAGATCAGTTGGAGACTTGGGCAGAGAAATGGCAGATGGAGTTTAATCCGGACAAATGTGAGGTAATGCATTTTGGAAGATCGTATATGGGTGGGAAGTATACAGTAAATGGCAGAACCCTTAGGAGTATTGACAGGCAGAGAGATCTGGGTGTATAGGTCCACAGATCACTGAAAGTGGCAACGCAGGTGGATAAGGTAGTCAAGATGGCATACGGCATGCTTGCCTTCATCAGTCGGGGCATAGAGTATAAAAATTGGCAAGTCATGCTGCAGCTGTACAGAAGCTTAGTTAGGCCACACTTGGAATATTGCATACAATTCTGGTCGCCACACTACCAGAAGGATGTGGAGGCTTTGGAGAGAGTACAGAGGAGGTTTACCAGGATGTTGCCTGGTCTGGAGGGTATTAGCTATGAGGAGAGGTTGGATAAACTCGGATTGTTTTCACTGGAACGACGGAGGTGGAGGGGCGACATGGTAGAGGTTTACAAAGTTGAGTGGCAGGGACAGAATTGATAGTCAGAAGCTTTTTCCCCAGGGTGGAAGAGTCAGTTACTAAGGGACATAGGTTTAAGGTGCGAGGGGCAAAGTTTAGAGGGGATGTGCGAGGCAAGTTTTTTTTATACAGAGGGTGGTGAGTGTCTGGACTTTGCTGCCAGGGGAGGTGGTGGAAGCAGGTACGATAGAGACGTTTAAGAGGCATCTTGACAAATACATGAATAGGATGGGAATAGAGGGATACGGAGCCCGGAAATGCAGAAGCTTTTAGTTTAGACAGGCACCAAGATCGGCACAGGCTTGGAGGGCCGAATGGCCTGTTCCTGTGCTGTACTGCTCTTTGTTCATCGAATTGGCTGAAGACTGGCATCTGTGATGCTGGGGACTTCAGGAGAAGGCCGAGGTGGATCATCCACTCGGCACTTATGACTGAAGGTTGTTGCAAATGCTTCTGCCTTATCTTTTGCACTGATGTGCTGGGCTCCCCCATCATTGAGGATGGGGATATTTGTGGAGCCACCTCCTCTTGTTAGTTGTTTAATTGTCCACCATTGACGACTGGATGAGGCAGGACTGCAATGCTTAGAACTGATCCGTTGGTTGTGGGATCGCTTAGCTCTGTCTATCGCATGCTGCTTCCGCTGTTTGATATGCAATTAGTCCGGGGTTGTAGCTTCACCAAGTTGGCACCTCATCTTTAGGTATGCATGGCCTGCACTCTTCATTGAACCAGGGTCGATCCCCCAGCTTGATGAAAATGGTAGAGTGGGGGATATGCTGGGCCATGAGGTTACAGATTGTGGTTGAGTACAATTCTGCTGCTGCTGCTGATGGTCCACAGTGTCTCATGGATGCCCAGTTTTGCATTGCTAGATCTGTTCGAAATCTATCCCATTCAGCACGGTGGTAGTGCAACACAACATGATGGAGGGTATCCTCTGTTGGAGAAACTTTCAAGTTGGTGTAGAGTGTTTATTGCTTGTCAGAGCTTACTTCTGCTCTTCAAACACCAGCCAATGCTGGCTGGCTCTTTATATACACACACTTGAACATAATTAATTAACACCCACCCCGTTTACCCTAATGTCGTGAACTACCAGTTATTTATCATCCATTAACAGAACTTCAGACCCTAACAGATTCTCCCTTTTTTCTTTAAATTAAATACATAAGAAAAAGAAATGTTTAAAAAATGACACATTTTTCTTTACATTATTTATCATTAACTTTCAACAGCACCAGCCATTAACATGCTGTATATTTCCCCCTTTAAAAAAAACTTTTGAAGAAAAAAGCTATCCTATTGTAAAAAATATTTTCCATGTTTTCCCAACTTATCATGTCCTCTTCAAGGACATCCAACAATTTTTTTGAACAAGCACCTCTTAGTAAAACAATCTGACAACTGATGACTTGCGTCAACCCAAGTAGACAGAGAGGATGTTTCCTCTTGTGGGGCAATCTAGAACGAGAGGTCATAGTTTTAGGATAAGGGGTAGCAGATTTAAAACAGATGAGGAGAAATTACTTCTCTCAAAAGGGTCATGAGTCTGTGGAATTCACTACCCCAGAGTGCGGTGGATGCCGGGACATTGAGTAAATGTAAGGAGGAGGTAGACAGATTTTTAATTAGTAATGGGTTGAAGGGTTATGGAGAATGGGCAGGAAAGTGAAATTGAGTCCAAGATGAGATCAGCCATGATTGTATTGAATGGCGGAGCAGGCTCGAGGGGCTGAATTGTCTAGTCCTGCTCCTAGTTCTTATGTTCTTACTTTTTTGGAAATATTTTTCTTTCCAAAATTTCTTTTATGCTTGAGTGTACATTTATCAAAACTCTATCTCTTCAATGTCTTTTTTACTTTCAGCACTTCCCCAACAGTAGCATGTTTCAGCATGGTGCTCAATTCTAATACATCATAGCAAGCATCCGGCCTAGTTTGTGTGCACAACGAGTTCAACTGCCCAATTAAGCTGCTTAACTGGTCTACTTCTTCCTCGGCTGCAGACTCTTCCTTTTGGGAGGATCTGGCCCGATTTATGGGGATCCTATTAACACTCTCCAGGTAAGACTGTTGATTTAGGGTTACCTCCAACTTAGCCTGCCTAATATTCAACCCGATATATTTAAAAGCTCCAGAAGCCTGACTTCCAATTTTAAATTCCTGCAGAACTTTACCTACCACAAATTTTTCAAATGCCTCAGATCCTCCCCGCAGAAAACTGTCCACATGCATCAAAAAAATGCCTGCTAGTATTTCTTCATAGTACCAATAAAGCATTGCAGGATCCACCTTTAGTTGAATACAACCAGCTTTTAGTAGGCTGGATCTGACTGAAAAATGCCACACCCTGGATGCATCATTTACCCCATAAACACTTGTTTAGCTTCCATAATTTCCCTTCTAAATCTTCTTTTTGGTGGCTTTAAAAATATTTCCCTTTGAAATTTTTCCCCTTGCAAGAATGCTGCTTTGATGTCAATGGACTTACATTCCAATGAGTGTGTTGCTAAAAGGGCTAGGAAAATCCTCAAAGTTGCTTTTCCTGCTTTTGGAGAGTCCACTCTAACTTCCTGGTTGCCTAGTTGTTCCAAACTCTCGCCAACTGTCAAGCTCTTTTTGCTTGGCATCCTTTATCAATTTACCATCTAACTTGTTAGTAACCACTAGAGCTTCTCTATCGTAAGGGCTCCTACTTCTTATGGTGCCCCTCGCCTACGTTCTGGTCCTTGCTCGAGTGAAACCACGTCCCCTACTAGAGTTCCTATCCCTTTCTGGACTACTACCACTCGACCTGTCCCTCCTAGAACCAGACTTCCTTTCACAAGTTCGTGACCTTTTCCTTGGACTATGATCTTCTTCAGGCCCACCGTCTGAACTTATACTATGTTTTCTGGCCTTCCACATTTTCATTTCCTTCTGCCAATCTATAGGTCTGATATCCTGCCCCTTGTCTTGCACATTTAGCCAATGTTTGTATTTCCCTGTGGCCTTTCCTGCCCTTCCTATAAATGGTGGCTTCCCTCCATTCACTAGTCCCTTCTGTCATATATGTCATTCTAGTCCCAACTTTCAGCAGTTGACATTTGGGATAAATGGCCTTATCTGGATTTTCACTATCACTTGGTCCACTCTCAGTCAGCCCCTTATCTGCCACAATCTGTTGCTTGCAAAGGTCCAACATACGTGCATGCAAAGTACATGGTGCATTAGTGTCCATCATCTGTTCAGATTCTGTCAATGTATAATCAGTATCAATAAGCCAAGAGGAATGTACTCTAATGGTTTGGTTGCCATGTTGCAAAATCACCTTTTTGCCTTCAGTGCCTATAACTTTTCCTGGGCCTCTCCATTTCTTCTGCCCTTCTCTTTTGTAATACACCATATCCCCGGAATGAAAACTCTTTTCTGATGGCCTGATCCGATACCTCAATGCTCTCCTGAAACCTCCACCTTAATAAATGCTCTTCTCCCTGCATGCATGGCATTCAAATGTTCCGCAAAAATTGAACGAATAGTAGTTCGCTCTAAAGCCGGGAGATGATACCACATTACTGAAGGTATTTTCGGATTCCTGCCATAAACTAATTGATATGGGCTGTAGTCCCCAACCATTTGAAGCATGTTATTCGCATGCACTGCTGATGTGAGCACAGTAGTCAATTTACAATTTGGCTGGCCTGCTAAAATTTTTCGGAGCATTTCATTAATCACGGCATGATTTCTCTCACAAATCCCATTACTAAAAGGACTTTCTGCTGCCGTGTGCATTGCTACAATATTCATATTTTCACACATACTCCTGAACTCATCATTGGCAAATTCTCCTCCATTTTCAGTTAGAAACCTAGCTCCCAGTCCTGTTCCTATCCATCTTTCCATTATCTTGTCCACTATTACTTTTTTGTCTTTACTATAAATGACCATCGCCAGACTGAATCTAGTCACCACGTCTATAAAGTGTAGAATAAAAATGTTTTTTTCTTTATCCCATACCTTCAAGTCCATCGCTACAGTTTAATTAAAATCCTTTGCTAATGGAAGACTCACTATGGGTCACGATGGTGTCCTCCTGTATTTTTTTTTTAAACAGATATCACATTTTCCATTGATACCCTGGATAAGTTTAGTGTAGTCATCATCTATTACCCCTGCATCTTAACAGAAACTTTAACCTATGACAAGATGGATGTGCAAATTGTTGATGTAGTTTTGAAATAATTTGCCTCTTCTCTTGGATGCCATTAATATGTCTTTAACATCCTGCTTAGAGATGTTAGGTCTCACTAAAGGCATACAACAATGTCCCGACTGTGTAAATCACAAAGCTACAGATTTCTGAAAGACAATTGTCTTATCTTCTATATCCGATTTCATCCGAGCCTTTTTACAGTTTACTTAATAGCAAAGGTATATCACTGGATACTACATCCGTACTGATAAAACAGTTTACCCCTGCTATTTTACACAGAATTACCCTCTTTTTAGTGATTTCAATTTGTTGTCATCCCCAAATCTGAACCAGGTAGAACTGTCGTATTCTTTGACCTTATTTCAGTCTTCCTTACTTAAAGAATCCACGTAACACCTTAACCAGTCCACTCCATACACTGCGGACGTACACCCATTGTCTAATACTGCACAATTGAACGAATCTGCGACTAGGACACTCATTACCGGACTGAAGCTTCTCGTAACCAATACAGTTCCTTCTGATTGATCAGTAGCATCATCCTCGCCTTCCAAACCTTCCACATCATGTGTCATCTCAAAAACCCTGTTATTCCTTTTTGGACAATGTAACGCATGGTGATACTTTGAGTCACATCGGAATCACCTGTTCACCACCCTTTGGTTATTCCTGGGATTCATCCGTCTGCCGTAATTATCCAATTACTGCCATCTGTTATAGCTGCCAAAAGGGTCTCTATCCTCATTTGTTTTGTGTGTGTTTCTCCTTTCATATGGACATCTGGGCCCCATACTTGAACGGCCTCCAAATGCTTTTAGCATTGTATCCTCTACCTTCGGTGTCACTGCTAAAGAGCCCATCTGTGCCATGAAAGCAGCCACAAAGGAATGCTTTCCCAAAATTTTTTTATTTATTTAAGGGTGTCAAGCATCTGATCAAACAGCATATCTTTTCATTGAATCTAACTCCGGTTAATACCAAGAGCCTATCCATGTTCGATATCCTAGCACAATCCAACAATTTGAAGCCAAGTACAGATCTAGGAATTTCCAAGCAGAATCACTGCTTGCATATAGTCAGTTAAACTCCATAATATGTTATTCCATGGAAGAACCATCCATTTTTCTAAATTTATCCAAGTCTGACCACACCTCATAGGCACTCAATAAGTCACCTTTCATATAAATTTTATCCATATATTTCAAGAGTTTGTCCAAACCTTCCTCATCATCCAAATGAGCCTTTAGCTCTGAGAACACTTTGCCCCTGATCTTGCTTCTGGCAGGAAGTGAAAGTGCCAGGGGCAAACCTTGCTTCCTTTTAGGTAAAGACGTAACCCTTGTCCATATATCAGCTTCATTCTTCCATTGATCGTAAGGTTCGGCTTCACAAAACAGCAGTGGAAAATCACATCCCAACACATACACTTGGTTTCAGTCATCTTTCTTCAAAAAAACTCCAAATACAGCTTTCTCAAAAAAAAACAACTCCAATTCTAATCTCCTGTCTGAAAACAAATCTTAGTCACCAATCTTCACTTTCAGGCAACCATTCTCTGCTACCAATGTTAGAGAAACTTCCAAGCCTGTTTGTGAAGGCAAAGACTAGATTGCTTTGGTGTAGAGTGCTAATTGTTTGTCACAGAGCTTACTTCTGCTTTCCAAACAACACCACCAGCCAGTGCTGGCTGGCTCTACTTTATATATACACACACTTGAATATAATTAACTAATTAACACCCAACACCTGTCACCCTATCATCTTGAACTACCAAGTATTTATCATCCATTAACAGAACTTCAGACCCGAACATCCCTAATGTGCAGACGGAACTTCGTCTCCACAAGGACTGTGCGGTGGTCACTCCTACCAATACTGTCATGGACTGATATATCTGTGGCAGACAGATTGGTGAGGATGAGGTCAAGTATGTTTTTTCCTCTTGTTGATTCCCTCATCACCTGCCGTAGACCCTGTCTAGCAGCTATGTCCTTTAGGACTCGGCCAGCTTGGTCAGTAGAGGTCCTACCGTGCCACTCTTGGTGATGGACATTGAAGTTGTGAGGGGCAATTAGGGTGGGCAATAAATGCCCACATTGCATGAAAGAATAAAAAAGAATGATAGTATTGGAGAAAGTTATTAGGCATCAATAGGAAAACAGCCATCATAGAAGAGTGAAGGCTACAATTCCAATGAGACATGGACACTGAACTTTTCCTGAGATGGTTACCTCTTTAATGCACCTGTGGGTCGAAGACTGTGAGATGCCACATTTGTCACCTGTTGACATATGACACCCATTGGTAGCAAAGAAATTGAGTGCAATAGTAACCTTGTTGGTAAGCGGCATAGGGTTCCCAACAAAATCAAGAGGCTGTAGGTAATGCTGAAGGATCGTACACATTTCTGTCACCATTACAAGTCACATCCTTTTGCTTCTCTGGCATTGCCTCTCTGACATCTGAAGGTAATGTATCCTTATCCTGAGGATGTGATGACGCACCAGCACCCATCTTCGATAATGCCTTTCTGGATGGCTTCATTCTGAGCAGCCTCACCCTCTTGTGCTGCCTGCTGCTCCTGTTGAGGCATCATCCATTGATCGCCAAGATCCCTCCTCAGTCTCTCCCTCTGCAATTGTTCGCATGTCTTTGCAGCTTTTCAATTGTTGAGATGAGCAGAGTGTTGTAAAACCATCCTTCTTCTGCCATTCAGCAGAACCATGAAAGTCATGAGCAGATTGCTGTAATGTGCATACATTTGCAGCAGGAGATCCAACCCACCATCATTTGTCTCCTCCCAATCAACTTGCATTCCTTGATTAGACCAGGGGTTTGCATTCTTCTTCCAGAAAATGTTGTGTCTGTGATACCAGGCAAGTTTGCTCACCTTCCAACCTCCTTCTGCCACCTTCCAGCCTGCACCCATCACCCTTGACCCACCCAACCTAACCTTCGCCCTTCCCCCTGTTACCACAGAACCTCCCCCCATTATACATCCAGTCCCTCCCCCCTGTTCATACCCGTGTCACCATCCAATTGCCAACTCTCTCCCTTGAAGCTCCAAGAATCCACCTCGATATAGTTACAGATTCCCAATCCCCTCCCTATGATGATCTTGAATACCCAGCCCTAAGTCTCGATCTTCCCTCCTACTATATACAATTGCCCTCTGTGATTGTGACCGTACCTTCCGTCAGCCAGTATCCTGATGTGGACACACAGGACTCTGACGACAACAGCGATCTTCCCCCCTTTTAGGCTTCTCATGACTAACAGTTTTTTAACCAGTACATATCAACCCACTGCTCCCTGCAACCGCACACAGCCAGCCTCATCATCAAAATCAGCCACTACACACCCTGGACACTGCGCTGCTCCCTCCCCTGCTCCTCCATGCACCAGAGACCCCACCCTGTCCTCTCCTCCTCCCTCCCCTGCTCCTTCATGTACCTGAGACCCCATCTAGTCCTCCACTCCTCCCTCCCCTGCTCCTCCATGCACCCTGGACCCCACCCTGTCCTGCCCGACTACCCTCACTGTTCCTCCGTGCACCCGGGACCCCACCCTGTCCTCCCTGACTACCCTCCCTGTTCCTCCACATACCCAGGACCTCACGCTACACTCCCTACCTATCCTTCCCTGCTCTTCCATGTTACCCTCGCCCATGCCACCGCCACCATTCTCTGAGATGATTCACCCTCGCTGGTGCCAAGTCTGGAGGCAAACATCCCTTCCAATGCTGATGTTTGTTTGGTGGCTGAGTTAAAGAGAGAAGAGCACAGTGCTGAGACTGTACTGCACAAATCTGACTGTTGCATGCATGTTGAAACATTCGTGAACCGGGAATATTACTCGCCATTCAGTTAATCTGCCAGGTAGGACTAAATCCTAACTATGCGTAGATTAGATTATGATTAGAGATACAGCACTGAAACAGGCCCTTCGGCCCACCGAGTCTGTGCCGACCGTCAACCACCCATTTATACTAATCCTACACTAATCCCATATTCCTACCAAACATCCCCACCTGTCCCTATATTTCCCTACCACCTACCTATACTAGTGACAATTTATAATGGCCAATTTACCTACCAACCTGCAAGTCTTTTTTGGCTTGTGGGAGGAAACCGGAGCACCCGGAGAAAACCCACGCAGACACAGGGAGAACTTGCAAACTCCACACAGGCAGTACCCAGAATCGAACCCGGGTCCCTGCAGCTGTGAGGCTGCAGTGCTAACCACTGCGCCACTGTGCCGCGTAGGGTAATGAGTATTCATTGCATGCAAATAAATGTATAGCTACACTCTGCCACTGTCTGGAGGAACCCTGGAATGCTGCAAACCCGCCGCGACTTAATTCCTCAGAAATATCCCGCCATCGGGAATCCGAAAAAACATCTCCTGCCTAATTATATCACCCTACACGCCACCAAATTCGCCATGGTGGACTGCATAAAATTCACCCCTTAATCTCAAAGGAGCTCACAGTGACACAGAAAACACAGGTTTTAACAGACATTTTAACCCTTCTAAACGATGCTCAGCTTAATGAGCAGGTTCAGTTTGTTGCCAAGAATGCTACACGACTGATGCAATTAATCACTTGGTTTGAAGCTCAACACATCACGATTCACAAAGCTTGCAATAAAGTAACGGATGTACTGTTCTGGGCTGAGGCACAGTCTCTGATGATACTGAATTAAATGCCTGTGCTCAAACAGTGTTTTCTTCCATGGCAAAGAAACTCAAATAAAATTGCTGCCACGGGGAAGAGTCAAATAGTGAAGATAAAGCAGTTCGGAGGTTTTAACAAATTTCTGTGGCGTTCCTGAAAGCTGTGCATATCTTTGACCCTACACAAATTCACCTGTTAATAGTGGATTTAAACTCTTTTGATGTGATTCCTTGATTTCACAAGAACTGTAGGCTGGAGATTCATGCTTATAAAAACATTGCAAAAGAAGCAGATTGGATATTGCCTGTGCTGCAGTTTTGGAACTTTGTGGAATGCAGAATCTCCCACCTTGCAAGGCTAGCACAGCGCTGTCCAACAAACTCTGTAGACATGGAGAGAGCTGTGTCTAAACCCAGACAGGGGTTCACAGTGCAGAGACAGGGAACAAAGAAAGAGACAGTTGCAGGTTGCTCCATGCCCACATTCAACCACCGACTTCAGAGTAAAGGATGTTACCTATTTATAGTCAGATCTTTACAATAGTTTTGATTATGCAATAAATACCATTTGAAACCAGAAACCTCCCTTTTTTGTTTCAAATAGATCATTTTCATGATACTTTTAAATATGTGAAATCATGAAATTCACAATTCTTAAAATGCTGTGAGCGTGAAATTTGCTATATTTTACCGTGAATTTGGTAGGGCCCTACATATGAGGTAGCTTCCTTTGGGAGATAGATCCTTCATAATAAGAAAGTCTTCTTCTTTGGCCTCCTTATCTCGAGAGACAATGGATACGCGCCTGGAGGTGGTCAGTGGTGTGTGGAGCAGTGCCTGGAGTGGCTATAAAGCCCAATTCTAGAGTGACAAGCTCTTCCACAGGTGCTGCAGAGAAATTTGTTTGTCGGGGCTGTTACACAGTTGGCTCTCCCCTTGCGCCTCTGTCTTTTTTCCTGCCAACTACTAAGTCTCTTTGACTCGCCACACTTTAGCCCCGTCTTTATGGCTGCCCGCCAGCTCTGGCGAACGCTGGCAACTGACTCCCACGACTTGTGATCAATGTCACAGGATTTCATGTCGCGTTTGCAGACGTCTTTAAAGCGGAGACATGGACGGCCGGTGGGTCTGATACCAGTGGCGAGCTCGCTGTACAATGTGTCCTTGGGGATCCTTCCATCTTCCATGCGGCTCATATGGCCAAGCCATCTCAAGCGCCGCTAACTCAGTAGTGTGTATAAGCTGGGGATGTTGGCCGCCTCGAGGACTTCTGTGTTGGAGATACGGTCCTGCCACCTGATGCCAAGTATTCTCCGGAGGCAGCGAAGATGGAATGAATTGAGACGTCGCTCTTGGCTGACATACGTTGTCCAGGCCTCGCTGCCATAGAGCAAGGTACTGAGGACACATGCCTGATACACTCGGACTTTTGTGTTCCGTGTCAGTGTGCCATTTTCCCACACTCTCTTGGCCAGTCTGGACATAGCAGTGGAAGCCTTTCCCATGCGCTTGTTGATTTCTGCATCTAGAGACAGGTTACTGGTGATAGTTGAGCCTAGGTAGGTGAACTCTTGAACCACTTCCAGAGCGTGGTCGCTGATATTGATGGATGGAGCATTTCTGACGTCCTGCCCCATGATGTTCGTTTTCTTGAGGCTGATGGTTAGGCCAAATTCATTGCAGGCAGCCGCAAACCTGTCGATGAGACTCTGCAGGCACTCTTCAGTGTGAGATGTTAAAGCAGCATCGTCAGCAAAGAGGAGTTCCCTGATGAGGACTTTCCGTACTTTGGACTTCGCTCTTAGACGGGCAAGGTTGAACAACCTGCCCCCTGATCTTGTGTGGAGGAAAATTCCTTCTTCAGAGGACTTGAACGCATGTGAAAGCAGCAGGGAGAAGAAAATCCCAAAAAGTGTGGGTGCGAGAACACAGCCCTGTTTCACGCCACTCAGGATAGGAAAGGGCTCTGATGAGGAGCCACCATGTTGAATTGTGCCTTTCATATTGTCATGGAATGAGGTGATGATACTTAGTAGCTTTGGTGGGCATCCAATCTTTTCTAGTAGTCTGAAGAGACCACGTCTGCTGACGAGGTCAAAGGCTTTGGTGAGATCAATGAAAGCAATGTAGAGGGGCATCTGTTGTTCGCGGCATTTCTCCTGTATCTGATGAAGGGAGAACAGCATGTCAACGGTCGATCTCTCTGCACGAAAGCCACACTGTGCCTCAGGGTAGACGCGCTCGGACAGCTTCTGGAGCCTGTTTAGAGCGACTTGAGCAAAGACTTTCCCCGCTATGCTGAGCAGGGAGATTCCACGGTAGTTGTTGCAGTCACTGTGGTCACCTTTGTTTTTATAGAGGGTGATGATATTGGCATCGTGCATGTCCTGGGGTACATGCAGTTCATGTAGTGCTGAGAGTATAGCAGGCTTGGCACTCTTGATTATTTCAGGGGTAATGCTGTCCTTGCCAGGGGCTTTTCCGCTGGCTAGAGAATCAATGGCATCACTGAGTTCCAATTTGGTTGGCTGTATGTCCAGCTCATCCATGACTGGTAGATGCTGGGCTGCATTGAGGGCAGTCTCAGTGACAACATAAGAAAGTAAGACTTGCATTTCACAACCCTAGCACATCCCAAAGAGTTTTACAGCTAATTAAGTACTTTTGAACTGTTAGAATGTAAGAAACGCTGCAGCCAATTTGTGCACAGCAAGATCCCACAAACAGCAATGATGAGGTCATCTGTTGGTTAATGGATAAATAATGGCAAAGAGGCTGGGAAGAACTCTGCTTTACTTCAAAAAATTTAATGCAAAATTTATATCCACCTGAGGTGCACATGTGGCCTTGGTTTAATCTCCCATCTGAAAGATAACATCTCCAACAGTGTGACACTCCTTCAATACTGGTGTCAGCCTTGATTTTGTGCTCAAATCTTTAGTATAGGACAGAGAATATAGAACCAATTTACTCAGCCTCTCATCATAGGACAACCCTCTCATCCCAGGGATCAATCTGGTGAACCTTCGCCATACTGTCTTCAAAGCAAGTCTATCCTTCCTTAAATATGAAGACCAAAACTGCACACTGGGCTGAATTTTATGGGGCCCCCAAGAGACAGGCTAGGAGGCGGGGGCGAGTGGGGGGCCAATAGAATTGCGACGGGAGGCAGGGGTGGAGGGCCCATCGCCTTCCAGTTGCACCGCAATTTTGTTGGGGGCGGGATGGGACAAAGAAGGCCTTCCTGCCCATAGGGCAATAGATGCACTTAAGAGGCCTATTAACAGCCACTTGAGGGCCTTTTCCCCTGCCGCTGGCATTAAGGCAACATCAGGGGGGGCCTCCGCCATGCAGGGAGGTCACCCAGTAAAATGAGGTAACCTCCCTGCTGGCTTGCGGGGGCCCTCCTCTGTGGGCTCCAACAGAGGGCTCCCACCAGCAAACACCCGCTTACCTGGGCTCCCCTCCCCCTGTACAGAATGCCCACCCTCCCCCCACTGTCAACGGGGCCTGCCGGACTGGCTCCAGTGACCCTGCCTCACTTCCCTCAGGTCCAGGTCTCCAGTGCTGGTCTGGGTCCAAGGCCTGGTGCAGTACCAGCAGTGGCCACTGCTACCAATGGCACTGCCGATGCAACTGAGCTGTCAGCTTTCTGATTGGCCGGCAGCTCTTGAAGGTGGGATCCCTGTCTTTAAAGGGATCCGTGACGGGGCTGTTAATTAGCCTGGCACCATAGAATCGTGCTAAGGGGTCTCCAAATGACAGAGGCAAGATTCCTCCTGCCTTTTCAACCTGGAGCAGGGAGCCCTGCCAGCGCCATAAATTTCAGCCCAGTATTCCAGGTGTGGTTGCACCAAAGCCCTGTACAATTGCAGCAAGACCTCTTTTTTGTACTCCAATCCCCTTGCAATCAAGGCCAACATGCCATTAGCCTTCCTTTGCACTTTCTGTACCCGCATGCTAACTTTCTGTGTTCCTTGTCCGAGCAAACCCAAGTCTCTCTGAACATCGACATTTACAACTTTCATGTCTTTTAAAAAATATTCTGCTTTTCTATTCGTAAGTCCAAATAACCTCACACATCCCCATATTATACTCCATCTGCCACCTTGTTGCCTACTCACATAAGCTGTCTACATCTCTTTGCAACCTCTCTGTGTCTTCCTCACAGCTTGCATTTGTATCATGTTACAACCGAGACGGGAGGAGTGCGCAGTTTTTTCTAGTTCCACTTCTCCACAGGTCACAACATATATTTAAATGTTTACCCATTAACGATACAGTCAATCATAGACTCTATTTTTAACCCAGAATAAAATACACCAACCAGGTTTCTTTCATAAACAACAAAATTATCAGTTTATTATAAAACAAGACATAACCATTAATGAAGCAAAGCATTAACACACAGATTAAAATTTTAAATTTCTCTTTTACCTTAGCCCCTCACACACACTGGTTAACCGAAAAATAAAGAGATTTTCTCTTTAGAGCTCTATTACAAAAAAAAACGAAAAAGAATACTTTGCCCAAATATTTGCAAATTCTTGAAGAAAATAAAAGAGATATGGAAAGATGTCAGATGCCCTTTTTTGGTTTAGCATCCCAAATACGCATAGGCAGCGTTACGGATTTATCCGGCAGGTTTTTCCAGCATCTCAGGAGAAATGCTGCAACAGTGGTTTCAAGCAGGCCTTTCAGGGTGAATGCAGCAACAAATTTTCAATTTCTTACAATCACTTCTCAAAGAGATGGAAAAACAGGCAGGCATTTCAAAGAGATGGAACAGGCTGAGCTGGGATTTGTTCTTCAGGTTGATTTTTAAAACTCCAACTTGACTGTCCAAAGAGAAACCAAAAACAATCTCAAGAGTCAAGCCTCCTAACCCCTATAAATCTTGGCCTGTCTGATCTTTGTAAACATCCTCCCCAAGTCAAAACCCCCTTCTGGGTATTATCTGAAGACAGGTGACTTCCATTAAGGGCTGTTTACAAACCAAGTCCAAAAGACCCTATGATGACCTCTTAAAAAAAACACAAAGTCCAGCATCTATGGAATCCTTTTTTCAGTTTTAAAACACAAGTCCTCAAAGTTTAACAATAATGGAAGTATTTTCATAACACCTCCAACCTTGGAGGAATGCATTTCATTATAAAGTGTGGAAAAAATAGATGAAAAAACATTAAAACACATTTACACACTCATTCTCATTCACTCTGTACCTGTAGTTAATACCGTTCTACTTTGTACCATCTTTGCACTCAGATAACTCAAAGCAAAGTTAAATTTTAGATAAAGCATCTGCAATCACATTATTTTGTCCTGCAATGTGGGTAATCTTTAAGTGATAAAGTTGCAATAGTAAACTCCATCAAAATAGTCTGGCATTCTGGTTTTTGAATTTTTCCACAAAGGCGAGCATGTTATAATCAGTACATACCAGGGTTTCTCTGTAGTCATGGCAGACATAAACCTCAAAATGCTTAAGAGCTAGTAATAAGTCTAGGGTTTCTTTTTCCATTGTTGAATATCCTTCTTGGTGTCAATTTAACTTTTTGGAAAAGTAACTCACTGGCCTTTCTATGCCTGATCCCCAGGTCACTAGCATCAATTGTTACCTTGAAGAGCTTAGTGAAATTTGGAGCAGCCAAAACTGGCTCATTAATCAAAATGGCTTTCAGCCTCTCAAAAGATGCTTGGAATTCCCCTGACCACACTACCTTGGTTTTCTTTTTTCGGAGCAAATCTGTCAGTGGAGCAGCTATAGTACTAAATTTGGGTACAAATTTGCAGTAGAAACCATATATCCCCCAAAATCACATGATTTCTCGCTTAGTTCTAGGGGTGGGGAACTCCAACAATGCTTGTACTTTTGCTGTTCTTGGCAACACTTGTCCTTCCCTACTATATGCCAGAGGTAGGTTACTCTGGCTTTTGCAAATTCACTTTTGGCAAAGTTTATCACTAAATCAGCCGATTGTAATTTTCTAAACAGAGCTTCTAGTTGTTCCAAGTGGTCCTTTCAAGTGTCACCGTATACCTGCACATCGTCAAAGTAAACCACACAGTTAGGAATACTGGCTACCACTTGGTTCATCAGTCTCTGAAAAGGTTGCTGGGGTATCTTTTAGTCCAAATGGCATCACTTGGCATTGGAAAAGACCGTCTGGTGTGACAAAGGCCGATATTTCTTTAGCTCGGGGTGTTAAAGTAAGCTGCCAGTATCCCATTAACAAATCTATTTTTGTAAGAAATGTGGCGCTGCCCACTCTGTCAATATAGTCTTCCAAGCGAGGAATTGGGTATGTCTGCCTTTGTTACTACATTAACCTTTCTGTAGTCTATGCAGAATCTAATTAAACCATCAGGTTTAGGCAATAACACCACAAGGGAACTCCAGCTGCTTTGACTGAGTTCAATTAGGTGGTTTTCCAGCACGCATTGGATTTCTGTTTTTACCTGGGCCTGTTTCTCTGGACTTAAGCGATAAGGATGTAGTTTTACAGAAAAGGATTTCCCTACATCCACATCATGTGTGGTTAAGGCTGTACATCTTGGCTTGTCCCTACAGACTCTTGCAAATGCCGTGAGTAGCCATGTTAGGTCTTTTCATTGTTCTACATCTAAATACGAAAGCATAGTGTTCAATCTCCCTAACAGTTCAGTGTTAGCTAACTGGATAGTTGGAGGTTCAATTTGAGAATTGTCTAGGCCTCCTTCTGCCTCCATCCTCACTATCCCTTTCATCCTTCTGTCCCTACTAGCTGATATACCTGTGCTTGCTTAGCATCCTCCCAGCGATAATATTGTTTTAACATATTGATATGACACAGCTAATTATTTTTCCAGCAATCTGGGGCATCAATCAAATAATTTACCAATTCTCTTGACCACTTCATATGGACCACTGAACCATGCTTTCAGTGGTTAACCCTGTAAAGGCAGTAATAACTAACACCCCATCTCCTGGTTGAAATATTCGGGACTTGGCATGCTTGTTTGTCCACTTCTTCATGGTTGTTTGGGAAGCTTTAAGGTGTTCCTGAGCCACTTTGTCAGCTCTCTTGAACCGTTCCCGGAACACAGATACATAATCTAACACAGAAGATTCATCCCTCTGTTCTAAAAACTTTTCCTTAAGAGGATCTCTCATATCATGTCCATAAGCTAATTCAAAAGGACTAAAACCGGTACATTCATTAGGTGAATCCCCAGTGGCAAACGAAAGAAATTCTAGCCCTTTATCCCAGTCATGGGGATATTTATGACTGTATGCCCTGACCATCGTTTTGAGGGTCTGATGGTACCTTTCCAAAGCTCCTTGTGTCTGTGGGTGGTATGCTGAAGACTTTAACCAAATTACCCATAACTTCCAGAAAAGTTTTAGACATAAAATTGGAACCTTGATCCAACTAAATCTCAATCGATAATCCATATCTAGTGAAGAACTGGGTGACTCTCTACCACTACCTTAGCAGAAATTGTTCTTAAGGGAATGGCCTCTGGGAGCCAAGTAGCCATATCCATGATAGTGAACATATATTGGTGTCCCACTTTTGTCTCGGTAAAAGTCCTGCACAGTCTACTAACACCCTACTAAATGGTTCCCAAAAAACTGGTATGGGAATTAGAGGTTCCTGTTTTATGGCAGGTTGCGGTTTTCCCACAATCTGGCATTTATGGCATGTTTTACAAAAGTGCACCATGTCTTTGGAAAGACCATCCAGTCAAAATATCAACTTATACGTGATTGGGTCTTCCAGATCCCTACATGTCCCGCTATAGGAATTTCATGCACTATCCTAAATATCTCCCGGCTACACTTGAGTGGTACCACTATCTGGTGAACAATCGTCCATTCTTCGTCCACAAGTCTTTGAGGAGGTCTCCACTTCCTCATTTGAATCCAATGTTTGATTATGTATCCTTCCAGATTTCCTTTTGCCTCAGCTTCAGTTAGAGCTCATTGTGCCACTTTATTTAACTCTGGATCTGCTTGCTGAGCCTTAATCAGAGAAGACTTGCTGAATATTTCCTTCGGATTATCCAAATCCCCAAAGAAAGTTTCAGATATTCAATTATATGACTGTGGTGCCAATTTTACCTCCAACAATGGAACTTGCTTAGCCATTACTCGGGTCACTACACATGAAGGAAAAATTTCTGGAATCTTTTCCTGTAACTTCTGTCTCTTTGACTTCACGTGGTCTTTCTGTGACTACAGGAGAAGCTACTACCTTCACTCCGGCCAAATTATTCCCTAGGAGTCAGTCAATTTCATCTACAGGCAAACAATGAACAGCTCCTACAGTTACCATTCCAGACATCAGGTCACACTCCAGGTGCACCCAATACAAAGGTACAGGTATATACTCCCCGCCTATTTAGGTGGCTCCTGTATGCCTAAGAATAACTAAGAATCACTTGAGGGATTCGGAGTTACTTTTCCTTTTGACAAGAATTCCCTATAGTTCTCAGGTATCTTATTCAAGTCCCCAGCACTCACAGCGGTTTTTGTACTTGGCCTTACAGCTGCAGACAGAGCTACAGCTTGATTTGTCGAACTCTTGATCAGGGTCTCTTTCTCTACATTGGCTTTGTGTACCCCAATAAGTCCCATGGGTTTACCCCACAACTTCCAGCATTCTGCACGAAAATGTCCCACTTTGTGGCAATGGTAATATTTAGGCTTGCAGACCTCACTTCCATCCTTAGCATCTTTCTTTCTGGCCTGAGGAGGAAATCCTGGGGCATTCCCAGCTGACCCTTCTTGTCCCCAGCTACTTGCCTTCCTTTCATCCTCCCACCTGCTATCCTTCTTGGGTTTGTGGGTGTGATGGACAAAGGGTTTGGGCTTAAAACCAAGCTCAAATTCATCAGCAATTTCCACTGCCTGTCTGGCTGTTGAAATTTTCTGGTCCTCTACATGGGTTCTTACTAACAGAGGGAGAGAATTTTTAAATACTTCCAGGAGAATTAGCTCCCTAAGATTCTCATACGTGGCCTCTATCTTTAGTGCTGCATTCAGCGATTAAAATTAATTTGCTTTACCCTCTCAAATTCTATACAAGTCTGCCCAGACGGTCTCTGGAAGTTCCAAAATTTCTGCCAGTAAGCTTCAGGGACCAACTCAAAAGCCACACGAATAGCCGTTTTTGCCATCTCATAATCTACAGAAGCCTCCTCAGAAAGCATGGCATAAACTTCATGAGCTCTGCCCATCAACCTGCTTTGCATAAGCAGTGTCTATATTTCCTTTGGCCACTTCATCTATCTGGCTATCTTTTCAAAAGAAATAAAAAATGCCTCTACATCCCTTTCCTCAAATTCTGGGAGGGCTTGTACAAATTTAAATAGCTCTCCACTGGGTCCTGGGCTGGAGACAGGTCTTTCCCCACCAGAACCTTCACTGGAGTCAAGACCACCCCTTTGTCCGAGTTCCATCTTTTTGAATTCGAATTCCCTTCCTTCTCTTTCTCTTTCCTCTTCCTCAAGTTCAAGATTTTTTATTGTCAATTATTTTTCAATTTGAAGCCCAAGTTTTTTCATGTCTTTTTCTTTGTCAAGTTCAAGCTGCCTCATCTGTAACCAAATTTTAGCTAATTCAACTGCATTATCCTCTGGTTTACTTTCTCTTCTTCCAATTTCAAATGGTGTGCTATTACTTCAATTATGTCTGTTTTCTTAGCTCCTGGTTTTAGCTCAAACACCAACAGTTCTGCCAAATCCTTTAGCTTAACCTTGGTTAAGTTCCTCAAATCATTCAGGGATACATCTTCCTTCCCCAGAAAGGTCACAGCAACTGATAAAGACAGAGTAAACTTTGTTCTATTGTGCAAGAAACCTGGTTCTTTTTAAAAATCTTTTTCAATTATTATTACCCCACTTGTATGTCGTCAGCGTTGGGTTTATCCCGGCAAGAGAGCCCCCAATTACATGTTACGACCGAGGCAGAAGGAGTGCACTGTTTATTCTAGTTCCACTTCTCCACAGGTCACAACATATATTTAAATTTTCCCTCTTACCGATACAGTCAATGATATGCTCTATTTTTTCCAAAATAAGATACACTAACCAGGTTTCTTTAATGAACAACAAAATTATCAGTTTCTTTACGAACATATGAATTAGGAACAGAAGTAGGTCACTTGGCCCCTCAAGCCTGCTCCGCCATTCAATAAGATCATGGCTGATCTGTTTGTGTCTAATATTCCACACTCCCATCTACCCCAATAACCTTTGATTCTCTTGCCTAACAAGAATCTATCTACCTCCAAATTAAAAATATTCAATGATCCTGCCTCCACCACATTCTGAGGCACAGAGTACCAAAGTCACACATCTCTCTGAGGCAAAAAATTTCTCCTCATCCCCTAATTTTAAAACAAGTCTTAATCAGTAATAAAGTAAAGCATAAACACAGAGATTGAAATTTTGTAGTTCCTTTTTACCTTAGCCTCCCCCTCCCCCCACCTACACATATATATGCACCGGTTAACCGGAAAACAAACAGGGATTTTTTTTCAGAGCTCTGTTACAGAAAAAAAAACACTTGGACTGAAGGCTTGCTCCTTCTTGAAGAAAACAACAGATGAGATATGTTGTGTTTAAAACTGGCATACAGTCTAGTCTCCGAGTACACATAGACAGGTTACTGGGATCTTTTCAGGCGGCATTGAGAATTAATTTAGCAGGCTTTTCTTCAAAGATAGGAGACAAAATGAATTGATACAGTATACTTCTCAGGGTCTTTAGAGAGGTTCTGGAATGCTGAACTGTGTTGTGGTCTTCTCTCCTTCCTTGGGAATTCTCTTCTCCTTCTACAGGCTTGACTCTTTAAACATTCAGCAAGAATCTGGTCTCTTCCTCCATGGCACTTCTTCAGCAACAGGAGCTAACTTTATCTCCTTCCAGAAGGCAAACACTGACACTACAACCAAAAGCTTGCAAGTCTGCTGCTCTCACAGGTGCACACTGCTGCTTCTGGGCTTGTCCTGTCAAAAAGCGCAACTGTCACTTCTGTGCCCACATCTTCCCTAGTTGCCAGGGTTTCTGTCCTATTTTTAACTTGAGTCATGCGACAAACAGTAAACATTGTTGCCAAACTAGTTCTTTCAGAGTGTCCTCTTGATGACCCTCTTGAAAAAATAACTGCTCCAATATTTCTACCATTTGACTATCAATTCCTCAAAAAATATTTTTGACAAAAGCAGAATCACTTTCATAACACAATCATCATCAAACTTAGATACATTACTCTCTGTTTCTTCATCTAAGTCATTAATATAGATTGTAAATAGCTGAGGCCCAAGCATTGATCCTTGCAGGACTTCACTAGTCACAGCCTGCCAACTTGAAACTGCCCCATTTATGCCTATTCTTTGCTTCATGTTCACCAATCCTCTATGCACGTTAATATATTACCCCCAACTCCATGAGCCCTTATCTTGCCCAGTAACCTTTTGCGTGGCACCTTATCAAATGTCTTTTGGAAATCCAGTTATATTACCTCTACTGGTTCCCCTTTATCTACCCTACCAGTTACATCCTCAAAAAACTATAATAAATTTGTCAAACACAATTTTCCTTTTGTAAACCTGTGTTCACTTGCTTATGCCATGATTTTCTAAATGCTTTGTTACAACTTCCTTAATAATAGTTTCCAGCACTTTCCCAACGACAGATGTCAGGCTAACAAGCCTGTAGTTTCTTGTTTTCTCTCTCCCTCCTTTTTTGAATTGCTAACTTCCAATCTGCTGGGACCATTCCAGAATCTCGGGAATTTTGGAAAATCATAGCCAACTTATCCACTATCTCTGCAGCTCTTTTAGGAACCTAGGATGTAGGCCATCAGGTCCTGGGGATTTGTCGGATTTTAGTCCCTTAAGTTTCTCCAATACTTTTTCTCTACTGATATTAATTACCTTGATTGCCTCAATCTTTTTAACCCTAGGTTACCCTTTCTTTTTGGTATGCAATTTGTGTCTTCTTTGTGAAGATAGACACAAAATATTTGTTCAATGTCTCTGACATTTCCTCATTCCCCATAATAATTTCTCCTATCTCTGCTTCTAAGGGACCAATGTTTACTTTAGGTACTCTCTTCCTTTTTATATACTTGTAAATGCTCTTACAATTTTGTTTAATATTCCTAGCCAGCTTACTTTTGTATTCCATTTTTTCCCTTTTTATCAACTTTTTGGCGGCCCTTTGCTGGTTTATAAAACACTCCCAATCCTCAGACTTGCTACAATATTTGCAACATTATCAGCCTCATCTTTTAATCTAATACTATCCTTAGCTTCCTGAGTAAGCCACAGATGGATCTTTCTTGCTGAGTTTTTATTTTTCAATGGAATGTATTTTTGTTGAACATTTTGAATTGTTTCTTTAAATGATTTCCACTGTTTATTTATTGCCATACCTTTTAGTGTACTTACCTCAGCCAGCTCTCTCCTCATACCTGTGTAATTGGCTTTGTTTAAGTTTAAGGAGAAGGGAAAGATGGAGAGGAAGAGAGCTTCTGAGTGGGAATTCCAGATTGTGATGACTTATCCTGAGATTATGGCCCCTAGTTCTAGGTACTCCAGCCAGGGGAAGCAGTCTCTGAACATTTACCCTGCCAAGTTCTCTAAGAATTTTATACCCTACTTTGAAGTCACCCCTCATTCTTCTAAACTCCAGAGAATATAGGCCTAATCTACGCAATGTTGTAGCATCAGAGAAGGTTACAGAGATTGCAAGGGGCAAAGCCATGAACGGATTTAAACACAAGGCTAGGAATTTAAATTGGACGAATTGGGTTGCAGGAGCCTACGTAGGTCAGCAAGGATAGAGATGTTAAATGAGAGGGATTTGGTGCAGGCTAGGATAATGACAGAAAAGTTTTGGATGAGCTGAAGTTTATGGAGGGTGGAAAATGGTGGCTGGCCAGGAGAGCATGGAAATAGTCAAATGGAGAGGAGACAAAGGCATGGGTGAGGTTTTCAGCAGGAGTTAGGCTGAGGCAAGAGTGAGATGGGTGATGTTACAGAGGAGGGAGTAGGCGGTCTTTGTGATGGTGAGGATATGGGGCCAGAAACTCAGTTTGGGATTGAATAGAATGTTGAGATTATGGACATTCTGGTGCAATCTGATACAATGGCCAATGAGAGGGATGAAATCAGTGGCAAAGGTACAGAGTTTGTGGTGGGGATCAAAGGTGATGGCTTCAATCCTCCCCATATTTAGCTAAAGGTAACTGTGACTCATTCACAACTGGCTATTGGGCAGAAAGGCGAGATATCACAAAGGTAGTGGAGGAGTCATGAAAGGTAGTAATGAAGTGGAGTTTTAACCCACCAGTGTATCTTGAAAGTTTTTTTTATTCTTTCATGGGATGTGGGTGTCACTGTTGCCCATCCCTAATTGCCCTTGACAACTGAATGGTTTGCTAGGCCATTTCAGAAGGCAGTTAAGAACCAAATCACATTGTTGTGGTTCTGGAGTCACATGGGGGCCAGACCAGGTAAGTACAGCAGATTTCCTTGTCTGAAGGATAGTAGTGAACCAGATGGGTTTTTATGACATTCAATGATAGTTTCATCGCACCATTACTGAAACCAACTTTCAATTCCTGATTTTTAAAAATTAATTAACCAAATTTATATACCACCAGTTGCAGTGGTGGGATTTGAACCTGTATCCCCAGGACATTAGCTTGGGCTTCTGGATTACTAGATCAGTGACATTACCACTACGCTGCTGCCTCCCCTATCTGAGAATGATGTTGCCAAGCGGCAGCATATAGATGAGGAGGAGGGAGGAACCTAAGGTTAGATCCTTGGGGGATTTGGAGTAATGATATAGGGGCAAGAAGAGAAGGCATTGTTAGAGATGTTCTGATCGGAGTATCCAAACTCGCACCAACTCCCGTTCACCCATCACCCCTGTGCTTGCTGATCTGCATTGGCTCCTGGTCTGGCAAAGCCTCGATTTTGAAATTCTTATCCTTGCTTTCAAATTCTTCCATGGCCTTGCTCCTCCCTAGATTTATAACCTCCTTCAGCCTTGGAACTCTCCAAGATCTCTGTGTTCATCCGGTCTCTTGTGCATCCCTGATTTTAATTGCTCTACCATTGGTGGTCATGCCTTCTGGGTGTCTGGGCCCCAAGCTTGGAATTCCCTCCCTAAACTTCTCCAACTCTCTCTCTTCCTTTAACATGCTCCTTAAAACCTACCTCTTTGATTAAGCTTTTAACCATCCATCCTAAAATGTGGCTTGGTATCAAATTTTGTTTGATAACGTGCCTGTGAAGTGCTTTGGGATGTTTTTTTTATCACATTAAAGGCACTATGTAAATGCAAGTTGTTTTTGTAAGAGTGGAACCAAGTGAGGGCAATGAGCTGAACAATGCAGGAAAAGCATTGGAGGAGGATGGTGTGATCAACCATATCAAAGTCTGCAGAGAGATTGAGAAGGTCACAGTTGCAGAGAATGTCATTTGTGACTTTTTGGTTAGGGCTTTTCAGTGTTATGGCAGGGACAGAAACAGAGTGTTACAGTAAAGGTGAACACAGGTTTGGGAGGTAACAAAATGTTCAAGAACTTTGTACAGGAAAAGGAGCTTGGAGAAAAGATGGTAGTTTGCAAGAATAGTAGGGTTGAGAATGGGTTTTTAAAGAAGGGGCTGATGATGGCAGTTTCAAAAGGGAGAGGGACTGTACCTGAGGACAAGGAGCCATTCAAAATGTCAGCTGGCATAGGGTTCAGGAAGGAAAGTTAGGTGGTGAGGAGTTTATGGGAATGGGACCAAGGGAGCAGGAGCTGGGTTTCATGGAGAAGAAAAACTCAGAGAGGAGCAGAGGGGAGATTGAATTACATCTGTGATTCCTGGTCCACTTATCCCTGACCTTCAAACCCCACTTCACCTCGCAATTAGATTTGGTTTTCATCCTAACCTTCGAACCCTGTTTCACTGCAAGATGACACTTGGTTATCATTAGCAGTGTACAATGCCACAGGAACTCAATTAGTTTGCACTATCATTGGTTTCAGGAGTCTTTCTTGTTTGAGTGTTCTTTATTTTGAATGGTGCCAACCTCATATAGAGCTCTGATTTACACAAAATGCTTCACTGCCATTCCTGACCTGTCATAGACTACTTTAAACAACCTGCAGGCTAGAGACTAATTCCTATTTTAAAAAAACCACGCCACTCACACATTTGCAACAGAGTTTTCTCTTCAGAAGCATCTGTTAATAAGGCCACAGTAAATGCAAACCAAGCACTGGGGTTAATTTTTAGCAGGATAATATTGAAACACAGAGACGTTATGTTGAACTTACATTGAACCTTGATGGGACTACACTTAGTCTACTGTGCATAGTTCTGGACTCCATATTATAAAAAGGAAATAGAGGCACTGGAGAAGGTGCAAAATGATTTACAGAGATGATAACAGAACTGAAAAGATATACTGATCTGGAAAGACTGAACACGCTGAGGCTCTTTTCTCTAGACATGAGAAAGCTGAAGGGTATGATAAGGTGGACAGAGAGGACATATTTCCAATTGTGGGGAGAACAAAATGAGAAGCTGTACATATAAGGTAGTCATCAATAAATCCAATAAAGAATTCAGAAGAAACTTCTTTATCCAAAGAGTGGTAAGGATGTGGAACTGACTACCATGTGGATGAGTTGAGGAAACTAGCATAGATGAATTTAAGGTGAGGCTAGATAAAAACATTAGAAAGGGGAATAGAGGTTATGCTGATAGGTTTAGATGGAGAGGTACAAGAGGAAGCTTGTGTGGAGCATAATTACGGGCATTGATGCGCCAAATGGTCTGTTTCGGTGCTGTAGACATTATGTAACTTTATGTAAACATGTTTACACACACCTAGGTAAATTTAATGGTAGTTCATTTCAAAGACAGCTTCAGGCCATGAACACATACTGAATGTTGTCCGGTCTTGCTGCACATGGACACGGACTGCTTCAGTATCTGAGGAGTTGCAAACAGTACTTAACATCATACAGTCATCAGCAAACATCCCCACTTCTGACCTTATAATTACCTTCCCTTCATCATAAGGACAAGGGCAGCGGACGCATGGGAACACCACCATCAGCAAGATCCCCTCCAAGCCACAGACCATCCTGACTTGGAATTCTACCGCCGTTTCTTCACTGTCGCTGGATCAAAATCCTGGAACTCCCTCCCTCCCTAACAGCACTGTTGGTGTACCTGCACCAGATGGACTGCAGTGGTGCAAGAAGGCAGCTCACCAGCACCTTCTCAAGGCAATTAGGATGAGCAACAAACGCTGGCCTTGCCAGTGGCACCCATGAAACGAGTAAAATGAAAGACACACCACTTTCTCTGCTGTCCATAACATACAGTATTGCTCATCTTGCATAACGTGTGTTGTTATAACCACTTGACCAAAAATCTCTGCCAATGTTATATACATGTATATATTGTTAAACTATTTGTAAAGTGTTAGGAACTAATTAGCTAGGAACTAGTCGTTAAGTGTAAGTGTTCCAGTGGGGGGTCTTATTCACGGTTACACTGGGGAGTCATGTTATGCCAAGAACCAGTTCAATCAGGTTTTGCAGCACAAGCATGGTGTTGAAATAAACAAGACTGACTCCAGCCTTTTCCAAGCTTAAAGTGTGATTCTTTCCAACATCTGGGAACCAGAAACAACATAAGGTCAAAACAGCCAATCTCCGTCTCTTTCTCATCGGAAGAAATTAAGCAGCTGTTCTCCATTTTTATCTTTACAATTTCAGAGTCTTACATGGTTTGAACAGTTTCAAATGAATGTAAATGATGTGTAAACATTAATTGAACAGAGAGTATCCCTAATACAGTCAGAAAATACTGGAATACTCAGCAGGTCTGACAGCATCTGTGGAGAGAGAAACTGAGTTAACATTTCAGTTCTATGACCTTTCGAAAGGTCACAACCCTGAAATGTTAACTCTGTTTCTCTTGCCACAGATGCTGCCAGACCTACTGAGTATTTCCATCATTTTATGTCTTTATTTCAGATTTCCAGCATCTATAGCATTTTACTCTTGTATTGGAGAGGATCCCTAGTCTGTTCAAGCTTGTCACTGGTAGACAGCAGTCTGAGTGGTTCTGGTCAATTGGACCTTCACAAAATGGATGCTGGAAATGGTTCCAATCCTGTGTTAACATGATAATATTACATTTTTCCATGATAACATTAAAGGATATAAAATGTCTAAACATTTAGCATAAATATATTTATATTTCACTACTAGCAAAATATAAAAAATGCAAAATTCTTCTGACAATCATTAGTAATGAATTCTTTGACTAAACTGTTACCTGCACATTAGGGAGAGGCATCAATTTTCTGAGCCTTTTGAGCTGATGAATCCTAATCTATGTCATATGGTGCAAAGGATTGGTTGCAGTTGGCAGCTGAGACTATGCTGTTCCAGCTGTCAAGGTGACCTCTTTTCACAGGAATACGTGTAATGGGATAGATCTCAATAGACATCTTGCTTTATGATTTCAAAAAAGGAAGGCCCAAGCTGAAATGTACGTAGTTCTGGGCATTGAAGTACACAAAGCCAAAAAACAAGATTATTTAGTTTCAGCTGAGACACAATGGCATCTAGATTGTCTGATCTTGATCCTTTGGAACAATCTTCATCAGCTGCAAATTAATTAGCCAAAGTTCCAAATTTAAGCTCTGAGACGTTTTTCTTTCACCCATACTTTGACAATTTGAAACCTGCTAGAAAAGGCATCAATAGCATTGATGAATCCAAATGTTTATGGGATGGAATAGTGTCCTACATTTTCACTCCTGCCCACAGACCAGCTAGATGTTATACAAACCATGCTGTATGATAGTTTCCAGCCTTAACAAGTTTGAGAAGTTTCAACTCAATCAGTTCTCAGTGGTTATACAGCCACAGCATAAAACCATCTACAAATCAGCATTGGCTGATGATAATTGTGTTATCTCACTTTTGCAGATCATGAGAATGGATCAATTTTTTTCTGGCATGCTGTCAGGAAAACGTAATATGATCCTTTAATGCTGCCAATCTCATATTGGTGCATTCACAAACCTATCGTACTGAATAACATAATAATCTTCAGGTTATTATGTTTGGTCCTTCTTACCCTCAAGATTACAGGCATATCTAATTGACTTGTTTAAGACAAAGAATTTGATAGGGTCCCGTCATGTGGGTGAAGCACCAGGGGACATAACCTTAAAATTAGAGACAGTTCATTCTGGGATGATGTCTGGAAACACTTCTTCACACAAAAGGTAGTGGAAATCTGGAACTCTGTCCCCTAAAAAGCTGCTGAGGTTTTTTTCTTGGTGGGGGGGTCAAGGGGGTGAATGCCTCTTCCCATTCCTATGTTCCTATATTATCCTACTTGTAAGTAATAGATTGCAGCATCTTCTGCAGATATTACGATCTCCTTCATAGTTCTTGCAACTTTTAGTTTACATTTGTAATAAGGGCCTCTACATATTTTAGTGGCAAGTGTTTTTATTTTATTTATTTTATTTTTTATTTAGAGATACAGCACTGAAACAGGCCCTTCGGCCCACCGAATCTGTGCCGACCAACAACCACCCATTTATACTAACCCTACAGTAATCCCATATTCCCTATCACCTTCCTACACTAGGGGCAATTTACAATGGCCAATTTACCTATCACCTGCAAGTCTTTTGGATGTGGGAGGAAACCGGAGCACCCGGGGAAAACCCACGCAGACACAGGGAGAACTTGCAAACTCCGCACAGGCAGTACCCAGAATCGAACCCGGGTCCCTGGAGCTGTGAGGCTGTGGTGCTAACCACTGCGCCACTGTGCCGCCCTCCATGTCGGGTTTCCAATCTGGTCAGTCTCCAACTCGATCCCCAAAGCCCTGCATAACCCCTTTTGGCCAAAATGACCGTGGCAGGACTCGAACCGACAATCTTCTGATAACCTCATGAAATATACCTAAGTCAGACGTCTTACCCATTAGGCCACACTGCCATTAGCTCAATATAGTGTTGACTATATTATAATTTTATGAGAACATAAAATGTAGGCAGGTGCACCCTAACCAGCAGCAGGGGCAGCTGTGAAAGGTCCTACTCTGTTTTAATGTACATTTTCTATGGACAAGGAAGCAGCCCTGTGCATAGAATTAGCCAGGAGTCATGGAGTTGGGAAATCAGCAGCTTTTAAAGGACTGCTGCTCATTATTAGATTTCACCAGCCTTTCCCTCACACTGAAATGAGAAATGAAAATACAGACAGAGAAATACATAAGATGACAGCTGTACCCATGAATTCCTCATTTAGTATTGACTCCTTTGAGATCTTGCTGCACAAGAAAAGCCAAGGGAGATAGGACTGTTTTGTGCCAAAGCTTTCCCACCCCTTAGACTGTGGTAATAGCTGCATAGGTGGAGGTAGCCACGCAAATAAACAAAGTCCCCTTGCTTCATTCCACCTTGTGAATTAATGTAAAAGAAGTTCAGTGACATCAGGAGAGGTGCTGCTTTAAATATACCTCTGCCTTCAATGCATGCTCACTGATTGCATCTCAGGTTCATAATTCAGTAGAGAACCAAGCTAAATACAAAAAGTGCAGAGGAGAACAAACTAAGGAAATAAAAAGGGCACAGAGAATGTATGAGAATAGATTAGCAGATAACATAAAAGGGAACCCAAAAGTCTTTAAGAAATATATTAATAGTAAATCGGCAGTCAAAGGAAGGGTGGGGTTAATTAGGAACCAAAAAGGAAATCTTCTTGTGACTGTTGTGATAGTGTATTTGTTCATATGTTAAATTGAATCATTTAAATATATGTTTATGTTAATATGTATGTCATCACAAGAAGTGACACAATATCACGTGACTCAGTTCTCTGGCACAGTCAGTTAGCACATGTAAGCTGAAGCAACAAGTCTCCATTAAAGCTCTGCATTCAAAACTTTACGCCTGCCCTTCAGCTTTGTTTGTATTAGTCTAGAAAGAGATAATACGATATGGTGGCAATGGTAGTGAATCAACAGCATTGACCAGCAGCTGAAGATGACAATTCATGTCAGAAGCCCTACCTGAAGTGCTGTGACCAGATCACATTAGCAGAGGAATGGTGTGAGTAGAGATTGAAGGTCCTTTGAGCATACTCTTGGTTTTGCCCTGAGCCAGCAAGAAACTCATCAGTGTAGTGCATGTATTGCCGTGGATCCCCTCCCGCCATTGCCACACTCACAAGCCATTAGCTGACCTCAACACCTGGCCCCTCCCATCTGCAAGTTCAGAAGCTCATGCTGCAACAACACAGCTCAGGACATGGCTCCTGCTCAGCTCTGCAGACATCACAGCTTGCTGAAACTTTTAAAGCAAGGTTTGCTCCTCAAGTGGAGAAAAGGATAGAAGGCTTAGCAATGGCAGCCAGATTTCCAGAGATGGACTGGAAAGCACCTGATGTCCCAGGTGAATTCAAACTATTTAAACAGAGGATTAAACTATGCTTCCTGGACCACAAGGCTGTGGATGCAGAGAAGCAGGCATTAAAAATTAGGATCGCCATAGGTCAGCGCAGAATCAATACCTCTGGTTTATCTGATGCTGACCAGAAGGATCCATCAAAGCTATGGGCAACATTAGAAAGTCAGCAAAGGATTAAAGTTAATTTCAGAGTATATTGCCTGAAACTCATGCAGTATTGACAGAAAGCCGAGAGCTTGAATTTGTTAACCGATGCACAGAGAAAGCAAAATAATGTGACTTCTCTGATACTGAACTCTCAGAATGAATTATGGAGTTGGTTATTGCCTAGAAAAGCCAAAGGTACATGGCGTGGAGAGTATGCTACAGGATGGACGCAGATATGAGGCAATTAGCGCAGGCCTTTTGCAAGCCCTAGGGTCCAAAATGCCTGTCAGTATAATTTTTTTTATTATTCGTTAATGGGATGTTGGCGTCACTGGCTGGGCCAGCATTTATTGCCCATCCGTAATTGCCCAAGGCACCCAGGCAGAACAAGGTATGCAGTAACTATGAGATCTCCTACCAACCCCATAGATGCCCAACATATGCAGACATGGGCAAGGCATGCGGGCTTATAGGGCACTGGGCCAAACTTTGCAGAAGGTCCAGCAGTAAGACTGCAAGAAGAAGATAGAGCGCACAGTGCTCAAACTGCAGAAGTACTCCTCCCAGAGGCAAAGGGAGGCAAGACTCTTCCTTGCATCACCAAAAGCATTGACCCATCTACGAAATGGGGAATGCCTGACCAAAATGGATGAGGTGGATTGAAGTGAAGACATTACAGGGGAACAGCTATTTCACTCTATCACCTTTATGGAACAGGTCCATTCCATTAAAAAAATGGAAGCTTTTGCAACACTCCAGATCATCTGCCCCAATAAAGCTGGACGGCATCAACTGAGGGTGAAGACTGACACAGGTGCAAGTGCCAACACTCTACCCTTCTGCATTCTCAAGGACATGTACCATAAGGCATGGTGGTCTGTGGTCCAACCCACAACAGTGAGCCTTACGGCATATAATGGCTCTACAATAAAGTACCTAGATTCCCTAGACCTTGAATGCAGGCATAAAGAGTCAACATGGTCTGCTCAGATATTCTACATAGTGGATGTGTCAGGACCAGCAGTAGCAGGACTGCTGGCATGTACCGAACTTAACATGGTCACTAATCCATGAACTGACCCAGTCAGAACACCACAGCAGTCAAAACAGGTGCATACCCATTCGAACAGTACAAGACCTCCAGATGTTGTACCCGGACCGGTTTGCCACGGTTGGGAATTTCCACAGGGATGCAGTCCCACACTATAAAGAACGTGCAACGCCATCAATTGACCTGCCACGAAAATGCAGCAATGCATATTTGAGAAAAGTTAAAGATGGAACTGGATGGAATGAAAACAAAAGGCATCATTCAACAATTGCAACATCACACAGACTGGTGCAGTTCCATCACTACTGCAAGAAGGACATGTCAATTTGACTATGTTTTGACCCAAGGAGGCTAAAAAAAGGCCTTAAAGATATGTCTGCATGAGATACTTATACTAAAATTGTTAAACTCAATGTTTGCTGGAGTGAAAAACTTTTCTAAGTTAGTCGCAAAAGATGAATACTGGTCCGTACAGTTATTAAGAGAGTCGCAAGAGCTAACAACATTCAGAACTTCCTTTGGCAGGTACTGTTTCCTTCATTTCCCACTTGGCTGTCGATCATCCAGGATAAATTTCAACATCATATGGACCAGATAACGGAATGGGTCCCAGGCTGCGTGTGTATTGCAGACAACATTGCCGTAGTAGGACATACGAAAGAAGAGCATGGCAGAAACCTACACTTATTAATGGAGACCAGCAAATGCGAAGGTTTAGTTTTCAACTACAAGAAGTGATCTATTAAGTCTGATCACATAAATTTTTTTGACGCCATCTACTCAAGCTCAGGTATCCTCCCAGATCCTAGGAAGATTGAAGACATCCAGTCAATGCCTACACCACAGGATAAGGATGACCTACAAAGGTGTCTAGGTCTATTCAACATCCTTACTACATACGTACTGAGCTTCTCAGAGAAGGCTTCTCCACTATGTCACGACGGAGGTGGGAGGAATGCACTGTTCATTCTTGTTTCACTTCTCCATGGGTCACAACATATATTTAATTTTGTTTCCCACTTACCAATACAGTCAATCATAGACTCTATTTTTATCCCGGAATAAAACACATCAACCAGGTTTCTTTGATAAACAACAAAATTATCAGTTTATTATAAAACAAGTCTTGACCAGTAAAGAAGTAAATCATAAACACACAGATTGAAATATTAAAGTTCCCTTTTTACCTTAGCCCCTCACATTCACACACACACATACATACTTTGGTTAACAGGAAAAATAAAGGGATTTGCGTTTGAGAGCTCGATTACAAAAAAACAAACAAAAAAAACTTGGGTTAAATACTTGCTAATTCTTGAAGAAGAAAGAGAAGATATGGAAAGGTGTCCTTTGTTTTGGTTTGGCATCCCAAATGCGTATAGACGGCTGTCACTTGGATCTTCCTAGGACTTTTCAGTCAATGTTGAAGATCAGTTTGGGTAGGCTTCCAGGAACTGCAGCAACAGAGGTTTCAGACACAGGCCTTATAGCAGGAATGCAGTCACAGTTTCAGTCTACTTCTTACTCTTGATTTTCAGCTCATCGAGAGGTGGAAAAACTGCTGTAACAGACTGAGTTGGGGTGGTTTGTTCTTCTTGGAAAGTTTTTTCCAACTGTCTTTTCAAAGCATTGTCCATATCCCAACTCACTCTCCAAAGTGATACCATAAACAATGTCACAAGAGACAAGCCTCCTGACCTCTATAAATCCTGACCTGTCACTTCTATGCAAACATCTTTCCCCAAGTCAAAAACAACCCCTGCTGGATAATTATCTGCAGACAGGGGCTTTCCAGTAATTGTTTGTTTACAAGCTCAGTCCAAAAACCTTCTGGTTTCTATGCTGTACAACTCTATGACCTCCCTTAAAAAACACACAGAAAGTTCCAGCTTCAATGGAACCTTTTCAGTTTTGAAATACAAATCTTCAAAATTTACCCCAAAAATGGAAGCACTTGTAACAACAAGAGAATGCTGAAGAAAGATACGCCATTTCTATGACAGGACGATGACCAACATGCATTCAGTGCCTTGAAATAAGTCCTGTCAGCCAAATCATGTCTTCAATACTATGACCCTTGGAAAGCAACAACATTAGAAGTGGAAGCATCGCAGAAAGATCTCAGTGTATGTCTTCTTCAAGACGGCAAGCCTGTTGCACTTGGTTCAAAAGGTCTGTCACCAGCACATGCAATTGAACAAGAAATTGTCACTCTTGACTTGGGGATCTCCAGGTTCTACACATACTTATTCAGAAAACAGTTCACGGTCGAGACAGATCATAAGCCACTGGAGATGATCTGGAGAAAATTGCTCACCAGTACACCGCCCTGACTCCAGAGGTTACTCATCAAAATTCAGGGCTATAACTGTGATGTCAGACACAAACCCAGTAGCCAAATGATCCTATTGGACATCCTAAGTAGACAGTGTAACCCTGGGAAGGCGTAAGAAATGCCATTTGACGTCCAGGTGGACAAAGTCAGTGCAAGTTTGGAGGATGGCTACAGCATAGATCTCATGTGCTTCAGTTAAAATAAGAAACAGGAACTTCAGAGGGAGACTTCTCAAGACCCCAAACTCCGAGCGCTATGGCAAATCGTTATAGAGGGTTGGCCTGAGACCATTCAGGAGCTCCCTATGGATCTACGAACATATTGGCCATACAGAGAAGAAATCAGTATATCCAATGGAGTACTATTCAAAGGACACCAAGTAATCACAAGTACTCATCCCAGTGAAACTTCAGTCTGACATACTTGGACAGCTCCACCAAGGACACATGGGGTTAGAAAGGATGAGACGACTTGTTCATGAGTCAGTGTTCTGGCCTAGCATCAGCAAGAACATTGACCAGATGGTGAGATCTTGTGATGCAGGAATAGCAGGCTATTCAACAGAAAGAACCTCTCCAACCGTATGACATACCATCATCACCATAGATCAAGATAACAGATCTGTGGGCAGAGAAGACTAGCGACTAACTATCATTCCAAATTTCCCATTGTGCAGAAGCTTTGAGACACATCAAGTACGGCAATGGCCAACATTGTCAGTGCCATCTTTAGTATTTTGGTGCCTGGTAGAAGTGGTGTCCGACGACGCCCCACAATACATCAGAAAACCATTCCAGGATATGTGTGAACGATGGTCCATCAACCATGTCACATCATCACCCAGATACCCTTGTTCAAATGGGATAGCTTAACGTGTGGTCAGGATATTCAAATTGATGATCAAAAAGTGTTCGGAAACTGGTCAAGATATCCAAGTTGCATTACTGCATCTTTTCACATTACTGTTGGACTCCGGACTGCCATCACCTGCTGAAATTATGTTTGGTTGACCGGTGAGAACCACACTACCAAGCTATCATCTCACCAAGTCGTCCTTGATCACAGACCAATTAATTCAGAAGACAAGATGAAAGATGCACATGAAATTCATGTGGGTGCAGAATTACCACCACTATACGTTAGCCAGAAGGTGAGGGTCCTTCATCCGCAAGAGCACAAATGGATGCCAGCACAGGTGTCCAAGGTGTGCAAAGAACCACATTCGTATGAGGTGACAACACCAAATGGTGCAATACTGCAAAGGAATTGGGTTCACCTCAGGGGTCTCTTTGCTAGCCACGCACAAAGTGACCAACCAGCATCACCTATGTGTACCTGCATACGTTTTGAAGATGAAGAGACAACAAGCAACACATCAACAACTGAAGACAATCCTACCAAACACAATCTTCAGGAAGAGAGGACAGACATTTTGATAACACACTGTAATGCTCAGTAAAGACATATCATATTCTTACTTTTATGATATGAATTTTATTCAATGTAGACTCTTTGAAACTGACTTCTGTCAAAAATTGGACAATATGCTGCAAGCTGACTGCTGAAGGTCAGATAACCTGGCCTGTATTTTCAAACTGTCTTAGTCGAAAGGACAAAAAGATACATTCCAGACTAAGAGGTGTCGACTACACCCATCCTGGGACTGTCAAGAGACATTCCCAAATTGAATGGTTTTCTTCTGAGACAAAGAAGCTATGAAGTAGCCACATCATAACAGAATATTTCAAACATTAATAGATAGCCATGGATACCACATCCTGGTCCATTGTGTGGTCACACTAGGGGAGAAGCCTGTGTCAGCTAACAGAAACTCTAAATTGATGGATTTTGACCTTTAAAAAGTAACTGTTTGGAGAGAGAGGAGAGATCACAGCAAAATCATCAGAAGGCAGTCCAGCCAGGGGCTGTGGAAATATCCAGCCTAACCAAGAATAAGAAGCCCTGCTGCTAGTTCTACACTTCAACTTGGTGCAGCAGAGAACTGAAAGTGACTGCCACCTCCAATCTGAAATCTTAACCACCAGGATTCTACAAACCTCAACAAAGTTCAAAACTACAAACACCAGGCCTGCACCTTTAAAAGAGACTGTCCTACTTAGAAGATTCAGCAGGTTTACTGTAAACCCCGAACACATACCACACCTTGAACTCTTACCCTTTACCTTCTATCTATCTTCCCTTGAGAGTGCATGTGAGAGTGAATGTGTGTGTGAGTGGTTTTGCGAACATTTTGGGGAATGAATATTGTTCAATAAATAGTTAATCTATTGTCAACCTACAGGAAAACCTGTCACCGTCTGTTCATTTGGCAAGTAAAACACTCGGGCGAACTCATCATTTTAAACAAACACTATTGCGGTTGGTTGGGAGGTGAACAGTGGGAACCACCCACACCCTTTGCCACCTGTCCATAACAACATCCAGATGTCATTGTCACGTGTGGTCAAGTCAGCCGATGACCAGAACAGTTCCGAATGTAAACAACACCTTGAAGAGGAGAGTTCCAAATATTCTTGTTACAGTCAAATTATTTACATAAATATTGCTATAGTTGTCAAATTTCCTATATCTCACAAGGGTTGCTTGTTCATAAACATAGTTATGCTATACTATATGGGGTTGTCATTTAAGGGAAGGGGATGTTTTGATAGTTTATTTGTTAGTATGTTAAATATAATCATTTAAATATATGTTTATGCTAATAAGTTTGTCATCACAGGAAGTGATGCTATATCACATGATTCAGTTCTCTTGCACAGTCAGCATGTGTAAGCTGTAGCAACAAAAAGTCTCCATTAAAGCTCTGTATTCAAACCTTTATGCCTGCTCTTCAGCTTTGTTTGTATTGGTCTAGAAAGAGATAATACATAAGTGACTGACGTGCTATGTGAGTACTTTGCAACTGTCTTCACTAGAGACTCACTGACAACAGTGATGGCGGCCGACCTGGGCGGAGCCTGAGTACAGTGACTGAGAAGCAAAAGCAGGGGAGTGAGGCTCCGGCGAAATCGCCAACAACAAAAGAACATCTGCAGAATAGCTATAGTGACATCACAACCAGGGAAGGAGCTGGCTGGTGAGTAGCTGGTAAGTGTTTCAAGTTAATAGTCTAGAAGGTAAAGGCATGGCAGGGTACCTCATCCTTGTGGAATGCGCATCCTGTGCCATGTGGGAAATCCTGGACACTTTCAGAAGTGTTGCCAGCTACAGTAGCTTGAGTTCTGGGTTTCAGAGCTTGAGCGATGACTGGAGTCACTGCTGTGCCTTTGCGACGTTTAGAGTTTTATGGATAGCATGTTTCTGGAGGTGGTCACGCTGCAGTTTTAAAAAGTGCACGCTGAGAGGGAATGGGTGACCATCAGAAGGACAAGGAGGACAGGGCAGGTATGGCAGGGATCCCCTGAGTGCATCGCGCTCTCCAACCAGCATTCAGTTCTGATTACTGATGAGAGTGAAGGTTCATCTGGGGAGTGCAGGCAGAGTCCCCGGCACCGTGGGTGGCTCAGCTGTATGGCAGTGGGTGGGGGGAAGAAGAGTGGAAGAGAAACAGACAAATGATAAACCAAAGATCTTTGTCACACTTTTTTGTTTTTCGAGTGACAAATCATTAACCAAGGTACTCAGAGGTGAGAGGAAAGAGGAGAGGCAAAGGGGGGTTTGCGGACGAGTACCTGGAAGTCATGCACCTAGCCAGGGTGACGACCCCAGGCACCACTCCGGCCCTTAGTCTGATCAAGCACGAGCCGGCGAAAGCACCTCATACTGCAGCTGGCCAGACTTTGCGCACGGCAAACGTCCCCTCCAAAGAAGGACGCAGCGCGGTCCAGAAGGAGGTGGCAGAGTCCTCCCGCGGGGAAATCTCCACGGTCCATCTCCGTGCCTCCCCTCCTGGGATGGCGTCCTCCCGCAAGGAGTGGCCCCGAAGAAAATGGAGGGTGGGAGTTCTGCGGCTTTGCACTTGGGTACCGACAAAAGTTTGGCTCGAGGGATGATAGACATAGATAATAGATCGCAACGAGATAGCTGCTCTGCTACGTACGAAACCCTGATTCGATAGTGAGGGCAACAGACAGGTGCTTCTCTGTCTGCAAATGTGGGATGGTATGTTGCCTCCCTGCTGCCAGGATCAAGGATGTCACTGAGTGATTACAGGACATTCTGAGGGGGGAGGGAACAGCCAGAGATCGTGGTCCATATTGGCACCAATGACACAGGCAGAAAAAGGGTTGAAATCCTGTAGGCAGAGTTTAGGGAGCTAGGAGAGAGATTGAAAAGCAAGACCTAAAAGGTAGTAATATCCCAATTACTCCTTGTGCCAAGTGAGTAAAGAAATAGGAAGCTAGAGCTGAGGAGTATGTGGCTGGAGAGATGGTGCAGGAGGGAGGGCTTTAGATTCCTGAGGCATTGGGACCACTTCTGGGGGAGATGGGATCTGTACAGGCCAGATGGGTTGCACCTCAACAGACCCAGAACAATATCCTCGCAGGGGGTTTTGCTAGTGCTATTGAGAAGGTGTTAAACCAGTTTCGCTGTGCGATGGGAAAATGAGAGTAGATTCAAAAGGGAGAAAAGAAAAGTTGGAAATGGAAAATACAAAATTAGTAAGTGTGTTTGGAAGGCAGAGGAAACAAAGGCTAGAAAATAGACAACAAAGGAGTTTGGCAGTGCTAAACAGCACATACCTCAATGCAAGAAATCTAGGGAATAAGGCAGTTGAGCCACGTGGGAGTATGATATTACAGTTATTACTGAGACATAGCTGAAAGGGCAGGAATGGCAGATCATCATTCCTGGTTACAGGGTTTTCAAACCAGATAGAGGGTTAAAAAAGGAGGGGTTCACATTATTGGTTAAAAAAACAATTATAGATGTGAGGAGGGATCATATAGGATGAGGATCATCAAATGAGGCCACATGGGTTGAAGTGAAGAACAAAAAAGGGGCAATCACACTACTGGCAGTGCACTATAGATCCCCAAACAGTCAAAGGGAGTTAGAGGAGCAAATATGTAGGCAAATCTCTGAGATGTGCAATAATAGGGCAATAATAGTGGGAGATTTCAATTACCCTAATACTAACTGGGATTAAAAATAGTATGAAAGGCACAGAGGGGGGAGAACTCTTAAAATGTGTTCAGGGCAACTTTTTTAGTCAGTATGTAGCAAGCCTAAGAGAGGGGCAGGTTGTGAACATAGTTTTAGGGAATGAAGCTGGGCAGTTTGAAGGGGCATCAGTTGGGAAACACTTTGGTGGAATTGAACATAATTCAGTTAGCATTAGGCTAGTTATGGAAAAGGACAAAGATAGGTCATGAATAAAAGTTCCCAATTGGTGAAAAGCCAATCTTACTAAGCTGAGATGTGATTTCGCGAAAGTGGACTGGAAACAGCTACTTGAAGGTAAATCAGTGCCAGATCAGTGGGAGGTATTCAAGGAAGAGATAGTGAGGGTTCAGAGCAAATATGTTCCCTTAAAGAAAAAGGGTGGGACTAACAAATCCAGAGTCCCCTGGATATCAAGGGACTTAAAGGAGAGAATAAAGGAAAAAAAGAGATGCTTATGAAAGATAGCGAGAGCTCAATACTGCAGAAAATCTACAGGAGTATAAAAAGGTGATGTTAAAGAAATTAGGAAAGCAAAGAGCAGGCATGAAAAAATTATTGGAAAATAAAATCAGGGAACACCTAAAGATTTTTTATAAATACATTGTTACGACCGAGGCGGGAGGAGTGCACTGTCTTTCTCTAGTTCCACTTCTCCACCAGTCACAGCATATATTTAAATGTTTACCCAGTTACCGATACATCCAATTATATACTCTATTTTTATTTCAGAATAAAATCCACCAACCAGGTTTCCTTAACAAACAACAAAATTATTCATTTATTATAAAGCAAGACTTATCCAGTAAAGATGTAAAGCCTTAACACACAGATTGAAATATGAAAGTTCCCTTTTAAAATTAGCCACACACTCGCATGCAGACAGATGCGTAGACAACAGAAAAAATAAAGAAGTTTTCTCTGCAGAGATTTTTTTACAAAAAAGATAAAAAAATATTTTGGTCAAATACTTGCTAATTCTTGAAGGAAAAGGAGAAGATATGGAATTATATCAGATGTCCCTTTATTCTGGCATCCCAAATACATGTAGATGGCTGTCACTGGGATCTTTTTGGAGCAGTTCTTTTCAGGCGACGTTGAGGATTAGTCTGGCAGGCTTTCCAGGAGAAATGCAACGTCAGGCTTTCACACACTGGATGTTACAGGGTTTCTCAGACAGGTGGAGAAAAAATGAGCTACATGGGGTCTGGAGTCAATGTTGAGGACTCCCAGGGCAACTCCCTCCTGACTATATGCCACTGTGTTGCTGGGTCTGCCCTGCTGGTATACCCAGGGATGGTGATGAGACATTATCTGCAAGGTATGATTCCGGGAGTATGACTATATCAGGCTGTTGCTTGACTATTCTGTGGGACAGCTGTCCCAATTTTGGTATAAGCCCCCAGATGCTAGTAAAAGAGGACTTTGCAGTGTCGATAGGGCTGGGTTTGCCGTTGTCGTTTCCGATGCCGGGTGGCCCGTCCGGTTTCGTTCCTTTTCTTAGACTTTATAGCAGTTTGGTACAACTGAGTGGCTTGCTAGGCCAGTTAATAGGGCATTTAAGAGTCAAGCACATTGCTGTGGGTCTGGAGTCACATGTACCAGACCAGGTAAGGATGGCCGATTTCTTTCCCTGAAGGACATTAGTGAACCAGATGGGTTTGTAAAACAATCGACAATGGTTTCATGATCACCATGAGACTCACATTTTAATTCCAGATTTATTAATTGAATTCAAATTCCACCATCTGCCGTGGTGGGATTCGAACCCATGTCCCCAGAGCATTAGCCAATCTGTGACATTACCACTACGCCACTGCCTCCCCATTTAAATGAATGCAAAGTTGCAATCCACCATGCTGGGAGAATACTGGAATGCTGCTCACGTGCTGCTGACTTAATTTCTCTAACATATCTCACCATCAGGAATCCGAAGAAACACCTCCCGCCTAATTATATCACTCCGCATGACACCAAATCTGCTACGGCGGAGAGCATAACAGTCCCCCCATGAAGTTTGAATGGTCAGAATCATGCCAAACAACATTTGAGAAGTTAAAGGCCATTTTGATAAAAGTGCCAGTTCTTGCAGCCCCAGGTTTTAGTAAGCCATTCATGGTGGCTATTGACACTGGCGACATAGGTGTAGGAGCGGTGCAACTCCAAGATGATGATGATGCTGGTGTGGAATGGCCCTAGTCCCCGATAGCTACTTCTCTAGGAAGCTTAATAAACATCAAAGAAAATACTAAACCATGAGAAATGTTTAGAACAAAGAACCTCAGGCTGTTTCACAGGAGTTTGTGTTACACTAAAAATTGTACATGTTGCAGGGAAGAACAATGTAATTGCTGATGCTCTGTCCATAGTTTAAAGAGGGGTTGTAAGAGAGAAGGAAGCTTCTGAGTTATGATAATTTTATGGTGTTTAAATCCTGCTGATCCTAATTGTCACATTAAATTGGTTTTGTTATGGGTTAAGCCCTTATGATTTTCTAAATAGCATATATAATTGTGGAATATGAAAAAGTTATCTGTCCAGTATGTAATAAGCTATTTGATAAGACCTTGCTGTACTTCTGCACTGTTATAAAGAAACTATGGCAAAGCTTTCTTTTTCCCAAGGGGGAAAAGTGTGACGGAGTCCCTGGTTTGTGAGACCAGTGTAGGAGTGTGTGCAAGCGGTTGTCTGAACAAATGACTTGTTCAATATTCTGTTAGGTGCATTGACTCTGGTTTCAAAGCTTGTTTTTTTGAGAAAGTCCCTAACTAAAAGTGAATCTAAAAACTTCAGGGTTCCAGGGAGATAGAACTGGTTGGAATCAGATAAAACTGGTAAACCAGATAAAACAAGATCATATCACAAGATTGCAGTGTACAGGCAAGCGACTGGAAACTGAATCCGGGAGCTGGCCAAAAGCAAATATGACTGGCAGCAGCTGTTTTGGTTATTTAAGGTTATAATGGTGGATCCACACTATCAAGACTGTCATGAGCAGAGCTGAGGAGGTTCTGGAGTAGTGCACTGTTTTTGGTGAAGACTGTACCTATGGAGTTCAGGTTGAAATGGAATTGTTGTTGGATGAGAGTCGATGGCTGCATCTTGAAAGAAAGAAGCTGGAGATCTACCCAAGGAAGTTCAGACCTTTGAAGAACTTTGTGGCTGTAATTTGTGTCATATATACCGAGTGGACTGCCCAATAAACACGTGAGACCTACCTTTGTTGTATCTAATAGTGAATGTGTAACTTGTAGTATATTTTTTAACTGTGATTTGTCTGTTAATTTATGTTGAATTTTGGTTTGACAAAGTATTAGCTATAAAAGTGAAATCTTGTCCATTTGGTATTTCTATTGGGGTAATGCGGTAAATTTGGTTCTTTTGGTTTGTTGATCTCCACAGGGATCATGACAATGGGCTGAATTTTATTGGGGCGCCATGCTCCGCAGCAGCGCCTTTTGAACTCAGTGGCGTGCCTGCATTCGCCGGCTGCCACCGAGCCCCCGTGATATTTCCATTTCCATTTCCATAAAGGCCGCATGTCACCCCCCCACCCCCCCCCCCCCACAATATTACATGTGGAGAGGCGGGACATTCGGCGCAGCGAGTGTTTTGACAGTTGTACTTCCTGACAGCTGTCAAAGAATACTTACCTGACTGCTGAAGAGTGGGGCTGCTGTCAATCCGGCAGCAAAGCAGAAAGTGCTGCAGAAATCCAGTAGGTCAGGCAGCATCTGTGGAGAGAGAAGCAGAGTTAACTTGTCCAAGTTCACAGACCTGAAAATTAACTCTGCTTCTCTCTCCACAGATGCTGCCTGACCTGCTGAGTGACCTAGCACTTTCTGCTTTGCCGCCACATACTTACCCTGCTATGTCCCAGTGTCCTGTGAATTTGTGATCCTCTTCTCCCACTCAAGTGTAACATTCTTTCTTGTAGGCGTGCCACACCTGGGTGAATAATTGTACACTTGCATATTCCAGAACGTGAGACTTAACTAGACCATAAATGGTATTAGACGTTTGCCGAGAACACAATGAAACAAATGGGAATGCATGGGTATCACAGCAATGTAAATACTTCTTCCACTAAATGTTTCTCACCAACATGTGTGTCCTTTTTTCTGTGCGAATGATGTGTGCCAGCATGTAGTGTCAATGTTACATCCCTTTGCTCTCCCTTCAGCAGAGCCAACGTATGCAATAACATCATTGACATGCCACCATTACTCATGAGCGTCTCCACGGATGCAGTGACATGGACATTGGCTCAGTCAGCTGCTGCCTCTAATGGTTTACACAGGGATGCTGCAGATGTGGGCTGGTGCACAGCAGGTGAGCGAGGGTGATGTGTGGCTTGCAGAGCTCATGTCAGTTCCTATGGTGCAGAGAGCCTTTGTCTGATAAGCCACTTCCATACATCCCTACCTCACTGCTAGCCCTGTGTGCACAGCCTGGGTGCCATCTGCCCTCCCATGCATCTTTCATGTTGTAGGTCCTCAGCGTCCTCAAAGTCCGAGGAGGAACCTTGTTGACGTCTCTACTCATCATGCCAGGCCTGGCCCTTATTAGGTGTGTAGTTGTGCTGAGCAGCAAAGAAAGGAGCCGGCGTTTTTGGCCCATAGCACAGGGCATCACCCTATCCATACAGGCATTGGAGGCATGCTTTAAGCATGCTGATCTCCTGCTCAATGGTGGCTCATGTAGCTCAGTGACTGTTGTTGTATCTCTCCTCTGCAGCAGTGGTGGGGGATCTTGCTGGTGTCGGGAGCCATGTCTGCAAAGGATAGCCCTTATCTCCAAGAAGCCATCCCTCCATCTGAGCCAGTTCAGTGAACAGCGGTGGCAGCCAGGATTGGCGCAAGACCCAGGTGTCATGGCAGCTGCCTGAGAAGCGGTTACACATTCGCAGCAAGCATCTGCAGTGATCACACACCAGCTTCACCTAGAGTGAGAGGGCTCCTTTAATGTGACATCTGCAGGTGGTAGCCTGGCGGGAGGCCTGATGTCCACATGAGTGCAGTCGATGAACATTACAACCTATGGTTCTCTGGCAATGGTGCCAGAACCAATGGCCCTCTGGGCCTGGCTGTGAGAGTCCGTCCTGAAGCGGACATACTCAATGACCCTCCAGTGCAGGGCATTGGTAATCTCCCTGATGCCGTGGAGCACTGCTGACTGTGTGACCCCACAAAGGTGTCTGGTGGGCCCCTGAAAAGGTGCAGTGGCGTCAGGCTTGAGAACCGCTGCCACTATGAGGAACAGAGGCATAGGATGTCCACCGGAGCCCAAGGACTGCAGGTCATCCTTGATCAGGGCAGAGATGTCACCACCCTCTCTAAATGCGTAATCGCCTCCGACACTGGTGCTCTGACATCCGGTGGCATGTCATGTGGGGCCTGTAGATGCACAGCAAATGTAATGGTGAGCTCCCCTTGGGGGCTGCTGCTCATGACCGGGGGCCTTTACGTGGATCACACCTGCCTGATGATATTACCTCTGGCGCATACCGATCCTCACGGGCAGAGGATCACACAATGTAGGATAAGCCATACCTATTTCCATGTGATAAATAAAGTTGAACCCTTCATGTATTCGAAGGTTCCTAACAGGGCAGGGATTGGTGTTGACGGGTACATTAGTTGCTTTCCATGGAATAACTATGTGGCGTGCCATGGCATTGCCCATCTTGGCCAACACTGAGTGGCACAGCATGACCACATCAAGATCCTGCCAGCTGAATCGATTGCCCCCACCATCCATACAACCTTAATGCTCCTGCCCTTTCTGGCACCCTCCCCACTTACAGGGTGCCTAGTGTGCCATTGCTCCCTCACAAACACGAATTAACACAGAGCGTACACTGTTAATGGAGGGATGGTACACAGTACCTGCCTTCCTGCCAGCAGAGCTTTCCCACCAGTAATCCCAGACCCCTTCCCTTTAGATATGCAGAGTGAGATCCCTGAAAAGAAACTTAGTTTCTGCAGCAAAACCTTCTACCTCTGTTGACCTGCCGGCTTTTTCAATTGTGAAAGGGATGGCACGTGACAGCCGCCTGTTCATCGAAAAATCCAGAAGTGTCAGTGGAGAGGCTTCGGGCTGCATAATCAGCAAAGGTAAGTACCATTTCCCATATACTAATTGTGGTGCTGCCACCGTGCGGCCGGAGGGTTGGGGAGGGGGGGGCGCGCGCCAAGGTCCTGCCGCCGCCGGTAATATGTGGCAGGCCTGTCTTGACATCACGGGTTGAGGCAGACCTCTCCCTGCAGAATTTTACCGGCCCCCGCGCCACGACTCGCAGCATCAAGGGGCCAGTAAAATTCAGCCCATTATGTGGAATGAGATTGACAGGTTGTTTAAAATTCCCTTCTGATAGGTGCTGTATGATATGCAGGGTAGGGACTGTTCACTGCTGGGGAGGGGTGGAAAGGATTGTTTTCCGGTGTCATTGAGAGAGATGAAGAACTGTTCTAATCTTGCTACTGTCATGGCTCTTGGAAGGTCAATTTGCCTTCTTGCCCCCAACTCTTTGACTAGTGCCTCCAGAGAGGCCTCCAAGAACTGGGGACTTGATTATGATTCATTTTGCAAGGAAAATATTCCTTCCAGCAATCTTGCAGAGATAAATGCAGTCTTCCTTTAAGAAGTGCATTCCTGCTTTAAATGGGCCATGGCAGAGCTGCTGCAAATTGCACCCAGAAAGTGGGCAGGCTTTGCATTTCTGATGTGATTAAGTGGGAAACCCACCAATTAAGTGTTAATGAGGCCTGAGAGTTAAAACACCCCCAGCCTGAAATCTGGGCAAGTCAGTGAGTTCTGCACTTGCCCCATTCCCTGTTTGAAACTGGCTGGGTCTTACAATCTACCCCCATGTCTTTGGAGTGGGCCTTGAACTTTCTGTGGTAAGCATGTTGGCAGTTGAGAGAATGTGGAGATTGAAACTCAGATAGCAAAGTTGTACTTCTGTTCTGCCTGAGTGGACAGCCAGTGGAGATGAAATCATGCACCAGAGTCAAATATGAAAGCTTTAGTCATGTTAAACTGAAGGGGAGAGGGGCGAATTCTACAAAAGATGCTTTTCCCCAAGTTATTCCTCTAGCAGCATAAAGCACTATAACAACGGACTCCCAAAAGGCAGAGATCCCTCCTTTAATAACAGTAGGAATTAAATAGTGGATCCTATACAGCACTGCTTGCAATAGGCAGAATTTTCATCCCAAGGTGGAGGTCAGAGGTGCATCCCCTCTCTGCAATGATGGCCTGGCAGCTGTGGCCACAGTATATTTTGAAACATTTAAAAGTCTTCAGTGGGCACCTACGGCAGCGTCCACCTCTCCTGGTAGTTCTGCTGGCTGCCTGAGTCTCGGGCACTCCCAGTGACCCACCTGGCTGCAGAATCTGCCTGCTGTCCTTAAGTGGACAGGGCTCCCGAAGTTGGCCTGTTAATTGGTTGCCTCCTTGAAAAGTCTTGTCCAGGGTCCTGCCATCACAGCTCCAGGGACCCGGGTTCGATTCTGGGTACTGCCTGTGCGGAGTTTGCAAGTTCTCCCTATGTCTGTGTGGGTTTTCCCCGGGTGCTCCGGTTTCCTCCCACAGCCAAAGACTTGCAGGTGATTGGTAAATTGGCCGTTGTAAATTGCCCCTAGTGTAGGTAGGTGATAGGGAATATGGGATTACTGTAGGGTTAGTATAAATGGGTGGTTGTTGGTCGGCACAGACTCGGTGGGCCGAAGGGCCTGTTTCAGTGCTGTATCTCTAAATAAAAATAAAATAAAATAAAATTCAGCCTGGCGACAGGAGTGGGACCCTGGAACTAAACTTCAGCCCAATGAATTAGACAATATGCAATTTTAGGGACATCGAGAAACCAATATGGCCACTTAAAGAATGAGGAAGTTGGAGAGAGATGTGGGTTCTAATTTGCATATGGAGCACACATCAAGCAGGTGAAGTGCAGTGCAATTGCACCAATTCGCGCTCTCTGCTGACCCCACCACATCTGATGGCAATACTGAGAGGCCTGAAACATTTGCATAGTCAGGCATCATTTGGAATCTGACTGGCAGATCACAAAGTTGAGTCCAAAGTAAATGTCTGTGGAGTGGGGGGGGGGGGGGGGGGGCGGAGAGGGAGGGTGGCAATCACACAGGAGGGGGAACTGATTGGTGGTGGAGGATGGGAAGATTTTTGTGGGACCAGGAGGAGTGTTCATGGTCCTCGTAACCATACAACAAATCAGTACCAACAGTTTTTTGGGGTGCTCGGGAGCAGTCTGAAGTGGTCCCTTCAAGGTCTACTTGATGTCCAGTATCAATGGGAGGAGAGTCCATTTGTACCTGAAAATTACATCAAGGCCTTACAGTGGATTGGATCCTGATTTAAATCTTACAGTAAGGTTTTGAGCCAGTCTAGTCCTGGGTGGCCAGCAGTCAGTAGGATTGTTTAAAAATAATCACACAACTACCATCTTCCAGCATGTAAAGGACAAATGTCATACAAAAATCACCCCCTGGTGTGATGCAGGGCAGTAAGTTTTGTTTTTATCATTTTAGAATTGTTGAGCAGAATTATATTAAGCCTGTGAATCATAGAATGATACAGCACAGGAAGCCATTTGGCCCATCATGTCTGTTCTGACTCTTTAAAAGAGCTATCCAATTTTCCCAAACTCCTGCTCTTTTCCCACAGCTCAGAAATCTCCTCCCTTTCAGGTATTTAGCCAATTTCCTCCTGAGGTTACTATTGAATCACTCCCACCACTCTTTCAGGCAGTGCATTCCAGATCATCATAACTCGCTGCATAAAACAATTCTCCTCGTCTCCCCTTTTGCCAATTACCTCAAGATCTGTATTATATTATTTCAGCTCAAAGTTAAGTATTTAATTCTTCCTGTGCAGTCTCATGTCATTATTTATATCTTTTTCGAATCACCTTAAATCTGTGTCCTCTTGTCTCCTCTTGCTGGTGGAAGTAATTTCTCCTTATTTACTCCATCAAAATCCTTTATAATTTTGAACAACTGTAACAAATTTCTCCTTGACCTTCACTGGTATAAGGAGAGCAACTCCAGCTTCCTCCTCCACATAACTGAAGTTCCCTCATCCTTAGTACCATTCCAGTAAATCTCTGCACCCTCTCCAAGGCCTTGATATCATTCCTAAGGTGTGTCACCCAGAACTGGAAAAAATACTTGAACTGAGACCTAACTAGTGATTTTTAAAGTTTATTAGCATAACTTTCTGGGAGATTTGAAGCAACCATGGTTTTTTATGTGATTATGCGAATGAGTGGCCCATGCTAGATGCAAAACATTTCCTTTTCCCCGTGTCCACTGAAAACCATACTTTATTCAAATAGACAATTTAAGGCAAAAGCATTTTGTACGGACATAGCGTTGGATGAAGACATTATGAGGCAAATCTGTAGAAATTCTTCCCTGTAACTTTCAAAAAACATAAAAGTTAGAATAAAAGCAATATATCCATCTGCAATTCACACTTGATACCCCAACTTTCGTTTAATCATTTTTAGTCCAGTAATTGGTGGGATGGAGGTCAGTGCACCCAACTGAACCGTAAAATTAACCCTTATACCACTACTTACATCACTGGCTGTCTGAAAAATATTTTTAAAGACAATTTAAAAATCAACCCACAAATGCACGACCCAGTCAAGTCCAAGTTTGTCCTCACCAGTGAGGTCATCACCTGGTAGGTCATGTGACAGTTGAGTCACAAGACATCACAATGAAATTCGTGACTGCACGAAAGCTCCAACTATTGGCACAATGGCCTTTTCAGGTAAAGGCGTTGGCAACTTGGATATCCAGCTGTTCAACTTTGTGTTTGAGCATGAGGTGAGCGAGGAAGCGACTCTCCAATCAAAATCTTTCAAAACAATCAGCAATATTCTTCATCAACATCAACACTGTTCAAAATCATCAGAATTGGAATCTGTGAGGACGTGTCTGAGTAGGACCAACAACCTCTGAACTAGGAGAACTTCCATTCATAGGAGAAGGTAGCCTGTGGTTGGGTCAACAACAAAACTGGAGCAATACTTTGAAGATTTGCTGTGTGCTACAGAATCATGTTTATCACTAAGAGACTCCATCTATAAACACACAGCAGATTCTATTTCCACAGAACTGAATCTATAAGGAATTCAAGATCTACTGGTAAGTTTACTCTGTAGTTTAAGAAGGACTCATCAATAGCTTAACTATTTAATTGAAGATACACAAAATTCAACAACAAGAAGAACTTCAACCAGTCAAATTATTCTGTGGTTTACAATAGATATGGAGCTTACCGAGTATTTTGGAATTGTCGAGTCTAAAGAGGATTGATTCATTTCCCAGAGCCCCTCATCAGAAACATAGATTTTTAAGCCAAAAGAACTTTGCTGCACAGAATTGGGAATTTGGCTAAAAAAATCAAACAGATTGGAATTATGGGGAAAATTGATTCATGCAAAAATCCACTATCACAGTTGGTGAAACAATAAAAAGAAGCTACTTGTTTGCAAGTGAGCCAAGGAATTAAAGGAGCAGTACAGAAAATAATCACATCCAGAATTGAGGAGTGTGCACACTTTGGATGCAAGTGTGTGAAATATATAAAGTAGTGACTATGAAGGTAGAAGTGTGGATAGGTGCGATCCTAGGCCTATGTGCTGATAGTAGTGAACTGGTTAGGCTGAGAGTGATTGGGTCATTGCAGGAACTGGGACACACCAAAAGAAAAAGGGTCCTGCTGTTCCTTCGCAAGTTTCTTACGGAGCACCCCAGTTTGCCATTGTTACAACGCATTACTTTATTGAAGAGCATCTTGATACTGGTGAAGAACAACACTGCACATTTAGGCCGACCATTATCAAAAAAAATCATCTCTTTGGCTTCAGTAGAAATGACCAAATTATCTAGCGTAACTGATGAACACAGGGAAACTGCAAGTAACCTCCTGCTCACTCTGGGCTGCAGTTTTCCCACTGAAGTTTTCGCTGAGCTGCAGTCAATAATCCAACGACAGAGCCCAGTAAATTTCTATGTGATACTAACACTTGCAAACTTGTGTTCTGAAAAAGTGTGTTGTATTGTCCCTTTGCTGAAGCCAGTTTTGGAAACAATACTCTTTATGCTGCGTGTAGAAACATGTGAGAAAATGAAGTGGGTGTTCTGTTACGCCTTCAGTCTTATTAGTAAGAGCATTCGCGTTTACATCTCAAACACAGAAAAGGCCTTGCAACCTCCCTTGAGGAGGGATTTGATTTTCAATGAGTTTTCTACTGCTTATGACATACTTTTCCATTTCTGGTTTAACAAGAAAGAGTCCAAGGTGAGCACGGCAGTAATAGAAGCGATAGGCCAGATCTTCTACTTGCTACCCAGTGATAAAGTGGAGAATGAGCTCCCCATACTAATTCCAACCATTCTATCCATGTACCAAAAAACATCAAGTGATCTTTCTATCACTAAGGGTCTGTGTGGTGTTCTGGATACTGCCATGGAAAGAGACAGTAAAATGCTGGTGAACCATCTGGAATGTCTGCTCATCATTTTACATCAACAGATCTGTATTGTAATGGATCAACCCACCAATTCATTAGCTGAAATCCTTCAAAACAAAATCCTTTGCTGCTTCAGACTTCTAACTCCAGCTTTTATTGTCCAGATAATAAAATTCATTCTGCTGCAGCTGGAGATCAACAATCATCAAATTCAACTGGGAGCATTGGCTATAATGAACCACCTGATCAATACTGTCCCTTCATGCATGGAAAGTCAGAAGAATCAGTTTCTGAATAGCATGGCACTGCCAGTTTTAACAAACAGTAACAAAGTGAAGGAACAACTGGCCAAAGTAATATATACCATGGCCAGTCACAGTTACCTAGAACTGGAAGGAGGAGTACAAATGATCGAATTTATAATTGATCAATGTGCACTGCCCACTGAGGAGAATGAGAAACATATGGAAATCGGCGAAAGGACAGAGGAGCTTGGCAATGTGATTACGGACAGAGATGTAAGGAGACAGTACGAAGGATTGGTGGAAGAACTGACCGCAACATTGAACCTTGACAATGTTCTCTGGCCATTGCTATTAGAGTTTGTGATCCCAGTAAGGTACACTAATGCCTTAGCTACACTCTGTCGTTCCTTGGTGTACCTTGGAACAAAGAAGCAGAAATCTGGTGCAACAGAGTTTGTTCTAAATTATGAAGAACATGTAAATCTTCCAAATCGTCAGGCATTGCTGACTCGGCTGTTGACCGTGTCTTCTTCTCCCTATGAGGGGAGAGGACGAGGTGCTCCTGCTCTGTCCTTACTGCAAGTCCTGGGTATTAACATTCACCCTGCAGCAGTGAAAGTATGGGACAACGAACTCCCAATTTTAATTCATTATTTACAAGAATTTTCAGAGAATTATCTGCTCCAGAATCAGTGGGAACAGAAACTATTACATGTTTTGTTCCAGACTCTGGAGGAAATAGAAGATGAAGTGTGGATTGTTCAGCTGAGTGATGTGATGACTAAATACATTCACAGATGTCACCCTTCTCCGCAGCAGAAGGGGTTTCTCTATAAATGTCTAGGGATAGTGTTGCAGCTGACCCAGAATCAGGAAGTGGTAAAGAAGAAACTTCACGAGATGCTGCAGATTGTTCAGCATGACGAAGCTTTAGAAAGGGAGGGTGTAGCTATTGGAATTGGCCACTGTGCTCGAACCCACTTGGATTTCACTTTAACTACACTGAAAGATTGTTCAAAGCTCAATATTTTTAAGAAGACTGCAAGCTTCTACCAGATAATGAAGGACCAGGGTAGCATTGAAATAATGAAAGTGAGAAGCACGCTCATTTTATGCTATGGATATTTAATCTTGCATTCTCCAAAGGAGCTCATTCTACCCAGATTGGATACTGACATTCTACAGAATGTTCTTAACCATTTCAACATGAAGATTTTGGGAATGAAGATTCAGGTCAAGGACTCAACAATGAAGTTAAGTTTGATAAAAACAATAACCCTGTTGGCTAGAGTTATCCTATCCATAAAAGATCAACCTAGCTACAAATTGACCAGAAAGGCTGAATTGCTGACCTACCTGCAAGAGTTCATTAAGGCTGAGCCAATGGACACAATGAAAACTTGCATTCGAAAGGCTGCCATGGATGCTTGTGCATCACTTATAATAGTGGAGCCTTTATTAAATGATCATGGGGAATTGGTTAAGGTGTGCCTGAACAGTGTTTTCAGCTTGCCATATTTAGAGGACAGCAGTGCCAATGAAAGCAGAGACATGAATATGGTTGAGAGACGGGGGCTTTACAATGAGACACTGGTGTCACTGGAGGATCTTCTGAAGCAATTTCTACTTCTGGATTTGTCATCTGATGGTCTTCAGTTTCTATTTAAGAACATGATGAGTTGGATAGAATCCAGAAAGAACTACGAACGAGAAAAATCCTTGGAGACTACTTTACATCTACTGACATTTTATCTGGAAGTAACTGACATTAATGATAAGGCTCCATCTCATAATTTGGCAGCTATTATTGGATGCATAGTGCTTCGATGTTCAGATCCATCACTTATTGTAAGGGAGAGAGCCATTGAATGCTTGTACATATTGCTTTACATACAGTTACAATTTGAAGGGTTTCCTATGGATCATCGAGTTGGAGAAGTGGAACATCTGAAAGCCATTAAAGATGGTTTAAAAGACACCAACAGTGAAGCTCTCTATCGTGTATGCACTGATATTGGTAAAGTTCTGTCCAAATGCATGGCTCATGACCAGGTGAACACACTACTCTTCACCATTTCTAAAGGACTTACTGACAAGCAATTAAACAGTTCCTGCGTGGCTTCCATTGTCATGAACGTCCTTATAAGGAAATGTGGAGCAATCCTTACCGACAGCCCTGGAATAATCAAAGTTCTGTTTCATCAATTGCAGTCAATTACAGAGCCACAAGTAACAAATGCTGTGATACATTCTATCTCAATTCTGGCTTCACAGAATGTGTTGATAGTTTTGCCCTATCTCCTCAAATACCAAATCCCATTTCAGACATACATGGATGAGATATGGAGATCCCTACTGAGCGATAATATACTAGCCACAGCCTCTGTTAAATACCTACTGGATAACTTAAAGCTACTGTATGATGACAGGAAAGAATGCCTTATCCAAGAGATGACAAAATCAACAACACAACAGCCTCTGGCTGTTATCTGTGCTCTTCATGCAATGATCTGCAGCCCTGAGTCAGAAAGTGTGGTAAATGTCCTGTACCCCCAGCTGTTCAGCATTATTCTGATTTATCTCAGCTCCAGTGTCCAGGTCTGGTTCCCCAGCGATTTTCCAGGAATTCCAAAAGAGAGGAAAGCATTCAGCCTGCCTGAAAAACCTGGGAACATCGACACTTGCAATTATGCTGTTGAGATACTTCAAGCTCTCTTGACAAATGGAAACAGCGATGATTCAAACATTACGAAAAAGGAAAGTTGGGATCTGATCAAGAGTCCAGGGAAGCACCATGAGGGGGTTATGCTGCTGGCCAGCACAATGGCCACGTGTGCTGTCCCTCATCTGATCAGCATTGTGGAGCAACTCATTCCTTTCCTTGCTAATGTCCATGAGAGGCAGAGAATCACCGTGGCTGCTTTCTTCACTGAGCTTTTAAATCATTCAGTAGTGTTGGAATTGTCCCTCACAGACACTCTTGTGGGAAGCTTGCTTCGATGTTTGATTGACCCTTCTCCTACAGTCCAGGGACTCGCTGCAAAAGGTTTGGGAAATGTTGCAATTGGAGCTTCTCAAAAGATAGAAAAATACTCAACCAAATTGTTGTCTGCAATGATTGCGGTAATACATAAATACTCTAAATCCAATAATCTCATAGCACTTGAGGCAATGTCGAGCATTTCAAAGGTCCTAGATCAGCTGCAGGACAATTTTGCAGATTCCATTCTGATTGATATAGCACTTACAATCGAGCCTTTCTTTGAACACAAACAGGGCAAACTGAGAACTTCAGCATTTAAAGTATTCGGGAAAATAATCAGATTTGGCAAAATTCAGTTGACTCCCATATTAATGGAGCACATCTATTCAGCCCTGATCAGCTTGTTGCTGCATCTCAATGATGGCAGCAATGAAGTGAGAAAAGTCTGCAAATCAGTGCTGAATTTGATGGGTCCAATCATGGCATCAGAAACGCTAAGCAAAATGCTTCAAGAGCTTTCACCAGAGGACACAATACTAGATTATGAGAAATATCTGAGCAACATCTCCAAGCACATTAGCAAAGATTTGCCTGACAAGGTCAACTTCTACATAATGAGCTGTGCTGCCTTCCTCAGGAACGTACAACCCGAGATGAGAGAAAACGCCGTCACATTGATAGGTTTTCTCATGTACAATGCAGCGCCGGATTATTCCACCCTGTTCTCTGCAGATCCTATTTGTCAAGAGATCAATAATCTGCTATCTGATCCGGTGAAAAATGTCCGACTTAAAGCAGCCATAGCAATACAGTACCTCTACATGTACTAAGGATCATTAGAACACAAGTACTATGAGGTGTGACATTGAAAATGGCTGAGAGGAAGAAATCATTGCTATGGAACAGATTGGGCTGTCCTATTAAGAAGTTAGTGTCCCAAATGGAAATGCTTTTTTGACCAGTTGCACACTGCCTCTCTGAAAAGGACACCTCCAGTGACAAACTGCAAGATCATTTGCTGAAAAAACGATCTGAATTTATTTTAAAATAATATTTTTGGATTAAATTATAAATTTATGTTTTACTTTCTGCCTTTTTAAAACTTTGACTTTTTTATTTTTTTGGTCATTTACTTTCTCTTGACTTCTCTCAGATCCTTCCCACCTGTGTCCTCCCCTCCCTATCACCCAGCCATGCATCTTTCAGTACTGCCCTCTCTGGTACTTTGCTCTTCTAATCCCTGCCCTAACCTATCCTTTGACTTTACACTCTCCTTACAGAATTATAGAATCCTGCAGCATAGATGGAAGCCATTTGGCCCATTGTGCTGTGCTGGCTCTTTGGGAGAGCTATCCAATTAGTCGCACTCTCCTACCCTTTCCCCATAACCCTGCAAATATTTCCGCTTCAAGTATTTATCCGATTCACTTTTGAAAGTTACTACTGAATCTGCTTCCACCCTTTCAGATAGTGCAATCCAGATCTAAACAACTCGCTGTGTAAAAACAAATTCTCCTCATCTCCCCTCTGGTGCTTTTGCCAATTATCTCAAATGTGTGTCTTCTGCTTACTGACACTTCAGCCACCAGAAACAGTTTCTCCCTATCTACTCTACCAAAACCCTTCATGATTTTGAACACCTCTATCAAATTTCCTCTTAACCTCTCTGCTCCAAGAAGAACAATCCCAGCTTCTCTTGTCTCTGCACATAACTGAAGTACCTCATCCCTGGAACCATTCTGATAAATCAAAATTTAGTAAATTTCTGCCATATGTCTTGATCATTCTTCGGATAAACTGACAGCTATCCTCTGTGCCTCTTGATATTATCTAAAAGACCCAGTGAAGCTCCCGCCCCTTCCTCCATATGAATAGTAATCCCAAATGCCCCATCGTCCTCTCTTGGACTTTCCTGCCCAGCATACTGTCAGTGGAGCTAACCTCAGAAACTGTCCTGTCCCTCTTTTCCCCTTGGACACTGCCAGTGCATTATTTACTGGTCCCCTCCGAATTTTCCCTCCAGAATGTTTGTTCATTCATGCAAAAGGCCCATGCCATCCATGACCTCATCTAATAAATAAATCAAATGTTCAAGTCTTTCTTCAAGTATTTCCTGATAACAGGCAGCATCCTATGAATCTGCACTGTACCCTCTCTATTGTTCAACATCCTTCCCATAATGCGGAGACAAAATCTGCACATGGTCCACCAATTGTGATCTAACTAAGGTTTTAATGTAGATTACGAGTGACTACTCATCCTCAATTATTTCAAACTCCATCTCATTTTACCTTGTTCTCTCTCCTCCGATTTCACTGTTCTCCTTTAACCTTTATTCCCATATCAACACCCTTACATATATGCTTCACTTAAAGCATTGTGAAGCTTTGGAATTCTGTAAGCCAGAGAGCTGTGGATGCTCATTTAAGTGTATTCAAGGTATAGTGCAGGAAGGTGGAGTTGAGGTAGAAGATTAACCATGATCTTATTGAATAGTGGAGCAAGCTCGAGGGGCCGAATAACCTTCTCCTGCTCCTATTTCGTTATGTTCTTCTGGCCACCTGTTTGTCTACCCATCTCACATGGCCTTGATTACAGACAAAGCCACCTCCAACCAGTTCTTTCCACCTCTTACCACTTGTAATCCCCTACCTCTTTCCAAACCCACTTCCGTCTGAAAAACATCCATGGAAGAAAACACTTTCCCAAAGTCACTGACAGTGACCCTTCCAAGTTTCCAGGTATCTAGACTTTGGCCTTCCATTTGCCACCATACTTCTGCAGCTGTTGATCTGCTCAACCAGTCTCTTGCCTTCACTCTTAATATCCTTGCTCCCAATAAAATCATTGCTCCTCCAGTCCTGCTATGGTCCTCATCTTCAAGACCTCAAGTCCAAGAGAGATAGACTTGAGCATATCCGATGCACAACTGATTGAGCTATCCATTACCAGATTTGGGTGGAACATGTCCAGCACTATCGGGCCTCCTTTTCTTCTTCTAAAACCAGAGATAGTCCAGGATAATCAATCCTGGAGAGCAAAGATGACTTCATTGCTCCATAAAACCTTCCCATAAAACCTTCCTTCCCGCCCTCACCTCCAACAAGTGGAAAGAGTTCATGGATTTCTTTGTCAATAAGACTGAGACCATCCGTTCAGCAACCCTTCCCCATTATCCTTCAAGCCAATCTCCTATACTAAAAACAGAAAGTGCTGAAAATACTCAGCAGGTCAGGCAGCATCTGTTGAGAGAGAAGCAGAGTTGACATTTTAGGTCTGTGACCTTTCCAGCCAAATCTCCTGCTGAGTTCCCTCAAAGAGATAAAAATGGGAAATTTTAATTTTCACATAGATTGCAAGAAGCAGAAAAACTTGAGTTCTAATGGCAGCGAACGTCTTGAGTGTATTCAAGATTTTCTGGAATAATATGTTCTTCAACCAAGAATAGAACAAGCCATCTTAGATTTAATGATGAGTAATGAGCCCAAACTAGTCAATGACCTAATGGTAATGGAGCATCTAGCTAACAGTGACTATAAAATGATTGATTGCAATGCTAGATTTAGAGGAAGAGGGTGAGTCACCAAGCCAAGGTTTTAAATTTGGGTAAGGCTAATTTTGGCAGGATAAGGCAAGAATGGACCATAACAGATGGGCATTAATAGAAAAATATGCCCACAACCAGTGGGAGGTGTTTAAAGAACTATTTGGTAGAATACAAAGCCTGTACAAACCCCTAAAGGACAAGACTCGATTTCTGTAAGTAAACAACCTTGTCACATCACAGGCTGAAAGAATCACACTTGAAGTCACAGATATAACTTTAACAAACATTTAACAAGCTTTTATGGAGGCTCCTTCTTACTGCTGCTACATGTGCTATCTGACCTTACAACAACCCCCCAGGTCAAATGACTCCCCATAGTACAAAGTGTTCCCTTCATCTTCTCTTCCAAGTACCATATAGTATCTAATACTCAAGACCGCACACATACACACACACACAATCCGCCATAATGACACCTTGGTCTAGAAGAAAAGTGAGAGGGAGGTTCAAGTTAAAAGAAAGAGATAATATGAACAATAGAGATCATGTGAAGTGGGAGAGATACAAAGAACAGTAAAGGGACACCGATAAAGTAGTAAGAGCTTTGAAAAGGGAATATGACAAAAAAAAACCATGAGGGATGCCAAGGACATTATAAATTATTTTTAGAAACATATGAAGAGAAAAATGGTGACTCAGAGTAATGTGGGACTCTTAATGACAGGTGGAGGTGATAATATAAACAGGAAATGTTGACTCGCTAAGTATTTGTTTTGTATCGGTTTTCACACTAAAGGAAGAGGATAAAGTACCAGATACAAGGTAAGCTAAAAATAAATCAAGAGAGGAACTAACTAGATTCAACAGTGGTGCATGGTTAGCACCGCAGCCTCACAACTCCAGCGACCCGGGTTCAATTCTGGGTACTGCCTGTGCGGAGTTTGCAAGTTCTCCCTGTGTCCCTGGGTTTTCTCCGGGTGCTCCGGTTTCCTCCCACAAGCCAAAAGATTTGCAGGTTGGTAGGTAAATTGGCCATTATAAATTGTCACTAGTATAGGTAGGTGGTAGGGAAATATAGAGACATGTGGGGATGTGGTAGGAATATGGGATTAGTGTAGGATTAGTATATATGGGTCTTTATAACGGAGACATGGACGGCCGGTGGGTCTGATACCAGTGGCGAGCTCGCTGTACAATGTGTCTTTGGGGATCCTGCCATCTTCCATGCGGCTCACATGGCCAAGCCATCTCAAGCGCCGCTGACTCAGTAGTGTGTATAAGCTGGGGGTGTTGGCTGCTTCAAGGACTTCTGTGTTGGAGATATAGTCCTGCCACCTGATGCCAAGTATTCTCCGAAGGCAGCGAAGATGGAATGAATTGAGACGTCGCTCTTGGCTGGCATACGTTGTCCAGGCCTCGCTGCCGTAGAGCAAGGTACTGAGGACACAGGCCTGATACACTCGGACTTTTGTGTTCCGAGTCGAAGAGTCGAAGAGACTTAGTAGTTGGCAGGAAAAAAGACAGAGGCGCAAGGGGAGAGCCAACTGTGCAACAGCCCCAACAAACAAATTTCTCTGCAGCACCTGTGGAAGAGCCTGTCACTCCAGAATTGGCCTTTATAGCCACTCCAGGCGCTGCTTCACAAACCACTGACCACCTCCAGGCGCGTATCCATTGTCTCTCGAGATAAGGAGGCCCAAAAGAAAAGAAAAAAAGAAAAGAGTATATATGGGTGGTTGATGGTCGGCACAGACTCGGTGGGCCGAAGGGCCTGTTTCAGTGCTGTATCTCTAAACTAAACTAAACTTAAAAATGGTAATGGAGAAAATATTGAGACTAAGGATAGACCAGGGTTGTCCAACATATGGCCCGCAGGCCAGGATCTGGCCCGCCAAAGATTTCCATCCAGCCAGCCGGGCCGTTCCTCATCCTCGCCAGTGTTCCGTGACTGAAGATGGGAAATTTCCCATTGTCATCTTCTTGAAGACCGGCCTTTTTAAAAACATCGTGCTGTCAGTTTCACAGCTGCTGAAGCAGAAATGCACTTCCCAGCTTTGACAGATTTGGGGTTTTCGACTTTTTTTAAAAGCCTGCCGGAAAACCCCGAATCTGTCCGATGTTGGGAACCGCGTTCCTGCTTCAGCAGCCGTCATCTGTGAAACTGACAACATCATGTTTTTAAACAAATTGACCAACCACAAAACTGCTGTGTTGAGCGCTCCTGCTCAGTGCAACTGTCAACGAGAGAGGGAGAGAGGGGGGAAACAAAGAGAAAGAGAGGGGAACAGAGAGAAAGAGAGAGGGGTAACAAAGAGAGGGGGGACACAGAGAGAGAGGGGGGATAGAGAGAGAGGGGACAGAGAGAAAGACAGATAGAGAGAGAATGGGGTGGGGGACAGAGGTGGGGGGAGGGACACAGAGAGCAAGGATGACACAGAGGGGGGAACAACACAGAGAGGGGGGAACACAGGGAGCGAGAGACAGAGAGAGAGATCAAGATCACTCCTGACAAATGGATATCTAACCGGAATACTCTGCATCGCTACAAGAAGTGTGTGGGCAGACAGTGACTACTTGTAGAAGCAAAAAAATGGCAGGTATTTCCAGTGTCCAACACAGTGATTGAGAAAGTAAGCCAATAAATTAATCTTCTCATTTAAAGCTTCTTCACAAAAATGCACATTTGTTGTTGTTTTGATTAATAGTAAGATAAATTTTTAATGCCTTTATCTTTCTGAAATTGTCTCAACGGCCCCCCATATAAGACAAAAATTATAATGCGGATCCCCACACAAAGAGGTTGGACAGCCCTGGGATAGGCTAATGTCCAAGACCTGATGCTTTCCACCCCAGGATATTAAAAATAAGTAAGTGAGGAAATTGTAGATGCTCCACTTATGAAATTCTTTCGCTTCAGGAATTACCGCTTGGTTTCAAAATTTGTCAATGTCACTCCATAATTTAAGAAAGGTAGAAAATTACAGGCCTATTAGTCTAACGTCTTTCATGGGGAAGTTATTAGGATGTGTTTTTAGGCACACATGAGCTGATCGGAGAGAGTCAGCATGGATTTGTAAAGGGTAAGCTCCGTCGAACAAACCTAGATTAATTTTTTTGAGGAGGTTACTAAGTGGTAGGTAATGGAGTGTCTATGAATGTTATTTATATGGACTTCCAGAAGGGATTGAATAAGTTTCTACATAACTGGGAACAAAAATGAGAGTGCATGAAATTGGAAGCAACCTATTGATGTGGGCATGGAATTGGTTCGGAGGCAGGAGACAGAGAGTAGGAGTAATGGGTATGTATTCATTTTGGCAGGAAGTGAATAGTGATATCCCCCAGGGATCTATATTGGGGCATCAGATTTTCACTATATTTAGAAATGACTTAAATGAAAGAACATTGGAACGGTAACATGGTGGTTAATGTTACTGGATCAGTAATCCTGAGGTAATAGTAACTCCCAGAATGTTGATGGTGGGAGATTCAAAATGACAATGCCATTGAATGTCAAGGGGAGGTGGTTAAATTCTCTCTTGTTGGAGAAGGTCATTGCCTGGCACTTGTGTGGCATTTGCAACCATCTTCAGCCAGAAGTGCTGAGTGTATGATCGAACATGGCCTCCTCCTGAGGTCTCCAGCATCACAGATGCTAGTCTTCAGATAATTCAATTCACTTCACTTCACATAATATCAAGAAACAGCATTGAAGTAGTAAATTAATGAAGAGTACATTCTGTGCCCTTTCTATCTTCAGTACTTCTTCCAAATGGTGTTCAACATGGAGGAGTACTGATTCATCAGCTGAGGGAGGGCGGTAGGTTGTACTCAGCAGGAGGTTTCCTTGCCCATGTTTGAACTGGTGCCCTGGGACTTCATGGGATCCAGAGTCAGTGTTGAGGACTCCAATGCCACTCCCTCCTGACTGCATACCACTGTGCCGCCACCTCTGGTGGGTCTGTCCTGCCCGTGGGACAGGAAATACCCAGGGATTGTGTTGTACAAGTCTGGCTCATTGGCTGTAAGGAACGATTTGGTGAGTATGACACTGTGAGGCTGTTGCTTGACTAGTCTGTGCGACAGCTCTCTCAATTTTGGTGCAAGTCCCCAGATCAATCGGGAACAGCAACATATTGGTAATGTCAAACATGGGCAAGGAAACTTCCTGCTGATACCACCTACAGTCCTCCTTCAACTGATGAATCGGTGTTCCTCCATGTTGGGAGATGCACTGAGCGTATCAAGGGCTCAGAATGTATCCTGGGTGGGGGACCTAAATGTTCATCACCAAGAGAGGCTTGGTAGCACCATTCCTGATCAATATTGCCAAGTCCTGAAGGACATATCTGCCAGACTGGGCCTGCCCTGCGACAGTTGGTGAGAGAACCAACAAGAGGGAAAAACCTACTTGACTTTGCCCTCACCAAACTACTGTTACAGATGCATCTGTCCATAACAGTATTGGTAGGAGTGACCAATGAACAGTCCTTGTCAAGACTAAGTCCCAACTTCACATGAAGGATACACTCCATTGTTTTGTGTGGCACCACCACCGTGCTAAATGAGATAGATGCAGAACAAATCTAGCAGCTCAAAACTGGGCATCCATGAGGCGCTGTGGGCCATCAGAAGCATAATTGCATTCAACCACAATCTGTAACCTCATGGCCTAGTATATCCCTCAGTCTATCATTACCATCAAGCCAACCCTGGTTATATGAAGAGTGCAGGAGACCATGCCAGGAGCAGCACAAGTCATACCTCAAAATGAGCTGCCAAGCTGGTGAAGCTGCAACACAGGACTGCATGCATGCTAAGCAGCAGAAGCAGCATGTTATCGACAGAGCTATGCATTCCCACAACCAATGGATCAGATCAAAGTTCTACAGTCCTGCCACATCCAGTCATGAATGGTGGTGGACAATTAAACAACTAAAAGGAGGAGGAGGCTCCATTAACATCCCCATCCTCATTGATGGCGCAGCCCAGCACATCAGTGGAAAAGGCAAGGCTGAAGCATTTGCAACCATCTACAGCTAGAAGTGCCAAGTGGATGATCTATCTTGGCCTCCTCCTGAGATCTCCAACATCAAGGGCAATTAGGGATTTACAATAAATGCAGTCCTAGCCAGCTACACCCACGTCCCATGAAGGAATAAAAAAAAATCACAGAAGCCAGTCTTCAGCCCACTTGATTCTATACATGTGATATCAAGAAACAGCTGAGCACACTGGATACAGCAAAGGCTATGAGCCCCGACAATATTCAGGTTGTAATGCTGAAGATTTGTGCTCCAGAACTAGCTGCAGCCCTAGCCACGCTGTTCCAGCAACATTGGCATCTACCGAAAATTGATGTCTACAAAAAAGCAGGACTAATTACCAATTAACGCCCCAGCAGTCTACTCTCAATCATCAGAAAAGTAATAGAAAATGTCACCAACAGTTCTTACTCGCCAATAGCCTGCTCACCAATGCTCAGTTTGGTTTCCAACAGGGGCACACAGCTCCATACCTCATTACAGCCTTGGTCCAAACATGGACCAAAGAGCTGAAATACGGAGGTGAGGTGAGATGAGAGTGACTGCCCTTGGCATCAAGGCAGCAGTTGATTGAGTGTAGCATCAAGGAGCCCGAGTAAAATTGAAGTCAATGGGAATCGGGGAAAACTCTCCTCTGGCTGCAGTCATACCTAACAAAAAGGAATATGGTTGTGGCTGTTGGAGGCCAACATCTCAGCCCAAGGACATCACTGCAGGAGTTCCTCAGGGCAGTGCCCTAGGCCCAACCATCTTCAGCTGTTTCATCAATGACCTTTCCTTCAACATAAGGTCAGTTGTGGGGATGTTAACTGATGATTGCACAATGTTCAGTTCCATTTGCAACTCTTCAGATAATGAAGTAGTCCGCCTGAATGCAGCAAGACTTCAGTAATATTCAGACTTGGGCTGAGAAGTGACATTTAGCATTCGTGCCACATAAGTGCCAGAAATGCTATCTCCAACAAAACAGAACCTAACCATCTGCCCTTGACATTCAATGGCATTACCATCGCTGAAACACCCACCATCAACAGCCCGAGGATAACAATTGACCAGAACTTAACTAAACCAGCTACATAAATACTGTGACTACAAGAGTAGGCCAGAGGCTGGGAATTCTGCAGTGAGTAACTCACCTCCTGCCTCCCCAAAGCCTGTTCACCATCTACAATGTGCAAGGCAACTGTGTGATGGAATACTCTGCACTTGCCATTTCAACAACACTCAAGATGCTCAACACCATCAAGGACAAAGCAGCCTGCTTGATTGGCGCCCACTCCACCACATTAAACATTCACTCCCTCCACCACCGTCACACAGTGGCAGCAGTGTTTGTCATACAGCACCTTCCAAAATAATTTAAAGAGGCTTATGTTGACCCTTATCTCAAGGGAACTGGAGTACAAAGGGGTGGGAGTTATATTACAGTTATATAAAGCTCTGCTTATACCTCATTTAGAGTGCTGCATTCAGTTCGGGGCACTGCACCTCAGGAAGTATGTACTGGCAGTGGAGTGGTTTCAGCTAAGATTCACCAGCATGATACTGGGGCTGAAAGAACATAACAGCATAAGAAATAGGCTTGGGAATAGACCATACAACTCCAATTCCCATATCCCTTGATTCCCCTACAGGCCAAAAATATAACAAAAAAGCAAAATACTGTGGGTGCTGGAAATCTGAACCAAAAACAGAAAGTGCTGGATATTCTCAGCAGGTCAGGCAGCATCTGTGGAGAGAGAAACAGAGTTTCCAATCTGTGACCTTTCATCAGAACTGGCAAAGGTTAGAAATGTAATAGATTTTGAGCAAGTGAAAGAGGGAAGCAGGGAGGAAGAGGAAAAGGGAAACTCTGTGGCAGGGTGGAGGGCAGGGCAGATTCAATGACAAAAGGTTTCATGGTGCAAAGCCAAAGGGAGTAGTAATGGGACAAGTAAAGTAAAAAAATGATGTGTCTGGATGAGGTGTGAATGGCAGGATACAGCTGTCCAAACACAAAGTAAACCAGTCGCTGAAGGTAAGCATGCAGGTGCAACAGGCGATAAAAAAGGCAAATGGTATGTTGGCCTTCATAGTGAGAGGATTCGAGTGCAGGAGCAAGGATGTCGTGCTGCAATTATACAGGGCCTTAGTGAGGCCACACCTGGAATATTGTATGCAGTTTTGGTTTCCTTATCTGAGGAAGGATGTTCTTGCTATAGAGGGAGTGCAGCGAAGGTTTACCAGACTGATTCCTGGGATGGCGGGACTGACATATGAGGAGAGATTGATTAGGATGTTATTCGCTGGAGTTCAAAAGAGTGAGGGGGGATCTCATAGAAACCTATAAAATTCTAACAGGACTTGACAGGGAAGATGCAGAAAGGATGTTCCCGATGGTGGGGGAGTCCTTTCAGGACTGAGATGAGTGGTGAGCCTGTGGAATTTGCTACCACAGAGAGCAGTTGATGCCAAAACATTGTATGTTTTCAAGAAGGAGTTAGATAAAGCTCTTGGGGTGAAAGGGATCAAAGGATATGAGGGGAAAGCGGGAACGTTACTGAGTTGGATGATCAGTCACGATCATAATGAATGGCGGAGCAAGCTCAAAGGGCAAAGTGGCCTACTCCTGCTCCTATTTTTTATGTTTAAAGGGATTAAGAAAGAAATAAGAGGGGAGAATAAAAACAGCAAAAAAAAAAATGAAAGAAGAAATGTGTGCAGAAGTTATGATCTAAAATTACTGAACTCAATTTGACTCCGGACAACTGTAAAATGCCCAGTCAAAAGATGAGGTGCTGTTTCTCGAGCTTGCATTGAGCTTCATTGGAACACTGTAGCAGGCCAAGGGCAGAAAGGTCAGAGTGGCAGCATGGTGGAGAATTGAAATGATAAGCGACAGGAAGCTCAGGGTTACACTTGAAAACTGAGTGGAGGTGTTTTGTCAAGTCTGCATTTGGTCTCCCCAGTGTACAGAAGTTCACAACATGAGCAGCGAATACAGTGTACTAAATTGAAAGAAATACAAGTAAATCGCTGATTCACTTGGAAGGAGTATTTGGGTTGGATTGTGAGAAGGGAGGAGGTAAAACAGTAGGTGTTGTATCTCCTGCACTTGCATAGAAATGTGCTGTAGGAAAAGGGGGAGGTATTGGGGGTGACTGAGGAATGGATCAGGGTGCTGCGAAGAGAAGGGTCCCTTTGGAATGCTGAAAAGGAAGGGGAGAGGAAGGTGTTTTTGGTGGTGGCATCACACTGGAGGTGGCAGAAATGGGGGATGATCAGTTGAATACAGAGGCTGGTAGGCTGGAAGGTGAGGACAAAGGGAATCCTATCATGGCTCTGGGAGGGAAGGGAAGGGGTGAGAGCAGAAGTGTGTGGAATAGATCGGACATGGTTGAGGGCTCTGTCAACAATGGTGGGTGGGAATCTTCAGTTGTGGAAAACGGAAGACATATCTGAAGCGCTACTATGGAATGTTGCATCATCTGAACAGATGCAATGAAGACACAGAGAAACTAGGAGAATTAAATAGAGTTCTTGCAGGAAGTGGGGTGTGAGGAAATGTAGTCCAGGTAGCTGTGGGAGCCCACAGGCTTATAGTGAACATTGGTTGATAGCTGATATGTCTTTTATTTTCCTCAGTCAAGGATTTCCCCCACCGTGGTTGACACCCTGTTATCTCTGTATCACCCCTGCCTCTCTAGCCAGGGAAAACAACCTCTCAGGAAGTTAAACTATGAGGACTGGAGAATAGGGTTCTGTTCCTTTTGTCATGTAGACCCCACCTGCCAAGAATGAGGCATATTAATTTTGTCATATGAACATTGATTTTAAACTGTTGCTGGAGTGAAGAAATGACTAGTTTGAAGATCACCAGACACTGGACTGGAAGGATATTTGCATACTAAGAGACACTGCTTGCGGAGACAAAGGACTATTTCCTGCTCCAATTAACTCAAATGGATTTTGATCACCAGACGTTGAAGGTGTAAGGAAGCACATTCCAGAGACTGCTAAGGTACAATCCACAAACCTCACAGTGACTAAATTGGGGTTTTTTGAATTGTGCCACAGAGAAAGAATTAGAAGGCTGTTTGGACCGAACTGAACTGAAAGCCTCTCTCTCCTGGCTGGCTCTCTCTCGCTTTCTCCCCAAGCCATCAGACCCACAGAAGACACATAAACCTCAAGAGAGAAAAGACTCCTACATCAGAACAAGTTGAAGCGTGAACTGGGCCCCAACGAATTGCAAGACTTACTGGAAACCAATGACTCCACATTGAACTCAAAGGACTGTAACTACCAGATATTGCCTCAAACTTTTCCCCTTTATTCCTTCCACTTTTTCTGCCTCTATCTGCGTGTGTGTTTATCGTATATGCATGCTCGCGTGGTCGCGTCACATATTTGTAGTTGTGAACCGGATTAGAGTTTAAGATGAATAAACTTCTACCTTTCTTGTTAAAATCTAAGGAAACCTGTTTGATTTCTTTGCCTTATAATTGAGCAGTGAACAGGCTTTACTAAGGGGGAGCTGAAGGGTGTTTCTAAAATTAAACCCTATTACGGTTAAACCAAGCAAAGGCTGAGAGGAACCACCTGGTCATAACACCTTGAATATAGAAGATGGAGGTGATCTCATTGAGGTGTTTAAGATGATAAAATTATTTGCTAGGGTAGATGGAGGAGGTGGTGCTATATTGGTAATATCACTGAGCTAGTAATCTGGGGGCATGGGTTTAAATCCCATCCTGGCATCTGGTGGGGCGGGTTCAATTCCGGGTACTGCCTGTGTGGAGTTTGCAAGTTCTCCCTGTGTCTGCGTGGGTTTCCTCCAGGTGCTCCGGTTTCCTCCCACATGCCAAAGACTTGCAGGTTGATAGGTGAATTGGCCGTTAGCAATTGCCCCTAGTATAGGTAGGTGGTAGGAAAATATAGGGACAGGTGGGGATGTGGTAGGAATATAGGATTAGTATAAATGGGTGGTTGATGGTCGGCACAGACTCGGTGGGCCGAAGGGCCTGTTTCAGTGCTGTATCACTAAACTAAACTAAACTAAACTAAACTAAACATCATTAATGAATAAAAATCTGGAATTGAAAGCTAGTCTCAGGAATGGTGCAATAAGCTATCATCAATTGTCATTAAAAATCCATCTTGTTTACTAATGTCCTTTAGGGAAGGAAATCTGCCATCTTTAACTGGTTTCGCCTACATGTGACTCCGGATCCAGCAATGTGGTTAACTCTTAACTACCCTCTAAAATGGCTTTGCAAGCCACTCATTTGTCAATGGAAATTAGGGATGGGCAACAAACGCTGGCCTGAATCCCATAAATAAATTTTAAAAGGCATATAAATTGTAGACAGGCAGTAAGAGGAGGGGTGGAACTGATTACGGACCAAATAGGAGACCTGTGCATGGAGGCAGAGGGCATGGCTGAGGTACTAAATCAGTACTTTGCATTTGTCCTTGCCAAGGAAATAAATGCTGCTGAGGTTGCAGTAAAAGAGGAGGCAGGTCAGTTGAGACATTAGACAGGCTACAAATTGATAAAGAGGAGGTACTGGAAAGGCTGGTTGTATTTCAGGTAGAGAAGTGATAAGGTCTGAATGGGATGCAGCCTAGGTTGCTGAAAGAAGTGAGAGTGGAAAGTGTGGGCGTGCTGGCAATAATCTTCCAATCCTCCTTAGATACAGGGGTGGTGCCAGAGGACTGGAGAATTGTAAATGTTACCCTCTTGTTCAAAAAAATGGTGTTAAGGATAAAGCCAGCAAATACAGGCCAGGCAGTTAAACCTCGGTTGTAGGAAAGCTTTTAGAAACGATATGCTGGAACAAAATTAACAGTCACTTGGACAAAGCCAGCACATGTTTATTAAGGCTGTGTTTACTGACAATGCAACCACTAGGTGCTCTGCCTCTGGTCCCTACCGCTTCTGCTCCCTGCTCCATCCTGCTTGCAGTCTCCCTCCCCTCCCCTGCCTATGTTGTCACTCTCTGATTCCCCCGCTTCCCCCGGGTGGGGAAGAAAGGCAGTGATCGCAGGAGGGAAAGCGACCAGAAGCAGGAGGGAGCAGTGAAGCAGAGGCAGAGCAGAGGGGAGGAAGCGGCGAGGCTGGGAATGAATGGCCCATTGGTAGGTGGGGGGGTGAAGCAGGGAGCGAGTGGCTGACAGGTGGGGAGGGGTGAAGCGGGGACCGAGTGGCCGAGGGGGGAGAAGTGGCGAGGCACGGAGTGAGTGGCGAGCAGACTTCGCAATACTCAAATGATATTTCCACACGCATGCGCGAATTAGTCCTGGCAAGCTGGGCGCTGATGTAGACTACGCATGCGAGGAACCATACTGGCAACAAGGGTCTGTCCTGGACATGAACAAAGCTGGGAGCGCACTGATGACGTCGGCGTTAGGCAGCAGTCAGGAGTCACTTTGCTTTATTAAAGGTAAATTATGTTTAACTAACTTGATTGAGTTTTTTAATGAGGTAACAGAGAGAGTTAATGAGGCAATGCAGTTGATGTAATGTATATGGACTTCAAAAAGGCGTTGGATTAAATACCACATAATAGGCCCTTCAGCAAACTTGAAGCCCATGGAATAAAAGGGGCTGTGGCAGCATGAATACAAAATTGGCTAAAGGACAAGAAGCAAAGAATAGAGGTGAACGGTTGTTTTTTGGACTGAAGAAAGGTGTACAGTGTTAAATTCCAGAAAACTTGTTGTGGAAGGATAGTGCTGGAGCCTATCTTTACTCAGTTTCACATTTATTGTACAGAGTAAAAGGATTACAAACATGTAGCTCCTCACTCAACCCCTCCCTCAGTCTCAGTAAGAGTCTCCTTATAAGTGCTCAAGTAAGACCCCAGTTAACAACCTCCACTTGCATATAATTAAACAACTGATACACAATTAACAGATTCCTTCTTTTCTTTATAATAAAACTTAGATTACTATGATCAAACAACATTTCAAAATAAATTCCATATTATGTACTAAGTATTAACATACTCGAAGAACATTTCAAAACAAATCAAAATAAATTCCATATTAGGTTGCCATGCACATCGGAGATGCGATGATACAACATTTACAGAGTAGCTCTGAAGAGTTATGAAAAAAACAGACTTTGTCTTTATAAAATGAGCCTTTATTTTAAAAAATATGAACAATGGTCCAAAATGGCCACTGAAGAGAAGGGAATTAATCTTTTGTATGTTCAAATAATCTGACAAAGACAAAGGACAAATCTTCAAGCCAAAAGGGACAAAAGGTGATAATGAAACCTATCTCCCATCTGTCATAAAAACATTCCAGAATTGAATGTCTTCTTCTAAAACAAAGGATGTGCAAAGTAGTCACGTCCTGGGCCATCGTGCGATCACCATGGGGAGGAAACCAGAATGTCTCCGAACAGGAGGTGAGAAGAGGCAGTTTGACCTTAGAAAAATAAGACAGCCAGAAAGAGAGAGAGAGAGATTGACCCAGAAGATAAAGCTACTTGTAACAACTGGCATTCCAGAAAGCTGGAAAGTATATGCCCTGCTGGAAAAAAATCCAACATCTGCATCGTACAGCAGAGAGAGAGCAAGAAATGACCCACTATCTTCAACATAATCAAGGTAGAAATCTACCATCATCACAGGCCTGCAACCTTCTATCACATGAGGCTCAAGAGAATTCAACAGGTTTAGAGTAACCCTTCTCCCGCTGCTAACACCCACCAACCTCTTTCCCTTCTCTATCTGTTTTTTCTTGAGTGTGTATGTGTGCGTGTGTGTGAGCGAATGAGTGAGTGAATGCGGTTGTCACAATTTCGGGATAAGGCGTATTGATCAATAATCAATTGACTTTCTGTTTTTAAAAACCTACAAGAAAACCTGTCGCTGATTGTTTATTTGAAAAATAATATACAGAGGGGCTAAACTCTTAATACAAATACACTTATTGCGGTCAGGTGGGGAGTGGAACAGTGGGAATCATTCACGTCACACCACATGGCCGTAACAAATTGGGGGCTTGAACCGCCAGGATCTGAACCACCAGACAAATGGGAGATTTGGTAACCGGGAGAAAAAATGACCTCTAAAATTGTGGAAAAATAAACAAACAGGTTTTGTTGTATTCTTCTGTTTTTTCTCTACGGTGCTAGAAACAAAAGAGATGGCCACATTTAATGCTAAGGAGTTTGTAGAGCAGGGAGAGCTATCCCATGATAAGTTAAGCAAATTCGATGTTGAAGATTTAGAAAGCTTAGCTGCAGAGGTGGGAGTCACTTTCAGACAAAAAGCAAAGAAAGCTGAATTGGTGAAAAGTCTAGCAAACTCTTCTGAACTTACCCCTGAGCTTAAAGAAGACAGCATGGAATCAGAGTCTGAAAGAATAGCTCTAGCTAGAATTCAGTTGAAAAGAGAAGAGATGCAAAGAGAGGAAGCAGCAAGAAGGTTTGAGTTACAGAGACTGCAGACCCAAAATGAAAATGCTGCTAGTCACTCAAACTATATCCCCAATACAGATCAAAACTTTTATGTGCTGAGACACTCAAGACTAGTGCCAAAATTTAATGAGGAGGAGGTTGAGTATTATTTTATCTCATTTGAGAAAATAGCTACCAGGCAAAAATGACCGAAAGAATTCTGGACACTCCTCTTACAAGGCAGGTTTTGTGGGTTGGGCTCGTGAAGAATTTTCCTTGTTATCAGAAGAAAGTTCCTCTGATTATGAACAAACTCAAACTGCAATTCTAAATGCATATGAGCTGGAAGCATATAGACAGAGATTCTGGCACACCAAGAAAAGGCCCATACAGACTTACCTTGAATTCGAAAAAATCAAACATATGGCTTTTGATTGCTGGATGCGTCTCTCAGGCTGAAACCCTCATATGAAAATTTGAGAGAAGTGTTGTTGCTGGAAGTGTTTAAAAATAGCATCCCAAGTAGTATAAGAAATCACATAGAAGAACAAAGAATTCATAAGGTGAGAGAAGCTGCTGCCGTGGCATATGACTTTGATCTCACACATAAACCCTTTACTCAGGAATAAGCCTTTCATGATAATTCCCAAAGGTTCAGAAAGGGTAGAAAGTGGGAATGTGATAAAAAATGGAGTGTTAGTGACAGAGAAACAAAAGGTGAGCACACATGAAGGCCTCAAACAGTAAGGGAAAAAAATGCAGAGGGCAGGAATGTATAACACAGATCTGTGTGTTCCCTTTGCACCAAAACAGGGCATATTAAATCTGACTGCTGGAAGTTAAAGGGGAAGCCCATTAATCTTGTAGGGGTGCACAAGGTTAACAAAGGAATGGGTGTCCCAGAAGATCCAACTGTGGCCCTAGCCATGGGAAAAAATTCCACAAAGAATACTATTGTAGGTATGGGAGAAGTAAAGAAAATTCCTGAAGACTATCAGGATTTTGTTTTAAAAGCATCGGTGCCTCCATACCCCTCTAGTGAGCCAAGTAAACCCACTGTCCTGCTTCAAGATCCTGGGGCCATTCAATCCCTTATGCTGGGTAAAGGAATGACCTTCCCAGCAGACAGCTCACTAAAAGCGAAGGTTCTGGTAAAAGGATTTGAAGGAGGATACATGTCTGTACGCTTGTATCGGGTCCACTTGCAGTACAAACTGGTTTCGGGCTAGTTACTGTGGGAATTGTCCCTAATCTATCTGTGGCCAGCATAGACTTGCTACTTGGCAATGATTTGGCTGGACGTAAGGTGGTCACAGCCCCAATGATATTTGACCAGTCAAATGACGCCAAGTAGACATAGCAAATAGAGGAGGACGTCCCTGGAATCTTCCCTGCTTGTGCAGTAACAAGGGCCATAGCCAACAAGCTCCCCCAGAGGGAGCTGAAATAGAAAATCAGCCTGATGACTCAGAGGTCTGGCTGGCTGAAACATTTTTCCAGAGATTTCGGGAAAGTATACAACAACCCTCCATAATTGAAGCCCAAAAAGCAGACCCTGATTTAAAAACGATAGCACAGACAGTTTATTCTGAGGCAGATGCAGAGAAGCTGCCTGAGTATTACTATTTAAAAAATGACATTTTAATGAGGAAATGGAATCCCCTACAGTGACCCGCAGAGGAGGAGTGGACAGTAGTTCAGCAAATTGTGGTCCCCGCTAAATATCGCAGAGAAATTCTACGAATTGCCCATGAAATCCCTATGACTGGGTATATGGGTATCTGAAAGACCCAAGCCTGAATTAGCTGACACTTTTACTGGCCACAACTCCACAAGGATTTGGTCAAATTCTGCCAGATTATTGGGAAACCCCAACTAACCATTAAACCTGCACCACTGATCCCCATTCCTGCTTTCGAAGAACCTTTCAGTAGAGTTCTAATTGATTGTGTGGGACCCCTATCCGAAATCAACTCAGGTCATCAGTTATCATGGATATGGCCACCAAATTCCTAGAAGCCATACCTTGATGAAAATTACTATCAAAGCTGTAGTCAAGGGGCTAACCCAGTTATTTACCAGATATGGATAAGGGGAGAGAGATTCATGGATTCAGATACACAAATCCTTAAAAATGCGAGGACTCTAATAAAGCTATAAGTAAAAGCATCTAGGATCATCGGTTTTATAAATACATAAACATAAATACAAAAACAAATGTACAAACTTACAAATAATACCAAGCCTATATAAATCATGAGTTGGGCTGCAGTTGTGTCCATTTTTTGTTCTTAGGAATTATGTCAAGGCCATGGAGAGGGTTCAGAAGATTCCAGAAGGAGCACCTTTCCAAGACCTGGCACAGGCTCAATAGGTGGAGTGTCCTCACTTTGTGCTATAAAATTCTATGATACTATTAGTTTAGAGATAGGAAAAGGGAGAAACATAAATTAGAGAGAGAGGGTGAAAGGGAGAGAAGGATTGTGATCACCATTCTTGCCAATCTCATTTGATCTCCATCTCCCAAATTCAACTTTTTAATTTAAATGTTCTAGTCTCCCCAGGGATTGTTCTCCCAGTTCTGCTCCTCTTCTAAGCCTATGTGCCATCCGCTCAAGCGACAAATAACTAGGACTGTAGATGGGGTTTTAAACTAAAAAGTGGGGAGACAGTTCAGCTGAGAGGAAACTTATAGATCTAAAGAGAAATGTCTAGGCCACAGAGCAGTGAATCAATTCGGGTAAAGACAGGCAGAGTGTGACAAGAAGGAACAAAGAGTTTAAATGTAATAGTGGGCAGGATTTTCCCTGCAGGCTTCTGCACCCCGCCGTCAGGCTGGAATGTGGGTCAGGAGCCTGCACTTTGTGGGAAGCAGTCACTCATTGTGATTTTCCCCCGGATGGCCAATTAATGGCAGAGGTGAATTATAGGCCTTCCAGCTTGAAAAAAGCAGCAAGTTACAATGGAAAGTAAGTAAGGGAGACGGCACTTCAATATGGATGCTCCCTCTCCAACTTTTTTACAGTTGAAATTGAAAATGGCTTTTGCAACCAGGTCACCACTGTTGTGATGGGACTGTGAGGAGAGCCCCTTTACAGGGCGGTCTGCGGCTGCTACAGCATCCGGGCAGGCAAGGAGGGCTTATAGGCCTGCCTGGAACACTGGCTGTCTGGTCTGCCACCAGGAGGCCACCTCCAGGCAATTAAAATGGCCTCGCCATCTGCGGAGACCTGAAGGCGGAAAATATTCCAAGGTACTTGATTTTTCAAAAAGACAAACAAAATGGAAAAAGGGTGTAGGGGTCGTGATAGCCCTGATAATAAAAGGTGACAAAAGAAGAGTAGTGAGGAAGGATCTTGGCTCAGAAGAGCAGAAAGTAGAATCAGTATGGGTGGACATATGAAATAATTAGGGTCAGGAAACACTGGGGGCAGTAGTTTATAGACTCCCTAATAGTAGCTATACTGTTGGACAGAGCATTAATCAAAAAAATAAGAGGTGTTTGTAATAAAGGCAATGCAGTAATAGACTGAAATATAGATTGGACAAATCAAATTGGCAAAGGTAGTTTGGAGTATGAGTTTGTGGAATGCATTTAAGACAGTTTCTGAGAACAATACACCATGGAACCAACCAGGGAAGAGGCTATTTTAGACCTTGTCTTGTGTAATCAGACAGGGTTAATTAGTAACCTCATGGTAAGTGATCCTCTGGGGTGAAGTCACCATAATATGATAGAATTTCACATTGCGTTTGAGAGTGCCATACATAAGTCCGAAACTAGAGTATTAAACTTAAAATAAAGCCAATTACGTAGGTATAAGGGACAGGTTCACCAAGGTAGAGTGGGAAATTAGATTAAAAGGTATGACGGTAGATAAACAATGAAGAATATTTAAATAAATATTTCATAATTCTCAAATGATTTACATTCCATTGAGAAATAACTCCACGGGAAAGGTAATCCATCCATGGCTAATTAGAGAAGTTAAGGATAGTAGATTATTAGATTAAAAGAAAAGGCTTATAATATTGCCAAGAATAGTAAACCTGAGGATTGATAGAGTTTTAGATACCAGTAAAGGATGACCAAAAAATTGATAACGAGGGAGAAAATAGAACATGAGAGTAAACTAGCAAGAAATATAAAAACAGATTGTGAGAGCTTCTATAACTGTTTAAAAAGAGAGTTGCAAAAGTAAATATGTGGGCCCCTTAGAGGCTAAGACAGGAGAAATGATAATGGGGAATAAGAAAATAGATGTTCAAACAAATATTTTGTGTCTGCCTTCACAGTAGAAGACACAGAAACATACCAGAAATAGTGGGGAACCAAGGATCAAATGAGAATAAGGAACATAATTAATGATTATAGAGAAAAAGTACTGGAGAAATTAATAGGACTAAAAGCCAACAAATCCCTTGGATCTTACGGCCTACATTTTAAGGTAATTGGCAAAAGAAGCAATGGCGACATGAGGAAAATCTTTTTCACACGGTGAGTGTTCAGGATCTGGAATGCATTGACTGAGAGTGTGGTGGAAACAGATCCAATCGAGGCATTCAACAGGGAATTGGATTGTTATTTGAGAAGGAAGAATGTGCAGGGTTACGGGGAGAAGGAAGGGGAGGGGCGCTAGGTAAATTGCTTCCTCAGTGAGCCAGCACAGACAGAATGGGCTGAATGACCCTCCTTCTGTGCTGTGACAATTCTGTGATACATCTTAGGGTTATAAAACAGGTGGCTGCAGAGATAGTGGATGCACTGGCTGTGATCTTCCACTATTCCCTAGATTCTGAGAACGGTCCCAGTGGATTGGATGATAGCAAATATAACCTCGCTGTTCAAGGAGGGAGAGAGAAAACAGGGAACTACATGCCAGTTAGCCTGAGTTCAGTCATTGGGAAAATGCTGCAATCCATTATTAAGGTAGTGGTAACAGGGGCCATAGAAAATCATAATATGATTAGGCAGAATCACCCTGGCTTTATGAGAGGGAAACCAGGTTTGCAAATATATTAGAGTTTTTTGTAACTAGCATGGTAGATAAAGGAGAATCAGTAGATGTAGTATATATGGATTTTCAAAAGGGTGTAGAGAGGGCTTTAAACTAAATAGTGGAGGCGGGGGGGAGGGTTCAGGCGAGGGGAAATTTAGAAAGTTAACAAGAAAGGACAAGGCAATAATGCAGGGTAGCGATATGGGTAAACAGAGTGTGACAGGAAGGGACAGAGTGTAGAAACATAAGAGGGCACCAGAAAATAAGGTCAGAGTAAGGAAAAATAGCAAAAACAACAGAATTAAAGGCTATTTAGCTGAATGCACGCAGCATTCATAATAAGATGAATAAATTGATAGCACAAATAGAAATAAATGGGTATGATATGATAGTCATTACAGAGATCTGGTTGCAAGGTGACTAAGGCTGGGAACTAAATATTCAAAGGTATTTGGCATTTCAGAAGGATAGGAAGAAAGGAAAAGGAGGTGGGGTAGCTATTTTATGTTAATAAAATATGAGATCAGTACAGTAGCGAGAAATGATCTTGGCTCGAAAGATCAAGATGTAGAATTAGTTTTGGTGGAGATAAGAAATAGCAAAGGAAAGAAATCACTGGTGGGAGTATTTTATAGCCCTCCCCCCACCCCCCAATAGTAGCTACACTGTAGAACAGAATATAAATTAAGAAATAATGAGGGTTTGTAGGAAAGGTACTGCAATAATCGTGGGTGATTTTAATCTTCATATAGATTGGACTAATCAAATTGGCAAAGGTAGCCTGGAGGATGAATTCATAGAATGTATTAGGGACAGTTTCTTAGAACAATACATTCTGGAATCAACCAGGGAGCAGGCTATTTTAGACCTAGTAATGTGTAATGAGACAGGAGTAATGAATGACCTCACAGTAAAGAACCCTGTAGGCAATAGTGATCATAACATGATGGAATTTCACATTCAGTTTGAGGGTGAGAAGTCTGGGTCTGAAACTAGTGTCTTAAACTTAAATAAAGGCAATTAAAAGGGTATGAAGACAGAGTTGGCTAAAGTGGACTGGGAAAATAAGTTAAAAGGTAAGACAGTAGAGAAGCAGTGGCAGACATTTAAGATGATATTTCATAACTCTCAACAAAGATTTATTCCATTGAGCAAGAAAGATTAAACAAAAAGGATGCACCATCCGTGGCTAACTTAGCAAGTTAAGAATGCTTTCAAATTAAAAGAAATTATGAATGCTAGGCCAGAAGATTTGGAAAATCTTAGAAACTAGCAGAGGATGACTAAAAAATATAAAGAGGGAAAAATTAGAGTATGAGAGTACATGAGTAAGAAATATAAAAACAGACAGTAAAAGCTTCTACAAATATATAAAAAGGAAGAGTGTAGCTAAAGTAAGTGTTTGTCCCTTGGAGGATGAGACTGGGGAATTAAGGAAATAAGGAAATGGCAGAGACTTTGAACAAGTATTTTGTGTCTGTCTTTACAGTAGAAGATACAAAAAGTATCCCAAGTGTAGCAGAAAAGGTAAAAGGGAGGGAGGAACTTAAAACAATCACTATCACAAGCGAAAAAGTACTAGGAAAACTAATGGAACTAAAGGCTGACAAGTCCCATGGATTTGAATGCCTGCATCCTAGGGCCGTAAAAGAAGTGGCTGCAGAGATAGTGGATGCATTGGTTGTATTCTTCCAAAATTCCCTAGATTCTGAAAGGTCCCAGTGGATTGGAAAACTGAAAATGTAACACCTGTATTCAAGAAAGGGGGTTGTGGTGGGGCAGAAAGCTGGAAACTATAGGCCAGTTAGCCTAACATCTTTCATGCTAGAATCCATTATTAAGGAAGTAGTAGCAGGACATTTAGAAAATCATAATGCAATTAGGCACAGTCACCATGGTTTTATGAAAGGGAAATTGTGTTTGACAAATTTATTGGAATTCTTTAAAGATGTAACAAGTTGGATGGATAAAGGGGAACCAGTAGATATAGTGTTTTTGGATTTCCAAAAGGAATTTGATAAGGTGCCACATAAAAGGTTACTGCACAAGATAAGAGCTCATGGTATTGGGGGTAATATATTAGCATGGATAGAGGATTGGCTAACTAACAGGAAACAGAGAGTTGGGATAACTGGGGTATTTTCAGGTTGGCAAACTGTAACTAGTAGAGTGTCACAGGGATCAGTGCTGGGGCCTCAACTATTTACGATCTATATTCATGACTTGGATGAAGGGACAGATTGTATTGTAGACAAATTTGCGGACGATACAAAGATAGGTAGGAAAGCAAGTTGTGAGGAGGAAATGAAGTGTCTCCAAAGAGATATAGATAGGTTAAGTGAGTGGGCAAAAATTTGGCAGATGGAGTATAATGTGGGAAAATGTGAGGCGGACCACTTTGGTAGTAGAATAGAAAATCAATATATTATTTATTTGGAAACAGACTGCGGAATGCTGTACTACAAAGTGATTTGGGTGTCTTTGTACATGAATCACAAACAGTAAGCATGAAGGTACAGCAAGTAATTAGGAAGGCAAATGGAATGTTAGCATTTGTTGCAAGGGGGATGGAGTATGAAAGCAGGGAAGTCTTTCTACAACTGTACAGGGCATTGGTGAGAATGCACCTAGAGTACTGTGTACAGTTTTGGTCTCCTTACTCAAGGAGGGATATACTTGCATTGGAAGCAGTGCAGAGAAGGTTCATTAGGTTGATTCCTGGGATGAAGGGGTTGTCATATGAGGAAAGGATGAACAGTTTGGGCCTACACTCATTGGAGTGTAGAAGAATGAGAGGTGATCTCATTGAAACATATAAGATTCTGAGGGTGCTTGACAAGGTAGACACTGAGATGGTGTTTAGCCTCATGGGGGAATCTAGAAGTAGGGGCCACAGTTTCAAAATAAGGGGTCTCCCTTTTAAGATGAAGATGAGGAGGAATTTATTCTCTCAGAGGGTCATTAATCTTTGGAATTTTCTCTTCAAAAGAACAGTGGAATAGTGGTCATTGAATATATTGAAAGCTGAGTTCGACAGATTTTTGGAATCAAGGGTTGTGAGGAGACAGGCAGGAAAGTGGAGGTAAGATCACAATCAGATCAGCCATAATCTTATTGAATGGCAGAGCAGACTCGAGGGGCCGAACGGCCTACTTGCACTCCTATTTCTTATGTTCTTTAACTGGTTCAGCCTCAACTGGAGTATTGTGCCCATTTCTGGGCACCACACTTTAGGAAGCATGATGGTGTGGTAGAAGCGAGTTCTGGTTCATGGGGCATTGGCACCAGTACAGGGGAAAGTGGTGGCTGTACTATTGGGACAGTCTACACCTGAACCATGCTGGGGCTGGTATTCTAGCGAGCTGCAGCTAAGGAAGTAGAGAGGGTTTTAAAGTGAATAGTTGGGGCAAGGGATCAAATTTAGGAAGATATGGTAAATCAAGGAGTAGAGACAAGGCAAGAGAGAAAGGTATTAATATGGGAAATGATAAACAGACTGTGACAGGAAGGGACAGAGCATACAAATCTAAGAGTAAATCAAGAGATGTGCCTAGAGGTTGCAAAAATAATAAAAGGACAAAACTAAAGGTTCTGTATCTGAATTCATGTGGCATTCGAAACAAAACAGATGAACTGAGAGCACAAATAGAAATAAATAAGTAGGATCTGATAGCTATTAGAGAGACATGGCTGCAGGACGACATAGATTGGGACCTGAACATTGATGGGTACTTGGCACTTAGGAAGGACAGGAAGCTAGGAAAAGATGAAGGGGTAGCTCTGTTAATAAATGATGGTATTAGCGCAATAGAGAGGGATGACCTAAGTTCAGGAGACCAGGATGTAGAAGCAGTTAAGGTAGAGATGAGAAATCATGAAGGCAAGGAGTCACTTGCGGGAGTGGTGTACAGACCACCTGACATTAACCACACTGTAGGATGGGGTATAAAGGAAGAAATAATGGCAGCATGTCAGAAAGGTACAGCAATAATTATGGGGGATTTTAACCTACGTAGAGACTGGAAAAATCAGAGGGACAGAGGTAGCCGAGATGAGGACTGCATAGAATGTTTTTGGGATAATTTCTTGGAACAATACTTTCTAGAGCCAACCAGAGAGCAGGCAGTACTAGACCTGGTATTGTACAACGAGATAGGATTAATTAATGACCTCATAGTTAAGGCGCCCCTAGGTGGCAGCGATCATAATATGATTGAATTTTACATTCTGTTTGTGGGAGGGAAGAGTGTGTCCAAGACTAGTATTTTAAACTTAAATAAGGGCAATTATGAGGGCATGAAAACAAAGCTAGCTAAAGTGAACTGGCAAATCAGGTTTAAGGGATAGGTCTATAGAGATGCAGTGTCAGACAATTAGGGGGATATTTCAGAATATACAGAATAGATACATTTCAACGAGAAAGAAAAATTCCAAGTATGGAACCTGCCATCTGTGGTTAACTAAAACAGTTAAAGATAGTATCAAACTTAAAGAAAAAGCCTATGATTGCGCAAAGATGGGAGACAGGTCAGAAGATTGGGCAGAATATTAAAAAACAGCAAAGAATGACTAAAAGATTGTTAAGGAAGGTAAAATTAGAGTACGAGAGAAAGCTAGCTAGAAATATAAAGACAGTAAGAGTTTCTACAGATATTGTAAAAAGAGTTAACAAAGTGAGCATTGGTCCTATAGATAGTGAGTCTGGGAATTAATAATGGATAATAAGGAGATGGCAGATGAATTGAACAGATATTTTGCATCGGTCTTCACTACTGAGGATTCAAGTAACATCCCAGTATTAGATGTAAGTCAGAAATGAAAGGGAGGGAGGAACTCAAGAAAATTACAATCACCACGGAAGTGGTTTAGTTTTAGTTTTAGAGATACAGCACTGAAACAGGCCCTTCGGCCCACCGAGTCTGTGGTGGCCATCAACCACCCATTTATACTAATCCTACACTAATTCCATATTCCTACCAGATCCCCACCTGTCCCTATATTTCCCTACCACCTACCTGTACTAGGGGCAATTTATAATGGCCAATTTACCTATCAACCTGCAAATCTTTGGCATGTGGGAGGAAACCGCAGCACCCGGAGGAAACCCACGCAGACACAGGGAGAACTTGCAAACTCCACACAGGCAGTACCCAGAATTGAACCCGGGTTGCTGGAGCTGTGAGGCTGCGGTGCTAACCACTGCGCCACTGTGCCGCCCAAATTGTTGGAGTTGCAGGCTGACAAGTCCCTGAGTCCTGATGAAATTCATCCTAGGGTCTGAAAAGAAGTGGCTAGTGAGAGAGTTGATGCGTTACTTTTAATTTTCCAAAATTCTCTAGATTCGGGGAAGGTTCCGTTAGATTGGAAAATAGCTAATGTAACTCCTTTATTCAAAAAGGGAGGGAGACAGAAAGCAGGAAACTACAGGCCGGTTAGCTTAACATCTGTCTTAGGGAAAATGTTAGAAGCTATTATTAAAGATGTTATAGCAGGACATTTAGAAAAATTCAAGATAATCAGGCAAAGTCAACATGGTTTTGTGAAAGGGAAATCATGTGTAACCAATTTATTAGAGTTCTTTGAGGGAGTTACAGGTGCTGTGGATAAAGGCAAACCAGTGGATGTGTTGCACATGGATTTCCAGAAGACATTTGATAAGATGCCACATCAAAGGTTATTGCAGAAAAAAAAGCTCATGGTGTAGGGTGTAACATATTGTGTTACGACCAGGTGAGAAAGAGGTCTAGGGTTCCCTTTCTACCTTGACCTGGTCTTACAGGGTTTAATTTTAAACACACCGTATTTTTAGTTCCCCCTTGGTGAATCCTTGTTCACCGCTTTCCAATTTTAAGGCAAAGAAACCAGCAGAAACAGGCTTTCTTCAGTTTAAAGAAGAAAAGTGGAATTTCACTAAACTTAAACTTAAACTCTAATTCGGTTAATGGCTTATGGATACACGGCACGCCCACGCTCGCATGCATACACGATACACGCATGCAAATAGAGACAGAAAAGAGCAGAAGAAATAAAGTGGAAAAGTTTGAGGCAATATCAGAAGAGATTTTGTTACAGGTCTTCGAGCTCACTGTGGAGTCCTTGCTTGTAGGTAGATCTTGCTTTTCGTTGGGGCCCAGTACTCTTCTTAAACCTTGTTCACCGTAGGAGACTTTTCTCTCTTGGGGTTCATGTGTCTTCAATGAATTCAGAAGCTGGTGAGAAAGAGAAGGGAGCAGGAGGTCTTCTTCAGTCCAGGAGCATTCTGCTTTCTGCCAGTTCAAACACTGTCTCTCCAATTTAAAACTCTCAGTTCAAACTCTGCAACAGCCAGTTAGTCATGTGACTAACTGGTCTGACCACATTTGTTTGTGGATTGAATTGCAGCAGGGAACTCTTTTTCCACAAGCACTGTCTGTTAATATGCAAATGTTTCTTTCCAGCCAGGGGCCTGGCAGCCCCTTTGTACAGGCCTTCTCTTTGTCCCAGCAACAATTTGAAATATAATGTCCATGTGGCGCAATTAATGTGCCTCATCCTTGGCAGGTGGAGGCCTGCATGACAATTGGCATGGATAGAAGACTGGCTAGCACAGAAACAGAGAGTAGGCATAAATGGGTCATTTTCTGATTGGCAAGATGAAACGAGTGGTGTACCACAGGGATCTGTGCTGGGCCTCAACTTTTTACAATTTATATAAATGACTTAGATGAAGGGACTGAAGGTATGGTTGCTAAATTTGCTTGATGACAAAAGATAGGCAGGAAAGTAACTTGTGAAGAGGAATAAGGGGGCTACAAAGGAATATAGATAGGTGAAGTGAGTAGGCAAAGACCTGGCAAATGGAGTATAATGTAGGAAAGTGTGAAATTGTCCACTTTAACAGGAAGAATAAAAAAGAAGCATATTATCTAAATGGGTGAGAGATTGCAGAGCTCTGAGATGCAGAGGGATCTGCGTGTTCTAGTGCATGAATCGCAAACTGTTAGTATGCAGGTACGGCACGTAATTTGGAAAGCTAATAGGATGTTATTGTTTATTGCGAGGGGAATTGAATACAAAAGTAGGGAGGTTATGCTTCAGCTCTACGGCGCATTGGTGAGACCACATCTGGAGTACTGTGTACAGTGCCGGTCACCTTCTTTAAGGAAGCATGTAAATGCATTGAAGTCTGTACAGAGATGGTTTACTAGACTAATACCTGGAATGGGCGGGCTGTCTTACAAGGAAAGATTGGACAGGCTAGGCTTGTATCTGCTGGAACTTAGAAGAGTAAGAGGCGACTTGATTGAAACATATAAGATCCTGAGGGATCTTGACAGGGTGGATGTGGAAAGGATGTGGAAAGAATCTAGAACTAGGGGTCACTGTAAAAATAAAGGGTTGCCCATTTAAGACAGAGATGTGGCGAAATTGTTTCTCTCAGAGGGTCACGAGTCTTTGGAATTCTCTTCCTCAAAAGGCAGTGGGAGCAGAGTCTTTGAATATTTTTAAGGCAGAGGTGGATAGATTCTTGATAAGCAAGGGGGTGGAAGGTTATCGGGGGAAGGTGGAAATGTGGAGTAATCAGTACAGCCATGAACTTATTGAATGGTGGAGCAGGCTCGAAGGGCCGAGTGGCCTACTCCTGCTCCTAATTTGTATGTTCGTATGAAGGCTTTATAGAGGGTGCAGAAAAGATTTATAAATCTTGAGGGGCAAAATCATGAGGGGTCTAGACAGAGTGGATAAAGAGAAACTGTTCCCTTTGGCAGAGGGGTCGAGAACTAGAGGACACCGATTTAAGGTGATTAGCAAAATAACCAAAGGCGGCATGGAGAATTTTTTTACGCAGTGAGTCATTAGGATCTGGAATGCACTGCCTGAGAGTGTGGTGGAGGCAGGTTCAAGTGTAGCTTTAAAAAGGGAATTGGATAAGCACCTGAAGCTAAAACCTGAGCCGGGTTACGTGGAAAGGGCAGTGAAGTGGGACTAGTTGAATTGTTCTGGCAGAGAGCCGGGTGGATTCGACATGCTGAATGATCTCATTGTGTGTTGTAACCACTCGATGATTCTACCTAAGGTGCTAGATCCTCTTTGTGCACTGTCTCCAGGTTGGAGGGAACACACTTCTGCTGTTGACATCCTCAGTTACTTCTATCCACCCCTGCTTGGCTGGAGAGACTGAACTTTTCCTCCTGTCTTTGGGAGAGCTTTTTTTCCCAAAACGATACTTTATTTATAAAAATTTGCAAAAATACATGACAAGACAGTTCAAAACAGTTCAAATTTCACATTTTGGAAAGTACAATCGAGATCAGATTTCTTCGATTCAGAAATATGAGGTGCCTTACAACTTTTGCCATCCATTTTATATGCAATGTACATTGGCATTATATGGCAAAAAAATAATTTGGTGCATACAGCCCGAGGGGTTTCACACAAGTTCCAGGCCCTCAGTATACTATGGCGGGAGGACCTTACACAGTGGCCTTTCCCCATTGAGCCTTTGCGGAGGCTGCCCCAAGTTTTAGTGCGTCCCTCAGCACGTAGCCCCGGACCTTGAAATGTGCCAGTCTGCAACACTCAGTCATGGACAATTCTTTGCTCTGGAAGTCCAGCAGGTTTTGGGCAGACCAAAGTGCGTCCTTCACCTTTGGTGGTCTTCCAGCAACAGTTGATGTTTATCTCAGTGTGTATCCCTGGGAACAGCCCGTAGAGCACAGAGTCTTGTGTTACGGAGCTGCTTGGGATGAACCTCGACAAAAACCACTGCATCTTTTTCCACCTGCTTTGTAAAGGCACATTCCAGAAGGAGATGGGCAACGAACTCTTCCACATCATAGACACCTCAAGGGCAGTGTGCGGAGGCGGTGAGATTCCGGGTACGCAGGAAGGATCTGACAGGGAGGGCCCTTCTCACCACCAGCCAAGCTACATCTTGGTGCTTGTTTGAAAGTTCTGGTGATGAGGTGTTCTGCCAAATGACTTTGACAGTCTGCTCAGCGAACCATCTGACAGGATACACCATCTCTTTTTCCCATAGGGCCTTGAGGACATTCTGTGCAGACCACTACCTGATGGATTGGTGGTCAAAGATGTTTTTCTGCACAAACCTTTCCAGGAAGGATAGGTGCTATGCACAGTCCAACTGAATGGAGCATTCCATGGCAATGTGGCCAGACCCATCCTTCGCAACACGGGGGTCAGATAGAACCTCAGCACGTAGTGACACCTGGTGTTTGCGCACTGGGGTTCCACACACAGCTTGATGCAGCCACACACAAAGGTGGCCATCAGGATGAGGGAGACATTGGGTATGTTTTTCCCCCTTTATCTAGAGGTTTGAACATCGTATCGTTGCGGACACGGTCCATTTTCGATCTCCAGATAAAGCGGAAGATGGCTCAGGTGACCGCCATGGCACAGAAGTTGGGTATGGGCCAGACCTGCACCGCGTACAGTAACAACATAAGCACCTCGCACCTGATGACTAGGTTCTTGCCCGCAATGGAGAGAGAACGCTGCTCCCACATGCTCAGTTTATGTTTTACCATGGCTATGTGCTCCTTCTATGATTCCAGTTTTTGGCGCACCCACCGGCCCCTCCGAACCATATCCCCAACACCTTCAGGTAGTCTGACCTGACGGTGAAGGGAACAAAGGATTAGTCAGCCCAGTTCCCAAAGAATGTGGCCTTGTTCTTGCCGCGATTTACTTTGGCTCCCGAGGCCCATTCAAACTGGTCACAAATGCTCATCAGCCTGCAAACGGACAGCAGATCCGAGCAGAAGATGGCTACGTTGCCCACATACAGGGAGGCTTTGACCTGAGTGCCTCCACTGCCTGGGATTGTCACCTCTCTTATGCCTGCATTCTTCCTAATGGACTCAGCAAAAGGTTCAATACAGCAAACAAACAAGACGGGAGAGAGGACAGCGCTACCTGACTCCAGATTTGATTGGGAAACTTTCTGATTCTCAGCCATTGATTGAGCCAGTGCTACTGATGTTTGTGTAGAGCAGTTTGATCCAATTGCGGATCCCCTCCCCAAATCCCATTTTGGAGAGCATGTCCATCATGGTGTGTGATATCCTGTCAAAACCCTTCTCCTCTTCCAAGCTGATGAGGCAGGTGTCCACCCCTCTGTCCTGCACATAGGCGACTGTATCCCTCAGTAGCGCAAGGCTATCAGAGATCTTCCTGCCGGGTACAGTAAGGATCCGACCAGGGTGAATCACCAACTCCAGAGCAGACTTGACCCAACCGGCTATAACTTTGGACAGAATCTTGGAGTCTACATTAAGCAGTGAGATGGGCTGCCAATTTCTGATATCTGCCCTCTCCCCCTTCCGCTTGTAAATGAGGTTGATGATCCCTTTTCTCATAGATTCTGATATGCTGCCGGCCAGAAGCATACTCTTGTACACTTCCAACAGGGCTGGGCCGATCCAGTCCCACAGAGTCGAATACAACTCAACTGGTAAGCCGACACTTCCGAGAGTTTTACTCATCTCAAAGGACCTGACGGCCTTTGTCAGCTCGTCCAGAGTTAACCGTTTGTCCAGACTCTCCCACGTACTGTCATCTAAGACATGATAGATGACAGGAAGGACTGGAAGGCCATGCTGTCCGTGGCCTTCACGTCGTACAGCCCAGCATAAAAGGATTTGCTGATTCTTAGTATGTCAAACAGCGATGATGTTACCGAGTCGTCCTTTTCCTTTAGGCAGCAGATCACAAAGCTCTCTGTGTGTACCTTTTGGAAGAAGAAATGTGAGCACGTGTCATCCTGCT